>NC_139043.1:139369919-140110671 GCF_965140915.1 Aythya marila
CTTTTCCTCCCCTAACACTTCGTAAACCCCTCACATTTTTTTTTTTTCCTCTAACTTCTTCCTGAATAACTTATTTTCAGGTGCTGCTGCAGATGTCTGCTCACCAAGGACACCAATTAACTTCCCATAAGAAGTTAATTAACCAACCATAAGAAAAACACTTAGCATGGGGAATTAAATGACATTTCCAGCAATCTTTTAGGATGATTCGAGGTAGGCATACCTATTTCTTTTTGTGAGACTTTTGTTTCTCTTTAGTGACTGTAAAGGGACTCTAGACCACCATCTTAGATTTCAGTGTACAATCTTAGATTTCTAAATTTGATAAGATGAATCTCACTGTGGGTTGAGAATGTACATATTATCTGCTAAATGCATTTGCTTTCATTAATTTTGTACATTCTGTTGTCTCCAGTGAGATCTTTCAGTGCTCTGCAAAGCAAGCTGCTATCTCATTTGATAGAAGTTGCTGTGGGCCTGTTTATGACTGAGCTTATGAGGCACAGCTTGACCACCCAGGCACAGATTTTTAAGGGAATGAGACAAGTGATCAAGGGGTTCAGTTCTATCAGATGGCATTCTTGTAGTTTGAAATAATATCTACAATAACCTTAACAGACTCCCTTTAACAAAAAGATAATAAGAGCAAATGTTTCTTAATGGGAAATTTGAAATTAAAAGCACAGGAGTAGGTTTCTATCACAGTGTGTAGCAGAATGCTGTAAACTACACGAAACAGATGAAAAATTACTGTGTATTGCGAATGAATAGCCTATAATGAATGGACTGTAGAAATATTTCTATTTGTCTGGCTGGATGAATAATGTGGTAGAAATCTAGTTGCCAGATATAATTTTACCTGACACACGTGCTTTGTTGTAAAATCACCATTGTGGAGACCAGCTCCCTGTCTGCCAGACAGATTTTTTTAAAGTTAAATTGAAGTGACTGACTCTGTTGCAGATAGCTGTAGGCTACGTTTCTACTTCCTAGTAAAGGACTGGGAAGTAGAGCACTACCATAGCAAAAAAGCAGAGTGATTGCACTGGTAAATGAGTTGCTAGGTTTTCTTATGTACTTGGGCCATTCTTTCTTTAAAATAAGTAAGTAAGTAAATAAATAAATAAATGTTAGAGTTAACTTAAATTTCAGTTTAATTTAATTCTGAAATCTCTGGAGTAAATAACACCCCACCCCTCCACCCTCCTTTCCATTTTTGACCTGGAAATCAATCAGCAACTACTTACAAATAGCAGCAAGTAACCTGAATCTCTATTAATGTGAAGTGAAGTAAGACGTGTGCTCGTTAGGTCTATTACCATTATTGACAATGAATTCTAATGCACTTATGATCAAATACATGGCTTTAATTATAAGATTTCTTTCTAATTTTGACTCCAAGTATAATGTGCTCACTTATTAACTCTGGTATTGATCCAAATCCCATTGCAGTAAGAAGGGGAGTATTTTGATTGGAGTAATACGTATCTGGTATTGACTGCCATGGCTCCACTCACTTCCATGAAGTCATGATGACTCATCCAGCAGAGGATGTGCTCACTTTTGGAGGCACTGAATGAGGGATGGGTTCTGCAGCTGACTATAGGCAGATGGCCTCATATAGACAATATTAATTATGAGATCACATGTTGGCACTTAGTGATTCACAGTGCTCACTGTCCTTGTTTTAGCTCAACTGTTCCAGATTCCAGATGCTGTGGGCATTGTTTTCATAACCTCTTTAAATCAGAACAGGCTTGAAATTCTAAGTTGTGTAAAAATGCCCAACTCTGTCCATAAATTCAGACCAACTATGTAAGCTAGAAGATGATCTGACATACAGGTATTGCTATGCAATTCAATTTTTGTCTTTCAGCTCTTCCTTCTGCAATAGACAAGTATGGATTATGCTTTTATTATTCCATAGCATATCAATTACAGAAACAAACAAACAAACAAACAATAATTATTAACAGTCAATGCTCTTGTTATATTTACTTGGCTTTCAATTGTGCCATTGTTCCTGTTAGTCATTTTAGCTTACCTTTTTCTTTGATTGCTTCTAAGGGTGAATGACTAAGTAATGACAAAGACTTCCTGCACTTCAGCTCCCGCCAAAAGCAAAGTTTAAGTATGAATGTATTTTTAGCTTCAGCTTTTGACACGAAAGCTTCAATATTTACAAGTAATGCTTTTAAATAACCTGCATATCATTGTGTTTCATTCAGAATCACAACTCCCAGAGAACCCTAAACAACTTTCCTTATAATCAAGAATGTCTGTATAATCAAGAATTTTTGAAAATCATCCCATGTTATATAAATCAGCCAAATTTCTAGATGAAGGATGATTGAATGAATTAAAAGAAATACCTCAGGCTACTGGAATACATCTTGGTCCTTGTGCCTAATATGTTCATTTACATATGAGGTAAAGAGTATTAAAGTCCTGACAAATTAACAACTTCATATCCAGACACAGTATATTTTTCTTGCCTTGCTAACAGTAAAGATTCATATTTCAAATACTTTCAGAGTGACATTATGAATTCAGAAACTTATTGGAAATAACCAGTGAATCATAAGACTTTGAAATAAATGTGTCATGTCCATACTGCATATTCTATTAAAATAAATAAATAAATAAATAAATAAATAAATAAAATTGCAAAACCAAGGCTATTACATGTTTAAATATAAAGAAATGGAGCCTGATACCTGTTATATATATATCTCTCTCTATATATATAAATGTATATAAATGTGTGTATATATATGTATTGAGAATGAAAAGAAAGTTAGAAATTCAGATTTCCACATAGATTCGGATTTTCATTTTGGATACAAGGAGGATCTTACCTGAATGACAGCTACTGATGACACATTTGAGAATAACAGACCTTTTCCTTGGAGGTCAAACTGAAATATTTCCATATTTCCCCGTGGAGTTCTCAGAGGCATTGGGAGGGTGTAATTCCCTCTGGAAATCCCCATGGGGACATAATGGATCTCCTTGTCTTCAGGATATGAAGTCTTTGGATCCTTGACATTGTACAGTGTTATAGACTGGTACACAGTGAAGATGTGATGTCTGCTTCCTCCTTGACCTCTTTTTTCTTTTTCTTATCAGACATGTTCCGAGGAAGGAATCCTTTGTACCAAAAGAATCTGGATATAGCACATGTGTTTGCCTGCTGGCATCCCAAGAAGTGTTACCTCTCTCCCAACAGAAGGCTCACACTTTATAGCTCCTGGAAAGTAACATGTTTGCCTTCAATAAATAACATGCATTTTAAAGAAAGCATCTGGATAAAAATTGTGCTTGGCTTTTTAAAATATAGAATTAAAAAGAAATTGTATTAAAGAAAAGTAGTGCAATAATAGTAGAGTTTGCTATCATAGAAAAAATCAATTTAACTTATATAGGTGGACTTCTATGGGATACATACTATAAAATCACACTACAGAATTTTCCAAATAGAGAACACAGGGACTACTGAGGGAGTGGTAGAAGATATCTCATTAATGAAACAAAGGCAGCAAATAGAGATTTAAAAAAAAAAAAAAAAAGTGTAGAGATTTTATTATAGTGTTTGGCAATGTAGTCATCAATAACAGCAGAAAATGCTAAGGGAAGGAACGTATGGAAGCATTAGAAACAGGATCAAGTTATACGCTCTGGGAGAAAACAGAATCCAGGATATAGGGAGGAGATACCTAGGAATGGTAATGTCAGGAAAGGTCCTGAAGAAATAAAGACCATTAAATTAGTTATCGGTCCAAGAAAGAGCAGCTTTTACAGGAATAGAAATATTAACAGAACATATTAAAAATGTTTATTTTTATATGACACATTTCTAGGCACCTAGTGAACATAATATACAGATGGACACAAGAATGTTTAGTGATGGGTAAAAATAATAACTGAGGGGCTATTTTACAAGAAAGTCAAAGTCCTATAACATGGCTGAAAAGTAGCTAACAGGGAATACACTACTAGTCTGTCACTAAAGTATGAAGTCAACCAGGAGCACAGCAAAGTTTTATAGCATAATAAAAAGAGTTGTAAAAAGGAGCATAGGGATCAAATTATGAAAAGAAAAAAATTGACTGAATAATCAAAGGGGAGATTTATTATCCATGGGAATGATTTCACAAAAGAAGCAATAGATATTCTGTTGCTAGGAAAATTTAAATAAAAGTGGACAAAATACTGGTGTATTTACAACAGACAGAAGACTTGTAAAAATATAGATTGAATGGGTTAAGAGTTACATAATTCATGTTTGTATTCTAAATTACACTGGCATACATAAGTGACTCTTCTGTGTCAGTCTGCTAAATTGCCTGCCTAAAACAAGCTGATCAGAGTCTACTCACAGAACCTGTTCTTTGAACTAAGGTGGTTGTATTAAGATTTTAGTAGTTATTTATTACTTCTCTTTCTACACATCATCATGTACACATCTACCCTTGCCTGTCCACTGAGGCAGACATTCCTTACATGTTTTTTGGGAAATAGAATATCTAAAAATTAACTCAGGGTTTATGAAAATCTTTACCACAACCATTTAAATGTTTTTGTGTTTTGTTTTGTTTTGTTTTGTTTTTCACATGATTTCCACAACAGTCACAGTGCTGTCATGTACAATGCATATGACTATGAGTCATAAATATGTATTTTGAAAAATAAAAGCATGACTTTGGAGAAGAACTAGCTGAGCCATCTATTCTACTCTAGTCCAAATCTAGTCCAATTCCCACAATTGAAAAAAAAAATAAAATAAAAACAGACTTTATTTTATGAAAATGCACAAAGCCTCTGCTCCAGACTCCCTATTAACATCCTACAAAATACATGCCAAAACTTTATGATACACTTGAGGCCTGGACAGGAAAAGAAAGCAATATGAATGGAGAAAGGAGTGTCAGGGCATGGCCAGTTCCCTCAGCTTTCACTGAGCTTCCATTAGGCTCAGGTGAGGAGAATACATATGAGCTCACTTTGTAGCTCTAAGTTTTCCATGGTAACAAAAATGGCAGATATCCTTGGTTAGGACTCGAATGGTTTTACTTCAAATAGCAATGATGATGTCTTTCTCACACAGTTCCTTTTATATATTTTCATATTTTATAAAGCAGTGTCCTTATTTTAGATTGAAAGCTGAAATATCCAAATTCACATACAGCAGTTCAAAAGTATTGTCAGGAACAAACTTAGGTCTCTTGGATCAGTTTTCAACAATGGTAAATTGTTGTGGTCCCACAGAGACAGCAGAGGTATAAAACAAATACAGTAATTTATTTCAAGTGAGGATCAGTGTCAGGTCTTGCAGTCCCATGTCCTATTCACTAGCACTTGTTGCCTCACTTAATGACAGCAATCTCCAGTATGTTTAGTCTCTAAGGAAACATGTAAAAAACATATGCTACTCCTGCCTGTACTATATTTGTTTTGCAGACAGAGAGCTGTAGTCTTCAGGGCTGCTAATGCTTATATAGCATTAAAATTCACAACAGAAAGTCTCTTCTGCTTCATTTTGCTCCTCATCACTCTTTTTTTTTTCTTCTTTTTTTCCTTTCCTTTCCTTCCTTCCTTCCTTCCTTCCTTCCTTCCTTCCTTCCTTCCTTCCTTCCTTCCTTCCTTCCTTCCTTCCTTCCTTCCTTCCTTCCTTCCTTCCTTCCTTCCTTCCTTCCTTCCTTCCTTCCTTCCTTCCTTCCTTCCTTCCTTCCTTCCTTCCTTCCTTCTCTTTCTTTCTTCTATTCCCTTTAATATACTTTCTGTCACTGAGATATCTAGAACATATCTAGTTGCATGGAGAGTGGGCATTGACATGTCCTGTGTGGCTGAAGAATTAAGGGGGAAACATCTGGAGCAACTTCTATATCTTTTAGTATTTTCAAAAATAACTGATAAACTACACTGCAGCCAGAATGTTAGGGCATGTCTGTTAACTGGCTGAAACAGTCAAAACAGACGTTCCTCTTCAGAACATCATCTGCATGTGGTCCAGGGCAATTGGCTCTGGGTGTCCCAGCTTGAGCAGGGACAGATGTCTCCAGAGCTCCCTTCCAGACTCAACCATTCTGTGATTCTGCGTGATCCTGTGACACCCTATTTACCCCTTCTAATGAATGTTAAAACCTTTGTCATGTATGAAAGCAGATGTTAAATGGTTATGAAAAATACTTAGCGACTTGTCTGTGACTATTTTTCACTGTTGCTTGAAGAGATAGAGACAAACGTGTTTTTCTTGCTGCAGGCAATTATGGCACTAGGCTCTTGAGCAGTGTCTAGGTAACAAACAAAGCTTATCACTCATCATTATTTCACCTCCTAACAACATGAAACCTTTCTGCAGATATTTATTTTAAGCTCTAAAGGTTCTCTTAATAAGACATAAAAAGATGTACATAAATAAGACATAAAAAAGATGTGATTCTTATTTTCAGAATAAAATGCTTGATGTCTTGTTTATAATGATGGGTCCATAATAACTGAAAAGGAAACACAAATACTGAATGCTGTCATGATGGCATGCTATGGTAATTTTTGTGTACTCTTAGACAGTATAAATGTAGCTGCTTATAAGTTTTTGAGAGCAATAATAAAAAGTGAAGACAATGATGCAGGACAGGTAAAACTGTGTCTCCTAGCTAATCACCTCTAGAAGCATGGCTTGATTTTACTAGAGTTCTTAATATTGAAATACACTGCATACCCGAGGGAATGATCTCCATCAAGTATTCTTATGTTGATAAAACAAAAATATTTCAAATTAGTACTATCATACTCTTCTTCCCTATTACTGTCACAACCTTCCCATTATACTTATCTGCAGTAAATCCTAAAAGTGAATTGTGTTGCTGTAGGAAAACAATTTATCCAGTGATAATGTCCCATCAAACACAATTGGTTGGCAGCTTTTATGCTGTTATTTCAAGGACAGAAAGTTGCCTTATTCTCAATGTGAATGGCCTCCTGCCAGGTATTGTCTGAATGAGATGGAAAAACTACAAATTAGTATACTGTCTTCTTTATCTCTCTGTTCTGATATGGTTAGGAATAGATGTGGAAAGCAGGCATAGCAGGAAGGAGAGGTAGTAGGAATGAGCGTGGGATGCAATTCAACAGAAATCTGATGAGACTGGGTGATGCAAGGGATAGGAAGACTGGACATGGAACCATTTAGACTGATTAATTGGGTCTGTAGTCATCAAATATAATTGCCAAGAGATGACTGTTCCTTGAGTTATGTGAAAGAAGCTGGTATACTTGCTAACCTCTTATATTGTACAAGTAATTCTCAGAAGTCTTAAAAACAATGATGAAAAACAATGATGAAACTGGCAGTAAAGTAAGATAAAAATAAAATGTTTTTGGAGAGTAACTTAAGTTTTTATAACTGGGTTAATTGAAATCACCTTTAAGATGAGTGGCTGATTCTACTGCTTAGGGGAAGGAAGAAATTGAAATTTATCTATGATAAAAAAAAAAAAAAAATCTTAATTTTCATGAGCAAATTAATGAATGGAAAAAGCCCATACAACTTTTGCAGCATACTAGATCATGGAGTAGTATCAATACCACAATAAGTATCAGGGAATTAATCAGGTATACCTCAGGACCCTTTAAACATTCTACAGACACTTTCTATTTGTAATGCAAGCCATCTTCTGCCTATAGCATAGTGCAGTAGGGGTGGATTAGAGGGCATAAATCAATCTCTGCCTGAAATGTTAGAAAGCTGCTTCTGTAGACAACCAGGGCAACTTTTCAAGGAGACTATGTTCTGCTCCCATTTTCAATGGCTACTGAACACAAAAAGCTAAAATGTCTGACCACAAAAAAAGAAATGTTTATCCTCTCCCTCATATTTATAACTTTAACATTAAATAATAAAAAATAATAATAATAAATCCATCTGAATAACTCCACAGAAGAGTCTCTGTGTGCTGTCATAGATACTGAATGGGTTATTCTGGTGTGCACAGCAAAATACTGAGGTTTATCTCAGTATCTGCTGGCAGCTGATAACCTGTAACAGAAGCATTCTAATCATGGCAGTAATTCAAATAAACAAATCCTAAATGTGTGTAAAATATCTTCTTCTTTGTCATCCCCTGCTTGTAAAAATAACCAGCAATCCAGCTTCTGTAAATGTACTGTTATAGAGCATAATGGTAAAAAAATTTGAAATAAATTGTAGTTTTTCAGTAACTGTATTTTTCAAGCTTAAATTGTATTTCTGTTGTTCCATAAACTGAAATACTTTTCAGTGTCTTTTGTCAGTCTACTACATTACCCAACTTGCTAGTCTTAGTAACAAATATTGATTTATTTGTGATCATTTGTTGAAATTGAGGACCATTAATTAATAAATTAAGTGTTAAACTTCCAGGCTCATGTGCCTACTTGTAAATCTACTCATGCACATATGTCATGATTTATTATAACATTTAAAGTTTAAAGTCCACGTGTGAAATGGATGTAACAAATTGGAATATCTCTAAATAATAACTGGTTAAAAGCACAGTCTGTGAGACAATGGTTGAAGATATTTATTTCTGCAGTGAATTTAATGCAGTGAATTTCTGGCTCACCAGAAGGTGCCAGTGTTGGTCCATAAAACCAAGAATCTTGTAATTGCATTTCAGTAAATTCTATGATACTCATTTCTGTGGAAACTAAAAGCACAGAGTTCTGGTGTCAGAGGAGGCGAATAATGAACTCTCAGGGTAGAACACAAAATTCAAGAACAAATACAATACTCCACAACTAATCTAGAAACAAGATTAAAGATGCCTTGTAGCTTTTTAAATTGATGCAAAAATAATATTGTCTCCATGAAGAAAAGATGGGGCAAATGGTAACTTGTAGGCTGCACTTATGGAAGATATTTCTCTCTTCAGCATGTCCTCTCCTTCCCTCCTTTCCTTCCTCCCTCCCTCCCTCCCTTTCTTCCTTCCTTCCTTCTTGTTTTAATTCATGTGGAATAAGTATGGAACACTACAGCTAAGAAGATTTAGTGAAGTGCTGAGTTGCAATTGATTTTAGCTCTTGAATATGTTACTAAAGACAGACATCCAACTTTGCACAGCATTATATGTAAAGTGGCTTTTCTTCCTTTTCCTTTTTTTTTTTCCTTTTTTTTTTTTTATTAGATCAAAGAACAAATGTTGAGTTCATGTCTATAAAATTGTTTAAACGTAGGATGTACTAATTTTAAACAATACTCTATGTTTATTAGCAGATGCTTGTCCAGCCACACAAATAAATAGCACAGGAGGTTCTGGCTCAGTATGAGGGGGCACTTTACTGTGTCACAGGTTGCCCAGAGAGGTTGTGGAGATATTCAAAACCTGCCTGGATGCCATCCTGCGCAACATGCTCTAGGTGATCTTGCTCAGCAGGGGGTTGGACTAGATGATCTTCAGAGGGCCTTTCCAACCCCACACATTCTGTGATTCTGTGGAGTCATAATGTCACACTCTCATATACCACTTTTATACTTACATGCCTGAACAGTATTTGTAACATTTTATAGTCGTATAGCTTCAAGAGCAATTGTTCACTATACCAGCCTATATTCTACTCTCAGACTTTATCTTTGTTAAAATGTTTTTTCCTCTCCATGCATCAGCAGAAAGCTGTCTGCTTATTGCCTGAATCACTAAGCTTTGCAGTGCTACTTCAGTCTAAGTGCTCTGCTACCTTAGTGAAGCATGCAGTGAAAATACCTAGATACACATACAGATGCCTGAAATTTCCTGTGGTTTGGAGTCTATCATGTAGGCTGCCATAGAGTCTGACAAAGGCTGTGAATTGCAGCATGGAGTAACAGCTTCATCATGAATTTATTCCAGTAATTAGACTATCACAGCCACCACATGTCATTTCCCTGATTAAGAAACAGGAGAACAAGAAGCTGTGAAGAGAAGAGAAAAGTACATTCAGTTCGTTTTCTCAGAAACATTGAATAAACCATAACAAAATATATCCATTTCTATATCCTTGCAGTTAAAGAAATAAGATGCTGTGAAAATAGCTGATAATGATTAAAAGAAAAAAACACCCCTACCAAAAATCAAAACAAAACACAAAAGACAAACAAGTAAACAAAAACAAAGAAACAAACAAACAAAAAACACAAATCTAAAATATATATCTGAATGCTCATGAACAGAAAGGCTGAAGGTTGAGCTGGAAAGCTTGTTTAATTTGATAATACAATGTTACAGAAAGCAGTATATTTTTTCCTAGACCTTTCTGAAATCAATCGGTTAAATACTAAACATCCTGGGTCAGGTCATTTCACAACTTTGATGCAAGAGATCTGAAGAGCAGCAGGTGGCACCTTGCTTTGTTAGTGCTGAACTAATGGCCTCAGCATGGTATCAGGGGATGTAAAATGACTTGAGGAGCCTTCTTTCAAATAAGATGTAAAACTGAAGTCCTCAGTAATTAGCTTTCTAAAAGGATCTTAAGAATGACCTAAACAAATTGCTTCCTGAGTTGTCCTTTGATTTCCTATGTTAATGCACAGGTATATCTAAGCAAACCCCTGGGTGTGTTTGTTGGTTTACCACTAATAACTTCTGACAAATACCAGCTGGCAAATTTTGGTTAAATTTGACAGAACAGTAAGGTTCTCAAAATCCCCATGTATTTCATCTTACTAGGTGTCCAGGTAAGGAGGAGAGACCCCCATCAAAACCTGAGCAAAGCTAAATCACAGGAAAAAAAAAAAAAAAAAAAAAAAAAAAAAAAAAAAAAAAGCCTTTTGCTCTTACTAGACACCAGAGAATCAATTTTTCAGACAACAGCTCCTTCCTGCACAGTTGCTTCAATGTCAATAATGCATGTCTTCTCACTGAAGCTTTGAGGTAGTCATAACTGTTCTTGTTTCTGCAGAATCTCTGATACCTAATGAGAAGTGAATTTCAACAGCAGCCTTATTAAAATTCACTTATAAAATAAATTAACCACAAGACACAAATCCATAGGAACCTAAGCTTCATTAATTCCACTTCCAATAGAACTGTTTGTTTGCTTACCATGAGTTCCCTGCAGTTTCAACTGTACATAGCTTTTTCACTTTTTTTTTTTTTTTTTCTTCTTTCTGGAGCTTTGGTATATTTAATCAAAGGTTATACAGCTTCGGTAAATTCTGCAGAAGTAAAGGGTCTGCATGTTGGTATTTTGTTTTGCTACTTACATTGATTTCAACGGGACAATACAGGCAGGAAAACACTACTCAATGTCTAAATAGGGGTGGGATTAAACTCACCACGCTTTGTGAATTTACACTTTAGACATCCACATCTGAGCTAATTATCTAAACTCCCTTTACAGTCAGAGGACAGAAACAGGCACTTCCAAAGTGTGATTCATCTCCTCCCAAGGTTGACATCTAAAACAGGACAGATGAATCACCTTCTGGAAGTACTCTTTACTCTCCTCTGACTATGAAGGGAGTTTAGACCACTATCTCATACAGATATCTGCTGTTGCAGAAGCCTGGAATTAGGTGAAGTGGCAGAATTTTGCACGTCTAACCCTGCTCTGAATTATGCCTTTACTACCAGGGAGTCCTTAAACTAGAAGCAACAGCACAGAATAATCCTTAGGGATCTTAAAAATTACTTAGCTCTTATAGCTACTTTTTGAGAGAAGGTTAACTGTAAACATTCATGATTAAAGAAGCAGCACTGTTTTGTCTTAGAATGCTAATTATTTCTTCTACATGTAATGCATGAGCCATCATGGTATCTCCTATCTGAAGGAATAATTATTTAGTTGGAGTTTGGACCCCAAATTTGAGGGAAATGATATTTATTTTTTTGAACTTTTTTTTTCTTTTCTTTTCTTTTTTTTTTTTTTTTTTTCCCCAGCTGTTTTGCTGTGACTCATATGATTTAAGCCCTTGTATTGTTAGTAGAGCTGGAGCTGGGGCACAATTCTTCAGACTACTCTGGATTACTTTGATTTTCCCCTTCTGTTTTTCCTGTAAATACAAGTTCTATCTCTAAAGAAAAATAGAGACCTCCATATACATAGCTTCCTATGCATTATTTTCAGTCTTTCTAACAAAGTACTAAGAAGTATTACTAAATCGCACTGGAAGTCAGAGAAACAATCCATTTCAATGTGCTAGAGTTCCAGTAAAAATTTTAAACCCATCTTCCATTTAACTGTCTAAAACCCCATTTCACAGCAGTAAGCAGGCAGATGGCTCTGTTCTTTCTGCTACAGCATTAATTTTGTTTTTATCTGATGCTGAAATATTATTTTTCCTCCAAAAAGCTTAATTAATGCTATGCATTGCATATACTTAAAAGTCTACTCACTAGTGCATTTTTTTTTCCAGTGGTTATCTTTGATTTACTCATCTTTTATACATTTAGGTTTACATTTACTTTTGATTTCTCTTATGATTTACTGAGCATGCACCAGCATTACAGAAATTCTAATATGATGAGGATAATTTGTTCAAAATCTCCAGAAGCACTGTGTAAACAATGTGGAGGGTATAATTGGCTCAGGGAGTATCAGTCTTGCAATAAAGTGACAAGTAGTTGACGTTATGTTTACATAGGTTGTTTTTCTTTCTTTCTTTTTCCTTGCTAAGCATAACATAGAAAGGGATGTGAATGTAGTCAGAACTTACACCTCTTAAAACATTTTGCACCATACAGCATAATTCGTGCCAGAATCATGCATCACTAAATTTTTGGTCTCATATGACCAATGAAACAGGAATATTTTTTACAGCAATCTTCATCTACTTGAACACTGAAATCCCTGAATCCCCTTCTTTCAACCTGACAGATTCCTGCAGACTGAGAGTGTTTATGTAGGCAGGAAACAAAAACTGTTTTATATGAAAGAAAAAAAAAACCAACCAGCCAAAACAACAACAACAACAACAACCAAACAAACAACAAAACAGCAAAACACTGAGCATGATTCTTTACATGTGAGCAGACAGAAAAAATGTCAAATACATAAGTGTACGGCAACAGTAGAGGCTGTTTCTGCTGTAGCTCTACCTTATTTACTCTCCATGGTGCATTAAGTAGAGAATATAGATCTTTCTTTTATGAGTTTGAACATTTTAATAGTGGTGCAGAGGCCAAGGTCTGGGTTGCTGTGAGTCTAGTGGTGCTATTGTCTTATTACATACAGATCCGAATTCTGTCATCAGGCTTGCTAGAGACATATCCTATTCTTTGGCAAGCAATTGCATGAGTCATATCTGCTCATTAGTACCTGGAGATTTCATAGAGGTGATACTCTTATTCTTTGAGGTGGAGGATGTCTGATTCATTGCATACACCTAAGACATTGTTACAGAAAATAAAAGAGCCTGAAATTTTCCTTCTGACTGACACCTTTGCTCTTTCTCACCCCATATGTCAGATTTATGTAATATTTGTTAGTAGCTGGCAAATCCCAAAGCCCAATAGAAGTGAGGTTGCTGCAGTTGCTGCAGTATGTAGGTCTGGTCATCAGCAAGTCTGAGCATGTGTTCCCTAATGGCACACACACATGGAGTACATATATGAATGTACGCACAGATGGCAGACAGAAAACACAGCACTCACATGAGCAAACAGTGCCAGTGGCCTGATCCTTCTCTTCTCTCTGGCTGAGCAGGATGGAAGTCCCTTGGTGGAAAAGAACATACACACTTGTGCTACAATAGGATCCCTCCAGCATCTGGACACTCAGCTTGCCCAGCAGGGATTACCTGCCCCCCACTACCTTCTGTACGTGTGCACACGCACACAAATGGACTCTCAACCAACCTCCAGGAGCTGGTTGGACCTCCTGGCCTCTCCAGTAACCAACAAAGTAATTTCTTTACCATGAGGGTGGTGAAGCACTAGAACAGGTTTTCTAGAGATGTGGCAGATGACCCATGCCTGTCAGTGCTCATGAGGCACTTAAATAATGCCCTTAATAATATGCTTTAACTTTTGGTTAGCCCTGAAATGGTCAGGCAGTTGGACTTGATGATCTTTGAACATTCCTTCCAACTGAACTATTCTATTCTTTTACTGTATTCTACTCTAACAGTATATATATATACACTCAAGCTAAGATGCGGAATTTTTAAAAATAAATTCAGATAGAAACAATGTCACAGAGCCTTCAGGATAGGATTTATTTTCATTTCTCCTATTTTGTTCATCATCTTTTCTGTGGTTGATAAATATAGCAAGGCCACTAAGGTAAAGGGCAACATTTCAAAGAATAAAGGACAAGAAGATATAAGACACTAAGAACTCCAGCCACCCAAAGGAAAGGTGTCAACATGCACTTAAGGTTTGCTGTACTTAGGGTTGTAGATGCCACATCTTCACTGTGATTCATACACTTCCAGCTGTACGGGACCTTTTGCATGATTACTGCTCTCACCTCTTTCACATTTCCTGCAAAGGCTGGGTTCATACTGTATAAAATGTTAGTGTTACACACTGATGAAGGATACTTTCCGAACTACTGAACAGACAGCCTTTAACAGCAGTATGGGCAGCATCTCTGAAAGACATGTGAGATCCAAAGCTGTGATTACAGATTGACAAATCTTCTGAAGTAGGAGCCTGCATGTCACATAAGTATTTTCATCTAACTCCAGGTAGATACAAATTACAGTTTAGGAGAAAAATGACCAGTCCTGGTATCCTGATAATGAAAGAGAAAAATAGAGAATTACAAAGCAAGGGAAAAGATTGACCTTTGCATGAAGCACTGAGTTGAAGGTCTGTGGCACTCACTGCTCAACCTGCATTCTGGCCTTGGAGGAGGTTAACACAGATGGATTTTATGCTCAGTTCAGTTCTGAATGTTTGAGATCAAAGGAATACTCCACTGAACTGAGCTAATCTAAGAAAAAAAAATAGAAAATTCTAAATAAAATCAAATAGGAGGTAACTAACCTATCAATTTCCACGACTATCTTTTTTTTTTTTTTTTTTTTGAAGCTCTTCTGGATACCACCACAAGTGTTCAATTACAAAATAATCTGATAATAATCTAATAATTAGAAACAATCAGTGACAGTCCACTGGCATGCATCTGCTTGCATGTATCCTAGGAGAGGTTAGATATATCTATTTTGAGGATGGTGGCTTTCCATTCAATTTGAAGAGTAGTTTAGGTTGTCAGAATATATCCCATAATTGCAATGCTTCTCTAAGATCAGAATCATTGGTAAGACACTAAGATCCACACTGCAATGACGTACTTAAATCACTGCAAGTTTTTAAACAAGCAATAGCTCACATAGAATTGTTCGAATGCTACACATTCATTAGTAGCTGCTAATGATAGCAATAAAAATTATACCGATAAAAAATACAGACCTTAAAGGTAACAGAAACTTAACATGGGAAATTCATACATTGCAGGTATTGGTGGACTGGAGTGTACACAGCGATGTCTGACTGGGAGACACCCAGTCACACACACATGCAAAGTACTAGGTTACTGATGGAGATTTTCTTCCTGCTGATTGCTTGCCTTTTCCTCTGTTACAAATGCCATTCTCCCAGCTGCATTTCATTTCAGGTGCCATGTGAAGAAACATGAGGTGGATGCCTAGCAAACCTCCTCCTTAATTTGAGAATTGACTAGTCTGCAAGCTGTGAACACAGCTAGATGTTCAGCTACCTCTTTCTCTCATTAAATTCCCCTGAATTTAGAATTGTATACTTCTTTTACATGTTTTCTCTATTTAAATCAACTTGATGCTCTGTGTTGAGAAACTAGCAAAGTCTCTTTTAGGCCTGCACTTATAGACTAAGCATAATTGTGTCTTTCATAAAACTACATCTAATGCATTTGGCTGAGTGTAATGAGTACCTTTTAAAGGTATAAAGAGCACATTTTATGAATGCTGAGCCCCTTTGCTCTGCTTGTACTCTTCTAATTTAATTTGTTTAGATACCTGGAAACCTCTGGAGAAATGAATCTGACTAAACATTGTTTCATTGTAAAATTGCAGTCCTTTTGGAGCACAAAAAGCTTCTTGAACTAGCTAAAGTTCACCTTAATGTGACCGTAGTAATTGCAGGAATTGCAGGACACACATTTATTGAAGTTGTTGAATGTATTTATGCTTCAGATGTGTTCTTTGATATGACATAGACTTTTTAATTTTTGCATTATAATGACAAATTATTATTGCATTTGTGGTTTATTCTCTTTGTCCTTATTTTACAATAAAACTCACACCTTGGGACTGAGCAAATAATTGGCAATGCCAAAGATGGATGGGTCCTGACTCTTTTTTTTCTGAGATAACCTGAACTCCCTTGTTTAGCACAAATCACAGCACTGCATGTACAAGGTATGGAGGACTGGGGCTCAGTAGCTCTTAGCAGCAAAATAAGGCACCAAAAATTTGGGTCAGTTCCAGTTTTTTTTTTTTTTTTTTTTTTAATTGCTGTATAAGTGAGTGTCCTTACCACTTATTTTATTGTAAGTTTTTGTGCTGTAACTTGGATAATGGACAAAAGCAATTTTGATACGTGCCATGTAGCATTCTGTCTAATGTGACTCATTAGTCTACTGTGCAGAGCAATGATGGCTCAACCAGGTTGATATTTTTAAAGCTAATGAACCACTGATTAGTATTAGTATGACTGAAGCTAACAAGATATGCTCTGTTGCAGTGATTTTTTGTGATGAATTAATTAACTTGGACCAAAATTGCTTCTTCAGTGCAGTATGTGCCCTTCCTGCTAGCTTCATAACACTGTCTGCTGAATATATGGACTGAATGTGAAGCTTTACCAATGGTATGCTGTTGTTCAAATGCTACTCTGTGAAGCTGTTAATACATTACTTTAAATGCAAAAGTGAATTAAAAATACTAGAAGGTGAAAACTGGTGATGGGTTTCTGTGTGCATGAAATGTGGAAGGACTACAGAAAATATATTTCCCTTAAGGTATCTCTAAGGAAATTATGTATGTTTTTCAATACTAATGAATAGAGACAACTTTTAACTTTCTCTTCCTTCAGAAGTGCTCTTTTAGGAATTGTAGCTATTTAACCATTAATACTTTGAGCATTAGTGTTGTGCTTTCCTCTGTTCCATTGGGCAAATCTGATCCATTCATGTCATACTCTTTTATGCTGACCTGTACAAGGCAGGTCTGGATACTACTGCAGTGCTGAAGATTTTGCATGCATTTCCCTTCCTCTTTCCCTTCCCTTTCCTGTTGTTGATAGAAGTACAAATATTTTATTCCCAAATTACTATTGCATTATTTCAATGTATATGTAAGCAGTGCGTAAGTTAAAAATACTAAGGATACAAATAATATAGATGTGCAGCAGTGGGAATTAAAAAAAATATTTGGAAAGGGAAGGGCTACTATAAATTTTATCCATTGAACTCTTTTGGATTATTTTTTTCCAGGAAAGGATACCCCCGGTTTCATAGTTCAAAGATAATATTTTATATTCTCAGTATATTTCTGAAAAGATCTCTAAACTGATGTTCATGTTATTACTAGTTTGATTAAACCATTCTTCTTGCATGTCATTCTGAGGATAACACCAAAATATCACAAAAATATTAAATTTCATTAGATATTTGATGGGTAAGTATTTGCTACAGAACTTTGCCCAACTTCCTGATTTCCTGTACTTTATTATTCATTTTACTGCAGTATTTTTAGAATTGCATTTACTCTAGCTATGATACTAGAGAATATATTATCATGAACTACTCAGTAGTAAGCATCTGATTAAAGTGGTTCCATTTCTGTCTCTTCTGATTCTAAGATTAACGGGAACATTATGGATGATTGATTATGGTATTTTTCAAAGAGAACTTGACAGCATCTGGAAGAAATTTGATGCCCTTAATTCAAAGCCATTCTGTGCAACTGCAGAATTTTTCTACAGTAAATATTGTAAGGGATTATTTTATCAAAATAATTTCTTTTAATTTTATTTTGAGTTTAAGAGTTTAAGAGTATTTTCTGGCTTCATTTCTTGGGCTATATATTTTTCTCTGCAAAAACTGATACAAATCTAAGCTCTTATTTAATAATTTTCTGATTATCATGGTTTAGAGAACAGCTTAAGAAGGTGCCTAACACACACACAAATATGAATTTAGCAGATATAGGAGACTTTCAACAGTTTCATTAAAAAAAAAAAAAAAAAGGAGAACTTTAAAATCAAATGTCATGTTTCTAGGAGCACAATGTTTGAATGTTCATAACTGCAAAGGCTGAGATTTTATTCTATGAAGTTTTACTTTCCTTACTTCCACTCAGTTAATGACAGATAAAGATATGTTAAGCACACACATTTCTATCCTTCAACATATAACTACCTCAGAACAAAAGTTAAAAGTAAATACTCATATATACACAAACCTCCATACACTCTCTATTTATCCAGAAAATTAACAGAATCATTCAAAGCAATTTGTGCACTGCAATGGGGAAGAAAATGAAATAAAAATCTCTTGGCATGCATTACATGCAACAAGGTGTGACACAAAACATCATTTGGTGGATATGTCCCATGACTTTGAACACCAGTGGGACTGGAAGAATGCCCCAACCAGTGCCGTGTCTTGTTGACAATCAGCCATTTTTAGATAATTGTAACAGAGGTTTGATTTTACCCAGGCCTTTCAATGAGAAAAAAATAAATAAGCGATCAATTTCATTGAATGTAGACACAGCCACAAAATGCAAAGAAGCTAATTTTTCCTTGATGTTCTTTAATTAAATATTAATCTTATTACTTTATTCAGTGAAAAGTCAGTGAGCATATGTTGCTTAAGCTTTTGTAATACAATTTAACTTAATTCTTTCCCTCCTCCCTTTTTTTAAGATCAATCGTTAGGATATTTTTCTTCCATGTAAAATGTTGCACTTCAAATGGGATTATGTTAATTAAATTTACAATGCAGAAAACAAAATTAATAAGACTGCCAGGAAGCCTACAATAACTTCTTTTCTTTTTAATTCCCTCCCCCTCCCAAAACCACTTTAATGTTTTCCATTTTATCCTTAATAAGTCCTCCTCTGAATTGTTTCCAAGATCTTTGGCATTTTATTTGCGTGACAAAAATTAGCAAAACAATCACTATTGCTTTGTACCAAAAGCCTGATCATTAATGTATCTAATTAGGCTGAGCTTACTATGTTACTGTGCAAATTTATCCCCTGAATCTTTTTGAGATCCACAGCCTCACTTTACAATTCAGTTGAACTAAGGAGGATAGAGGACGGCACACAAAGGTCAGATATCTGAATACATAAATAATTACAGTTCCTTGGTGTACTGGGCCTGGCAGGGATAGAGTTAACTTTCCTCGTAGCACAACCCATATAGCGTTGTGCTTTGCATTTGTGGCTAAAAAGGCTGATGGCACAGCAGTGTTTTGGCTATTGCTGAGCACTGCTCACACAGTGTCAAGGCTGTATTTCCAGGCCCTGTGCCAAAGGTCAGTAGGCCTTGGGGGGAGATGCAGCCAGGAGAGCTGACCCCAGTGACCAAAGGGATTGTCTTATTGTGTGATGTCCTGCTCAGCAATAAAAGCTGAGGGAAAGGATGAAGTGGGTGCATTCTTGGTTATGGCATTTACCTTCCCAAGCAACCACTACACATGCTGAGGCCCTGAGTTCCAGGGAAGTAATCAATGAAGTTCTTGTTTTTGCTTGCCTTCATGGATTCATGGAATGGTTGAAACTGGAAGACTTCTGGAAATCATTTGGTGTGACCCTCCTCTTCCAGCAGGGCCATCTCATGCAGGTTACCCAGGACTTTTTAAGCTTCTGAAGACCTCCAGGAAGGGAGATTCCACAACCTCTCTGGGCACCCTGTGCTAGTGCTCTGTCACCCACACACTAAAGAAGTGGTTTTGGATGTTCAAGCTCTTGTTTTCCAGTTTGTGCCCATTGCATCTTTTCCTGCATTGCTTCCTCATGCAGCTTTTGTTTTTTTTATTAAACTGTCTTTATCTCAGCCCATAAGGTTTTCCGTGTTATTTTCAGCCCTCGTGCTTTTGAGGAACGGGGAGTGAGGGGAGGAAGGGGAAGTGAGGGGAGGAAGTGGGAGTGAGGGGAGGCTGGGTGGGCATCTGGATGATAGCCAAGGTCAATATATGACTCTTGGATATAAATAGTTTCCGCAGAAAATAGCCCCAAGTCTTTACAAAGTCTGCCAAAATACATGAACTGAGTGAATTTGCCTTTTGTCTGTTTCAGGATAGAATACCAACTTCCAAATAAAAGAATAATAAAGCAAAATTAACAAGTTAGCAAGCTTGTTGACTTAAGGAGTAAAAATTAATCTTTACATAAATTTCCATAAATAAGCAATTTCACTGGAGATTTCAGTAGATGTGTCTGCTCAAAACCAATCATTAAAATAAAGCAAAGGAAGCTGGAATTTGATTACATCATGCTTCAGTAAAAGTGAAGAATTTCATCAGATTTATATTGTAGCATAAGCTTGATCATGTAAAGAGATAGAAAAAGCTCTGAATGAGATTAGGTTTGTGATCTGTACAAGTGTCAAGTTAATTTTAAAACAAAACTAATCTGGGATAAATTTGTCTCTAAGCTAATAGGATTACAAAAATAATTGTTATGGATGTCGGTGCCTTAAATTAAAGAACCACAGCAGATTTTGTTTAAAGATTTTCAATTAAAAAAAAAAAAAAAAGACAGTCTTTTATTTTTTCCTTAAAAGAATGAAGAGAGAAATGTAGATAAACATAATGTGGGCTTATTTTTTTTTTTTTTTTTGTGCAACCTGATTAAAACATGAACTTTAACGGTACTGCAGAAAGCTTCTCTCTCTCTTTTTAATGGAGGAATAATTTAAATCAGCTTCTTTTCTTTATGAAGCTTTGAGTAATCTGCACATTCTGAAAGTGTAATCAAATCATTATAGATGGGGCTTGCTCTTCTTTTGTTCCCGTATTATAATATCAGAGGCAATGTCAGCCAAAAGGTGTGCTTCACCCTTTTCAGTGGTGAATCAGCTAGCTGGTGTCTTAGATACAAGAAAACAATATGATAAGATGTAGCAATTTTTGCATAAGACTGCCAAATCAGTGTTAGTCCTTCAAACAACAACAACAACAAAAAACAACAAAACAAATAAAAAAGCCTGATTCCATCTTCACCCCCCTGCTTTATTTTAAAAAGCAGCAGAAACTCTACATACCAGAGTGCTATAAAGCGAGAGATAATCTAACTAACCTCCATTAAAATGGTCTTTTATATGTTATGCTATTGTCATGAATAAATCACAAGCATTATCAAAAATCTGAAAGAAACGATCTTTGAAAAATTAAAATATATTCAGTTCATTGAAATACTGAGCACACTTTATGTGGAGAAGGGTGTTTGCCTTTCAATAGACTGACTATTAATATGTGGCACTTCAAAAGGCAGAGAACAGTGCTTGTGAGGCTGCCTACAATACAGTTATTAACGACCAACATTTTACAGACAGGCAAAATGGTTTCAGCAGCCTTTGTGCTGCTTTCTGCCTCTCATGCCTTGGGGCAGTGTAGGCATGGATAAGTTTTCTTGACCAGTGTCTGATGTATTCAGCTCTTCTAAAAGACCAAACGTCATAAATTACAGAGTAAACATTTCAGTATACTTAGGAACGTGAAACTGAAAAGGGCTTCTAGTCTGTTCCTTTGATTTTGCTGGTATTACCACAGATATACTGAGAAACTACAAACTGATAACTTGCTAGAACATTTCATCCTGTTGCCTTTGGGCTAGAACTGTTTCTGTATATTTCACATGCAGCTAAGCACCTTTCTGCAGCAATTTTGAACTAGCACATTGAGCTGAGATGTTTCCCTAGCACAATCAAATACTGCTTCTATTGTGTACAACCATTAGGCAGGGTACTCCAAATTCACTGTTTTTTCACAAGGTTTGAAACAAAACAGACAAATCCTCCACAATTGTTTAAGGGATTCAGAATGTGAAAATTACTAGTCTGACCTCGAACAGGTCTAAGCTTGCGTGTTTTTCCTAGATGTAGTGAGTCAGCAGCTGTATCATTTTCTGCCATTATTCAATCCTTAGTTTCCACAATTCTCTGTAAAGGACTGAATCAGACACTTTGGTTTCTGTTGCCACCACAGCTCATCTCTTTTCCACTCTCCAATCCTAAAAACTTAGCAACTCTAATTTTAGTTTCAAGGTCTAGTGATATTTTGGTTTTCAAAGCACATTATCTTGAAAGTGTGGCATATTTTCATTTTCCTTATTTATTCTGGAAATGTGTTTCAACAAATTCTTGTTTGTTGAAGTAGTTCCTAATTTGGTACTGAGATGGTAAACTCTGCCCCAAAGCACCAGTCACACAGAATTTATTTATTTTTTTTTCTTTTGCATGGAGCGTCCTTGCAAAATGATTGCAATGATGGCCAGTATCAGCTTTCATGGGAAGTCAAGAAATATATATAAAACATATGTGTAGATATATATATTTAATAGTTTATGATTGAAAAAGATATAGGTATAATAAAACTTGAAAGGGTATGTTTCAGTTTTGGTATATTCAGTGGACCTTGAACGTGTGCATTAGTGTTCTGTAAAACAGGACAGATCATTGGCTTCTAAATTACTCATACCACATTTCTTTACTAGAGAACTATAAGTTCTCTAATGAAATTTATGAACTCAGGAAACTTAGATTTATTAAAATAGTGCCACAAGCAATTACAAGCAATTATTGCAAACAACTGGAACAACAGAAGAACCTGTATACATAATAGGGTTATTTCTTAAATAAGAGAGATAATAACAAATACAAAAAGCAAGATCTGATGGAAGAGTAAGAAAGCATACATAGAGGTAGAAGTTTTTAATTTTTTTCCCACTATCCTAAGAATTTAATAAGGATATTTTCTTATTATGATGTCACACTGCGTTTAGAACTTACTTTTGCAAATTGAATAAAAGTATGCCTTGAAAAATATGATATATTTGCTATTATTTTTGGTTTTAAAAAATTGGGATATTTTTAAAAGTAGGGAGTGCAAATTGAATCTTTAACATCTTTTTCATATAGCATACAGATTAATACTGTAAACTATACCACTGAAATAACAGTACTATTTTTTTAACTGCTTAGAACAAATTCCAAGAGTTAACAACATAAAAAAACGTAAACTTTTAGTACTATTTTTACTCTTTGCAATAACTCCCAGTGGGAGAGTAATGTATTCTGCAAATGAACTTTTTTTGATCCAACCTCCAAAATCTTGCCTTTATTCATGAAAATACAGACTTGTACTATTATATAATATATTATATAATTAACATGTATATTTATAATAACTTATTATATGTGTTGGTCATCTACTACATGCCCTCATTAATATATTTTAACTTTTCATTAGCTCTGAAGTGGTCAGGCGGTTGGACTAGATGATCTATGAAGGTCTCTTTCAACTGAACTATTCTATTCTATTCTATTCTATTCTATTCTATTCTATTCTATTCTATTCTATTCTATTCTAATGATTATATATATGTTATTAAATGTATTAGTCATTTCCTTGCCAAAAGGAACAGAACCCACTAACCAATTTGCATGTTAAGAATCTAGCTGTCTGAATAGCTATATTTTTATAATGAATTGATCCACTTGAAAATTAATAATTAAAAAAAAAAGGCTCAATATTGGCCAAAAGAATGCAGTAACAAACCATACATTGTTTAAGTCTTTACAGGACCAAAGGCGTGGTTTCTGTAAAAGAGGAAAATTCATCTTTGGGAAACGAAAAAAAGCGTGTGTCTTTTTTAGGTATTTCTATTTTTGGTAATAGTTTTCACAAAATGTAGAAGGTATAGAGATCAGGTGGTAAAATGACCTATTCGAATTTACACAGTCTTTGTTTACAGAACACGTAGTTCTGAGTTCAAATGCCATCAATATCCTATTAACTTATGTCTTGAAGCAAAATGAACTAAAATGTAGATTCAAATAACAATCATTAATCTGCAACATATTCTGTCTCTGAAAAAAAGTTGTTGTTTTTATTTTTTGTCTACTGTTGTGTAATAATCAGAAAAAGTGTGACGCTTCTGTGAGGTTTTTATTTTATTTTGATTTTTTTTGAATACCTTTTTTTTTTTTGCGTATGTCAAGCAACTGATAAAACTGTAAACTTTCATTTTAATAAGCAAAGTAAGTGTATCGAAGTGCAATTGATCTTTTCAAACAAATCTTTAATGCCTTTCCTCTCTGGTCATTTTATATTTCAGCTGGAAGGGAAAAGAAAAATACAAGATAAATAAAGATAAATGATACAAGATAAGCCATAAATGACAAATTGGTCTCTGCCATAACAAATCACGAACCTTCGTGTATAAAACTACCACTTCTTCCCAGAGTACCTAATCTGAATTTTAACATATTAGGCAGCTTTACATCATAATGAAAACACTATTTTTTACCATCCTGGAGTTTTCTGCTTTTTTTCTGCTGCATTCTGTTGTGAGTTTTAAAGAGAAGACTGATGAATTAAAACTCTGAAACAAAAGAAGACAGAAAATAAAAAGTTCCAGGAGAATTACACAAGTCAGACCTGAAAGCCACAAGTTATTCCCCCCTCCCCCCTCCCCGCACACATACCTCCTCCCTCACATTCTGTTCATTGTAGCACACAGAATTTGTGAACTGGAGGTTCAGCACATGGTTAAAATAGTTATAGCTTTCAAACCATGAATACCCAGGAAATGTCTCCAGGGAGTTACAAACCTCATTAAACTTCAGCTGGGATAAAATTTTTAAACTGACAGAAGTACCAATACCTGTGATACAATCAGGGTGTGCCTCAAGGATTTAACATAAATCATACAAACGTCATTAAAATTAAAGACACTCACGAGCCATTTGAACATGAAGTAATTGCTCACAAAGATCAGTCTACAGCTACATTATTGCAGGTGCATGAGAAGTAGAAAACTATTATATGGCAAACACAAGAAGAAGGTACAATGAAAATTCCTGGGGACATTTTATTTTATATATATATATATATATATATATATATATATATATATTTTAATGTGATGCTGTTACTGAAAAGTGAAGGCAAGGAGGGTACAAAGCCATAGATAGTCCTTCGATACCTGATGTGTCTGCCCTTCATCAAGGGCTGCATGCAGGCATAACTGATAACGTATGGCTGGAAGCTACTGAATACCAAAGACAATTCCTGTTGTTCTGAAAGTCTCACAAACACACGTCACTGGGGGCTAGAATATTATTTCAGGGAAGTGAGGAATTAGCACATATTTGTCCAACTCTTGTATTTTCTCCAACACCTTCTCTTGTCCTGTCTCTGTCCCAAAGATAGGCTTTGGGACAGAGAGATGTATAATCTGGCATTACCATTCTTATCAAAACATGATGCTCTTCCAACTTTAAATAGCTCCAAGCAATACTTTCTTTTTGGATAAAATAAAAAATATTCTCTACTAAAGGGATTTTTCTAGATCAAAACAAAACAAATAAGCCCACACCTACTACTTCTGTGACATTTCTACTTCAGGGTGGCGGATCTTTTAGGTAATGCTCTGCACTGCATTCTTTCATTCCTCTGATATTATTAAGTAATTTTATTAAATAATTTTGAGCTTTCCCAATGATCACAATATACACTCATCATTTGAAACAATCTGGCATTTTTTACGTTGAGAAAAATATTTCAGTCTCCCAGAAATATGTATCTCTGGGTTTAGCTGTCTATAAGTTCTAATACTTGAGCCATCTGCACCAAGGATGAAAACCAGATTGCTCCACAGTACAGCTGGCTAATACTTGCAATTGTTCAAATTGCATTGTGAAAATAGCTATATCTCAGTTATCAGCAGCACAAGCAGTCCAGAAATATTTGAGTATACATAAAGTATGAGTGGCCTAAAGAGTGGCCTAAATGGCTTTCCATTTTCCTATAGACTCTGTGCAGAATTGCTACTTTTATGTTACATTAAGTAATTTTTCCATCTTTGCTATACCAAATAAGTTGGAACATGGGATTCAGGTTGTTGTAACCCTACATAGAGCGAATGTTTTTGCATAGGAACAGTACCAGAAATGTCAGTCACCCTGGAACATACCATTCAGTCCTTCAAGGGAAATGGTTTTGACCCTGGGATTTAGCCCACAGACTAAATTTAGGTCTCTGTCATTATACTTAAAACTAAACTTGGTTGACCCTCTTTGACTTTTTCAGTCAGTGTTTCTGTCCAAATAACTGCTTGTCACAAATGGACATGATTTTTCTTTCCCTGAACATTTTTACACTGTTTGAAGCAATTGTCTACTCACCAGGGTCAGCTAATCAATAATACATCATTAATGCTGCAGCAGATTGTATAACCAAATGGCTGTACCCAACTCATGGTGTATAAGCATTTGTCAGTGGAGTTTTATCGGAGTATTCTATAATATTCTGTTTTTGTTAAATCAGTATGTTCCCAAACCCCAAAGGCTGTGCTATTTCTGTGGTGAGGTGTCATATAGAGCACTGTAAGTACTCATTTACTGAAAAACTAACAGTGTCCCGTGACAGCAAAATTTTCAAAAGAGGAAGCAGAGGTAGAGATTGATTTGGTATGCAACACTCCTCTACTGCACCACCTGAATGAGTTTGGGGTTGAAACTTTCTTTTTTTCCTTCTGTTCATGGTATTGTACTTGTCTATGTTTGAAAACTTAATAAAGTCCTCATAAAAAGATAAATTTATGTTTCTTTCTGTTATTACAAAGTATTGTTTAGGAAAATCCAAGACAATGTCCGGAACATAGGATGATAGATATAATGCAGTAACACATGAATTCTGTTCTTGAACTTGGTGGGAACATGCTGTCACAGTGCTATAAAACTGGGCCTTTCATATTAAATGCAGTATTCCACTTTTGCATGCTTCTAGTGTAGGCAAGTAATTAACCATTATATATAAAAAAATACACATTTGTTTCTAATTTGTTCTGCTAGCCCTAAAATCAGTTTTCTCCAGGTTCACATTTCTTTAAATGACCATAGCTATGTTGTTTACAGCCAGAAGGTCTCCAGCAAAGTCTGTGCCCCATCGCCTACTATGCCATGCCTGTGTTGCTCTACATCACATCCTGTGTGCTATTGTACCAGGCCTGCATCACTAGGAGGTGATTTCAGGAATTGAAAACATCTCATTTTACATAGAATAAATGCTTGTTACTGTTGTCTAGATAAAGATGTGATTTTACTATACCAAGATAAGCAAAGGAAAAAAAAACAATACAAAACAAACAAAAAACAACTATCTCATCAATTAGAAAAAAATCCCATCATGGCTAAAGAAAGGCTAAACAAACACGGCAAAAACAAGGCTCTAGGCAGGTACAAAAAGTTCACAGGGCAAGCCTGGCAAGGCTAAGCCCTGATGCTTTGCAAACATACTGAAAAAAAAAAAAAAAAAAAAAAAGGACGTCTCAAAAAAAGGGGGCGTATAGGAAAGCTGGGGAGCAACTCCTTGTCAGGGACTATAGTATAGCACAAGGAGCAATGGTTTAAAATTTAAAAAGTGTACTGAAGTTACTCTGAGGATGGTGAGGCCCCAGCACAAGCTGCCCAGAGAAGCTGTGGATGCCCCATCCCTGGAAGTGTTCAAGGCCAAGTTGGATGGGACTTTGAGCAACCTGCTCTGGAGGGAGGTGTCCCTGCCCAAGGCAGGGGGATGGAGTGACGTGGTCTTTAAGGTCCCTTCTAAACCAAAGCCATTCTATGATTCTATAATTCTATGAAATTCAGTCTTGCTTATTTTGATGCAGCTGAAAATTCGGACTCGTAGATTAATGTCAGGTTTACTCTCTCCCTTTTTCTTCCTGGCTTAAGGCTTCTACATGGTTCAGCTTTAACAAGAACAGTGAAGAAAGGAGGTACTTGGGTTTCATAATAATGTAGAGAACCTTCCTAGGACATGAGTAATGTTCTAACCAGAAGATGAACAAAAGAAGGAAGGTTGCCACATGCAATTTCAGTTGAAATTAGGTGTATCAAATCCCAAGAGAAACATTGGCTTCCTAAAGTCTTCTTAGGAAGACTGGACATGGCCACTCAAATGATTGATGGGGCTCTGGAGTTTCCCTCACTTCGTTTTGTAAAGTGCTGAGCAGCCTTGCGAAGTAAGCAGATGTGATTGCTGTCTGGTACTTTCAACACTTAAATCACAGGTAACTAGATTCAGCGCCAGTTCATACAGAAGTTTAGCACAAGTTCATACAGAAAGTCAGCCTTGGAACAGAGGCTTGCCTGCTGGATTCATCACAGAAATGTTTTTCCATATCCTTATATGGTTTTATAGAGAAAGGGCTAGTCATGGCACTGAAGTCAGTTTTCTTCTTCGAATTAGATTTTGGCCTTTCTGCCATGAATCAGCTGGAAGACTGGTCTTTTAACACAGTACCCAGCACCCTAACTGAGACTGTAATGGAGGAGGGTGAATCCCACCCTCCACCCAATATCTGTGCCTCTCAGCCGTGTTTACAGAATGAACTCCAGACTTTAGAACTGTTACACAGTTATTGCATACATGTCAACCCTCAAATGTATTCTATTTTTCATTCTTCAAAAGTGATATGTCTTACAGTCTGTATTATCCACTGCTTGCTGGAATTTAAATGTCACTTCTTAAAAAATGGAAATTTGCTCTGAAAAAATGACATTTAATTGTTTTAAGCACTGTAAGAAACTGATATAGACAAGTATAAGCTTACTGTTATCTCTGATCAGCTTGTTGACAGAAATAACAATGTTTTTTAAATAAAAAAAAAGAAACTAACATTAGAGCTCATGTATGACTACAATGTCATGAGGAATTTTACTCATCCCTTTGGCCATATGAGAGTATTAAAAAGGTCACGAAAGCAAAGACAGTAATACTTAAGAAGACGAAAGAAGAAAAAGTATATGAAGAATTTCAGCAAAATGGAAGGATAGGAAAAGTCATAGTAGCAGAACAACTAATTGAATTTATATGACGAGAGGAACAGATTAAGATTTAAATCTTATCATCTTTGAAACTTCATGAACAAGGCTAAACTTTTGGAAAGCCTGAAAATCATTTAAGCAATACTTTAAGAGGCATCAAGGCATGACTGAACATTTTTAAGGAACTATACTCTTGTTCTGAGATTGCCTAAGGTTTTGTCAAGTTGTATTAAATCACTTTGAACCTCAATCCAAGCTGAACAGAGGGAAGGTTCCCCGGGAGTATCTCTAAATCACAATAATTCACATAAACACAACTACTTTAAGTTTTGTCTTCCCCTAATTTCATATACATGTTACAATACTTGAATAATTTCTCCTTATGATAACAAAGCTATCATATTTCCTTTGGTTAAGAAATGAAAGAAGATTGTATAGAAGGTTGGTCATGATTTCCCTAATTAAAACAATGTTTCATTTTTCCTATTCTCCATGTACATGTTTCTCTAGAGTAATTATAAGTCCTATTGATCATTACTGATATTCTAGCTAATGTCCCTAAAATCTGGTTTTATCTAAGTTAATAAAGTGCTTAAACATTCTTTTTCAAGTATAGTTCCAATTTTTAAAATAAAATTAATAAAGATTTATATCATACATATTATATAGCCACATATGAAAGCTGAAATTATTTACATCAAAAGATGGAAGCAAGAAGTAAGTAAAGGAAACATTTATACACTATATATAAGAACAGAAACACTTCAATGCATTTCATTTTATCTGAAATGTGTCACACCTTTTAGATGAAATACAAGAAGTAATTAGAGTTGAATGAGTTTTCAAATAATTTAAATAGTATTTCATGTAGCAATGGTGGCAAACCTTTAGAAATATCTTAAAAGTCAAAACTGAATTTGCTTTCTCCCAGGAGTGTGTGGGGATTAATCATCCAAAATATTAATGAAATGGCATGCAGTTTATTAGAAATCCAAGAAAAAAGACTATTCGTGATTTATCAGAAATTAACACAGTAAGCAGTTATTGCCAAATTATCCCCTTTGCAAGCAATTTATCTGTGATAAATATTTTAGTTCCTTATGGTAATAAAATATTTTAAATTAAATGTTTTCATATGAAAAAAAAAAAAAGAAAAACATTAAAATCATAAGGACATGGTCACAAATGTCCTCACTTCCAGATGTTACATTCAGAAGTTGTTTGCAAAACAAATTGTTATTCTGAGTGCTTCTGTTTTGGTTGCCCCAGGTTATTTGAAAGCCAGCCCAAGAAGTATATTACGTTTCACCTGAGTATGTCTGGCAAGATAAGCAGAACAGGGTTAAATAGCATAAATTTTCACATTTTATCCTTGGTAAATTTGAAGTATATAAAGCCTTTCTAAGGTAGGCATTTTATAATTCCAGCCAGATTCTCTCCCTCTCTCCCCTCTCTCTCTTTCCCTTCCTTCCTTCCTTCCTTCCTTCCTTCCTTCCTTCCTTCCTTCCTTCCTTCCTTCCTTCCTTCCTTCCTTCCTTCCTTCCTTCCTTCCTTCCTTCCTTCCTTCCTTCCTTCCTTCCTTCCTTCCTTCCTTCCTTCCTTCCTCCCTTCCCTTCCCTTCCCTTCCCTTCCCTTCCCTTCCCTTCCTCTGTCACTCACACTTCTTTCTTCATGTAGATGTTACATCCTAATGCTGTATGTAGCCCTAACTCATTTTATATGGTATAAAAATGACAAATCAAATAGCTGACCAATATATATAAATAATTAGCCTTTGTATTCCTCCACCATTTAATTCCTGAAAAAAAAAAAAAAAAAAAAAAACTATCTACAGAAAATAAACATGAACATTACTCACTTATATGTTCATCAACATATGAGAGATCACAAAAAAATATATCTGTTATTTTAATTGTGGTAACTTTGGCAAATTGGCTGTTTCTTTTTGTCTTGTAGAGATTTAATGGCTTTGGTGCGGATTCCTTATATTTAACAGACTCCTATCTGAAACTGCTATTAGAATAATGTCTACCAGATAGCCACAGCATGCCTGCTACTTTGTGAGGCGTGAGCTCCATGAGTTAAAATACCCAAATGCATCTCATTCAGAAAAACAGGTTAAAGAAAATTATGGTCTCATTCTATGTATATTTCTCCATTAAAAAAATATAAAATAATTTCTAGCCAGAGCTTATCCTATGATAATGAACTTTTATTGTATTAAATTTTATTATTTATTAAATTTTATTTTTATTTAAATAAAGAAAAGTTGAGAAAAGAGATGATTGCTGCTTGTTAGAATGTCAGAGGGATAAGCCCAGGGAGAAATAAAAGCTATTAAATGAAAACACTGTTGGGACAAGAACAAGTAGATGTAAAACTGCTATGGGCTGGAAACGGAATACAGATAAACATAAGTTTCTTAGACAGCTTTATGCTAGAGCTGTGAAAGACAACAATCCCAGCTTCATTTGAAGCTATCCTTTTCCATTCTATGCTTCTTTCTGATTTGCATCTCCATGTCACTTCCACACTCTTGCACCAGTTCTCTTCTCCACAATTTCAGCGTCATTTATTTGTGTGTCTACTCAAATCCTGCAGTAAAGAGGATTTCATTGCATGGGTGGATGCCAAAGACACAGAGGAGGTTTATAAAATGGTGCGCTACTGTCCCATCTAAATGTAACATGAAGGAGGTCTGCTGACATTTTAGAGACAACATTTTTTGAAAACATTTCTTACTAAATAAGGATTATTATTATTTTTTTTTTTTTTTAGCTTGTATAACTTACACAAGACAAACCAGATTTTCATTAGAAATCTGAAAGGTACTTTTGGCAGTTGCAAACTGTATTACTGCCAAACTTCAGGAAAGTTCTCTGTGAGTTTTTGTTTGCTTTGTGTTTTTTTTTTTTTTTTTGAATAAGTTTTCAAATTTGTTTTCAAATTTTCAAATTTTTGTTTCAAATGAGTTTTCATAATTTGTTTTCCACCTGAAATATAATTGGAATCAAGGAAGTAAAAGAAAACGATTTGTACACAAATAAAAAAAATCAGATGAAAATTAAGTTTGACAAAAGGTAAACTGTCTGGAAAATATCTCTGGAAATTTAAATAAGTTGTTGCATTTATACAAAAAACTGTGATCCTGGTTTTCAATGACTGCTGTGTCTAGTCTTTGGGGTATAAGGTGGATTATTTCCTTTCCAACACCACTCACGTTCTACTACCTGCTTTTTCACAAAACTTGTAAGAAAAACCTATTTTTTATCTTCTGCCATTGAATCAAACTTTGCAAAAGCCCATACAAACGTAAAGGTCATTAGCAGCACATTCGTTAATATGTAGGGGAATTCTGGTTTCCACCATTATTAAGAAAACAGTTTAAAATGCAGACCTGATGGAGTGGATTTGCTAGTGTAAGTACCAAGGCTGGAGCTTGACACACCAGCAGTGTGGTGCAGTGCTTTACAGCATTCTTCAGAACACATTTATGATATTGTGCAGTAGCATTTATGCAGGAATTACACTGTTGAATTAATAATCACTTAAAGGTTATATTGTTAGGTACTACCTAGACACAAATCTTTCCATGTAACTCTGATGTAATTGGTCTGCAACTTATTTTACAAAGAACATTAGTACCTTGGAAAAACAGAATGTTTTTACTCGTGTATTAGAACTTTCAATAAGTTAAAATATTTATGTAGTTAGGATCATGATGTGAGAGGAATTTTCAAGAACAAACAATATTTTATTTCTGAAAGAGAAATCAGTTATGAACAGGGAGACATGAAATTTCAGCTCAGTTTCGTCTATCCTGGCTCAACAAATAATAGATTTTGCTATATTGAAGAATATAACAGGTACAATGTATTCAAAGAAAAATCATATTTCATATTTTTGGGCAGTTGGGGATCTGAGGATGTTTAATAAAAAGGGTTTATATAATATTTTTAAACCATTAGGCTACTTTCTGTTTCAGAATGTAATATTTGATCACAATTGAATTTTACTTGAAACTACATTTCAGAAATTGCCCTAAAAGCTCATTATATTTGATCAAATCTACTTTAAGTCACAGAACCCTAGAGGCTGCCTAGTTTTAATTGTCTTTAGAAGTTAGCATAGTTCACTGGGGCTACTGTGAAAAGGCTAACTTACGCATTAGAGTGGCCTATGGAATATACTGCTACTGTCAAAGTCAACTGCTTCTGGCAGTGCCATTCTTGGGAAGCGACTGGTCAAAAGGTAATGTGAACTGACAGGCAACATCACAAATGCTCCACTGTAAACAGATTGTTAGACTAGGAATTAAGTGAGCGGTGCTGATTGATTGTTTCTACATTAGTGAAATCTAGCAGAAAGAACAAGCATTTCTTGACATTCACTTGCACATCATGACTAATCCTGCCCATTAAAGCACATTGAAAATAGCCAGTTACTCTGAAATAAGTGGAGGTGTATATAAATTGCTTTCAAAATAAATCTGAATATCATGGTACTCTAAACCACAAACTTCTTGTAAGCGATTCTTATGCTGCAGTTATTGCTGTATCTGTGATCAGTCAGAGGACTGCGGCACCTCTCCCCCCCAAAAAAAAAGAAAAAAAAAAGGATATAAAAAGATCTCACAGATGAGACAGTATCTCATACGCAGTGAAATTCTTTCCACACAGACAGTATGTTGGTTTGACTAATAGATTCAGATCTAGTTTATAGGTGCTGTGCTACGTGTCTCAATTAGTAAGTAGGTGATAGATTTCTAAATTCTGGCAGTGCATGTCTGTAACTGCAGGGATCAATAGAATCATTTAAAGTGTATGTGCTTGGATGGCTCTGTGACCATTACTTTTTGTCCTATTCCTTGTGGTCACAGCAGTCTATTTTTTTTCCTAGTGACAACCTTAAACATACCTGATGATCATTATCATGTCATCCTCTCAGTTTTCTCTTCTCTGTTTTAAATAGTCCCAATTATTTCAACATTTTCTCATCTCTTTGAGCAACCTTGTTGAGCAACCTTGTTACTCTCCACTGGACTGTTTCCAAGTCATTTAATGTACTCGAAGGTCCAATGCTTTTCCTTGCATTTTCATATCCTTTACAAACTGCTTAATAATTTTCTCGTCTCATGTCTAAATTGCTAATTACAATACTGAGTAAAAGACGTAGGACAGATTCCTTGGCTGCCCTGCTTGATGCAGTTTTCAGTCTGAGGACTATCTGTTCAACACTATTTAACCATCTGTGCACCCTTCTACTGTGGTTTCAGCTAGATAGTGTTTGTCCGAGTTGCTTATGTAGCAGTCATTCTGTCCTCTGATTTTGTTTTAAGGTGTGTGACAATTGTAACTCCTTTCAAAATAACTTTTTTTACCATCACAAAAAGAAATTGGGTTGGTTTGATTTGTTTTGCTCTTGACAGGTGCATGTTGGCTGTTACTCATTCCCCTCTTAATATATATTTATATATACATATTTCTAGGTTTTGGGGTTTTTCACTTATTTTTTATATAATGAAGGTAGGAGATAGAGTTGGCTGGGATAGAGTTGATTCTCTTTGTGGAGGTCAGTATGAAGCTGTGCTTTGGATTTTTGATGAAAACAGTGGTGATGACACACAGATATTTTTAGTTGTTGCGGAGCGGTGCTTACACAGAGCCAAGGACTTTTCTGCTTCTTGTGCTGCCCTTCCAGCGAGGAGGCTGGGGGGAACACCAGGAGCTGGGAAGGGACACAGCTGGGACCCAGACTGACCAAAGGGATGTCCCATGCCATATGGTGTCATGCTTAGCAATAAAAAATGGGGCAAAGAAAGAGGGGCGAAGGAGGGGACATTCGGAGTGATGGAATTTGAAACCAAGAAACCGTAACACATTGTGAGCCCTGCTTTCCTGGGAATGCCTGAACACCTGCCTGCCAATGGGAAGCACTGAATGAAGTCCTGTTTTTGTTTTCTTTGTGCATACATCTTCTGCTTTACTTACTTAAATGTCTTTGTCTCAACCCATGAGTTCTCTCAATTTTACCTTTCCAGTTCTCTCCCCCATCCTACCTAGGGGAAATGAGTGAGCAACCATGTGGTGCTGAGCTTCCTGCTGGGGTTAAAAACACAACAGTATGCTGAACTACCTAATATCTCCATATCTTTTCTTCTTTCCTTTTTTTGTTTAAAAGCAGTATAAATATATATTACTGCCTAATTTTCTGGAATTTCTCCCTTCCTTTACAAACTCTGATTATTTTTTTAAGTACCCAAGGATGAAAAAATCCTTAGGTAGCCTATATGAATTTCTGTAAATCCACTTAATCTAAAACCATTTAGCAAATCTAAGCTATCTCTACTTCAGTTTCCACACTGATACACACCATTAGCTGTACTAAGCTTCTGATCATAGCAACTTACTAAGCATGAAAGTCTTAAAAACTACAAACTCAGCAAGAAAAACTTCAAAAACTTGGCATTCTTGTCATTATATATAATCATCCTTCCTCTTTCATTGAGTACCTGGCAAAGGCATTCATTGTTTCTAGTCTACAACTTTGTATCTGTATATATATATATATATATATATATATATATGCTGTTATTATCCTGTTTTCACAATGGTTTATTCTGTACCTTCTCTACCAAAATTCCCTTCTATTCAGTGTTTTTTTCAGTGTTCTTTACAGCCATGGAACTAGAAAATCATTTATCAAATATCCCCTTAGTAATTCACGTATAAGACACCTAATTATAGTTATAAAAGCAACTATAACGGTGGTGTTTCCAGCTTCTGGATACTTGACCTTGCATCCAGAATAATATATTGCAGAACCATGTAGAAGAAAGAAGTGAATGAAAGAAAATCAGAGAGAATTGTTACCTAAAGCATATCTTTTCCTTGCCCTTCACAACAGCTACTTCAAATTGTACCTTGAAAATACAAGTACAGCCTTAGCAAGAAATACAGCAATGTAGATTGTTAGCAATGCTGCTCCTGCTTCCTATGACATGATTACTGTCATGGAAAGAAAAGCTGCATATTAAAATATAATTAAAACCGAATAAATTAAATTAAAACTCATTTTCAAATTAATAGTTTTAATATATGTGACATTTATGAGGTAAAAAAATTCACATTTTTGTCTGTCCCCTTCTCCCCCCCCCCAAAAAAAAAAAAAAAAGTCCAAAACTTTTAAAGGAATAATATCTTATGACATTGTTATGACTGAGACGATTTGGGGTGGTTAAGTCAAATGCCATGGACTGTAGTCATTTATTTTGCTGGGTTTATTAGTATATTCAGGAAGGACAGCAACAGTGTTTATAATTCAGTTTCCTTGAGAGTCGAGATACACTTACATTGATCAACATGAGCCAGTTAAAAAAATGCTATTTGCTCAGTAGTCGTTCTTCACTCAAAAAATAATAATAATAAAATATAAAAAAGTGCACAAATATTCATAGTCACTGAAGATGAGCTGTTTTTCAGTCTCCATCTGTTTCCCACTGATTATTTAATAAGAATGCAGACAGCACAGACTGAGGAAGATCAGAGAAGCCTGTGCTCCTCAAGGCTATTACCTTGTTTACCTAATTTATAAAGCCAGGCAAAAACATTTCAATCCTCATTGTATGTGTTCATATTTATTCATCACTCTCTATATAACATGATATTTTAAAAGCAACTGACCTCTAAATATCTTTTGCCTATGTCAACTGTACAAATCTGAAATTCATTCTTCTATCAGTTCACATCTAGGAACATATGTTATGAAGCTGAACATAGTCCTTTGATTTAAACTGTTCCTGTAAACAACTCAACTTACCCAGGACTGCTTCAGGAACGAGCATCTAGTTCTTCTGTCACTGAAACTGATCTCATTACACCACATGCTGATCTGCTTGAGGGCAGGAAGGCTCTACAGAAGGATCTGGATAAACTGGGTCAATGGGCTGTGGCCAACTGTATGAAGTTCAACAAGGCCAAGTGTGAGGTCCTGCACTTGGGGCACAACAACCCCATGCAGTGTTACAGCGTGGTTGGAAAGGTGGCTGGTGGAAAGGGACCTGGGGGTATTGGTTGAAATCCGGCTGAATATGAGCCAGCAGTGTGCTCATATGGCCAAGAAGGCCAACAGCATCCTGACTTGTATCAGCAATAGGCCATAAGAACTAGGAAAGTGATCGTCCGTCTGTACTCAGCTCTGGTGGTGAGACTGCACCTTGACTACCATGTTTAGTTTTGGGCCTCTCACTACAAGAAGGACATCGAGGTGCTGGAGTGTGTCCAAAGAAGGGCAGTGAAGCTGCTGAAGGGTCTACAAAACAAGATTTATGAGTAGCAGCTGAGGGAACTGAGGTTATTTAACCTAGAGTAAAAGAGGCTCAAGGGAGACACTATCATTCTCTACAACTACCTCAAAGGAGGTTTTAGTGGGGTGAGGATTGGTCTCTTCTCCCAAGCAAAAGCAAAAGGACAAGTGGAAATGGCCTTAAATTGCACCATGGGAGGCTTAGGTTGGATATTAGGAAAAAATTCTTCACTGAAAGGGCTGTGAAGCATTGGAATAGGCTGCCCAGGAAAGTGATTGAGTCACCATCACTGGAAGTATTGAAAAGGAAAATCACAGAAAACAATGATGTCTTTTATCAATTGCACGTTCAGCAAGTCAGGGTCTTCTGGTTCCCACTCTATCTGATCATCACATTCAATTATTTTCTCTGCATTTAATAATGCTTTGAAATTGACTTTCAAGTGCAATTATATCTATACATGGGATCTCACTATTACCTTTCACAAAGGCATTAAATCACCATTATCTCTTCTAGGGATGATTTTGTCCACTACAGCATACTTTTATCACGTTTGCCAGTTAAACAGATGTTCACCAGTATCAGTTAAGAAGTACACCCAATTTGTCTTCTTAAAATTGTTTCTCAGATGTTGTTATATGCTTCCTACTTTTCCATTTCTGTTCAGTTTTCATCATTTTGACTTATTTCATAAATAAATGGTTTCTGGGAGAGATTCCAGCCTTTTGACATATACTTGTTACATAAATGTATTATAAGATATAAATATTATTGATAATCTGGAAAGATGTATCGTCCTGTTCTCTGCTAGAGAATGATATGAGCTAAAACCTGAAGTGTTTTCTCCATCAATGCACATATATGAACAACTCCTACATGTTTTGTTATTGGATAAATTCTATTAATTTGCTTTGTATTTTTGGAAGTAGACATGTTTCCAAGCCTCTGATTATATTTGTATTGTTCTCTGAAACTCTTACAGGTTGCTGACATCCTTTTTCAAATGTGTTTAACTGGTCTAGACATCATGTCTTTACCAGTGTTATTAATTATACCTAAAAGGAATAGCATCGCTGCATTGTTCTCTAGTTTTCCTTTTCTGATGCAAGAAACTAGATAACTAAACTGTATAACTAAAGAAATACACCAAAGAACTTCAGTGTGATAATTATCATAATCCCTAAATTCTTTTCAATATCTTATTATTCAGGTATAACTTACCATCTTGAAAGTGTACTTTCAGATATATTTTTTTTTCATGCATAATCTTTCAAGTTTGGTGAAAGACAGATTTGCTTTCTTAAAACACACAGCATTAACATAAATTTATTTTAATGATCAGTTTAGACTCATTTCTGAACTGACCTATTGTTTATTAACTAAACTATCACGGATTTTGGTTTTCTGAAACTTTTCATTAACATTTCAAAATTTTTTCAAGTCACTACAAATATAAATATAAAACTAGATCAAAAGGAGTTTTCTCTATGATGTGAGGATTCCCTGCTTATAATTGCTTGTTATCATCTATCAGCTAAGAAGTCTTAATGACCTTGTGTAGTGCTTTTTTGTGTAAGAATATTAACAAGGGGTAAATCAAACAAAAAGATATGCTCAGCATTTCTTTCCTGATTAGAAACATTATAATGTAAAATACATGTATATACTAGTCCTAATGATGACAACCATACAACTATGTTTCTCTAATATGGGAAAGATGCTGATTACAGGATAGTAGGAGCAAAGAAATTCAGAAAGATTAAAAGTGCAGCAAAAAACAGAATAAAAATAGATTTTTCATGGAGACTATTTTCTTTTACCCTCTTCCTTCCAGTAATATCATATTGGGGAAAAACAAACAAACAAACAAACAAACAAAAATTAAAATATAAAATATTATATTATAAATTAATTGATGGTGATGGTAATGGTGGAATGTTAAGGATAAGTGATAAGGATAAGGAAGCACGGTCTTTCTACTATTACACAACATATAATTACTGAGAGGCTTTTGTAAATACACATATGAAGGGAGTTTGTGGAAGTTAGTTGATTCACGAAATAAACAGAAACAAGAGTAACTCAAATAGCAGCATATTTGGTACATGTTAGTTTGTACATAATTAAAGACAAAAATAAACTGAGAGTGCTTTATTAAGTGAGTAGGAATTGAGGTTAATGTATAGGAGGATCATCATGAGAAGTTTTTCTTCAGTCATAAAAAAAGGAAAAGGAAAATTGAAGCAGGCTTTCATGCAAGATGTAACACCAGTAGCATCAAACTGTCATTTATGACTGTGTTATCGCTTGTTTTTTTTTTAACTATTTGGTCGCCAAATGACAGACAAAAAGGGTGCCTTTTGCTAATTTAATAATCAGCAAATCAAAACATTTAATTGTAGTATTTCACTCAACTCAAAATAATTTCTGTAATTTAAGACTTTTAAATAAAACTAGAGCTAGACTACCATGGTAAAAGCTAGACTGCTGATGCTCCTCTTGTGCTTGTGACTTTATTAATATTTGTGCTCCTACTGAAATGAAAATACAAATTGCCTCATAAAAGAGAGAAAATGTGAGCTGAAAGACTTTAAACAGAATTGATACAGAATAATGTAGTTCAACAGACTGGAGATATCTCCTGAGAAGCAGCAGAATAGGCATTTGGGATAGGATATCCTAAGCAAAAATCTGGTCTGCATGTCAAGGAAAAGGAAAAGGAAAAGGAAAAGGAAAAGGAAAAGGAAGAGGAAGAGGAAGAGGAAGAGGAAGAGAAAACAAGAGAAAGAAAAAGAAAAAGAAAAAGAAAAAGAAAAAGAAAAAGAAAAAGAAAAAGAAAAAGAAAAAGAAAAAGAAAAAAGAAAAAATAGGGGATTTGGAGAAGGGGTGGGGTGGGGTGTTATTCAACCTTCTCAGAATCACATCCAAAGAATAATTGATTTACTTTAATAAAGTCAAAACAAGGTGCTTCCAATTTTAATAAATATATTGTTAGCAAATAAATGAGTTCATAGTAGAAAATAACTGTTACATTAAATATCCCAAACACTCATCGTCTGCTGTATTAACGTGATCTGTACTTCCATAAGTGTATCCTAGTTTCAGAATTTAGTAGTATTTCAAGATATAAAAAATATATTGCAATAATTATTCCATTAGATAATCTTCAAAATCATGCAGGTTGGAAGAAATAAGTATTAATAATAATAATAATAAAAGTTATGTTCATAATAAAACAAAGCTATGTTCATTGTTTAATTATACACTTCTATGACATTTCTGTGACTGCAGGGAAGCTTCTGGTTCCATATTTCCACTTTTAGGGCATTCATTCCTGAATCAATTACTTTTTCTTCTGCACTCTCAGCTACATTGCAAGAAAAGCCAGTAACAGCACAATCTTTTTCTGTCCTCAGCTGGGAGATCTTGGCCTCCCCAGAACTGTGCCATAAACCACACAAACTGGGATTGTGTCTCAGGCAAGAAGCACAGCATTGGCGTGTATCTGGGTAAACAACCTTCAAATAAAGTATTTACCAGCTACAAGATTACAAACTTGTATTTTCAAATAATCACTTAATCTGTGCATACACTGCATATGTACCGATCATGCTGGTGACATGTTGAGACAAGATCTTGAGTTGGTCAGGGTTGGTCTAAGACATGATAATTTCCATATTTACCACACAACAGGACACACCAAAACACCAAATTTCGTAGAATTTTAAAAGTTGTGTTTTATTGGAACTTTGTCTTCTAAATGAGTTAGTTTAGATGCATAAAACTTGGAGTGTCTGCTAAGGCACAATAGAAGTTGGAGGCACACAAGCAAATCTCTCTTGCAAGCTTTTAGGGTGGCTTCTTTCCTTCAGTCTCCTACCAGTACAGCAATGCTGAGTGGATTTCTAAGTTGCACCAAATTTATACAGTCACCCAAAAAAAAGTTATGATTTTTCCTTTTGTCCCTTTTGAATCATAGCTGCCTGTCTTCTGCCTGCTATTCTCATCCCTCTCTCAGTCTCTTGCAGTCCTCCTTTAAGCCCTCCTCTTTACTTGCACCCTGCCTTCCTGATTCCTTTTATGTGTAATAGCACAAAACAGATCACAGCATAACCTCCCAGTAAATAGAAGAAATACGTCACACATGATTATCACTTCCACAACTGTCAGCACCACTGAGAAAGATCCATTCAGTTGTCCTACAAGTAGCTGGAATTTGCTACTGCTTGCCACTCTAACTCAATCCTACCTTTATCGTGTCAGTATAGCTTCATGAGCCTCATGAAATTCAAGAAGGCCAAATACAAGGTCCTGCAACTGAGTCAGGGGAATCCCAAGCACAAATACAGGCTGGGCAGAGAAAACATTGAGAACAGCCCTGAGGAGAAGAACCTAGGGGTACTGGTTGATGAAAAGCTCAGCGTGACTCAGTGATGCATGCCTGGTGCCCAGAAAGCCAACCGTATCTTGGGCTGCACCAAAAGAAGCATGTCCAGAAGGCTGAGGTGATTGTTCCCCTCTGCTCCACAGCATGGAGCACACTGTGGTCTTCGTGGTTGTTGAAAATGTTTCTAAGCAAAGAGAATTCATTGAGTGAACTATTGACTGGAAGGGAGGAACTAGTGCGATGAGGGTGACTTCTTGAACCTACAACATACATGTCATGAGAACCCCCTGATGTCTTGGGAAGAAAGGAAACATATATCAATAACTTCAGAGAGTAAGTCACTGATTAATAAAAATACAATAAGCCTCCCAAAATAACCTCAGTACCTCACAGCCAAAATGAGATTGCTTTTTAGTCATGGACAGACTGGGATTACAAGCTAATTTGAGTTAAAAAGTAAACACAGCTGTACAACAATATCAAGTCAGTAGCTTCAGTAGGCTTAGAGAGAAATTAAAATAATTATGTTAAAATTAATTTATCCTCTGATGTGACTCTTCCTGCATAGCTTGAAATTCTCATGCTTCTAATGTCATTCTTGTTTATTCTCTTTTGTAAAACAATAATCCTTCTGGCAGTACTCAACTGGCTTTCAAATGTAAATCAGACTTCATCAAGGTATTCTATGTCAAATATATTATTTCTCCATTTAGAGGTATGCTTCTAACTCGGCTTTAGCAGCTTGTATCAGACTGTATAATTAATAACCTTTCCCTCTATTTCATTATAATCTTCTGTACTATCATCACTTTAAGCAGTGTCAGCCTATGTTAACATACACTAGAACAAAAATAAATAAATAAATAACATAACAAAAAACCCACAACATTAATCTCTTAACTATCTGTGGAATCTGTATCCATCACAAGACCACTTTCAGATTTGTTTCCTTGCTCTAATGTAATTATAGAATAAAGTTCACATCCTGATCTCCAAACTGGAGAGATACAGACTTGATGGGTGGACCATTCAGTGGATAGGGAATTGGCCTGAAGGGCACACTCAGAGAGTGGTGGTCAATGGCTCTATGTCCAGGTGGAGGCCGGTGATCAGTGGTGTCCCTCAGTGTCCATCTGGTCCAACCATCCCCTACCACCAATGTCAAACACTAAATTGTGTCCCTAAGCACCATGTCCAACCTTTCCTTGAACATTCCCTGGGCTGGTGACTCCACCACCTCCCTGGGCAACCTGTTCCAATGCCTGCCTACTCCTTCTGAGAAGAAATGTCTCCTAATTTCCAACCTGAATTTCCACTGGTGCAACATGAGACCATTCCCTCTAGTCCTATCACTAATAACCTGTGAGAAGAGTTAGTAGCTATGGAACAGGCAGTATCTCCAAATCATGTTATTTTCTACCAACACAGTAATATGTTGATGGAGGTGAATAGATTTTGTATTGTTTTGACTGTATTAATAAAGAGCTTAGGAAAGTAAGGCCTTTCAAAAATTGTTTATATAGCAACATCTTTAAATGTTACAATTTCTTTCTTTTTTTTTTTTAATTTTCAGTTTGCTGAAGCATAAGAGACTGTTCTGAATGTCATGCAAAGCAATTACATGATAAACACATTATTTATATACACATATACATAAAAATCTATACAACCACAAAATTTTAAGTTTCCCAATGTGAATAATAATTCACAAATATTCTACTTTTAAATCTCGACTGCTTAGCTAGAAATGATGAATGGCAGCTGCTGAGGATGCTGGAATACTTAAACAAAATACTCAGGGTATTTTTCTTTGACATCCTATCAGTCCTAGCCTTTTTTACTTTTAGTTTTTTAGTTTTTTACATTAGTTTATTTAAACATTAGTTTATTATTGTGGTGGTTTTATTTAGCAGGGAAGCTGGGCAACTGAACTCCCCCACAACCACTCTCTCACTCCCCCTTCTCAAAGAAAAAGAGGGAGAAAATAAAAAGAAAAGGGCTCAAGGGTCGAGACAAAAACAGGGAAATCACTCAACTATTTATCGTCACTGGCAAAACAGACTCAGTGTAGGGAAATTAATAAAATATGTTATGCATTACTAACAACCTAGAGCAGTGAGAAACAAACAAACAAACAAACAAAACCTTGAAAACACTTTCCCCCCATCCACCCTCTCCTACCTTGAGCTGCGCAGGGGAACGGGAATGGGGACTGTGGTAAATCCCCGAGGCTTCGTCTTTGCTGCTCCTTCACGGTCCCTCTCTGCCCCTGCTTCACGTGGGGTCCCTCCCATGGGATGCCATCCTTCTGAATTGACCCTGCAGGGGCTGCCCACAGGCAGCAGCTCTTCAGGAACTGCTCCCACACAGCTCTGTCCCACGGGGTCCATCCATCAGGAGCAAACTGCTCCAGCACGGGTCCCCCATGGGTGAGCGGCAGCTCCCCCTAGGCCCCCTGCTCTTGAGTGGGCTCCTCTCCACAGGCTGCAGCTCCGGCCCCGGGGCCTGCTCCTGCAGGGGCTCTCCATGGGCCGCAGCCTCCTCCAGGCCACATCCACCTGCTCCACCGGGGGCTCCTCCACGGGCTGCAGCGTGGAGATCTGCTCCATGTGGGACCCATGGGCTGCAGGGGGACAGCCTGCGCCACCAGGGGCCTCTCCACAGTCCGCAGGGGAACTGCTGCTGCGTGCGTGGAACACCTGCTGCACTCACCTTGGGGTCTGCAGGGATAGTTCTCTCTTTTCTCTCCCAGTTGATGTTGCACAGTAATTTTATTTTATCTCTTTCTGCTTTCTCTTATCTGCACTTCAGAGGTGCAAACAACATTGCACACTGGCTTGACTCTGGCCAGCAGTATGTCCCTTTGTAGCCGGATGAAACTGGCCCTTAACTACCATGCTGCAGCTTCTGGATTCTTCTCACAGAGGCCACTCCTGCAGTCCCCAGCTACCAAAACCTTGCCATGTAAACCCAATACAAATATTTCCCCTAAAGTTTCCTAACAATGCCTATAACCAAACACTACCCACTACCTTGCATTGTGCTTTGTCATTTATGCCTGCTATTGGAGATGCAGTGTTCCCTGGTACAACAGACTTGAGGTGACTGCATTTTTTTCTGGGTTTGCCTGTCATTAAGTGGCAAAGTAGACTTCTAGACCCCAAGAAATTGCTTCTTGACTTAAATCACAATTTTGTCTGCAGGCATGCAGTGCCATATCCAGTGTGTTACTCATAGGTTGCCTTGCTCCTTTTGTTAGCTAGGTTGTAGATGTAGTTTGCACAAGAGTCACAAAACTTGCGTAAAACAAAGTATTGCTTTTTACAGGGGAGACACTATGTCTCTTGAACTTTATGGGAGACTTTTATAGGATTTCAGATGCATTAAATATTTAGTATTTAATGAATTCGGGAGAAGTGCTATTCTTTCAGATACTTCTGAAGTTACAGTAATGAATTAAGAATAACATGGCTAAATCAGCTTACTCTTATTTGACAAAATGTTATAGTAAACCGTGTTGATCATATATCTAAGGTAAGACAACAATGACAATTGCATTTTTGTTTTGTTTTGTTTTTAACTTTGTGACTGCAAATACATGTAGTCTTTGGTACAGACTCCACAATTAAAACTTTTTCCTTTACAGGCAATGATACTGCAAAGTTGTTTACAGGGTAAAAATAAGCAATCCTTTGCATTAAAATATGTGCTTCAGCAGACTGGATTTTCAATTTATCCAGGGCCACTGTACATTTTGCTGAGCTAACTTCTTCAACAAGGAAAATATTTGATGCTCAAACACACTGTCACAAGTTTCCATGGAAACTATAACCCTTATGCTCAAAAAATTTGGAGAGGAAGATAAGCATTGTATTCCAGCTGAAGAACAGAACAGTCAGAATACCTTGTTTTGTTCAAATGTATGTATAAATATCCATTCTTACCTATATACATGAACTGACTTCAGTATTCAGCATGAGTAAAATAAAAAAACGTGGCCTATGATGCTGTGGCTTAGAGACAGGTTTCATATCCATGTTATGCAAAATAAATCATTTAAAGGAGCTATGAGTACACAAAGAACCAGATAAAGTGGTCTGTGACAAGCCGAAGAGCTAAACTGTATTCAAGTAAAGGTTTAAGAAATCTATAAAGATTATTAAATAAGTATGCAAGGACAATCAAGACAGGAGAGGAAAAAGAAGAATATCTGGGAATCACGGGAAGATTGGGAGAGAGAGTAATAGCTGAAGAGGGGGGAAAGAGACAGATACAACCTGTGACACGCTGTGGAATGACCATCACCATGATCCTCAAGGATTTCCCAGAATGCTTAAGAAGCAATCACAAAAATTGCTTTTAAAAGATATTGAATATTGACATGTAGTTTTCTCCGTAAGCTCTGTAACTACACCTTTGTGAGTTTGTGAGTTTAGCATAGGAGAAAAAGAAATACAATTTTTGTGTGTGTGTGTGTTTTTTTTGTTTGTTTGCTTGTTTTTATGTAAACACCGTTGAAATGCTTTCTCTCTTTTAAGCCACACTGTTTTGTGCAGATTACTGATACACAGGCACTTTCATACAGGTTTAAACACAAAAATAGTTTTTGATCCACAGTGACCCAGTGGCATACTGGAACCTGTTGGAAATAATATATATATATATTTCCACATGCTCACCTTCTTCTGTAAGACATAGGTCCTTATTTTGCATATGTTGACCTCTGTCAGGCATGGTCAAAGGATGTGACAAAGCTATTTGAACCAAAAGAATTGCTGCTGTCACACCATATGATTCAAGTGTACAAGAAAATTTAGAAGATGTAGACACCTGTAGAAAAAGTAAGCATCAGTCAGAAGGCTGAACTTCTGCTCCCTACATATTCTTTCTCCTGTTTTCAATAGGCTGTTCAAGAAAAGAAAGAAAGACATTAGGATTTTTTTATTTTTTTTTCCATCAGATTTGTATATATCTCTATTCTACCACTGTAGTGTATGGCAGAATACATATACTGTATGTATAAGCTGGATGAGAAGTACCATTTCTGTTAGAAAAATGTGTTCCAAAATCACTTTTGGAATCATGGGAAAACTATTTTGTGGTAGGAATAGCTAGAAACCTTTGAAGTCTTTCATGCCAAAGACTCAAAATAAACCATTTCTACCAACCTTAAATTAATATCAAAGCCATCAACTGTCTTATCTCAGATACCAGGTGATTTTTCTGTCTTCTGGTTTAAAGCATTATAAAGAAGTTCTAAGAAATTTATTGCTTTACTGGTTACATAAATTTCTCTCCATCCTAATTTTCATAGATATGCACATTTTCATCTTTGGTAGTTTAGGAGTCTACTGAGTAGTGATATTCTTCTGTGATTAATTATTCTTTAATGACGATGTTCTGAAAAAACAGTTTATGTCTGAGGGTCAGTTTCCTATCCTGAGACTAGCTGTACTTGGCACTGACAGGAAATAAAAATCTTAGCAGGATCATAGCAGGAGACCTGATTTCTCTGCCAGAGAAAACATGAGACCTAACTGGACAGTTGAAGGTCTTGAAGAGATTAGTGAAAACAATTTAAGTACTATTAATCTGAGAGCAAATGGAATGATTCCTACATGAAGAGAGGGGTGTAACCCTCCATTTTATATTACCATGGACATTTTATCTTAATCTAAAGATTTATTTATTTATTTATTTATTTTAATATTCCATCTCTATACACAACCTTCTTTAATGATTTTTTTTTTTTTTAACACTGCCCATTAAAACGCATAAAAATCAAACAACCAGTATGGGACCTTTCAGAATCTACAGCTATTCTTTGAATATAAACATATATTAAAAGAAACATGTCAAATAAAGGGATGTATTTGTGAAAGATTTAAATGAAAGGACAATAGACCGTTTTCTTTATGTACCAAGTGGTTTCATTATTCAGACTGGGGCCTTTTTTAACACTCAGTCCCTATAATATATATATATATTATATATAGTCCCTATAATATATATATATGCAAGAACAGAATGATTGCTAAGCATGTGAACAATGTGGTTGGTACCTTACCTGTATGCAAACAAACAAACCCGTATAACAGATCTTAGGAACTGTATTGTGCTGAACAACAACATCAGGAATAAAAATACAAAATTAACAAAGTAAGACTGGTAAATGTTATAGAGAAGTTTTATATGGGAAGCTGGTATCTCCATTACATGTGAAATACAGTATTAGCAAAAGATCACAGTCTATCAATCTGAACACTTTTTATTAAAAAAAGTTATGTTCATTGTATTCAGAAAATATATTCTAAGAAGGAACCATTCACAGGAAAGCAAGCATTTAAAATGGAAAGAACAGCTTTATATAAAATACTGGAAACTGAGCCTGAATCTTTATTCTGCATTTCCAAAAATTGTGAATTGTCACATTGGTGTTATAAGTCAAAAGACATATATAGTTCTGTCTCTTAAGCATTACTATTAATTTATACAGAAATAAAAACAAAATAAAAGTTTAAAAAACTCTGAGAAAACAAACAAACAAACAAACAAACAACTGCTCTATTTTCATATCTTCATCTCATATGTCTTTCTTCAGACAGTTTACTGAGGAAATGGAAAAATAGAGATGTCTTTTTTTTTAATCCCCTCTATCTGTTGTTATAACTGGAGAAACTGGAGAAGAACATAGAATATTTTGTTTGGCCTCAAGAATCATTAACTACATTTGAGCCATGTCTCAATTCTTATATCATTATTTTTGGTGAAAAGCAGAACAATTGGACCAAATACCAAGCTGACTTCTTTCAGTTAAAAGAAACCTAGATGCAAAGTTCCTAACTGAGTCACAGTGCAAGAGGAAAGAAGAGGGCATACTCTACCAAATTTTCTTTACTTTGGTGGTGTCAACATTTTGTTCCAACTCTGTGTAATTTAGCTGTGGCTCAGCTTAAGTTATGTTTCTTCTCCAAGTCGGTGACAGTGGATAATATGTATACTAAAAATCTCAGGTTTATGAAAACTGGTGATACTCATATCTTTCATCGTCTTCTGCTTTGGTATTTTAATAACATGAACATGCATTCTATCTTTTACCACTTGAGTCTTGCACTGTTTACACATATATATATATTAAGGCAGATATTCAAAAAAGAACACATGCAAATGCACACAAGCCATAAGATTTATTTTAGTTTAAAGGATACAGCCTCTCCATGCGTATTTGAAATGATCCACAGTTCTCATTTATCCTGTTTGATCCAGTTGCTAGACAAATTCTGAGGGCTTCATAGATCCCCTCCAAAAAGAAATTTATTGATGGAGTCATACTTTCTACAGTGATTTTGTAAAAGTGTTCTTAAGCAGTAGAAAAGTGAAGCAAGAAAATATTTTCCTACTTATACTTTGAACTTTGAAAGACAATGTCTGCACTTTACAACTGTTTGCTGCTGCTGAAATTTTTGCACATGTATTTCTTCTCATACACACATTCCCCGACACTATTCACCAATACACAATGGAAGCTCTACTGCCTCACAGTGTTTAGTAAATTTCACAGTTTTGGTTTATTCTTCGCTCTTCACCAATTTAGAGAGGAGAGACCTTAAATGAAAAAAAGAAAAGAAGATCCCATGGTACACGGTACTGCAATTGCAGCTCTGCCTGCACTGATGAGGTGGGGTAAAGGTTCATGGTTCATCATCACAGCTTTAGATGAAGAGAAGCCATGGTTCAGAGTACAGAGGACTGATAAAGCAGGGAGCAACTCTGGCTTTGTGCTGCCAAATACAGTCCATCAAACCTCCAGAAGAATTTTCACCCTTCTGTAAGTGTCTGAAATCCAGCAGTAAATTCATGTCTGTGCGATGATGAATTCAAAAGTCTCTTTGGTTCAATAAGGTATAGGCTAGTTTATAAATATGAAAATCTACATAAGTTGCAAGTGATCTGACAACCTCAGTTATTTATTTATTTTCTTGGTCACATAATTTTTGCAGCTAACACAATGGGTACATGTTGTGTGAAGATGCAGGGAAGATTTATACTGCTACTCATTTGTTGATAACCTATTTCTAGCCCCTTTCTAGCATTTCCAATTCTTCAGAATTAAAATTCAAAATAATACAGTCAATCCTGTCAAACAATTCTTCCTGTCAAACAGTTTAAAGCATATCTTTGAGACCAGGCAGCTGCAGAACAGCAGTAGAAAAATAAATCATTTTGATCATGCCCAAACATTTCAAGTCAGCAGTGAGTAATGCAATACCTGAATATTTCTTCCTGTTTGATTACTCAGAAAATATCTATTCAGTATTTCTGATTTGCTTTAATGATGCAGCTGGATTTCAAAATTTTCCGCTGGCCAACACCACACCTGCTTAGTCTTCTGCTGAATCACTTTCCAATGAACAGCAGTAAGTAAAACAAACAACTCAGTTCATGCCATGCTTCTGGCAACTGTATGAACCTCTATATTTTGTTTTCTCTTTACATTTACATCCTCACATTACATCTGTCCACTGTGCAGAGTCTGCAGGACAGGGGCAGTCATGGTTAAAAGCAACTTTACAATTAAGTCTACTGTTACAGTCTTAAAAAATGACTTCTGCTGAATTGAGAAAGAATGAAATGACAGTCTCATGGTGACAGCGATCCCTCCCAGTCTTTGGAGGTAAGAGTGAGCAAGGAGGCTTGGTCACTCTTTGTTTTAAAAAGAAGGCATTTAGTGAAGGAAAACACAAATGTGACGGAACCTCAAGGAAACATAAGAAAGCAAAAAACTGCAGTACATGGAAGAAGACTGAAGTCTAAGATTTGGATGCTGACTGAAAGAGATATAAAATTACTGGAAAGAACGTCTCTGCTGTCTGAATTCTGTCATAAAAAAAAAAAAAAAGAATTCTGCCTTTTTTTTTTTCATTGATGAGAATAAAGAAAAACAGGCTATCACTATTTTCACCAAAAGAGTCTTTTGCACTCAGAATTTTGGTAGTAAGATCAATCCTGTGTTTTACGCTTCAGTGAAGACATTCTGAGTTTGTGTTATCACCAAAAGATGATGGGATAAGGTTTGGAAAGGCACAAGTAGTTTCAGTCTGAGAAAATAACTGAAAAATAAAACGTAAGAAAATATCTGGAGAATTTACAGGTGTTACTAAAACAAAGCCTATGACAATAGCTAGAAGTTTCCCAGGAAGGACCAAAAGATAAATATAATCAATTATATATTTTATTTATTTTATTTATTTTTGACCAGCAACTACAAAATATTCATTTTACAGAGCTATTTTTAACATCTAAGATGTCAGAGATGAAAGGCTGTCTAAAACAAAATATTTTTCCACAGAATAGGTAAGATACCAGGAAAACTCACCAAAATCTGGAGCATTCTCACTGAGATGAACTTCACCAAGGATTAAAGGAACCAATACTTTAAAATAATATAAGGTCAGAAACCTCAGCAGAATTGTATAATTGAGATGTAGAACAGATTAGAAATTGGAATTTTAATAATTTATCAGAATTGTCCATCTCTGACAATTCTAAGAAATTTATTTCAAAAAAAAAAAGCTATTTAACAAGACTAGTACAGTTCTTGTGCATCCATTTAGAAGCTTTATTAGTCAGATGAACAGAACACAGCAAAGAGCTGGGAGAACAAAGCTTGTCTTGTTTTTCCTGGCCAAACTGACATTGGATCTGTAGGGGCAGACATTCCTAGGGCATCCAAACTCCACATTTGCCATGGCAATGGGGACTTTCCTTGAAGGATTGCCTTAAAAAAATAAGTTATTCATTAGAGGAGAGAGGAAACTCATCACAATGAGATCTATAGTAATTACCTTTCTGTCTAATTAAGGAGTGTTGACTTGCTGAGTAACACTGAATAGGTGATACATTTGTTGTGTAGGATGACAGAAGCTGCCAATAATGTACAATGTAATGTGAAAAATTACTATTGCATCTTGTGGAAAAACTGGCTGTATCCAAAACTGTCAGACATGCAAAAAGTATTACATGGGGTTTGAAATGTCATTTGGCTCAGGTTGTCATTTTGTGCAAAGTTATACATTTTACATGAGATTTAGTCTGTCTAGATAATACCTAAAATTACATGAGTCCCAAATTGGTATCTAGAGCTAGTACTTCCAACTTAGCCTAAGTGGCTAGACTTACAAAGCAATATGAAAGAGACTTTATTGTTTCCCAGGCTACAAGGTATCCAGGCAAATTACCATATAGCCAGAGTTGTCCTGTAGACAGCCGCACTAACACTACTGCCTGCAGTGTTTAATTTCTTTATTTTATTTTTTTTTCCTGCATAACAGTTGTGATTAGAGCATTTGCCTAGGAAATAAAAAGCATGAGTTCTCAGCACACCCGAGCATTAACACATTTCAATGCATCCAGGTAATCCCTTACTGAGGCATTCTGGACTGTATCTGGATATACAAAAAGGATCAGCCATGAGATTTTAAAAGAACTGTGAAAGAAGATAACATTCAATTAGAAATTAAAGTTGGGCTTATTTAAACGAGTTATGATATTTAGCATGCTCTGGTGAGACATTCTGGGAATGAAAGAAGATATATATGTATCCACTTTGGACAACTCTCTAACATCAAGACATCTACTTCTTACTTTCTTATTATACTACAGCATAATTTAGGAAGAAAAACAATTATTGTAGGAGTGCCAGACTGCACTGTAATGCTACTTTTAAAACATAGATGAATCAACCACTCTGTTCAGAATTTTCTAACTTTAAAAGCAATAGCTCAGATTTTTGTCATGCTGAAATCCTATCGTATAATCACTTCCTTTACAATCTCCACCTTACGAGTGAGCAAGACTTTTTTGTTTGATTTGTATTGTACTTTGACTGTACTGTTAGAAGGATTCTATTGGTAAACTAACAGTTAAGCCTTTTTCTTAAATTTTAATTTTAGTTTATTAGGAAGCAGTGCTTAACTGTGTGGGCAGTCTCCAACATAGCAGGGGTTCTTGGAAAACCTAAAAAGGTCAGAATTGTAGAAGGCAGAAGTTTAGAGTTATGCTGAGGAAAATTTAAAAAAAGTCAAAAAACTACAAACAAACAAAAACTTGTTCTTAATAAGTAAACAAGTATATTCTCATAATCTGAGCATATTTATTTATTCTTAGAAAGAAACAGAATTGAACTAATGATACCAAGTTTTAATTGTTAATTTCTTCTCCCAAATGGAACAACATCAAAAACAACACGTTGTCTAGTAATTCAGGTCAGCATGCTAGTTATAGCAATATGCTAATTATAAAATTATTTCTGAAGTTACATTAAAAAACAAACAAACAAACAAAAAAAAAACCCCACCACATTACTGATTTTGACTGCTTTTCTAGCCAATATTAAGGAAAATAATTAAATTAATAGCATGAGTGATGCTATAAACATCTAAGAATAAATAAGACTCAAAAGAAAGACATGAAGGCTCAAAATGTATGAACTGGCATATTAATGTAGTTCCAAAGAGCAAACAAAATCCTGAAAAAATGAATAGAAATCTGCAGAAGTACATGAGCCTATGGGAATTCAGTATAGATGTAAGGTATCATATTAATGCTACATGAGAGTTTGTTAGGACCATAATAAGTACCGTTTTATCTTATTAATTTAAAGACATTTTCACTTTGCTTTAAATACACCACAGGAGATCTAGTTAAATATTTATTGTAAGTGTCACAAATAATTTATGAAACAGCAGTTTGTAAGGATTTGTGTAATGTTTAGTGACAATTCTAGGTTGTAATCAAGGTCAGTTGTCTACCTTTCTTGTTCTGTTCTGTCATTCACTATTTGGACATTCCCTTTCCCTTCAATAACATTCAAATTATCCTATAATTAGAATTGCCAGGAGCACTCTCTATTCAGTTGGCTTTTATTAACAACACTTCAGAAAATTGAGAAAGGAGCAGGCATACCCTTATACCAACAAGTAAAAATGGCCTTTATGACATTTATGTAAAGATGAGAAAGAACAGGAAAACAATACAAATATATATATGCTTGGAACAAAAGGAAAATAAATTTGAGATTCGATCCTTCTCCAACTAATTTTGAGAACATTTCAGCAATCCTGTTTTTTGGGAATCCCTCAGATATGCCTATTCTAAGACCTGAAACATTTTAATCCCAACATATAATGAGTCCTTCAAGAAACATAGCAGTCTTGAAAGGTGGATTGCTAGCCCATAGAGAAGTGTTATAATTTGTTCATCCTCAATGAGAAAAAGTTCTTTTATCTGTGCTTTTCTAGCATGAGGCATGTTTAAGGACAATTCACTTGAAAAAAAAAATATCCTTATTGTTTACTTCATTTCTTGCTTCCCATTATTTTCTGACTCATCAGTCCTTTAAGATGCTTTGAGGGCTTCTCAAGCACAGTTTCAGGAATGTCTTTAGTTGGTAACGGAGACAATCACATTGAATAGGGAGAATGAAGGGGAAAAAGAAACAAAATAGGTCTTAAATTTAGAACCTTTTAGATGTTTTAGCTGTTTAAAATACATAATTTTAGCAGATTCATATTTAAGTGGAATATGACCGTCCTGATTTCAGTTAGGTTAGAGTTAATTTTCCTCCTGGTAGCTGGTAGGGTGCTATGTTTTGGATTAGGATGAGAAGAGTGCTGATAATATGCTGATGTTTTAATTGTTGCAGAGCAGTGCTTACAGTAAGCCAAGGACTTTCCAGCTTCTCACTTAAACTTTTTATCCTTTTGTTGGAGGCAGTCACTTATACAAGTGCAATCACAAATAAGAAGTCTACTGGTTCAGAAGTCCGCTTGTTTAGTTTCTGTCTAATTATGTTTCTTTGTACAATTAAAGAATGACAACAGTCTTCAGTAAGAATATTAAGAAAAACATGAAGGCAATAAGCATCCTTTCCCTTTTATGAAGAAACTAATATCCACCTGACCAAATAAGTTTCCTGAGCAATCAAGCAGAACATCTGGGAATAGAACTTGTATCATCTGTCTCCAAGAGAGGTACTTTTTCTAGAAAATATAATTGTGTCATGTTCTTTTATAAATTTACACAAATATATAGGACCAAATTTGTATTTTGACTCTCCTTTATACAAAGTCATGTATCAATGATGTTGGCAATTCATTTTTACTATGTGATTGACTAACTTTAATAATCAGCCACCCATATGAAGAAGTTCAAGGGGATTCTTCCATCTGTTGCAACAGAAAAAAAAGTGAACATAAGATCAAGAAAGGTGCCTTTGAAACTGTCCCAGACTTCTTCCCTTCTGAGGTACCAACACAATTATAGTTGTTAATGCTGGTGCAGAAAGCCAACTGTCTAGGTCTAGAAGACCTAGTGACTCTAGTCACATGTAGTGACTCAGGTTGCTTTAAACAAAGCACAATGTGCGCTGTAGAGTAATGTTAAATATTAACTATAAACAAATGAGATTTTGCACTATGGAAGGCACTAAGAAACTTCTCCCTGACCATCAAGAATCAACTGGATTTTTTTTTTCCTTTAAAATATCTTTTCCATTTCAAGTTATAATTATTTTAGTGGAATGTTAATTATGTGCTATGAATGCACTCATAATAAAACATCACTCTTCTGTCCTTTTAGTTCATGGTATAAGGACGTAGCTCTTCATGTTGCAAGGTTCTGTCCTCTTTTATGTTTCCTCGCTGTAGAGAAGGAGGCTAAAATTTGTAGAGAAAAGCACTATATAATCATGTAATTGAAGTTAATTCCATATTTATTCTTCTTCTCACTATACTACAACTGAATGGGTAACTTCTGGTATAATCAATTTATTGTGGCAGTGATGTGATCTGGGCCTTAGCATTTGTGCAAGGTCTGTGACACTTCACAAGGAATGCAAATAGTGAAATTAAAATGGTAATTCTTGTGAGATTATATATTACCAGATAACAGATTGCATTTTATATTACAAGAAAAAAAAAAAATCACTGCCTATAAGACACTTCCTTTCCAAACAGCAGAGATACACTTCAAGCAGAAGGGCAAAAGCATTAATCATAATGAAAAGTATTAAGCAGCAGAAATGCAGGGGTTGCTGTTAGCTTCCTTTATAACAAAGACAATGATTCTTCAGGCAATACTGTCTTAGTTAGGCAGTTCAGCCTAGAGGCTCTCAGCTCCTCCATCCTGAATTCCTTTTCCTTTTGAGTTAACAAATTACTTAATTGTCCCAATCATGAAACTACATTTCAGCATAAATAACTAGCATTAATTTTCATGTGATGGAATAGTCATTTGCGGTGGGATTTCCCTAGAAAAGAACTCTTCAAGCTATATAGCAAAGGAAAAGTGGACTACCTTGACACAGACACTGCAACTATTGCTATTTTGTTTGTTACATGAAACTTCAGATTCTTTTATCATTTCTGTTCCTTAAATATTCTTTTGATGTTGTTGCTATTTACAAGGATAATACATCAAAATATTCAATATATTTTGTGTGAATATATATATTTATCTATATGTATATATGATGTATATTTACAGAGAGTTTATGCTTTCTCTATGGGATAATTATACCATGTTTTCTAGATAATATTTGTTCAATTTAGTTTCTTAACGTTTTCTGATTCTCTAATACTTACATTAATATTACTGTACCTTTTCAAAACATATTAACATTTTCAAAGAATATGGATAATCCAACAGAACTTAATCAGAAAAAAAGAGGGTAAGTTTGATTATGTCACTTTATGTCACATAATCATTTTAGGCATTGACCCTAGTCCCTGCAAGATCAACACTACAAATAATTCACAATAATTCACTACAAATAATTCACAATATGATTCCCTCCCCCCGCATGTAACATTAACATTAGAATTTAATAAAGCACATAGGTTCATAGATAAAATTTGGCTTGACTTTAAAAGGGTTGAGCACTTTTAGAAAAATAGAACAAAATGTGGAGCTTTGATTTTCTAGAAAAATCATTGCTGGGATATCCACTATGAAGAATTATTGGCTTGCAGTCTCCATGGTTAAAGACTTTATAGTCTTTATTTATACATTTGTTTCAATGTATGTTGTCAAAAGCATCTAATTATTCTGGCTGATACAAATAATCCTATGAAACATTAAAAATTATTTCTACTTTTACAACATTTTCCATTGTCAGTTTTTTTTTTTTCTGTGTAATAACATTTTTGCAAGAAGAACAGTATAATAAAGTAAGAGACTGAGATTCAGCCAAAAAGATGGTTGAACTATTCTAAGTTAATATTCTCAGCTATAATTCACTAATTATGTTTGAACAGATTATGTGATTTACCAAGGATTTTGATTCTACTCAAATTTTTCCTTATAGCTTTTTGAAAAACATATTCATTCTAATAATTATGTCTTCAAACTCATTGCAGGAAAAATGCATTCTGTTCCTTGCTGCCAAAAGATAATATTTATGTAGTCACTGGTTATCTTAGTCATGTTATGTATTGGTTAACTGGGTGACATTGCTTACATATAACTTTACTGAAATACAATGTAATTAACTACCCTTTTTTTTTTTTTTTTTTTTTTTTTTAAATAAATAAATAAATAAATAAATAAAGAGTTTTCTACTCCCAAAAGAAACTAGTTAACTTTAATGGTAACACCTGGTAGCTTTTACTGAAGGATATTTTAATTTTCCAACAATTAGAATAGTTTCTATTAGTGCTATGCAATTTTAAAAAGTAACAAAATATTAAAACATCAGAATTACTATCATGTGACAACATATTCCACATCCTAAAATAGTAGTCCCTCAGGCAACTTTCCTAAATCTCTCAAAACTTTTTTTCAGCGTTCTCCTTTATTCAGCTATAGTTCTCTTGACACTTGCAAAACTCTTTGCCTTGTGCTTTGCTTCCTCAAAACAAACAAGCAAGAACAATAAAAACAACAACAAACAACAACAATAAAAAACACCACCACTACTAAAACAAAACAAAACAAAACAAAACAAAGAAGCGGTAATAGATGTGACCAGTAAATGACTCGTAATTTTCTTCCACTGTTTTGTGAAACAAAAGTAGAGGGACTAACTGTTTCTCCTGAAGAACTGAGAAGTAGGGTTAATCTACCAGCACATTGGTTAGGAGTTGTCACAGTTCAGAAGCTCTTCCTGATGCTCGGGAGTTCATCCCTCACCAAGAGCCTTTTACTCAGCCATTTGAGAAGCACACACTGTTTTTCTGTCCTTCAGGAAATCAGATAGCACCCTGTATTACAGCTGATAGCTCAAAGATAATGTCTTTGGTGAGTATGGCTTGCTAGCACACTCTAGGAAATGCAAGAGTGAAATAAATAAAACAATTTAACAGTTTTAGTATCCTAATGTTAACAAACTGCTTTTTTTTTTTTTTTTTTTTTTTTTTTTTTTTTAATGATATCATAGCTTACTTGTCAAATTATAGCCTTTGCTGTATTATTGGTCTACCGCTTCCAAGTTTTCATCTATGATTTCCCTCTGAGGTAACTGTAGAGTGAACTAAGTACAAGAAGTCTCCTAGCATACCTTGACTTTGAGCTGTACATCTAGCACTCAGATTATTCTAGACTGTATTTGTCATCCACAATTATTATCAATAAAGCAGCCAAGGACACCAAATATTGAAGTATTCCATCAATACCACAGATTTTCTTCTCCTTTCAGGTTCCAAATTCTAAATAGTTTTTTTTTTTTTCCTTTCCTTAAGCCCCTTCATGTGACAGTTTTAGCTGTATCTCTTCCTTATGACATCTAGTATCAGAAGACTAGTAACCCTGAGGAGAAGTGAAATTTAGTACAAAATAGATATTTAAGCAAGAAGTAGTGGTATCAGTACTAAAAGAGGTGCATTTGGGACAAGTGAGTAAACTTATTCCTGACAGATTAACTCATAAAGAGTTTTTGTAAGAGAAAGTAGCCTGACTTTTTATAAGAAACAGAGGAAATTATTATTTGTGAGTATTTACATTGGGAGTTACAAAAGAAAATAGAGCCTTATACATAGAAAGGCAGCAGAAAATCCACAGGGATGCTCCTCTGGACAAAATCATTAGCCAGAAAAAAATAATATAAATACAATGTAATTAATTTTCTCCCTTTCTCCCCTGCGGTGTGATCCTACAACTAGGAAAAATGCATAAAAGCAAGGGACCATGCAAGAATTTGTATAGGTGAGATATAGAACAGTGAGTCTAGAAAATTAGAGCTTTTTTTTTTTTTTTTTTTTTTTGTGAATTTTATGAGTTGCTAAATCTAATGTAATGTCTGTACAGCAGCTGACCTTGGTGTAAATTTCTAAGACTTGAAATCTAACAGTCTAAAGTGAAATGAAGCTTGTAGATTCTGTTTGCACAAGGAAAAAATGTGTCATGTTCCTTCTGTCATGCCTTTGCTTTTCTAGACTTCCATCAGGGATGCTAATTTGCCTTTGCATGTTAATTGATGCAGCTTTTTTCCTGTCATGATATCTCTCATTGTGAATCTCCTTGCCAATCAAAAAAGATCATAAAAGTCCTGAATGGCCTTAACTTTACTAAGAATAATGCCTGCCACTCCTGCAATTGATATCAGTAGCATTTTGCTATCAAATATGCTTCACTGTGGTGAAATTACAATTTACAAAAAGATCTCCAGGATCATCAAGTTCTGAGAGAAAAAGAAGCATACTTGTAATACACAGAATATAGTACTTAAATGGCATCACAAAGAAGCAAACCAAAACCACAAGAGACAAATGGCAAACATACCTCACTTTATGTAAAGAAATAGAGCCATCAAAACTTTTCAGGTGACTGAATAACACACTCTAAAACCTATGTTCACACCTTAGATAGAAGCAAGAGGGCTGATAGAATTTGTTAGCTTTTCATGCTCTTTTTCTTTATCACTTTCTTTTATATTTAACACTATGTCCTGGATACAGAATACATTTTACTAACTTTCTGGTAATTTTTCTGCCATGATATGGTAGTTGAAAGAAGACTGTTACCTTCCAGGAAAACCCACAGCATATGTACATCCTCTCTCTAAATGGTATCCACTGAAGGACAGTTTTATAATTCCTACCTTCACTGAACAGGTGCAGGGTACTGCTCAGCATTCTCCTGCGTGTGTCAAAATCTCTGGTCCTCTTCTGGCTTTTGGTGAGTAGAAACAAAAGAAATATTGGCCTGACTAGAGATGTCTTCTCCTTTTTCCTAAAGCTCCACAGGCCTATCAGTCATTTGCCGTTACAAAGGTGGACCTTGATCACAAATCCAGATTTATAATCCTGCTCTGATATCTGTAGCATGGCCATACCACCTCTTTTGGCCTGCCTAATCCTACTTTTTAGTGAAAAATCATACCCTCTTTCTGAAATGAAAATGTCCTCATTCAAAAAGATCTTCAGTGTTTCCATGTAAGTAGCCATAGTATTTCCCATTTAAATCTCCCACCTCTTACACCTGCAATGTAGGAATGACATTACATCTTCCTGCGCTCACACTCAAAAGGAAATTGAAATGTGTCTTGGAGACACCTAAAATATAACTCTTCACTGAGCACTGGCATCTTTAATGTGTTCTATGATTTTCAGAACCCGAGGTTAAAGTTACAGGGTGGTTTGTAACCCATAACCTTTCCTCAACTCTACAGAGGAACTAAGAAATCTTCATCAAAGTATATAGGCCAGTAAAAGAAAAAAATGCTGTGTTCCAGCCACTGACTTACAGCCCCTCCAAAATACATGCAAGGTGTGAAAAAAAGATCCAACAGAATTCTAGCAAGACAGTCTGACATTCCTTTAGCTATCAAAACTACAAGGGCTTGGAAGCCCTTTGGCATATTTTGGCCTTGACCTGAATAAATAGTGTACTGAAAAAGTGCTTTATATGACAGCATGACAACATCAGATGATGCAAACTAATGATCTGACAACTTTAGTAAGTTTTTTTTTTTTTTTTTTTTTCTTCCTTTACAGTTGTACATCCAGACTTAACCATTCTGCTCAAGAAATGAGGGAAGGTGTGCAGACACCTAAGCCCTCTTGGAACAGCTGTTGCAGCTGCAAAAAAGAGTTTTAACTCTCTATTTCTGATTAGTTTACAAGGTTAGAGGAGGAGCACGTGAAACAGTAGGGAGGATGAGAAAAGAACAGAGGACTGGATGAGGTCAGAAAAGCTGCCAGATCTCTGCCCTCACTGTTGGAAACTTTTGCAGCTGTTTGGAGCAAGGAAAATAACTAATCAGCTGTCCAATTCCTTCACAAGTCCCAGAGCAGCCTGTAGGGCTGCCATCTGTGCAAGGAAGATGATGTCTTGAGCACCCTTTCATTAACCATCAAAAAGGTGTGAAGTAGAAGATGCTGAAAGACTTCTACCAGAACACCTTTCTGTTAGAAACTCTCAATCTGACAATATTCTATGTTTCAGAGGAATTTTAACAGTTTACCAAAAAAAATAATGTTGTGGATTAAGAGGAATGTGCTACAATGTTGATCACTGTTTTCTTGCCTTGGGATTTGGGCAGAAATGGGTGGCAAGTGTTCAACCATCTCCACAGCTCTCTAATTGCACTGTGTGATGAGCAACTACCAGTGAGGTATGTTGAACTGTCTATGCAATTAGTCATACAATCAACATTGAATACAATCAACTCAGTAAACACAGAGGCAGTATCAGAAATCTGCAGTCCGGTATAACCTTAGTGTTACATATGAGTATATGTATGTATGTACATATGAGTACACCATTTGACTTAGTATTGAGTTACAAATCAGTTTTGAACTTGATACCTGATACCATGTAAATAAATCAGTGGTGTATTGCATGTCTAGCAGATGTCAGTTTCACAGGCCAAACACACATAATATTTGTAATGGACAATAATTACTGTCCAGTCCTTTGTTATTAATACAATTGGTAACTGATATGCAGACAAGCAGTAGAGTCTGCAACAAGCAGATGATCAGAGTGCAGAACTAGCATGGTGATCTATTCTGGTGCTTTTTAGGTAGTCCTGTGTGGAACCAGAAGTGGACTTGATGATCCTTGTAGGTCCCTTCCAACTTGGGATAAAGTATTATTCTATGATCATCAAGGCTCCCAGCTCTCTATAAAACAGTGATTAGACAATACCTAGAAGCCATTCAGGGGAGTTTGAAAGGGAAGCTCTACACAAGGATGACAGCATAATGAATGGATATATAGTCTTCAGTGATAGATTCAGAGTTTTATGCAGACATAAAAGAAAGGATTTTACCTAAACTGAATTTCCTCTCTCAGTGGATTAACAGAAATGAAAGTGAAATTTAGATTTCTCTGATTCATAGAGTTTAATATGTTATTAAGACAGCACCAATTCATCGCTATAGTATTCTATATGAGAAAGAACAATAGAGCAATATTGAGAAATTAGATTTGATGAGAGGCTATTTGAACACGAATTTTCAAGACACTGTAGAGAAAATTAAAACGTAATAATCTGCATCCATTTTTGCACAATGTCACAAAAGAAAGTTATAGCACAACAGCAGAATCTAGGGAATGTAACATGTAATCCTATAGCAACTGAATATCTGAAAGAATAACATCAGTTCAGAAACAGTATGATCAACTGCTAAAGAAAGTGATGTGATTACTCAGTCCAACGGTAAAAAAATCAGACCAGATACAATCTGATTCATGGTAAAAGAAAAATATGTGAGATATATACTCATTTCAGGGGTTTAAGAAAGAAAACTGAAGTCTCTGTCGTCAGTGTAACCTCCACAGGACAAAAAGTATTTCAGAAGGTTCAGGAGAAGATAAAATTTTGTTCACAGCATATGTTTTGTGAAACATATTTGAGACAACTGCTACATAAGCTTGGCAATGTGCATGGCATAACACTGAAGCGCTGCTTTGTAAGGCATTGGTGCTTAGGCTCTCTGACACCAACATGACAATCACCATTCATATATGCAAGATTTTGAACCTCGTCTGTAAAACAGAAGTCACCTCATATGCAAGACAGTTTCCGAATGAATTATGTCCAGACTGAGAAGAATTTGCTACGCCGTCTCTCGTGAGAGGTATGCAAACAGAAAAAAGACTGTATTATAGTCACATTGCAAGTTATGCAGAACAACACCATCTGAAAAATCTCATGTAAACTGCATCATATTTTGCTTCAGCTGCAAAAATATTTGTAACTGAGTTTTATCTCCACTACTGAAATACACAGAACTAAAGCAAAACATACCTCAAAAAAGAGGATATAATATTACCTCTGATGAATCAATCTCTGAATTCAATATAATTTTATGAAACATAGAAAGATAATGTAGTTTCAGCTTCACATAAAGTTGTTTGTGAGGATTAACTTCACAGAACAAGATGGACCACTAAGTATAGTCAGCTGCGTTAGATGCTACAGTATTCTGACAGTATAGAGGCTTTGTTGATAGTAAATGACAGAAAAAGTATTCTGAGAGTATAGAATAAAGCAAATGAAAGTGTGTCCTAATAATCCAGTACATGCAATTTCTTTTGTTAACAAGATATTCTAACCCTTGGAGATCTGTAGAAAAATGGGTTGAGGCAAGCCAAATGGCCTGGGGGAGCCAGCCTCAGAAAAGGGGCCCTCAGCAGATGCAACCCTCTTCCTTCCTTCATGTGAGGGCATCTTCCAGGCTGCTCCCAGCACAGCTGCCTTTGGACCACTCATGTTGGGCATCACAGAGGTTTGCTGAGGTTACAGTGACCACTGCTGCCCCGCCTTTGCCCCAGGCCCTATAAAACAGGCCCCTCTGCAGCTGGCCTGCCACTTGCTCAGCTACTCTGTCCTCTGAGAGACAGCGTAAGCAGCAGAAAGAAGGCTAGAGAAGGAGCAAGGCGAGCGGCAGCTCTCCTTGGTGTGAGGACAGTGAAGCGGTCTGAGGAAGCACGAGAAAGATGGCAGCTAATGTGAGGAAAATGTGTCATGGGCAGAGGGAAAGCACCTCTGGCACAAAAGACACCAGTGCCTGGGGGGATGTCTAGTGCCCGGCCCACAGACACATATCAGCGATATCACTGGTACCGCAGAGATGCGGGGAACAGGCCAGCCCCTCAAACATACAGTGACAGGGGGCCTGGGCCTAACCAGTGGTGCAGTGGTGGTGTGGAGCAAAGGCAGGAGCATGAGGCAGACAGCCGTGGGGAGCAGAGGTGTGCCTATCAGCCAGAATACAGTGTGGGACCCAGCCACGGCCATAAAACAGACAGCAGTGTTGAATCCATGCCTGGAAATGAACTAGACAGCGGCATGGGGCCTAAACATGGAACTGGGCAACCCCCTGGTTCAGCACCCTGGCCTGAAAATATTCCTAATGGGAGACATCCCATGTGGGAAGTCCCAGGCAAGGGCTGGCTTGTCCTCCTGCCTAACACTGTGGAGCCCATGGAGGTGGGTCCACAAGAAGAGATGGAGGAGCCCATGGAAGTGGATCTACCTTGGCCACATCAGACCTGGGACTACCCCGGCAGGTCTTTGCTCTGTGCTATCAGAGAACTCCAACAGCTTCGCAGCAGGGCCTGGCAAGCTCCCTACTCATTGTCACTCAGGCTCCATCCCAAGCATTAGCTTGGAGCCACCAAACACCTGGCAATAAAGAACTCTTGCTGATTCTCAGGGGTTGTGTGAGTGCTTCTTTCCAATCTGCCAGCCCTTGTGTGAGGAGTAGCAGCCCTTCTGCACAGAGCCTTGAGGAAGAGCACAAGAGAGGACCCAGCTCCCTTCGGGCTGCTGCGTTAGGGTGACAGGAGGAGTCCCCAAGGCCCACCATGCACCTTTAACATTTGTTAAAATAGACGGAGGGGTGAAAATAGAAGCATGTAAGCGATTATAGGTGGCTAATTTCTTATACATGTATTAAGAGTGAGTTTCTATATCTGAGTAATTGGTAACGACAGACATGGAGAAGGCTGAGGTACTCAGCACCTTCTTTGCCTCTGTCTGCACTGGTAGATGGGCGTCCCAAGTCTTTCATTTCCCTGAACCTATAGATGGAGGCTGGGGGATCAAAGTCCCACCAACTGTAAATGAAAAGCTCATTCGAGACCACCTGATGAATCTAAACAGGTACAAGTCTGTGGGCCCTGATGAAATGAATCCCAGGGTCCTGAGGGAACTGGCTGATGGGGTTGCCAAACCACTCTCCATCATAGCTGAAAAGTCCTGGCAGTCAGGCGAAGTCTGTGGTGAGTGGAAAAATGGAAACATCATGCCACTACTCTTCAACAATTAAAACAAAGAATTAGACAAAGAGCACTACTCTTCAACAGTTAAAACAATTAGGACACACTCTTTAGAAAGAGTGGTCAGGCATTGGGACAGGTTGCCCAGGGAAGTGGTGGAGTCACCATCCCTGGGGGTGTTCAAGGGAAGGTTGGATGTGGTGCTTAGGGACATGGTTTAGTGGATGGCTTTGGTGGTAGAGGAACGGTTGGACCAGATGATCTTGAAGGTCTTTTCCAACCTTAATTTTTCCATGATTCTATGATTCTAACACAAGACCATGAGTGGTATGCAAAGAAGTATCTAAGTCTGACTCTGCCAAGAACAATCTAGTGAAGCACACACACTGACTTTGGAAGGAAAAAATAACCTGTAAAGGTCAAATAACCAAAAGGAAATTGTTAGACTGCAAAATAGTAAGAAAGCTGCTGGCATTTTATCTGCTGCTGCTATTTCACATGGGCACCAGGCAGAAGAAGAGAAGGCTTTGGGGAGTCCTTATAGAGGCCTTCCAGTACCTAAAGGGGGGCTACAGGAAATCTGGGGAGGGCTCTTTGTGAGTGTAGTAATGAGGAGTAATGGCTTTAAACTAAAAAAGGGTAAGTTTAGATTAGATATAGGGAAGAAATTCTTTACTCAGAGGGTGGTGAGGCAGTGGCACAGGTTGCCCCAAGAAACTGTGGATGCCCCAACCTTGGAGGTGTTCAAGGCCAGGCTGGATGGGGCTTTGGGCAACCTGGTCTAGTGGGAAGTGTCCCTGCCCATGGCAGAGGGATTGGAACTGTGTGGGCTTTAAGGTTCCTTCCAACCCAAACCATTCCATGATTTTATCATATCATTTATATAATCATGTATCTATGATTTTGGCAAGTGCTTGGGGTTGGGGGGAAGGGGGTATTTCTTCCAGAATTAGTTTTCATTTACAAGACAACTCAAAATAAGAATATATCCCTGGACTAAAGGCTGTATATTGCCAGAATGTGTCTTTAAATAATCACAGATTAGATACAAAAAAGACCCTGCTACCAAATTTGCCAGTTGGAGCCATTAAAAATGGTGGGAATTATGTTACTCTCCTTTTTCAAGAGATTTATGGTGTGTTGATCAAAAGTGTCATATTACATCAATGTGTAGTTGATGTTCAAAAGGCTAGAAATGTACTATCTGTGATGAATTGAATTGTTAGATGAAATGAATTGAAATGAATTGTTTTTAATGAGTAAATCAACACTTTTTTTTTTTTTTTTTATCTGTGTATTTCCTGTTCAGTTTACAAGAACTACATCCTTTCACTGCAACCCTTGGAGAATATAAACTTATGTTTAGTTGGCAAAGGCCTGAAGAAACAAAGGCAAGAGAGAATAACTAAGAATTGGAATGAAAACAAATAAAAATGCCTGAGTGGCTATGAAAGCCAGCTTTCCTACAGCTGTAGAAAAGAAATGGGGACAGAAAGAAACTGACTAAAGACAATTTTGCCCAATTCTGTGGTACATGAGATTGTCACTGGAGTATTGTTATGGACCCATATTCTGTATAAAAAACAAACACCAAACACCTGGGAGCTGATATGGGACTTATATTGCGAAGTAATGCTGAAATGGAACTATTGCTATATGGAACTATTTAGAAATGCAATAATACACAGATTTATTTTATTTTTGTCTCCACATGATAAAAATTCAAACAGGGAATACAGTTTCATGTAAAAAAAAAAATCATACTAAACCTTTGTTTCAATACATGATGTCAAGGGAATGAATGATGCAGCACAGAAATAACTGGATCAGGACTTAAATGATCATATAAATTAAATTAATCTATTGAATGGTTCAGCCTACAGAATGGCTTATATATCTAATGATGGAATAACTTTCACTGAATTACCTTTTTTTTTTTCTTTTTTTTTTTCCAACCAGTAAGTACAGCCAACTTCATTGCTCTGGCCAGGAGCACATCCCTTTTGGAGCTGTCTCTTTTCTGACATTGGGCAGCTTATGGTCTCTGCTCACAGAGGCCACCCTTGCAGCTCCCCTGCTACCAAACCCTTGTCATGTAAGCCCAATAGAGTTACTTGCAAGTGTCACTGCATTTATGTGCATTTCAATATATAACAGCAACACCAAAAAAATCTGGAGGCACGGCAGTATTATATAAAATATCCAAACAAGGAGTCTTTTCTGATGCTAATGCATTGTGGTAAATACCTTTAACAGAGATCTCTGACACATAAGTCTTTCATCAGGAGTAGTGCATTAATATTTACGCTAAAGAGAACAAAAGGGAGAAATAGAGTAACAATTTCTAAGAAAAATAAAATACAGATTAAAAAAATGAAAAAATATCATAAGATGACTAATGCCTTTTTTTTTTTTTTTCCCCTACTGCTGCAGGAAAGCGCCCAAAGTGCCCAGGAAAACATGTCTATTTATCTGATAACAAAATAAGTATGGAAATAATAAAATGTATCGCCAGAGAGGGAAACAGTTGAACAAGGAGTAAGCAAGCTTTTACACAAGATGACAACAAACCAAATAAACAGAACAAATCACACATTCACGTACTTGTCCATAAGGAATAAAAAAGTAGTCTTAGTCTAGAGAAAGGTAGAAATCTAGAAATAGGGTACCCAAGCTCCTGAACTTCTTAGGGAAATGTAGAAAAGATTAAAAAAAAAAATTACAATAGGGAAACTGCTGTTGCAGTATGGAAGCATAAAGCTGCACATTTCATCCACTGACAGTAAACATTGCTCACCACTGGTAGAATTCAGGACAGGCATAATTTCTCAGTACAATTGCGGTGTATACATTGATTTTTTTTAGGTTTACTTCCTATGTTTTCTGATCTCAATTCCTGCTGGTATGAACAAATCAGATAAGACGATAGTCTTAAAGCTTACTATTTGTTGATTTCTATTAATCATTTATATTTTGATTATTTTGTTATTGATATGTGATTAAAAAATAGATAACCTTTTTGTATGGTCTCATTGATTCTAGGCATTTCACCGTTATTAATAAGCATAACAAATTTCTTTATCAAAACCAATGTATTGATTAAACAGAATAATTATCAGTAATTTATGAAAATAGCATTATTACATAGTTTCTTGTTTAACGAATATTATGGACATAGTTCAACTGGTCTGTCCCCTTCTTCCTGCACATCACCCTCTATACAAAAAGTAATAATTTTTTAGCCAGATCATCTTCCTGATGAAATTGCATAACCCAGATTTGCACTGGTTTATTCTGTCATGACACCATACTCTAAATCCTCAATACTGCAAGCTTAAAATAAATATTATAGTATCAGTATTGCCAAATTCCTTTTTATTGCTTAATAAAACATCTTAGTTCATTAAATTATCTACTTTGAGTATTTCATCAGCACTTGAGCAGTATCAGCTGGTACAAAGATATCTATTTATCAATTCTACCAGTCCATCTTTCTTTGTAATTAATATTATATTTATGAACATGACCTATGTCCTAAGACAAGTACATTTCTAATCCAAAATATTCCTTATTACTTGGTCATTTGTGTCTACAGATGTGTCAGCTCTGATTCTTCTCTTTATTTTAAACTTAAAATATTCTTAGGTACCTAGAATTGTGACCTCACTAGAAACATCCCAGCTTTGAAAGCTCCAGTGTTTCATTAACACCAAGCTTCCCTGGCATTCTGAATTACTCCTGGTGGAGCTTGATATGATGGGCATCTCAGGCATATTTAATACAAAGTGAAGTTGTTCACAACATGCAGTGGCATGTGTCCTTAAAAAGTGGAGTTAAGCTTAGCGTTATTTAAGACCACCTGATGAAACTGAACAAGTACAAGTCTAAGTGGCCCAATGCCATGCATTCCAAGGTCCTGAGGGAACTGGCTGATGTAGTTTCCAAGCCACTCTCCATCATATATGAAAAGTCATTGCAGTCAGGCGAAGTCCCCAGTGACTGGAAAAAGGGAATCATCTTTCCCATTTTTAAAAGGTAGAAAGGAAGACCCGGGGCGTTACAGACCAGCGAGCCTTACCTCTGTGCTTGAGAAGATCAGGAAACAGATCCATCTGGAAGCAACGTCAAGAGACATGCAAAACAAGGAGGTGATCCAAGACTGCCAGCACAACTTCACCAAGGGAAGATCATGCCTGACCAATCGGGTGGCCTTCTGTGATAAAGTGATTGCATCAGTTAACAAGGGAAGATCAACAAGGAAGGCCATGAAGATGATTAAATGGCTGGAGCACCTCTCCTATAAAGAAAGGCTGAGAGAGCTAGAATTGTTTATCTTACAGAAGAGAAGGCTCCACGGAGACATCCTTGCAGCCTTTCAGTACTTAAAGGTGTGTTATAACAAGATGGAGAGCAACTTTTTACACAGGCATATAGTGATAGGACAAGGGAGTCATTTTAAATAAAAGTAAGGAGAATTAGAGTACATGTTAGGAGGATGGTGGGGCACTGGAACAGGTTGCCTAGAGAAGTTGTGGGTGCCCCATCTCCGGAGCTGTTCAAGACCAGGTTGGATGGGGCCCTAGGCAACCTGATCTAGTGGCATCCCTTCCCATGGTAGAGAGGTTGGAACTAGATGATCACAGTCGCCTGCAACCCAAGCTATTTTATGATGATTCTATGATTCCACTATATTACACTATATAACAGAATTATCCTGAGAAGTCTTCTTGCTTTATATCTTTAGGAGCTCAGAGATGTCTATTTTCCTTCTTGAATCCTTGAGCAATGTCTTCTAGATTGCTGAAAAAGTTTTGGTTTTGGCTTTTATGTTTTTTCCTTCTTGTATCTAAGATTTCATTAGGAATTATCTCCTAGTCTTCACGGATGCTGTAGACAACAAACCTCCTGCACTGAGCATCCTCAGTTACTGCATAAAAACCTCCTTTAATACAGACAACCTCAACCTTTTTAACAGACAATCCAACATTTGTCCAGGAAACTGAAAGCAAAATCCATAGATCTATTATCTCTCTTGCTGTATTTCAAAGGAAATAATGAGTTTTTCTATGGTGCTTAGAAAAAAGGGAGAGTTTTAAAAGCTTATTTTCAAGATAGTTTTAGACTGTGGATAGAAGTATTGTATTTAGCCTTGAAAAGCTCTTTTCACCTCAAAGAGCAGTTACTATCCTCACTGTCTTTTATCAACTGCCTTTAACTGTGTTGTTTTCTTGTAGATCTTACTGCAAGATAGTACTTCTCACCCTGCACTGCAGAGGGGTTTTGCTGCATAAAATTGTGTTACAAACTGCACTACAAGTAAGCTGATGCTGTGACTATCTCCTACAATGTTCAGTCTGCTCCTGTACTATTACATTTCTGTCTGCTGCAAGCACTGCTAATAAAGCTATTCTTGGGATCATTTCTATTTAGGAAGTTCAAATTACCTGTACATTCATCTCACAGTGAAATACAGGATTACTGCCGCAAGGCTCAAATTCTAGCCTCAGGTTTGCTGTATACATTTCTGACATCATGTCTTAATATTCATGGGCTTTACTATGGATAGGTAAATCTGCTTTTAAACTTGTATTTTTTAATTTCATGGAGCTTCACTAGCCCATATCACATTAAAAATGTTTATATATGCTTATTTTGTTGGTCTTTACATATAAAATGTAAAGACCCATCCCCCAATCCCCTCAAAAAAAAAAGTTTTTTGTTTTTACGGTAATCTGTGATAGGTCAGCCAGGATTTTAAAAACCTTTTACACGTACTAATCCCTGTGGTGGCTTTACCCTGCTGGGCAGCTGAATACCACAGCTACTCTCTCAATCCCCCTCCTCAAAGAAAAAGAGGGGGAAATATGACAGAAAGGGCTCAAGGGTTGAGATAAAGACAGAGAGCTCACTCAACAGTAATCATCTTGGGTGAAAAAGACAAAATAGGGAGATTAATATAATTTATTGCCTATCACTAGCAGACTAGCACAGTAAGAATCTAAAAGCAAAATAAAAGCACCTCCACTCCCTCCACTCTCTTCTATGTCCTCCCCCAAGCAGTGCAGGAGAACAGGGAATGGGGGCTGCGGTCAGTCCCTCACACTTCGTCTCCGCTGCTCCTTCACGGTCCCTCTCTGCCCCTGCTCCCCATGGGGTCCCTCCCACGGGATGCCGTCCTTCTGAACTGAGTCTGAGGGGGCTGCCCACAGGCAGCAGATCTTCAGGAACTGCTCCCACATGGCTCCGTCCCACAGGGTCCATCCCCCAGGCGCAAACTGCTCCAGCACAGGTCCCCCACGGGTAGGAGGCAGCTTCCCCCAGTCCCCCTGCTCCTGCGTGGGCTCCTCTCCACGGGCTGCAGCTCTGGCCCGGGGCCTGCTCCTGCGGGGGCTCTCCATGGGCGGCAGCCTCCTCCAGGCCACATCCACCTGCTCCACCGGGGGCTCCTCCACATGGAGGAGCAGCGTGGAGATCTGCTCCATGTGGGACCTATGGGCTGCAGTGGGACAGCCTGCTCCACCAGGGGCCTCTCCACAGTCCACAGGGAAACTGCTGCTGCGTGCCTGGAGCACCTCCTGCCCTCCTTCTGCACTGACCTGGGGATCTGCAGGGCTGGTTCTCTCTCCCAGCTGCTGTTGCACAGCAATTTTCACCACCCCTTTCTTAACTGTTCTTCCAGAGGCGCAAAGAACATTGCTTGCTGGCTTGGCTCTGGCCAGCGGCACGTCCTTTTTGGAGGTGGCTGGAGCTGGCTCTGCTCTGACATGGGGTATCTGCTGGGCTCTGCTCACAGAGGCCACACCTACAGCCCCCCTGCCGTCAGGCTCTTACCATGTAAACCCAATACAATCCCATTATAGGAACTTTATTATTATTATTATTATTATTATTATTATTATTATTATTATTATTATTATTATTTATAAATCATGGTTTTGAGGGACTTTATTGTTTTTGAGATGCAACAATTCTTTCATTTCACAGAGTTGGCAGGCCAGGTATTTGTATTTTTTACGAAATTGTGTCTGACTTGAAGAAGTCCTGTTCAAGGTATGTTTGCTTGCTCTCCTATTATCTCCTTAATATTAATGGCATAGGTACAAGAGGTGTTATGTGTTAACCCAAAAGACTGCTGGATTTGAGGGAGAGCACAGGCAATGTAGGAGTCAGACTGTGTTACAGAAGATCTCGGTTAACCTTGCAATTTGAGAAAAGCAGAGTTGTCCTGTGTGCTGACACACTTTCAGCTGATGAGCTGAAGACTGTCCATTAAAAACTGTGTGTTTTACTTACTATGGGATGTCTGTGAGTTTCTCCAGTGTGTGATTGCAGCCAGGGAAAGTTAAATGAGATTTAAGATTTTAACACATCAGATATTTCCAAAAGACATGAGGATGCTATTGCACAGGACTGAGCTGAAATCTTGCTGGGATACTGCACAGATAAAATCTATCTGCAGATACACCAGAGTACTGCTAAAATGAAGGGAAAAAGTAAAACGTCTCTTATAAAGAAACAATGATAGTCCTTGGCTTACTTAGATATGAGGAAGGGGAGACAGAATATCAATACTGTTTGTTTAGACCCTGAAACATCAAGAAAGAGGAGACCTGTCAAAGCTAGAGGATAAAGTTATCAAAATAAGAAAAAAATGTATAATGTGAGCATGAATAAATTTATGTTGCTAATTAGCAGTTTCTAACCATTCAAACAGTCAAGTATCAGAACCACTTTTTTTAATAGAAGCAGTGAAGGACAAAAATCTAACCACTTTCTAAGATAAAGATTAAAAAATGTACAAAAAGGCTTATCCAGTATGTCTGCCTTCAATAACAGGGAGCTTAAGTCAGTGACCCAGCAGCCCTCTAGCCTCTAGTTCCCAAGTACAAACATATATTTAATTTTAAAGTTAATATAAAAGAAATTGCATTTTATGCCAGGTTCTACAAATCAAATTTTAATATTTGGCTATTTTATAGCTATATAAGTTTCCTTTAAAAAGATGCTACTCTAAAGATGTTTAGAGACTCTTGCAGCAGCTAGTGATAAAAATTATTTCCCTTGATTGATAAACTGAAAGTGACCACACTGTACTTACTAGTTGGAATCTTTGTCATCTAATTATCACTATGACATTTTTCAGAATAACATGAGCTGACATTTATAGTGAAATGTGCTATTGTTTCCTTATGTTACTTTTCTTTATAGTCATTTTAGTGTCTAATCACAGTGAGACACATTGTCGGTGAACTTTCACTTGTACTATAATTTCCTTTAAATTTGATAACTTCTGCAGTCATCTTTGGTATTAAGAATTAGAGATTTTTTATTAAATTTAGACTTCTGTCAAGTACTGTTTGAGTTTCTCAATATATGTACAAAAATTTCTGTTGTTGTTACTGCACTGAAGATGCTATGCTAAAAGGCTGAAGGAAAAAGAAGAAGCAGTTTTGGAATTCTGCTGAGTGCTACAAATAGAAAAAAACAGAACAGATTTAAAATTTAAAAAGCTGTATGACATCAAAGTTAATTAATCTTTCTAGTATGTGTATAATTTCCCTCATTCGTCCCCATTTTCAATTGCCAAAAATAGATATTGCCTCTGGATGGAGTTTTTTGAGGGTGTGGGAAAGTATGACTATTGCTTTTTTGTTGTTGTTGTTGTTGTTATTGTTTCTGTTTACTTGGTGAACAGATCAATTTTACAGTTTAGCAAAGCCCAAATGTTTATAAATCTACAAACACACAACAAATACATGTATGCCTCTTTTAGCAATCAATACTATATAATTTGAAAGCATCAAATACCTCACCTAATGCCTTACATATTTTTATACTACCTAAAAGCCTTCCTAACCTTTTAAAATAGGGTCCTAGATGTATCTTGGTATCCTATATACATTACTGCTACAGTTTTATTGTGAAATATGTCCAGGAGTTATATATTTAGCTTATGTGCATCTGTTTTTTTTTTGTTTGTTTGTTTGTTTGTTTTGTTTGTTTTTTCTTGAAGAGAAACACAGCACTGAGTTATGCATGAATTGCAATGAAGCCTATTAGTGTGCACTTGTTATCGTTGCCTCCACAAAGCTGTTTGATGTCCTGATTCATACCAAGGTCCCCAATATAAAAAGGCTGTATGCAGCATCTATCTAAGGAGCAATAATTAGCACAAAGATTTACAGTGTAATAATATAATTAAGGTTGTTATTTGCTGCTGCTTTTTATCCATTAGGCTATCTGAGATTTTTTCAGTTATCATCTATCACTCACAATTGCTGTGTTTAGCTGTGTCATTAACAGTCATAGAATCATAGAATCATTAAGGTTGGAAAAGACCTTCAAGATCATCTGGTCCAACCATGCTACCAATGTCACCCACTAAACCATGTCCCTAAGCACCAGGTCCAATCTTTTCTTGAACACCCCCAGAGACAGTGATTCTACTGCCTCCCTAGGCAACCCGTTCCAATGCCTGACTGCTCATTCTCAGAAGAAATGTCTCATAATTTCCAACCTGAATAATACTGTAGAAACGGAGCAGACTATTCAAGATGCAGTAGAATGAATTTTGAGCTAAAGTATATCAGCATAACTCTGCTAGTTGCAACAAAGACTTTCTTCGTTTTTTACAAAAACTCATTATAGATCTTTGACAATCCCAGAATCCCATAAATCTGTTCTTATTTCCAGAGTGTGGAATTATCATCTATGCTTTGTAAATCATATCTGTACACCCAAACAATATCTTATATGAAACTTCAGCCATTAAACATAAGGTTTTCTTAGGCCACACTATTTTATTGAAATAAAGAAAACTTTTAAACCTTTCCTTGGAAAAAGCTGGTGATTTTCCATGTTCTTCTCTCTAATTGTTTTGTAGTCAGGTCTGTTAATCAATTGCTTATTTGTTCTAACTGGCAGATTTTAAACTGTGGCTTTGTTGAATTCAGGTGAAAATTTCATAATTAAGTTCTCCAAAACCCAAGATCTTATATTTTTATTACTAAAAGAGTAGAATAGCCAGTACTTTTAAACATATTTATAAATTATCTTGATCTTGTTTGAGAAATTAATATTTTCCAGCCATTCAGAAACATTAGTTTACTGGTCTAAATGTATTAACTCTTTTAACATTGAAACAAGTTAAGGTTTAATAAAGATTTTTTAAAATTATTTTATTTCTCTCATCTCAAAATCTCTATGAAACTCCATTGCTTTAGGTGATACCTTTATTTCATTAATTAGAAATTCAGATGTTCTCCCAATTTTGTTCTTCTCTAGCTAGTTATTTAGATTTCACTGCAGTATAAAAATATCACATTTCTGAAAAAATTTCTTTTTATCATCATACCTTGCTCCTTTCTTGTCTTACTGCCATATCACACCCATCTTCCAGCTCTTCTCTGTTCACTTTGTACCTTTAGCTTGCCAGCTTCTGTTTGTAATTAATATGTCAGTATTTTAAGTATAAATTCAGTAGAAATCTCTCTTTTTTTTTTTTTTTTTTTAATTGCAATTCAATTTCTGCATAACTCTCACTGCATTATTTCTTATTTCAATGATTTTTGGGGTGAGGAGGTCATTTTAAATTTCACTCCTTTCTGTATCTATACTGCAGATTTTGTACTGAGCTGTGCAAGTAACAGTTGTTTGCCTCTTAAAATCAGTAGTGTCTACTTCTAATTCTTCAAAATTCTTCTCTTTTCTACCCAAATAAATGGAAAATCTTGTCTTAACTTTGAATACTTGATGAAAAGAAGTCAGATAGTCTTATGAGTATGGGCTTTTAGGAGCTGCCACATCTGGTAGTCCCTCAGAGGTGATGCTTGCTGCTGCAGGTGCATGTCTCCAAGTCCAGACAGCAGTGAGGATGAGCATGTGTTCCCAGAAGGCACACAGAAACAGAATGCACCCACGTGCTTGCACACAGATGGCCACGCAGATAAACACACATAAAAGTCACATAGCACTGACACAAATGAAAGCAGCAAAAATGGCCTGATCCTGTACCTCCCTCTGGTTGAGTAAGATGAAAATCAATAATGGATAAGATGTATGCATAGAAAATACATTTTCCTCTAGTAGCTGGCCTTAAGCAGTCTGCCCAGCAATTGGATCCTGGATCAGCCAGGGCTCCCCAGTCGCCCTGTGCATGAACACAGTACCTGATCCAGATCTGTGAGTCCACCAGCATCTGACTGTCAGACCCCTGGTCCTTCTGGTAGTCTGCTTGCACACATGAAATTTCTAATAGTGAATTCTTAGCCAATTCATATTTTGTCTCTCTAGAGACTGATCGCCTCTCCAATACCTGTCTCCCAGCCCTTTTATTCTACTTTCTGCCTAGTCTGCAACCAGCCACTTTTATCTCCCCTTTCCTGTATTTTGCCATGCTTGTTCCTCTCCAGTCCACCTTGATCCTTTGATCCCTTGCTTTCTCCACTTTTGGTTCCTCCTCTAAACATCCCTTAACAAGTCCCATGCCCAAAGGCAAGGACCCCAGTCTGTGCAGTGCCCCATAGAGCCCTGTCATGGACTTGTGGTGCTGTGTCTCACCCAGACTATGGGGCTGATATTCTCCTGGGACAGCCCTGGGGAGCCAGGCAGGGGCTCATGTCTTTGAGGCACTGGGGCTCCCCAGCTGCCCTCTGCCTCTGCACTGCTGTGTGTGTTGGGAGGTGATCCTTTAGCACATACCCCAAAGACTGTTTGACAAGCTCTTTTCACTTTTATGATGTAATAGCAATTTTTCAATAGCAACCTTCTCCATCACCCATATATCAGATTTAAACTCAGTGAAGGAAAAAAGAGATACTCAGACAGCAAGTAGTTATGGCTTTCTGTTGAAGGTAAGTGCTAAATTCAATCCTGTTCTATGATCTTGGACTTTGTTGTATTTCATTTTACTGGGTTTTTCAGACATCACATATACTAAAGGAATAAATTTCACACGTTGAGACTGCTTTTTAGGTTATCACTTCTGGAGATCAGCTTTCTTTCTATTGCATATACACTGCATACTGTGTTTGTTAAATGATTAAAACCCATAATATACCATAACCAGATCCACAGTTAGGATCTTTTCATAATTAGCATCTATTTTGGAAGAATGGATGGACAGATACTTGTGATCCTTTTCAAACCATGTCTATGCTGTTTTAATTGTTTGTGTATTTGAAACAAAATTCTCCAGTGATGTAAACAAGCTCTCAAATACCTATCTTAAGACCTCACACATTTTGTTCTGTTTCCTTGTGGCAGCAATGACAATGGTCTTTACAAATATATTATTATACATGCAGTTAAGTGTTTCTCTTTATGATAAAACATTCTATTAAAAGATAAAATTGAAATTTTTAATGTTGAATTCCTGGCTTCCATTTTTCTGCTTTGTACTGTATTTAACAAGGAAATGCAATATCTACTGTAAGCATATAAAACAAACAAACAAAAATGATTTTAATAACAGTGGAGCAAATAGTCACCCAAATGTATTGCAAAGTATTTATATAGTTAAATTTGCTTAAACTGTTTTCACTTCAAGCATGTAGGCATTCTGCAAATATTATAGCAAAGACCTTAATTTACTCTTTCTAAATTCTCTTATGGATAATAAAATTAATGCAGTGTTACCTGGGAAAACCAAATTTGAGATAACACATTTAAATAAAAAAAAATGCTATGTGTTATCTGTGTCCATAAAATCTAGTCAGTATCACTTTGGTTCTGAATATTTACTAGCAAAAAGTCATCACTATAACTCGTGAGTTATGAGTCAATATAAACACTCTTTGAGGGGTTTGAATCTCTGATCTCACTAACTTCCGCATGTGGTTTATTTATTCAGCCAGAAACCATAGCATAGAAATTAAAAAAATACATATAAAAATAATAACATTATAAATGCAACCATAATTTTAATCTGATTCATGGATATAAATAAGTGATAAACACAATTGCTAGAAAACTTACATAGTAGTGCAAGCCTCTTAATATCTGAATGTTAAGAAAACAGTTTGCAAGGGGAATAGTGATTAAGATTTCTAAAACTAAAGGGGAAAAAAATAACAAAAACTGCAACTCTTACCTTAAAAAATTATATGATTATGCTCCCAGAAAATAACTTGTGAGATTCCAGAAAATAGTCTGTGTGCATTGGGGTTTTGTTTTGTTTGTTTTTCCCATTGTGAAACTGCACTTGTGGGACCATCTGTAATCACACCATCTAATGGCTTTACAGTTAACTTTCAGTAAGTGTTTTCTGATGGCAGTGAATTATAAAGTTTCCTGCAAAAATAGGCATAGAGCTTCTGTTGGAGAAAATGTGCATAATATTGAAGGTACCTTTCAAAAGTAAATTAAGGAGCAATTTGAACACATTTGATCACTGTGGAAATTGTAATTTTTCATTAATTATCTTTCAAAATGTTTCAAGAGTATGAAAAGGCAGCTGATAATCCAATGACTGTTAGGTTTCTATTTGATCATAATATTTACAGTTTCTGTCTTCACTTCTAGTTGAAATATTTCACCATTCTATTCTGCTGAATTTTTGATATTGTTCATCAGTGGTGCTTATGAAGTTGATATTAGTCACATTTATTGTTGTGAAATAATAAGTTAGAGACCAACTAGTTGCTCATGATACTTAAATTAAATCCTATCATAGATTTAACCCATGCCTTATTACTTATGTGTCCACACAAGATTAATTAAATTGATACTGATCAATCAATCCATCTACAGGATGTTGTGTGCAGTCTGGTGTCATGTGAACTGGGTAAGGTTTGAGCATCCTCCTGTTGATGAGCTTATTGAGGGAAGCAGGATACAACTTGCCAGTTGCTTTTGTGCAATTTCTAAACGTGTTAGGAAGGTGTCAGGAGGATGTCAGTGACATCAGTCTTGTTACAGCTGTAGGCATGGTGATACCTGGATGATTGGTCCATCCCTTGGGTGCTCATTCCAGGCATCTCCCCAACCCCGTCCCACTAAATGCAGAGTAGGTTTGACTTGTGTGAGCAGGGCAAGTGGTTTGGTTTCTTCTGCTCAGGCTGTGGTGATCACGCTCAGTAGATAGCCCCAACAGCCCCAATTACATAATTTGCCTACCTCATGACTTTATTTTTTTTTTAATTATTATTATTTTATTTTATTTTATTTTATTTTATTTTATTTTATTTTATTTTATTTTATTTTATTTTATTTTATTTTATTTTATTTTATTTTATTTTATTTTATTTATTTATTTTTGCCACATTTGTATCTTTCCCTCCCTTTCCCTACTTCTTGGAGTACTACATTCAGGTCCAGTGCCCCCAGCACAAACAGGATGTGGACCTGTTACAGTGGATCCAGAAAAGGGCCACAAAGTGATCAGAGAGCTGGAGCACCTCTCCTACAAAGAAAGGCTGAGAGAGATGAGGAGGTTCAGCCTGGAGAAGAGAAGATTCAAGGGAGACCTCATTGCAACTTTCCAGTACCTAAAGGGGGCTTATAAAAGATGGAAAGCAAATTTTTTGCACAGGCAGATAGTGAAAGGACAAGGTGGAGTGGTTTTAAACTAAAAGAGGGGAGATTTAGATTAAAGGTTAGGAGGAAATTCTTCACTCAGAGGGTGATTAGGCACTGGCACAGGTTACCCAGAAAAGCTGTGGATGCTCCATCCCTGGAAGTGTTTAAGACCAGGTTGGATGAGGCCCTGGCCAACCTGACATTGGTGATGTCTCTGCCCATGGCAGGGAGGTTGGAAATAGATGATCTTTAAGGTCCCTTCCAACCCAAACCATACTTTGACATTACTATTAAACCTTTTCCCCTTTGCTTCTAGCTTTGGTACACCTATACCCAAATTTGACATTCCTGGTACTGCTACCTGGATGGCCTGGTCAGTACTGCATGGTATTGCTGGCATGCTTACCCCAGAACTGCTTGTCTTGGGTGATTTCTGTCCCTGGGGGGGGGCGGGGCGTCAGGGTGGGCAGAGCTCCCTGCAGGGCTCAGTGAGGCTTAGTCCTGTCCTGTAACTCCCAACATATCCATGAAATCTAGGCACCCTTTCACCCTTTATGATACTGCCTGTGACCCACCTGTTATGTCCAGCTATTTTCTATGTCCTGCTGAGTCAGCTTAATATCAGCCAGGGGCTGGTCACTAGTCTGCCTGCAGCCCTTCTTATCTGTTGTTAACACACAATAAAGTTTGCTTTTGTCAGTAAGGTAACATATTTTTGGGAGGAGACAGTACATTACTTTTCTTTTGTGTTTTAAAAATCTTAGAAACACTTGCCATATGCTATACTGCACAGAAACACCAACTCTGTCAAGAGCATGGACGGCCATGTGCTGCAGGGCTCTGTATGTTTGACATTTGGACCCAAGAAGACTCATCTGAGATGTGCATTTCAAGGCAGGATTTTTTTCTTTCAGCACAGGCAATAAAGGTGATGCTTTTCACACAGCAGCCTAGTAGCGTGATGCCTCTGCAGGGAGAAGAGCTTTATTCAGCATAAGGGAATTAAAATCCACATATATTGCCAAGAAGATTCAAGCCCCAGTCTCAAAGGCTTTAAACTATGCTGGGACTGCAGTCTGTTGTTGTGGCTGACTTGGTGCAGAACAGAATGCAAGCTTTACAGGGTAAAAGGAGAAAGCACGTGGAGAAGTTTGTAGAACCAACAGACAGTATTTGAGTGTTTCAGACACTCATTGGCCACAGCTAATAGGATTGATTTTGTATTTATATTAGATATATAGCTGGATGAAATGCAGAAATAGTGCAGGAAAGTGGTTTCTCTTTTTTCCCTCTATCTCCTTCGTTCTATCTTGGCTTCACAAGGGAATCAAGACTTGCAGGGTGGTTTCCCCCTACGTTTCTGCCTCACTACCAGTTATTTGGAAAATGTGTGTTTAGGAAATACAGGTGTTGGGGGGTTTGGAAAACATCGTGTTTTGTAGGAAGGTCTTCAATCACTAGGTTACCACTTCAGAAAGGTAAAATGCAAATGCTCACCCTCTAGTTATTTCAGAACAGACAATGGTCATAAGTTTATTTTATGAGAGGTTTAAATTTTCTACATTTATTTGTGAGTATATGGGCATTTTGAGAATGTTCTGAGGAATGCCTGGGTTCCTCTGGATCAAGTGAGGCTTAGAAAGGAAATAATCACCAGGCTGCTCAGGCTGGAGTATTTCTTAGTCAGTAGAGTTAAAACTCCAGGGAGCAATAACTTTAAGCTGCATCTACTTAGATACATCCTGTATTATACAAAGCAGCTAAACAGGAACTTTTGATATTGAAGCAATTAGCTTAAGGACCTCAATTCACCTAATGTTTGGTTGGAAACTTCACTCATTTATTCAAGCTTGCCCAGTATGTCTATTAAAATGTCTGTTTTGCTCTCCAAATTTCTGAGATTCTGTCAAGACTACTACAGCACGCAGCAAAAGCAAGAATTATAATATAAGATGTGAAAATGTATAAATGCTGCTGTTAATGACTGACCAATATTACATCAGACACTGGAAAGTAAAAATAACTTGTAATTAGGACACTTAAAATGTTTTATCTGGTGTTCAATGATTGATTCTACAAAGTGCATTAGCAACACAAAGCTAGTTGTCAGTGTATTTTATAGCCGGGAGAGCATACTTGGAGAGTGCAAAGTTTTGCCTTGCCCACTAATTAGTAATGGAAAAAAAGAGGGCAGAGACCTTAGACTGAATTAATCAAGAACATCTGGAACTGTGTGCCAAGAACAGTTATTAATATTCTGGTTTAAAAAATGAATGCAGTACAGTATTATATATCAAGGCTTACAAAGATCAGTGAACATCAGTGAACATTTAATGGGAACTCTTTCACTAGCTGAAGCCCTGAGAATAGTAGCCAATCTGAGTGTTCACTGGAAAACCTTATTGCTGTGCTTTTTTATAGTACATCTTCACACATCTCTGTAGTAGAACCAAAATATTTATTAATTTGTGTGCAGCTCTTTTTTTATTTACTGACTTTAGTGAAGATCATCGGTATGCAGTTCCTTCAGTGCACAAGAAATCTTACTTTCCATAGTTGGTGTTGAGGTACATTATTGATCATCAAGTAATAGAGCAGAGAGAGCAGAGTGTGCTGAAAGGAAGATGCATTTCTTCATCCCTTTGCCTAAAGGCCAGCTTCTAGTGGAGACCATTTTATTATCTCTGTGGGATAACTGGTTTGTGATAGAAACTTTTTTGTAGAGTTGTGGACTATAACTGTGTTAGATGCTATTGAACCTGTAAAGGTATTTAGCTTAAAAGCTTTCAAAATCCTTACTCTCCTAACTCAAACTGCTTTGTTGTGTTTGGGGACTGCTTGAATGATGGCAACTTATAATCACTATAACCTATAATGTAGCAAGGTACAAGTCTTAAAAATTTCCTACTACACTGTTTGCACTCCGGTTTACTAAGTAATCTTGCTTATCTCAGGAGAAATTTTTCACAAGGGTAGCTGAAAAGTTATTTTATGGCCAAATGGCATTTTGGTTTGAGAACAAATCTTAACCACATTATATGATTATGAGTTGGGTATTTCTTGTTACAAGATGTCTTGGCTAGTGCCTTTTCTCTTGGGAACAGAGCTGTTCTGGCATAGGAAAAGTAAAGACTAAGTGATAGAATCAGATTTTCATTATATAAAAGAAAAAAAAAAATCTATTTTGCTAGATTTTTTTTTTCTTTCAGTTTTACAGGATATTTGCATATTTTGATTCCAGACTTCTTTAAAAGGAATTTTCTGAACCTCAGAAGGAGTTATGATTTTATTGTTGTAGTTGCATTATAGTTGCAAGTAAATGCATTAAATAACAAAACTGTTAACCAAACTTCCAACTTTCTATCTGTAAGTTTTCATTCAATTAATAATTAATAATTAAAGCTGAGGAGTTTCACCTTATCGTTCCTGTCTAAGGCTTGTTTTTTGGTCACATTATACCCCTGTGAACTCACAACTTCAGTCCTTCACAGGGTATGATCAGCAGCAATTAGGAGGTTATTCCTGGCCTAAGAAGAGCTTAAAGTTTCAGATATACTATATAGTGGTCTGCTGAGATGCTGGCTCAGGGTGGCAGTTTCCTGTCAGTTTTTCATGTCATGTCAAAGCTAAGTATATCACTTCTACTACAAGAAATGAAATGTTTCAGTTCAGAGATATCAAAATGTTGTCACTGAAAATGTAAATTGTACTTGACATCTGAACAAAAAATTGTTACAGACTCATCTCTTGGTGCAATAGCCTGCAGTTGTGTAGAAACAGGCAACACATAAGACAATGCATTATAAGCAGAGATTGGTAAAGATAAAAAAAAAATAATTATTATAATTTTATTTTTTGACTCATATAAACATAAAAGACCAGGGAAACTCAAACAAGCAGTTAAATTACTCCTAATTATTTTGTATTACTTTTCATGGTAATTCTTCATTTTTTTTTTCCATTGAAATACATACAGACTAAAAGAAAAATGAAGTCTAGAGGAACACGTCTAATTTGCAAAAGAGACTGGATGGAAGGTCACTGATTCAACATGTATGAACAAGAGTCTATGTTGTCAGGTAAGTGAAACCTATTTTGAGACTTCTTGTTTGCTGGAAGGGTAAGAAATTATGGCACCTGTATGCTGAAGGAACTCTTGTACCTGCTGGTTATGAACAATGGCAGAGACTAGCTCCAATGTTTCTACATTGCACAGGTTAGATAAATAATCATCCCTTCAGAAATGGATATTTCTATCTGGGGGAGAAACCAAAGTAAAAATGAATTCTGTTCCCTGTTATGATGATCATCTCTTTCTAGATTCTATACATTTAATTCTTCCTTATGACCAACAGCAAAAAGTTCTGTACGTATCAAAAAAAACAAACAAACAAACAAAAAAAACCACCACCAACAACAACCAAACAAAAAATTTTGAGTATTTTTTTAAATTCTCGCATTTTCATTTCAGTGAAAATTGCTCATCATCTCAAAACAAATTTGGTTTAAAATTGCATTTATTAAAGTGAACTGAAATTGCATTTATTTCAGTCACTGAAAAAGATCTATTCAGACTTAGAGGCAAGTACTAATTTTAATATAAGTTTTCAAGTATGTATTACTAGGTGTCTACACATTTGTCAGTGTGAAATCAGTTGTGCATTAAGGGTCTGCACTGAAAAAAAACACAATTGCACCATCTATGATGTTGTTCTACTTCACATTGCACATTTGAAGATGTGGAGCTAAACATAAAATTGAGAAACTAAAAGTCACAAACTATTTTCTCCTTTATCTTCTCACCTATTCACAAGTTCTTTAAGTTGGTTGAAAGACTTTGAGTCTTTTTTTTGCTGTTCTGTGATATTAACATCTTGAACATACCTTCTTGTACCGCAGAAATTAAGCAATTAATAATTATATCAGAATATCAGGCAGTCTTGCATTGTCTTAGTGTATGATCAATAGGAAACCTTTATTTTGGTCAAAATTTATGAAATAATTTTAAAATGCAAATAGTTTCCATTCAGTTAAAAATATTTGTGGCTCATATAATATTTAATCTATTAAATGCCCTATAGACACTCCTAATTCCAAATCTAACATTCTTTCACCTAAAACAACTATTGCTAGGTTAGAGGAAACCTATTGAGATTTAATTTAATTGAAAACAAAAACAGCCCTAAAATAAAATAGAAAATAGTTATTTATCGGTATGTGGAAGTTAAAAATAACCAAACTCTTTAATGGATTCTTAGATATCTTAAGAATATGTGGTTAGGTTGGGGAAATGAGTGGTGTTCCTCAGGGCTCAGTGTTGGGGCCCATCCTCTTTATTATCATTATTGATGATTTGGACGAGGGGATTGAATGCACCCCCAGTAAGTTTGCAGATGACACCAAGATGGGGGAAGTGTTGATCTGCTGGTGGGTAGAAAGACCCTACAGAGGGACCTGGATAGGCTGGGTGGATGGCAGAGGCCAATGGGATGAGGTTCAACATGCCTATGTGCTGGGTCCCATACTTTAGCCACAACAACCCCTTTGATCCCCCTTCCCTTCCCTTCCCTTCCCTTCCCTTCCCTTCCCTTCCCTTCCCTTCCCTTCCCTTCCCTTCCCTTCCCTTCCCTTCCCTTCCCTTCCCTTCCCTTCCCTTCCCTTCCCTTCCCTTCCCTTCCCTTCCCTTCCCTTCCCTTCCCTTCCCTTCCCTTCCCTTCCCTTCCCTTCCCTTCCCTTCCCTTCCCTTCCCTTCCCTTCCCTTCCCTTCCCTTCCCTTCCCTTCCCTTCCCTTCCCTTCCCCCTTCTTGCTTAATTTTTTTCCTTCACCATTGTCAAGTGCACATTCACAATGTCCTTTGGAAATCTGCAGTGTTTGTTTGAGATTAGACTGTGCTAAGCAAAATGAATACTGAATTACTTTCGAAATCCATGGGAGTTTGAAGTTTAGAGAAAGTGATGGAATACTCACTTGAACATACACTATGCATTATGTTAAGTAAACTTAACACATAATCTTCTTTATCAAACACTCCTTTTCATGCATTTATGTATGTGCTTTTTAAGAAAGTGTTTTTTCTTCACTTTCCAATGGGGACCAATTTGTTGTAGCGGGTTCTATACTGATTTTTACAAATATATATCAAAGTAACTGATTTCCTAACATAATTCGCAAGATATACCATGACTTTTGAAATAGTGATTAAGTGCTCAGTCAGTCTCCTTTCCTCCTTCTCTGTTTGCTTATTTATTTTTACTTATGGTCCTGATTTCTTCCTAGTCTTTTATACAAATGTTTTTTTCCAATATCTTATTAAGAAAAAAAAAAAAAAAAAAAAGGTTGCACCAGTAATAAATACAGTGGAAGAATCACCTCTTTTGACCAGTTGGCTATACTGTGTTTAATGCACCCCAAAAGATTCTAGATACTTATTTCAGGAAATCTTAGTATCATAGGATCATAGAAGAATCCCGTCTGAAAGGTACCCCAGGTTGTTTTGTGTCCAGTGTCCTACTCAAAGCAAGGTAAACTGTGAGATCAGTTCAGATTACTGAAGGTTTTATTTAATCATGTCTTGAAAACCTCCAAAGATGGAGACTGCACTAGTTCTCATGCAGTGCTTGTCTGCCTTCATATTGAAAAAAAATAAATCCATATATTCAGTTTAAGCCTTTCTAAGCCTCAGTATATAATATACAAATAGCTACATTTTCGTGTTTTAGTTCACAGGGGCTGAAGCCCAGACTAAAAAGATTTCACAATGAAGCAGAAAGAGGCCGGCACATTTGGTTTTAAAACGTACATTTCCTGACTTTTGGATATTTCATTTTGTGAATTAAGAACTAAAGTGTGCCCTCTCCTTCTATTATTCCTTTGTTCACCATGTTGTATATTTTTTGTCCTTATCTCCATTGGTCAGATATGCAGCATAAAGAATCATTTTTTATTTATTAAAGAATATCAAACTCAGATTTCATTTATATATCCAGTCACCAGTTTTTGAAAGCAAGATATGAAATTTAGCCACATATTCTTAATTCTGAAAGTTAGAAAATTAGTCTCCAAACAGTATCTCCAATATTTTTGCCATTGATTTGACACATCTTTTCCATCTGTGTGAAGCTGTTTTGCCGGTCCTTTGTTAGAAGCGATTCCTAATTATGAAACATATGTTAGTTGGCTTTGGCTTTTTTTTTTTTTTTTCTTATATTAAAGTCTTTCTGTTAGACCCTTGTGTTGAAAGCATATTCACCCCGTAAAGTAGCAAAGTACTCTATTTATTTAGTAGAAAGCTTTCACTAGAAATGGATAGGACAGAGTTCAAATGTTCTGATTAAGACTGAAATCTCCAGTGAGACAGGATAAATACTCTTGAATTCCTCTGTGGTTGAGAAGCTTGGTTTCCCTAAACAACAGTATTTTTCAGAATTCTCCAGGTTTCCGATCTGTTGTGTTTTTTTTTAACAACCTTAGATGAGTAAAGCAAATGACATGTAGTGCATTACACCTGAATGCTGATAATATGCAAGCAACATTTTTAATTGCCCTATTATGATCCACTTATTATTTAGAGTAGACATAAGTAGTAAAAATGAAAAATATGCTCAGTCATTACTTAAAACTGTACAGAAAAAATTTCAGGAATACTTATTAGTGGAATGTGGGTGGTTTACTTTGTGTGGATGCTACCACTGTGAGATAAGGCCTATATAACTATAAATAGCTAACTGCGTGTTAAAGTTAGAATAGTTAAGTTGGACGGGTCCTTCAGAGAACATCTAGTCCAACTGCCTGGCCATTTCAGGGTTAACCAAAAGATAAGCATATTATTAAAGGCATCCAAATGCCTCTTGAATACCTTTCTGGGAAGCCTGTTCCAGTGTTTGACCACACTTATGGTAAAGAAATTTTTCCTAACATTTGGTGTGATGCATGGTCATCTGCTTCATTAGTATAACAACCCCAATATCATTATAAAATGTATTGAAGCCTTCACAATTGTTACTGTTCTGGAATCCCACTAGTCTGCTAAGTTTGGGACTCATGCTTAAAGCTTTGATACACATAATTTTGATTGATTACAGGAAGCTGTGTCCTTTGTATTGGCTTCTAAAATATTACACATTAGCTGCCTATTGTGGTTTTATGCCTATAAGGTCTGATTACACTTTGTCTTCAGATAGCAATTTCAGTACAGGTCTAACAAATTTCCTTTGCTCAATCTTGAAAATACTCTGGGGTATATGTTGCCTTCAGAAATCTGCCTTTGGAAATTTGCCTTTGGACTTCTTTTAAGTTCTCCAGTCAAGCTCAGCAGTTAAGCCAGATGCAGATTCATCATTTGCTTAATTTGTAAGACAGAGGACACTTGATCCAGGAAGAAAAGTAGTCTGTCTGCTGATATTGATACACAATTCCACTGCTCTACAAGTATGTTGTACCCTGGCATGTATGAAAGTGAAGCCACATGGACCCGGCACTGTAATTTTATATATTTTTTTGTATCCAATTTCAGTCCAGTACTTTAGTGTTACCATCTGAGCAGCAATACTAATCATTACCTGCAATTCTTCACATTTTTATTTATTTATTTAATAAATCTTGTTAATAATTAATGTAATTCTTTTGATAACTTCAAGATTAGCTAGGAAAGGTTTAATAACTTTTCTCCAAATGACCTACGGAGGTCTCAAAATCTGTTATAATAATTAATGTTCAGCTGTGAAATTGAACATATTTCATACAATTTTGTAATGCATGCTTCTGATAAAAATTGTTTACAATACCAGTGATTAATCAGTGTTATAATAACATGCCCATACACATAAAGGAGAAATTCTGCAAGGGAATTTAAACTTTGCTATCATTGGAGGTACCATAACAGAAACTGGGAACTGTGCATCAGGTAAAGGGCAACAAGACTTGGCAGAACTGCCTCCTAAGCAAAACTGACGTGATCACAGGGATGTATATATACCTCTAGGGCTGAGGTTTCACCGTTACAATGATAAAGGATGCACTCCAGGGCAGTCTTTGTAGAAACACAGGGATGTGATACAGTTTTCCAAACAGAGCTTCTTTCAGTGAAGATTCTCATAATATTGCTAATATAAATGTCTCTTGAGTAGAATTCTTAACCTAGCAATATGTAATTCTACCCCCCTCCCCCTCCCCCCCAAAAAAAAAGGTACTTCCTTAACCTAATTCTCATTGTAGGTACAGAAATCTTCAGGATACGTACCCTTCATATCTAAGGAAATATTCATTTTTTCACCTATGTAGTTTTCTCAGTATATGTTTGAAAATACAAATGTTATATCACATTTATAATCACATTTATAATCACATTTATTAATACATGATGTTATATCACAACATCATTAAAAATATTTCTCCATTCATTTCAATATAAAAATTCCAGATGTGCCCAGATTTAAAATGTACATGAATAGTTACTGTTCTGTAACAGAACTGTACTTTTCTTATAGCTACTGTGCATTGTGTTAGAATTTCAGATGCCAAGGCCAGAATTGCATTCATTACAGAATATTCCTCATCATCTTCTTATCATTTAGCTTCCATAATTGAATTCTAGTCTTTGTTCTTTGTGTAAAAAAATAAAACAAATATAATGTTGCCCATAGAAAGCTTTCTTATACATGTACACATCTCTCTCCCTCTGCAGAAATAAATGCCTTCAGGACTACCGCTTCAGAATATGGATCCAGCTACAAGGTAGAATATGACTTGGAAAAAAAAAATCATTGTATCCTCATGTAGCAATTTTTCTTTAGCACAAAGCCAAGGGAGCTTTCAGTCTGCAAGACTATATTTGTCTCAAATATAATTTTTAGTATTGAAATTATATGTTGACATTCTCTCCTTGAGAATTCTTAACCTCACAGAATGTATCTGTAAAATGGTCTAGATCTAATGATTCTCTGGTCTTATTCTAAAGTGCAAAAATTGAAAAAGATTAACAATTCTTAAGATTTGCTTTTAAGACTTGTTATTTCAAGGGATAGGGGACTTCTGAGATGGTTTGTCGTATATGGTGTTAGTGAAATTCTATCCAACCATAATAGTGTTTTTAAGGTATGAAAGTTGCTGTTTCTTTTTCAGTCTGAAATGATGCATGTGTTCAAACTACCATATTTTTCTAATTTTGTTTATTGGCTAATAATATCTTTATTAACTCACCCAATGAATGTTGGCTAGCACGTTCTTTACTACAGGAAAGGTTGCTCTGAAGCTTTTCTTGCCTGATCAAAACCAGAATATTTGCATTATCAAGATATTTGAAGATCTCACAAAAGTTCCCAGTCTAGTAAACACGACATGTAACATGGTCACAGTTAAAGTTCTGTTCATTTCTTTCCCCCAAAGAGGCTAAAACATACAGAAGCCTATGATTTTCACTGACTTTGAAGAAAGGACATCACCTGGGAAACAATAGTGCTATGTGTAATTGAAAAAAAAAAAAAAAGTGCTCTATCTCCAGAACTTTCTTCATAGTAAATGTTTTGTTACAAAACTTGCAGTTCTGGGAGGAATAAATGTTTTGTATTTTGTTGTTTCACTGATTAATTAAAAACAAACAAACAAAACCAACCACTAACAACAAACAACTCCACATATTTTAACACTCTCTAGACTTTTACATATAATTAGATATTAAATAAAATCTGAGCTCTGTTTCAGTAATTAATCAAGAAGAAACTTAGCCAGTCTGCCATGCTTAGTGTCTTAGGGCATGCACTTCCTTGGTACACCTAACCAGAACGATGGAAGTGGGGTCTTTGCAAGTTGTAAGCAGCCATATTTGATTTTCTTTAATTTGCACTTTAAATTCTAAAAGTAAATACATTCAAAGTAATCAGATATGGTGTGTGTTAAGGATAAACTTCTGGTGATGTTCCTATCTGTTCATGTTATCCTTCCTTTTCAACAAATAAAGCAAATGATTTGTGTTTAAATTATAAATTAAAGTGTTAGTTAAGTGAGATTACATTCCTCTTTTCATCCGGAAGTGGTGTCATGGGTTTGGCTGGGATACCGCTGATTTTCTTTATAGAGGCTTGTATGATTTTTTGTTTTGGATTTTTGATGAAAATAGTGGTGATAACACACTGATAATTTAGCTGTTGCAAAGAAGTGCTCACACAGAGCCAAGGGTTTTTCTACTTTGGGGTTGTTTGTTTTTTTTTGCTGCCCTGCCAGTGAGGAGGCTGGGCTGCACCAGGAGCTGGGAAGGGGCACAGCCAGGACAGCTGACCAAGACTAACCAAAGGCATGTCAGATATCATGTGGAATTGTACTCAGAAATAAAAGCTGGGGTGAAAAAGGAAGAAGTGTTGGATGTTCATAGTGATGGTGTTTTTCTTCCAAAAAAAACATTATGTGTGATGCAGCCTGCTTTCCTGGGAGTGTCTGAACACCTACCTGCTGTATGTATGAATTCCATGTTTTGCTTTGTTTATGCATGTGGCTTTCGCTTTTCTTAGTTAAATTTCTTTATCTCAACCTATGAGTTCTCTCACTTTTACTTTTCCAGTTCTGTCCCCCATCCCACCTGTAGAGAGTGAACAACCTGGAGAGTGTGGTGCTGAGCTGCCTGCTCAGGTTAAACTACAAGTGGTAAGGCAACAGGAGATCTTATCTAATATGCCTCTTTATTTTGGAGAGGGACAATATTGCTTGATCAAAAGTAGGGTAATATTATAGTTTATTAAATTTCACTGAGGAAAGAATGTTCTTAGAAAGAATTCTACTTTTATATGTATATATATTTATCTCATTTCTTTTCCTTAGCTTAAGGTTATAAATTCTCTCTCACTATTATTATTATTTTTTTCTCCTCAACATCCAAAAAGTCCCAGGCAAAGTTGATAAGATATGAAACAGAACAAGATTACTAATCTTTCTGGGACTATAAAGTTTCTTTTACTACAATGATTCTGTAATGCATTTTTAGATGTTTGGAAGTGATTTCCTAAGGAGTTTTTGGAAATATAGTGTACTGAATTAAAAGATTTTGTGACAAAGATGCTAGTGGCTAGTACTGTTTTGGGGAAAAAGCTTAGCATCTTGTCTACTCTATTCTTGCTAGCAGGCAAATAAGTTATCAAGTGCAGAATACAGCAGCATGATTGCTCTTTTGCATTGTCAGAAGAGTACAATGGAAGAGAGCTGCATCACATATGAACACGTAGGACAGAGGAATGCATTAGAAAAACATGTTTTTCACCTTGTTTCTCTTCTCTAATGAATACCAAAACCAAATTTTACCTTCTCATCAGGCCAATTGCAGGTTGTGGTGTGTCTGAGTAACACTTATTAGTAACTCATTGTACTGGGTCTGGCTGGAATTTTAACTTTCCCGGCAGCAGTCCATGCAGTGCTGTACTCTGCACTTGTAGCTGGAACAGCAGTGTTATCACACCAGTGTTGTGTCTACTGCTGAGCAGCACTGGCACAGCATCGGGCCTCTCTCTAACCCTCCTAGGGGGTGGGCAAAAAGTGAGAAGAGAAACATCACTAGGGCAGCTGACCTAAACCAACCAAAGGGATATTCCACACCATGTGATATCACACTCAGCAATAAAAGGTGGGAAGAAGAGGGGAGGGGTGGGCGCTTGTTATGAAAATGTCGGTTCTCCTCCCGAACACCGGCTACATGCGTTGAGACCCTGCTTCAAGGACGTGGTCAATCATCGCTCATTTGTGGGAAGTAGAGTAATTTCCTTCCTCTGCACTTCCACATAGCCTTCATTTATTTCATTTGTTTGTTTTCCTCTTTTTATTTTCCCTTTCCCCCTCCCTTTTCCCCTTTTCCTTTTTATTTCCCTTTAGTTAAATTGTTTAGTTCATAATAATCTTTGTTTAATTATTTTTATTATTTCCCTTTAATTAAATTATCCTTATCTCAACCCGTGAGTTGTTCTTTGATTTACTTCTCCCCCTCCTCATCTAAAAAGAGGGGGAGTGAGAGAGCGGTTGTGGGGTTTAGCTGCCCAGCACGGTAAAACCACCACATTCGTTTTTCTTTCCTCCTCCCCATATCACTTTGCCTCAAGAAATATTCACTTGTTTTGTGGTGCTGTGGTTTCATACATTACTTTCTCTGTCTTTTCTTCCATGGTACTGATGTATTATGGTATGAAGAAAACAAAGAGCACTGTCTCCACAAGCCTTTGTGGAGACAAGCCTCCACAAAACTGGGTTTGTTTCGGTGAACTTCGGATTGAAACTCCTTTGGTAGGGAAAGAATGGGAGTAATTCAAAATATCAAATCGTTTTGTAGACTACTGAAGGGTGTGTATCAGTTCTTGGAGTGTATCTTCTAAATTATACTGAATTCATAAAATACATTGTCTTGTATTTGCAGAAAGGAAAAGACAAGGCATGATAGTTGTGACTGCATATCTTAAGCTTAGCAGAAAGGGCCAGGCAGCCTGTTTCTGAGAATAAGCTGCTTTAGTTACTGAGGAGTACATCCATTGTGCTTAGATGTTGCTTTCTTTGTGGTTTATCCTTTTCTTAATTTTTTTGCAAATCCATAAATTAGTTGGTTCTTTATCAGGATCTCACAGTACATTTTACCTGAGGGCACTGTCAGTCCTGACTGTCCTTGCCTGGTCCTCTCAGGCTCCCCCATATTTGCCAGGGCCCAGGATCCTGTTTCAGCCCCCAGGGCTGTCAGCCGCTGCTGCAGCCAGGCCCCAGCAGGATCAGTCTGAAGCTCCCCACAGCCCTGCCCTGCCCACAGCCACGGGCACAAACCAAGCCAGGTCCACATGTGTGCCTATATCCCAGCCCAGCCTCAGCCTTTATCTGTCCCCATGGGGATGCCAAATGCCTGGGACAGGGGATGAAGTAGAAAGCACTCCTTAATGTGGAAGGATGTGTGTATAGATGGGGTGAGCATTGGGGAGAATTAGGAGGAAAACAGAGGAAAGACCTAAGCTGAGAAGCAAAGTCCTACACTTGCAGTAGTGTAAATATGGATTAACTCCACTGAAGAAATCACCCAGGGTCCTGGGCAGTGCACAGAAATATTGTGATCAGCTGACCAGTCAGGGACACCAGGGAAAAAAAAAAAAAAAAAAAAAGAGATAAGCATAGAGATAAGCATATAAGCAGCAGTAGGTTGTGTTGGACTGGTCAGAAACACAAGAGGTGAGGTAGAACCAGAAGTCTACCCTTTCCTGCATGCCAAGGCAACGTGTCAAACCAAGAAAGGGGTTGTTGAGGCATGATTTCTTTTTATTTTTATTTTTTTCCAGAAAACTTCATTATATTCTGATATTTGCTTTCATCTAAAATTAAATATGGAAATATATCTGTGTAATTATGTTTCCTGCCCTACTATAGTGGAAAGTGCAATACATATATATATATATAATTTTAAATCTTTACTCTTCAATTGGGGGTAGCATGTCAGAAGAAAAATGTAGAGTATGTATAGCATTTAGATTTTTTTTTTTTTTAATTTAAAATCATTTGGCAACAAAGTGAGAGGAAAATTACAATTATTCATCCTGCTTTCCTTACAGAAAGAGATGGAAAGAGAAATAATGACTGAAGAGCATGTAGATGGAGCAGATCCTGGGACAAGGATTCTTGTGGCAGATTTTTGTTAGAGGCAGTTTTTAACATCTGGTTGCACTTTATGTATAGTACAGCCTTAGCTAGGAAACTAAGGGGCTTGTTCCCAGATCTGCCTAGACTGTAGACGTGAGTTGGTCACTACATGAATCTTTTCGTTCATACATTGAAGCCATAATGGCTGAGATGAATTTTCTGAATACACTTAGCTGCTGTTGGACATCTTAGGATTCCTACCATGCCCTCTGCTTTACTTTCTATCCCATCCCATTCTATCCCATTCTAGTATTTTCAGAAATTTCCTAAGCTTCAACATTCCTAGCATTTTACAGTCACTTAGGTAACGTGTAGTTATTGTATCATTGTAAGAAGACACCTACTTTAGTAGTACTCTCTTCTGTGTTGGGAGTCCCATCTGCTGGTCTGATACATTGACTTTTGCAATTAAAAGAGGAAACATTTTTGATGTTTAATTTAAAATTACATGTTTTGTTCTTGTGGTGTACTTTTCATGAGTTATAATTAGTTCTGTCACCTTAAACCACTGTGATGGGACTATAATTTCAGAATCAGATGTGAGCCATAAGTTTCTAGTTGGCCTGTTTGATAAGGAGGAGGAATTGAGGTATGTTTGTTTTTAACATATCAAAGATTTCCCAATGTAGTAGTAAAATATTTTTAGCTGTTCTTTCAGAGCTATGACATCTCCCACTCAAACTAGGTTGCCCCCACATTCCCTACCGATATTTGCACCACAGTAAATAACTTAAATCCCTTAAAGATCTATTTCCTTTGTAAATTATAAATGAAGTGAGTAACAGTAGAGCTGGACAAAATGTATTCTGTTTACAAGAAACTAAAAAAGAACTTCTAAAATTAATTTTTAATCAAATTTGAACTAATCAGAATTGTACCAGTATTTTATGGAAGAGAATGGAGAATGGTTGGGTGTCAGGGCAGAAAAGACTGAAATAAGTTCACTACATGTTAGGAAGCAGCTACTTGACTGAAGATTGGATGTGTCCTGCCCTTGCTACAGAGCAAGACAATTTAAGGCATACAAAGCAGGGTAAGTCCTATCACACCTATCACACATTTAGAGATTGGCATGATCTGCCAAAGTGTTAGAATACATGTAGAATCCCACTGGATTTTTTTAAAATTATTTTTATTTTTTTCTGTCATCAAGGTCGTAAACAAATGTGGTTAGATACTCAATTACAATTACTTTTCAGATCAATAATTCTACATATTGAAGAATGTTTCAGGAGGATGGAGCTTCTATTTCTTATTTTGGTGCAGATGAGGAATTAAAAAATGTCCTTTCTGAATCTCAGATCTTGCTTCAAATTTTCTTGTCACACTGCATACCTTTTTAAAAGTTGATCAGTTTAGTGACACAGATAGTCCAAATACAAATGAGTGAGTACTTTTGGCACTTAGCTGGCAAGGGAAAATTAGACTGATTTTAGTGTTTTTGGAGATTTGGAATATAATAACCTTCTTTCTGAGAAGTTTCTATGGTGTTATTTTTAACTCTAATTACTTTCCTATAGATTTCAGTACCTTATGTTAACACAAGGCATGGTAAATTCATTATTAAGACTTTGAAGTGAATTCCTCTGAATTCATGGAAACTAAGAAGAATAAAAACAGGGTTTACATATGAAAACCTGTGAATCAATGTTATTACTTTTTTTTTCTCCCTTTCTTATCTACCAACAAATCAGAGAATAACAGCTTTTCTCTTTTAAAAGGGTCACTTAATGAAAAAGTCATAAAATAAGAATTTTTCTTTGAGAAAATTGCACACAGCTGTGTATCAGAATCTGACTTTCTCAGCCTTTCTAGGCAGCTAAATTCCTCCTTTCAATGCAATGCCTACTTTCCCTTTTTTCTCATTTGATGCATATTTTTTCTTTTTCATTTAAATGAGTTTTGTGTTGCTTATGCATGTGAGTGCTTATTTCTTCCTTCCTCTCATTTTTTTCTTCATGGAAAAAAGTAGTGCAGACTAAAAATTAACCTTGAGATATGAGAGAAGCAGTGACAAAAGTGGTGGTAAATAGGTGGTCAGTATCTGTGTTCAGACCGTAGAGGAATATGCATTTTTATTAAAAAAAAAGAAAAAAAAAGAGAAAGAAAAAGAGAGAATCACTGTGAATTTCATTAAAACAAATTTTATTAATTATTCATGAAAATATAACATTTTGAGAGGAAAAGTCAATTTAAGATTACTCTGTGTATCTCAGTTGGGAAAATTTCATATTACAAATAATCCTAATATAGATCTTAGTCTTACAAATACTATAGATTCTCAGGTACAGTAGGGTACAGTAGTCTTTAAATCAAGTTATAATAGCAGTCATAAAATATTAGATATGTGAACTATAAGTTTGTCCTTTTGGGGGGGGGGGGGGGGAGGAGGACAACAGAAGACCTCAAAAAGTTGTTTCCAACCTGATGTTTGTTTTTTAAATGAACTAAGTATATACATCCACTACACTCTTGAGGTTGAATATTCTTAACAGTATATAAAACTATATCACCTCCAGAGACACAAAGCAAGCTTCATAAAATCTCGCTATTGTTTAAGTGGAATTGTATTACTGCTTTCTGCAAGATCTTGTATAAGATCTGTCTCATGCTCATGCTGGGATTTCAAATGAAGACTGAGTTTTGGAACCCTTGTGATCATCAAAGGTATCATGCTGTTTTTTCATTAGAGTAACACTGGTGACTGCCAAATTCTCAGTTAGGATCTGCAATTAACTTCAGTCCTAGAATTTCTAGTTAGTAGCAATACATTTAATTTATTTAATCTACTGATAATCTCTAGAAGATGAAATGTGTGATTGCTTCTTGCACTCCCATGAGAGCTGCATGTACACCTGTTAATAAGGACAAAGTAATTTTCAGATAGTAAAACAGTTTGTGATTCTTTCTATTCAGGTGTTTTTACTGTGATGCAAAAACTCTTACCGTATGTTGAATTATTACAATGCTCCAGAAGTGGAGCTTCTTTTTTGAACTAGTGATTAATTGCCACAGTGAGGATCACAATTCAAGATCATGGAATAAATCCCCATGGAGACAAAATTAAGGCACATGCAAGACAAGGAGATGAGCTAAGACAGCCAGCACAACTTCACTGAGGGTGGATCATACCTGACCAATTTGGTGGGTTTCTATGATGGAGTAACTGCATCAGTTAACAAGGGACAAACACCCAGTGTCATCATCCTGGAATTCTGTAAGGCCTTTGACGCGATCCCACACAACAACTTATTTCTAAATCAGAGATGTGAATGTGGAGGGGTGGACTATTCGATGGATAAGGAACTGGCTAAATGGCCCCACCTAGATAGTTGTGGTCAATGGCTGTGACCAGGTGGAGGCTGGAACTGAGTAGAATCCCTCAGGGACTTGTGCTGTTTAATAGCTTTATCAATCACATCAACAGTGGTATTGAGTTTTCAGGTGACACCAAGCTGAGTGGTAAAGTCAACACAACAGAAAGCAGGGAGGTCATCCAAAGGGACCTGGTCAAGCCTGAGAAGTAGGCCCATGTGAACCTAATGAGGTTCAACAAATCTAAGTGCAAGATGCTGCACCTGGGTCAGGGCAATCCCAGACATGAGTAAGAACTCCTTGGGAGCAACCCTGTGGAGAAGGACTTAGGGAATAAAAAGTGAGTAAAAATCTCAGCATGAGCTGGCAATACATTCTTGCAGTCTGGAAAGCCAACCATATCCTGGGCTGCATCAACAGAGGTGTGGCCAGCAGGTCGAAAGAGGTGATTCTCCTCCTCTACTCAGCTCACAGAAGAAGACCCTACCTGGAGTGTTGCACCTGGGGCTGGACCCCAAGCTCTGGAGAGAAATTGGCTTGTTAGAGCAAGTCCAGAGGAGGGCCTCAGAGGGCTGGAGCCCCTCTGCTATGAAGACAGAATGAGAGATCTGGGGCTGTTCAGATCAGGGGCTTCCCAGAAGAGAAGGCTCTGCGGAGACCTCATTGTTGCCTTCCAGTACCTAAAAGGAGCTTATGAAAATAAATTGAAAGTGTCTTTTTACACAGACAGATAGTGATAGGACAAGGGGTAATGATTTTAAACTAAAAGAGGGGAGTTTTAAATTAGACATTAGGAGGAAATTCTTTACTCAGGGGGTGGTGAGGCACTGGAACAGGTTGCCCAGAGGCGTTGTGGATCCCCTGTCCCTGGAGGTGTTCAAGGCCAGGCTGGATGGGGCTCTGGGCAACTTGATCTAGTGTGAGGTGTCCCTGCCCATGTCCCATGTCCCATGGGGGTTAGAACTAGACAATCTCTAAGGTTGCTTCCAACCCAAGCCATTCTGTGATGGTTCTATTATGATATTCTATGTCAGAAATAAAATTACTCTAGTTTTGATGTAATTGTGGGTTTTATACAGAAATTCCAGTAATATGAATAATCCTATGCAATATCCAGAATTGCTAAACCATTATGTTCTGATTAGAGTAACGTATTTATGATACTCATCCTTGTTGCTTTCACTTTTCTATACTGTATAGCCATTTCTGACCCTCGGATACATTTCTTGTGCTCCACGTGTTTTTGTTTATAATCAACCATTTCTTTTCCATCCATCTTGATCTTTGCCTTTTCTGTCTGTCTGATGAACGTGTTTGTTCTTCTTTACCTCCCAGGCATTCCTTTTTCTCTTTACATTATTTTATTATTCTTAGCATTTTAGCAGTGCAGAGTTGCCATACATGGGAATCAGTAAAAGCAGAACATTGTCATTTTGATTTGAAATCATTTTACACCTGCTGAACACTTAAGTAATACATTGCCTGGAAATGATGTCTCTCTGGCACCTTATTCCAGTCCACTAAATCTGAGCCACACTCTTTCCTTTTCAAGTGGTCAGACTGTGTCTTTACTACTCCTATAGGTAGGACACCATGATCTAATCTGACTTCAGCTAGACTCATGCACTGAAGTTCTTGCTCCTTGACTGCCAACCAAATAACAGGTTTGACATGTACAGAGTTTTGCTTTTGGAGCTTGAAGGCAGTAAGAATGTACAACGACAGAGGAATGATTTATGATTTATTTGTCTGAAGGAGAAAGCATTCAGTATGTTTATGACAAACGGTATTAACCGTATGTGGCATTTCACTGAAGCCTGTAAATAAATATGATGTAGGTTTGCTAAATCATGTAATTTGCACTGTCTCTTTGGGGACAAAGTGTGTCCTAGTTGAAATTGCCCTCACTCTCTCAGTGTCAGATTGTGGAGGCTGTGAGGCAGATCGTTCAGCTGGTAAGTATGTATTCTCTTTTTTAAATCTTCCTGTTCTCAGATATGGGACAGAAGAGAAGTATATGTTGAACAGAGTTCTGTGTCTGTCTTGGATCTAGTACTCTTCGGTATTCAGCTATAACACAGCTCACAGCATAAATATGCCAATTAATTTTACTTACGATGGAAAACTGAGAAGACCTACTGTTAAAGGAAAAAAAAAAAAAAAAAAGATTTTAAAATCTTGAAAATAAATGCTCTGGAGATGAGAAGGATGCAAGTCAATAAACATAATTGTAAAGTAGCATATTTAGAAAAATTAGTTACACAAATCCAGAGAAATAATAGACTATATGAACAGGTCTACAGAAAAGTGCTGGAATGTATCACAAAATGAAACAGGTGTCAATGTGCTATATCACAACTGTAGAAAATGTATAAGAAGAAGTAATGCCAAAAATTTATGTGAGTAATGCTTCAGTGATGCTTGGGAGCTTTAAGAATCCAGCTAGAGAAATTTGTATAATTCTGAGCAATCCAGTTCAAGAAAGACATGAACCAGTTAGAAAAACTCTAATATTCAAGAATGATCAAAAATAGTAAAAATGAAGTCTATGAAGAAAGATAGAATGAATTGTTTATGTATATATATATTTATGCACATATATGTGTTTGTGTGTGAGATGAATGAGATAATATGGTCTTCAAGTATTCAAAATTTTCCCCTTTTTTTTCTCAAAGAGAGGGAATATTCTGTATATTCTTGGTATATTCAATAAAAGTAATAGATGAACATCGTAGAGATGGGAGATTTTCATTTATTTATTTATTTATTTATTTATTTATTTATTTATTGACAGTGAACACACTAAAATAGTAGAAGGCAAAGAGAGATGATGGCGTGTGAGTGTAGGTTCTTTGAAAACAAGATGGCTAAATGTAATTCAGAATTGACATTCTGTCCCAAAAGCATTATATTGTCTTTTGTTGTTGTTGTTGTTATTGGTCTTACTTAAATTCTTAGACTTCTCATGGTAGTCTGTAATTCCCAATAGCCCAAGTATTTTGTAGTTCTTGAATAGAACTCCTCTTCAGACTTAGTCAAATCTAAGGATCATTACATCATATATGAGTAGCCTTTGCAAGTGTGAGAGAATGGGTTCCACCCACACATAAATAACTTTGGATTGCAATAAAGGGAACAATAGGACATAGGTATTGAAGAGTAATCCATGTTCTGCCTGTGGTGTAACTGTAAGAGGAGTTATATGCTGTATTGTTTTTATCACACTAGGCATATAACTCTTCTCCAAGCACTGACAATTTTCTCATGAAAACTTATTATTTTAGGGCAAAAGATTTTTTTCCTAGAGATGTATTTCTTGTCACATATGAATAAAAGATTTGCACTGAAGATTTTGGAAGACAGATGAATCCTTTAAAGGCTTGTACCAGGTGCCTGCTAGTCCGAAAGTAAGTGGGATTGTGCTGCTTGTGCCATCATTGTTATCACTGAACCACTGTTCGCAGAAAGTCAGCACTTTAGCTTGCACAGTCCATAGTTATATAATGGCTTGAGACCGAAATGGCACTGCAAGCAACATTAAAACTGCATGTTTTAGCAATGTGTCAAATAGTTCTTGTCAAGGAGGTTATTTTCCCCAACCTGAAAATATCATGACATATTTTTTTGTTTGTTTGTTGATTAAAGGGCAGATTTCCCGTGCATTTTCTTGCAGAATTATGACACTTTATATTTACAGTGTATACTTCATATTGGCATTTTTCTCTTTATTTGAAGATCCATGAAAAACACTGAGATTAATGCTATTTTAGTCTTTTGTTCATTTATCTGCAGAAATGTCCATGGTTTTACATTATGACAAAATAACCTATGTAGTTTATTTCTTATTATTGATATCAAATCTCTCTAGAAAATATATTTGAAAGAATTCAGGAGTGTAAGACCTGTCTGTGTATGGATCTTCTTGTATTTAGCTTTTACTATGAGGCTGGAGCCTTTTATTAGCATATTACAACTTTCTTACATTTTTACATCTAAAAGTTGACCATTTCCTGGTCATATTTAATTATTTATCAGTGTTATTTACTTAAGCAAATATTTCTTGTAATTACAATACATGTTCTGTATTGATCACTTTAAAAATGTCATATTATTCTCCTCCCTCCCCCCCTTTTTTAGCATGTGATTGAACATTTGAGTATAAATTGCCAGTTTCCAATATCCAGAAATCAACAAGTAACTAACAGAGAAGGTTGACTTTGAGAAGCTTTCAGGTTCTTTAAATAGTAGTTGCATTTTCCTTACCTGTTCATCTAACAATGTACTTATGTGACTCATTATAAAAATATGTTGATGAAATCCCTAAGGGTAAAGTAACTTAAGATTCAGATTGTTCTATTAATCTTTCTGTTTATGTAATAAGTTTTCAAGTGTATCCCAGAATGACAGATAGAAGTTCATTAAAACTATTCTTAGGAGCAAAACAATTTTGATTTAGAGAGAGAAAAAAAAATACAAATCTTTTAAATTAAGCATCAGTTTGTAAGGTCACAAACATCTTCATTTCTGGTTTATAAAAGTTAAAGTCAGAAGGGCAGCACATTGTTTATACTAGCAGAGAATCTAGACAGGCTGCAGAGTATCTAAGTGGGTGTGCACATAAACTCTTTAGAGCAATAGTTCTTGGTTTTTGTACATTGACCATTGCCGTACAACTATACATATATATAAAGTATTAGCCTAAAGTGATTTTAGCTTATATACACTGAGAAAATGACGTATTATATTGAGCTAGAGCTATTCAGTAGCCATTAGAGACTGCTGTTAGTTTTAATACTTAGTTATTGTATATAGGTAGACAAACAAGAAACCACACAATCTCATTGTGCATATAGCTAGATGTATAACCCTAATGTTACTTAAAAAAATACATACTTTCTGTTTGTTATTTGGGACACTTGACAAAGAAGCTTTAGTTAGAAAGAAAGAACAAAATGAATGTAAAATACTGATATAAATATTATAATAGGATAATATGCTTTAATAAAATTTGATATGTTTGTGCACTCTATAAGTATTAATAGTCAAAAAATAAATAAAAATATTTCACAATGGTTAGGAAAAATATATTTAGCAGACAAAACACACAAAGTATATTTACAAGGATGGATCTCTTGGAGCTGTTTCTCTGGCATGTGTTTTTTTTTTTTTTTTATCTACCTGTCACAGTTTGCCCTTGTTTACCCTTGCAAATCAGGCTCTGAATTAAATACAGTACATCATTGCCCAGCTGATTTTTTTCCTCTTTTGGGTGAGGTTTATCTGAATTGATTTTTAGTACTAAAGAAACTCGCAGGTTATTCTGTTGAATAACCTCCAACCTTTTTAATCTCAGCATGAATAATCAGCAGAAGAAAACAGTAATGTAGCAAGATTTTAATTAACTCCATCCAGGATGACAGTAAACAGACTTGTTCTTCCCCTTTGCCTTTCTCTGTACCTGACAAAACTGTTTGTGTCTTGCTATATATTTGTAGGATAGACCTTAAAAAAGAAAGTAAGTTTTGTGTCAATCAAACCCAATTCATAGGAACTCATTAGAAGTACTGGAAAAAGCCCACTGAGTACTCTGGAGTACTCTGAGTACTCCTGCTGGAGCGCACTGTAAGACGCATTTCTGAAAATACTGTGGTTAAGCATGTCAGGCAGAAATATCTCCTACTATATCTTTTTATCATACTTGCTGCAGCAGGCTTCAAGTCTGGCTTGAGCTTGTAATCAGACTATCTGAAGGGAACTATATGGAGTACAGCCTGTGGCATGCAGGAGAATTTAAAAAAATAAACAAAATAGATTATCAATGACTGTCATTGTGTTGAAGTTCAGATATCTGTTCTGTAAACATGGAATAGTTTATCTTCAAAATAAAGGTACAATAATAAGTGGGAGGCTCATGATTTACTAAAGAACAGAGATACTGTCCATACGTGACTTGTTCACTTTACATTAACATCACCTAAAACCCATGGCACCTGGGTATCATTTTAGGGATCACACTGTTCCAAATGAGTTAATGGGAGGACTCGAGAAGTTTCAGTGAAGGCAGTCCATTATGTAGCAATATATTTTTATGTCATCTGCCTGTTCTGGCACTAGTGGTGTCACTCTGTGATTCAGTCTAATGGGATGATTCCTCTCCAGCAAATTGATACTTTTAGTAAGTATGTCCATGAAAGAATGCGAGAGAAAAATAATGCAGTCAATTGTGTGACCAGTGTAATCAGTAGGAGTGATTAAATTCATTTTTGGTTAAAGACTTTTTTAACTGGAATATTCTGTGGTTGCTTTATTCTCTTTCAACAAAAAGAAAGCCAAGTGATGTTCTTAAGAAAATGAAATCATCCTGTTAATTTTGTCTCCTTTTCCTTCTGAAAACAAAACAAAACAAAAAACAAACAAACAAACAAAAAATATCAGTCTACAGAACTCTTGGTCAGGCACTTTTACTGAGTATTAAATTTATACGTAAATACATAAAAATATGTTTGCAATGGCGAATATTGCATAAATATAGTAGTAACATTTTTTCGATAGGCTGCCTTAGAGGCATTTAGTACATCGATTAAATAAATAAATGCTATATTAGATAATGACTTTTTCCTAATAGGTAGGAATTTATAAAAAATAAAATAAAATGCTCTTGCAAATTTACGGTTGATTATACAAAAACTAAGATATCAACAGATAAAGAAAATCTTAAATTGTCATCAATCACTAGCCACTGATTGCATGAAATTCATATTTTTACAATGTCTCCAACTTATGTAGAAATATGATTACTCATAATAGGTTTACCACTGAGCAAATATTATCCATAAATTTTTGCTGTCAGTGATCATGACTGTAACTTTCTGTACTGTCCAAAGTAAATATGCATCTTTCATCCCTCAAACTTTTTTTTTTAATAAATTATAGGAAAATTGAAAGGAAAACATTTTACATTTGCCGAAGACTTATGAAGGTAATCTAGATCTCTCTGTAATAACTAGGAGTTTACAGTAGGTTTTTGTTTAGACTATTCGTCTGCACTACAGATCTGAATGGCCAAGGCTTCTGAGGTTGAAGCCGGCTGTGGTACGCTTACTTTCTCATTCTAGGGACTGCTTTTCCCCAGAATTGTAAGTGCAGTTGTAAAACATTTGTTGTGTTAATACAGGCTGGTAGAACTGCACACTGGGTGAAATGATCTCTTTTAACCATGCATTGGGCACAAAGCTATCAGTGTATCAGCAGTATCAAAGCTACAGCTGTGCGTGCTGTGACATAGTACACTTGTATGGCTGTGTTGATGAAGTGCAAAGAAACAAGTCTCTGATATTTTGTCTTCCTATGTCAAACAGGATGTCTAGCACCACATAGGTCTGCAGCAATCCTGTGGTGAGAAACAAGGTTAGTAGTGGCATCATACTTAAATACCGATGTTATTCATTGTGCTTTAGTTCTAAAATAATTTACTGCTTGCTTAGTTTTCTTGCAGCAGTGTAGGTATTTAGCTTCTAAAGAAAGATTCCTACACTTAGGGGAAAATGTTTTTGATTGCAAGGCAGGCATTGCCAACATCGGAAAGATAGTTTGAGGCTGGATTATTTCCTCCAAGATCTGAACACAGTGGCAGCCAGGGAGTGTTTCTAGTTTTCCCCTTTCCACTGTCTATTACACAAGAGATTTAATCTAGTTTCCCTGTTCTCCCTTTGAAAACCAGTGGGTCTTTGGCACAGCTATAGGAATCAGTGAAAACCATTGTATTATGTTACATTTTTCCTTCATGTAGAAGATGAATGTTTGCAGGGATTTATGCAGTGAAATCAGTCAGCCAATTCACTCTTACAAAATATATACTTTTTTTTTTTTTTTTTTTTTTTTTTTAAGTCTAGATTTCCTGGTTCCCTCTCTTGTTTTGGACTATGTACATTTTAATGATCCAATACACTAAAATGTAGTATAATGAAACATTGTGAACATTTCAGAGCATTCAGAGCTTCTGAGCATTTCAGAGTCACATGCTAAACTCCATGGTTTTAATAATTTATATTTTAATAGTGCTTGATACTACTTGCTGAATTTTAATTGCAGTCGTTATGTAGTACTTACCACAGTGCTGCATCAAATAACAGTGACTCTAACTCAAGCAAGACAATTTTAACTGTAGTTTATAATTCAAGACATTAGGTGAATTTAATAATATCTAGGCTAGAACTTCATTTACAAATTACAAGAGACTCAATTTTAATCCATTATTAGTGGGTCGGGTCCAGAACAAAATTTTGTAATAGTGATAAAGGTTTACTTTTTTATAATTTTATGAGAAGTAATGCTTTATACAATTATTTCATGCATGATAACTTTGATAACTGAGTCCATTTAATTTCTCTGCTTTTTAGCAAAGGGCAAAAGAAAAACAAAACAAAAAAGTCTTCCCCTGCCAGTTTCCTTCACTTATACTTTCGTTCTATCTTTTCAACATTAACATTCCTAGTAGTTTACCTGAGACAATGCCATGGTCTTTCCTACTTTCCTTTAATATGCTGTTGTTAGGGAATGTCTCAGACGACTTATGTATTTTACAGAAAGTGTACACTGTCCCACTGCATTCAGTTTTCCTTGATTTACTTTACCTTATTGTTATATAATACTTTTTATTAGAGTTCTTTCATTAGTGTTTTTTCATGTTTAACCCAGAAAAGCTTTTCATCTTCTTACCCCCAGTTATTTGTTTCCCTTAATAACTTATGAAGAACTTTATAAAAATCTTTCAGAATATCACATATAAATGATATCATTTATATGATATCATACCATATCATATAAAGGTCACCTTTATATCATGCCGTATTTCTGTTCCTTCACACTGGCAAATCTTAATATCCTGCCTAAAACCTTTCAGCATCACTAATCTTGTGATTTGGCATGGGTATAGTGAAGGTGCACATTACTAGAACAGATGACAGCTCCATATGTGGACATTGTTAATCATAATCTGCTCTACAGAATTTACAATATATGTTCATAAGTATGAAAAGCACATAAAATCATGCAGACCCTTATTTTTTAGAAAAATATCAAAGGCTTTATCTCGTCCACCATTTTTAATATTTTATAATATTAAAAAAAAAAAAAAAAAGTGTAAAAGTGGTGAATTGGATAAACAGAAAATCAGTCAGATTTCATTGATCTTTGTTCATAACATTGCAGTGATTTTATTAGTGTATGTAAAAAAGGACGAGGAAATTTCATATGCTGATTTTTATAAATGTTGCCATTACATAACAGCAAAGAGAAATGAGAAAGAGCCAGGGACTAAATTTTGAAAAAGACAAACACCTAAAAATTATAGAATTAATACAAAATGCTTGCTGAACATAGGATATGTTTGCTTTCATCTTTGGGTTTTCCCAAAAGAGATTATTACAGTTCCACTGATGCATTTTAGTGGAATATACTTTTTTATTTTAATTTTCTTTTTCAGTAGCTAGACTAGCTCATGAAGTCAAGCCTCTTATCTAACGGGCTGTATTTTGAAATAGATTATTGCTACAGAAGTTCTGTTTGAAAAGGTTAACATTAAAAACAATCATGGTTGGAGACCTGGGATTAAGCTATTGAACTTTTTACCCTTTAGAATACTTTGTCTTGCAAGGCCAGGTTGCCTTTGACTAGAGTGCATTGCATCAAAAGATAATTCATGGTTATTCCCTTATATGTAAAACTGCCAGTTTTATCAACTGAAATTCCTGTTTCAAAAAGAACTCACATCATGAGTGGGTCTGATTTTGAATGTCTCAGTCTCAGAACTGTAATGCTTTGATGGATAGTCTGCTGATGACTGAAATGGTCTGCATCTCAGTTATAAAATTTTACACACATTTTGTGTCTTGTCGAAACGGGAAGGTACTAGAGGTACATCATTCAGGTTAGTATTTAAGCATATGTCTATAGGTATTTTGATTTGCCTTTAAACTGTCAAAATTAGGGCCTCAGTTACTCTGCACACTATTTTTCATCTGTTAGACTCTGTGTATTTGTGCCAGTCTTGATGTCTATGGACATTTAATCCAAAATCAACTTATCACATAAAATTTGTAACTGATCTTCTAGAGACATAAATTGTTTCAGTACCAAAATCTAACCATTTCTTTAAATGTGTCCTAAGAACAACAACTTGAGCTATGACTACATCTTATCACTTTTTTTTTTTTTCCATGTTTGTTTTCTTGTATTTTATTTTCTTCTATCTTGTGTCTAAAGTGTCTAAGTGTCTAAATGGGAACTCAGCTTTTCAGAAATTTATTCTATAAAGAATGATCTTTTGAAAATCTAGCAACACTTTTCCAATACATTTAGTATCCTAAGTACTTGTAAAGTATGTTTACCCTTGTACTGTTAATATTTTTTCTAATGGGTATTCTGGATGGGCTTTACAGGTTTTCAATATATAGTCAATATAAGGTCTTAGTTGTTAGGCATCGTTATTTTGAAATCTGGTGTGTGTATCAACACTTGGAATTCATATGCTTGTAGACATTAGACTAATATAATGTGTTTTTAAGATGAAAATTTCATCTATTACTTATCTGTTACCATTTTTCATGGATATTTTGGATAAACAACCCCCCCCCCCCAATGCCAACAAGGTCATTTGTTGGAACAGTTAGCACTGATTACTACATATGAATTGTAGGCACTATGAAATTTGAGGAAATTTGCTTTTATATGTAAATTGAAACAATTGTAGCACTGGCCTCCTACAAGATGAAATACCATTGAACAACAGAACTGTTTTTCCTGTTATGGGAGATATTTTGCAGGGTACACTCTGGAAAATATAGGGTACATTCTGGAAAATGTAAGCTATAATGATTTATTTCCCTTATGCACTACGAGAACAGAATAGTTTGTAACATATACCATATTAATGCATTTTCTTTTCAGTTCTTTTTTCTTTTCTATTAAATTTCAATTAAATAGTATAATTAATATGCTTATTTCTGATATAATTATAAAAAAATAAATCCATTTTCAATAAAAGTTTACTTCAGAAATATGCTCAGGTTTGTTTGTTGAGTCATAACAGAATTCCACAGGCTTGTGCCTTAGGTTTTCTGTGGAGAAGAAATCAGTGATACACCTTCTGTGTATATGGTAAATTAATCCCTCCTCCCACTTCCTTGTAGCTCAGCATGATTTCAGATTTGGTTTGTTAACTTAGTTCTTTTGCTGAAATCTGGACAGCTCTACAGGAGAGTGTTTTTACACCCTCTTCCCAAAGGGTCATGGGAAGGCATTGTTAGTTTAGGATCACTGCTGAGTCTGAGCTGGTCCCAAATATTTTCATAACAATATTCTTAAATTAATAATGCCTACTACAACATGGAGCTCTGGGTAGTCAGTGCAAAGATAGGCAAGTAGCTCTGCAGGATGCAGCCTTGCTACATGAAAGCCAATTTTAGCTGGAAATAATAAACACCACTGAATCTGTATGGAACAAATCAAGGATGCAGAAACCAATAAAGTTTTGCAGTAAAGGAGAGTGATGTGGACACTGGAGCAGGTATAGCAAACTCGTCTTGGTTTCTCTTGACATGGAACTAGTTTCTAAACAGTGCAAAAGGAGGCTGTTTGTTTTCCAGGTCAAATCTAGTCTTGTATTCTAGTTATTTACTTCTACCTATTAAAGAGCTATGCTGGATCTGAAATGCCTCTATGTGGAGCAAGTCTTTGTGCATCGTTGCTTCTGGCACACTAAATACATAGTCCAGGAAAAAATATTTTGAAATAGTTGAGAGCAGTAACTGAAATCTGAATAACAATTCACTAAGAACTTTGTCCCTACCGTGATCTGACCATGGAAAGAACATGGTATGCAACAGTTTTTAGTTATTTCCTATGACATAATCAAGGATTAAGATTTATGTATCTGCCTAAGTACTTCTGAACAACGTTCCTTTCTTCCAAAACATTATGTTATAAAAACCAAATATTTGTGGCTGAATTCACACTCTAAAATATAATTTTGTAGAGAAAGATATGAGAAGTGGGTGGAGAGGAGGGGAAAGGGAAAATATTAATGACATGGCAATGCAGTACCCACTTTGTATTGCATCTCTGTTGGCTAAAAATAGAACAAGCCTTTATGTGTACTTCACCAATATGTGTTTAATTTATTCATAAAAAAGAAAAGAGGACAAATCACTCAAAGTATACTACGCTAATATGGGGTATAATTAAAGGTTTTATAAATAGAACTAGCTCTTTAAACCATATATGTGTATATGATTTATATATAAATTTGCAATATAATTCAAGAAACCTTCCCATGCCTAGTGATTTTACAGCTGAAGAAACAATCATCATTTCTTAATTTCTAAATAGCTTCTGAAAAGTCATGTCATTTATGCTAGTAATACACAGCAAGATAAATTCTTTAGGGAGAATTACAGCTCTTCTGAGTTATGTAAAATCTTGTACGTTGTCTAGAATAGGCCTTCTTTTTTTCTGTATAACATTTATTGTACTTTAATCTGCCATCAAATGCTTACTGCCCTGCAAATATTTAATGTAAAGCTCCTAGAGCAAAACTCTTTGGATGTATATGGTGTCTCCTGTTGTCATGCCTCTAAAACAAACAAAAAAATGTGCATATCTTGAAAAGTGCACATAAGTTTACCTTAGGCTAGTGGTGAAGAGTACAATTCAAAAACTAAAAAGAATGTCACAGCTAAAGAAAAATAAGATCACAGCTATAGATTTTCTGAGATCCTTGGAAGAATAATACTCATTTGATGACTGGCAGATAAGCAAGGCACTAATGAGATTGATTGAATTTATTGATTTCATATTTCTTAAAGGTGCCCTGAGCTCTTCATTACTGACCTAAACCATGGAGTTCTATCCATTAAACAAAGTTTTGTCATGAAGAAAGTTGGCAAAGTACATATATTTATGCACTTTTTACATACACACATATCAACACTCTATCCAGAAAGTGCTTACTGTTTCTATGTAGGCTTTCAAAGTCAAATGTAGCCTAATATGATAGTGGGGACTGTTAGTGTTAGGTCAGAGGTTGGACTCGATGATCTTGAGGTCTCTTCCAACCTAGAAATTCTGTGTGTGTGTGTGTGTGATTTCTGCTGTCTTTTACTTAAATGGTCACAGAAATCTCATTGGGCAGTGAACAGTACTTTGCAGGGCTTGCCTATGTGTCAGCTGGTGTCAGCCAGCTCTAACAGTGATCCAGGTGCCACAGGACCATTTCTGGCTTAAGTTAAACCTCTTAAGTCAAACCTGTCCATCAACAGATGGACAAAGCTGGAAAAAACGGGTAGGCTGGTTTTGGACTACTGTACTTGGACTACTGGTATTGTAACTGAGCTAATGATAGCTGTTTCCTAGATTTTGATCAAACTAATATTTTAGTTAGGCTAAAAATAAATTCTTGGAGTCAGGTATAAAATATGTTCCCTTTTATGCCTATTTCTGACATAGCTGAAGGAATTGCTAGATTATTGGCTGGTTGCTAATAATTATCAAATGGCTTTAAAATTAATGATTATCTCAACTATGTCTTAGTGAAGCTTTATCTTTGCCCAGTCTAACTCTTAAGGCAATCATGCTACTGTGCAGCAAAGAATTGAGCACAGGTAAATGCTTGAGTAGCTGCCCAGCTATCTGAGCAGGTTTAATGAATTTTACCAAATTCATCAAAAATGTACCCAGTCTCTGTGCCTGAGACAGTCAAGCACAGAGTGTGAATTGAAGTGCGGTAAGTTAGGATCACTGGAAGAGTCGCTTTGAAAGTGCACCTCCAATTGGAACTGCAAACACACCTTATTGTGAAGACAAGGTGAAGTGACATTTGGAAGGATAACGTTGTGTATGCAGAAGTCAAAATGAATTTTAAGTGCAGGAATACTAGATGATAGATTTCATATGCATTTTCTGTCTTTTATTATTTTACACCTTAATCACCTAGAAACCAGATAAACACTTCACATTACATATCATATACTGCAATAAATAATAACTGGATAACATGATGTATTTTGCTGACGGTGCAAAAAATAATAGTATGTTCATAGTAGTTCAAATATATTAATGGTGTTTGTTTATTTTTATCAAGCTAGTAGTTATTTTGAAGATATCCGGTTTGGAATTGTAACCAAAATTAGCACGTGTAAAAATCTGGTGGCAAGAGTTTTTGTTGTTCAAAAACAAACGTTAGTTACAAACATCTACATAAAGCACAGTTTAAATGTTCAAGTTAACTCCTACAGGAAGGAGTGTTTTTTTTTTTTTAAGCTATAGATTATAAAAAGTTATGGTCCAAATATTAAGGTAAATCAACATGGGAGCTTAGTTTATGGAATTTGTGTATATTCAGTGCTTCACAAAACTAGACTACATAAATCAAATTGTTGTTCAATTGTGAAATCAAGGTAGTTTGCATGCATAATCATACATTATATTAATAAAACATGAATTGGGCATTTATTAGAATGAGTCAACAATTTTGTATTCGATATGAATCTTGATTTTCCAGCACTAAAGTAATTGCTAGTTGTTAATGATACATGTTTGTTTTTTTGTTTGTTTGTTTTTTTCCCATTCCTTTAGCAGTTCATGTATTAACATTTCTCAGTTTAACAAGAAATTAGCCATTGCAAGAAACTTCAACTGTGTAACTTGTCAATCATACATAAAGTTAATGTAAAAGTTTTTTTACAGGCCTTATATCTCCAAATATATATATATAATTTTGAACAATGAATATTGTTTTTCATGTCTTAGATCAAAGAGTCGTTCTTAAGTATTGTTGTATCGACAATATTGGTGTATCTTCTAAGTAGTCTGAGCAAGCTTTAGAGGTAAAATTTGAGACATCAATTGCTTCTGGAATGACGTTTGTCTTGGTATGAAGGAGAGAAAAGAGCTTATTTTGAGATAGCCCTGTCCTTAATCCCTATTTATCTTTAGAAACCTTTTTTCAGCCTCTGTAGGGATTTACTTCAGTGTTCTGTTGCCTCCCTTGGGAATGAGAAGTTTGGGGTTTGCTGTGTCATGCTGTGGTGGTTCCGCTCAAGTGGGCAGCTGAGCTCCACCACAGCCGCTCTCTCACTCCCCCTCCTCAAAGAGGAATGGGGAGAAAATACAATGAAAAGGGCTCAAAGGTTGAGATAAGGACAAGAAGATCATGCAGTAATTATTGTAACGGGCAAAACAGACTTGGCATAAGGAGATAGTAAGATTTATTGTTTATTACTAGCAAGCTAGAGAAGTGAGAAACAAAGGAAAGAATCCAAAAGCACCTTCCACCACCATCCACCCTCTTCCACCTCCCCCCCCTGAGCGACGCAGGGGAACGGGGGAATGGGGGTTATGGTCAGTCTACAGCGCTTCTTCTCTGCCGCTCCTTCTCAGTCACTCTCGTCCCCTGTGCTGTGGGGTCCCTCCCATGGGATGCAGTCCTTGATGAATTGATCCAGCGTGGGCTTCCCACAGGCAGCAGCTCTTCCAGAACTGCTCCAGATATGGGTCTGTACCATGGGGTCTATCCCTCAGGAGAAAACTGCTCCAACCTGGCTCCCCCACAGGCATCAGCTCATGCCAGGTCACCTGCTCCTGCATGGGCTCCTCTCCACGGGCTACAGGTCCGGCCCAGAATCTGCTCCGGCAGGGGTCTTTCACAGGTGGCAGCCTCCATCGGTGCAGGGCCACCTGCTCCACCGTGGTACTCCATGGGCTGCAGGGGGACATCCTGCTTCACCATGGTCCTCACCACAGGCCGCAGGGGACTTCTGCTCCGGCACCTGGAGCACCTCTCCCCCTCCGTCTTCACTGACCTCGGTGCCTGCAAGGCTGTTCCTCACTCCTCTCACTCTCCCAGCTGCTGTGTGGCGCATTTTTTTTCCCTGTCTTAAATATGCTCTCACAGAGGCGCAAAACAACATTGCTTATTGGCTTGGCTCGGGTCAGCAGTGGGGCCCTTACCAAACATGGGGCAGCTTCTAGATCCTTCTCACAGAAACCACCCCTATGGCCCCCTGCTACCAAAACCTTGCCACATAAACCCACTACACATGCCCCAAGGTGCTGTTGGGTTTGTGTACTCTGTATTTCATGGTTCACCATGCAGTCATTCGGTTCACACTTCAATCCAGACAGACATGAATGAGTTTCCAGCTCAAAGCATAAGCAGAGGGCTAGGCTAATAGGCACTACCTCTCTGAAGACTGAATGGCTCAAGCCAAGCACTGTGCTAACCGCATCTGCAGAACTTCTCCCATGCACAACCAGCCTTAGAGCAAAATATAATTACCACTTGTGAGAAAAAAGCTAAAGGTAAGAGTTAGGAAGAAGCAAATGGAACATAAGGCATTTAACTAGTACAAATGACTCAACAGCTCCATGTCAGAGAGCTAGAGAATGGGAGAGTGGGGTCACTTTATATATATATATGTGTGTGCGTGTGTGTGTGTGTATATTTGCTCTTCTAGTTTATTTTACTAACTGGTGAATTAAAGTAGGAATGTCTTTGGACATGGTGTAATAATGTTTTCACCTTAGGTGTTGAGTACATTGTAAAAATCTTAAAAACAGATTTTATTTTATTTTATTTTATTTTTTTTTTTTTCCCCTTTGAGTGGGGAAAAATATGAGATTGTGAAAAGAAAAAGCATACAATATGTAATAGGGAGATGAATTGCCTTACTTTTTTCGTTGGATTGTTAGATGCTAGAGGAAAGAGGGACTGATATGCTCTTCTGGAAGCTCAGACTAAAAAGTGATGAAGAAAAAGAAATTGAAAACAGAAGAAAACTTGCTGGAAGACTGAAATGGAGAAACCAAAAGAAATTATGAGAATGTTTAAATGAGAAATCTTTTCAAACCATGTCTTCAAAAATCAGGTGCATGAAAGAACCTGTGAACTAAAAGAACCCTTAAAAGTCCATCTTCTTACCTTCCTTTTTGATGTTGCTTGCACTAAAATAGAGGAAGCTAGTGCTGAATAAACATTAGAATACACTCCTTCCACACTTTTTCAAAGTTAATAACTTAAACCACAGTCTGTAAAGATTCCTAATTAAGTTACTCATTAAATGTACTGCTAACTGTTAATATTGAGTTGTAATAAATCAGCTTTGAGAAATCTTGAATATTACTGTATCAAGATTTTCTACTTTCTTTGATAAAGTTTATACTTCACCCCTTTAAAACAAATAATTCCAAACTAATTATTCTTTTGCTCCCTATACAATGATATATCTATGTATGGATAAATAATATTTAGCATAATTCTCATGTTACTAACTTTACTCAGTAATACTTCCATTCCCTCAATAAAATTGTTTCCCTATGGAGTAAATGTTTGCAGATTGTTAATATATACATATATATATATATATATATACATTAATGTGATAATATTTTATCTCTGCATTTCATGAGAACATTGAAAGGGTGAATAAAATTGTTACAGAATGAGCTGAGTTCATTCGCTCTTGTTCAAGCTTCATCAAACCAGCTAGTTTGGTGTAATTACACTGGAGACCACTAGTCAGACAAATCTAGTAGTCATGCTGCAAGCTGTCAGGGAGCCCAGCCCCTAAGCACGTTGACTGACGTCGTCCCTGAAATTTAGTTTGTTATTCAGACTCAATAAGAGTCTCATCTTCCAGGTCACCCTAAAGATTTAAAACAGAACAGGTACTAGGGCAGAGCCCTGGAGAACTCTTCTTGTAAATGATTTGCAAGTATAGGACTAAACAGTAACTACTACATAAAGCCTAACAATCCAGTCAGATTTTCACCCTCCTGCTATTCCACCCATCCACACAAATCAATTCGGATATAATGTGTTGTATCCTTACTCATTCATCTTGCCTTTTTGAAGATAAGTGCAAAATTTTCCTTTCTTCTGTTGTTGGGGACCTCTCCTGATCTTCACAACCTCTTAATGGTGATAGGAAGCAGTGTCACGATGACATCTACTGTCTCTCTCAGCACTTGGGTATCCATCCTACCTGGTCCCACAGGAATGTATTGGTTAAGAATGCCACTCTCACTTCAAAGAAAAAAAAAAAAAAAGAAAAAAAGAAGTTAATTTGAGTTTATGGTTCAAGTATATACTTATGAAGGTATACAACATTCAAGCTAAGTTTCAGTTCAAAGCACTGTATCTTGGCTTGTTACTGAGCTTCACTGGGGCTCCCAGAGCAGTGAGTTTTCTCAGATACCGTAAGAAATGCAATAAATAGACATAACGAGGCTTGATAAGGATTTTTCACCTTATTTCTGAGTTTCTTGGCTTTAACCAGCCTACAAGATATCATTTGTATCGTTCAATAAATCCCTTTTCATTTCATACATGTATATGTAAACATACACTTGGTACTAGTTATCTTGAAAATAAATCAAACATCTAGCTAAATCCACACTGCATCAGCATTGTATTTTAATAATATCCCCAAGGGAAATGAAGTAAAAGTTCTCTGAAGTGTATACTTTAAAGGGAATTTGTATATTATTGTTCTTCTGTATTGCATAGATAATGAGGGCAGCAGGGAGAAGAGAAAGCATTTCCTTTTAACAGTCTATTTAAATAGGGGAAAAAAAAAGTTCTTTTATTATGTGAGGGCAGAAATGTACTATTATATTTCCACAATAAGTTCTAGGATACTGAATTTTGTTTGCCTAATATAGCTTTGCTAATTGATACAATGAAGCTTTCATAAATATAATCAGAATCTGAATTATTGCAGTTGTATCAGTGTTGTGTTTGCTAATGACAGCTCACTTTTAACAATGTGGATGAGCATAAGGGAATGATTCAGATGTTCATACCATGAATGAAGCCTCTGTTTGTATTCAGCATGACTAAATCTGCAGTTACATTATATTCAAACCAGAGGATGAGGATAGTTTAGCTACTGAATATCAACAATAAGTTATGCAAAAGCTGTTCTCAACTCTCTGCAGTCTCTAATTTTTAATCTATGCAAATATCAGGGAGCCAAATAAACACATGCCTAATAAACAAATGCAGCAAAACTGTATTTCTGCACCTAATTGTCTATTACTCTTAATGCTGTGTAAACACTGGTAGTTTCAGAAATGAGCTACAACATGAAGAGAGGAAGGAACCTTCAATTTATTATGAAATGGGCTTTTTGTCACAGACTCCCCATAATTACCAGCTTCTCATTCTATATCCAGGAGTCCTGGGGAGCTAGCGGTTACTTTAAGGTGGATCTGTGAATAGTAACAGAGAAAACCACAATTATTGTATCTGCTGTGATTTGTCTGGAGGCTGGCCACCCCTGAGCTGAATTTGTCTGGACCAGGAACATGAGGCTCCTGAGAAGCTCAAAGTACAGGGTATATTACCTTGTTTGATTTACTGTGCTCATTTGTCATCTACACATCACAAATCTCATCTACAAATCTCATTTGTCAGTCATAGCAAGCCCAGCTATGACTGTATTGTGCAGAAGTGCTGCTTCTATTACCCAAGACTAGTAATTTAAGCTAGCTGAACTACTTCTGTGCTGTCTTGCCGTCAAATCTATCCCATGGATTTTTTTTTTTTGCAAATGCAAACTTAAATTTAAACACTTCTATACTGTATATGTGACTGAGTACTTGTGGTGGTTTAACCACAAGCTAAGCTAAGCTCCACCACACCACTCTCTCACTCCCTCTCCTTAGAATGACAGGGTGAGAAAATATGATTTTCTCATAAAAGAAAAAAACAGAAAGGCTCCTGAGCTGTGAGAAGTTGCATTTAATTAAAAGAAAAAAAAAAAAGTCAAAAAAAAAAATCAAAAAAAAAAAAAAAAAAAAAAAAAACAACATGCAGAAGCAAGGGGAGAAAACAATTATTCTCATCAGCAAGTGATCTTCAGCCACCTGTTGGGCAGCAGGGCCTCAATACATGAGTGATAGCTCAGGAAGACAAATGACAAAAGACCAAAAGACCCTCCTTCTCCTCGTCTTCCTCCTTCCCTGGCTTCTATTGCTGAGTTTGATGTCATGCAGTATGGAATATCCTCTTGGCCAGTTTAGATCAGCTGTCCTGATGATGTCCCGTCCCCACCATTTGCCCTCCCACAGCCTACTGGTCTTTGTTGGGAGCCGTTAGTGGAGAGATGGTGTTAATGCAGTGCCAGCACAGCTCAGCCGAAACATTGGTGTGGTAACAGTACTGTTCTAGCTAGAAGTGCAGAGCACAACAATATGTGGGTTGCTGTGGGGAAAGTTAACTCCATCCCAGCCAGATGGAGTTCGCACTGTCATAGGTTGCCCACAGAGGTTGTGGAGGCTCTCTCCTTGGAGATCTTCAAAAGCCATCTGGATATGGTCCTGGGCAACCTGCTCTAATTGGCTCTGCCTGAGTAGTGGAGTTGGAACAGATGAAACCCAGAAGACCCTTCTAAAATTAGCTGTTCTGTGATTCTGTCTTGTAAGTTATCTGTGCACTTTGTGACACTGTGACAAATAACACCATGCACAATGCAGCCTACATATACTGAAAATTCAAGGGAAGACAGTTAATATGTTGCTTTTGCAGAGGAAAATCTTGCCAGGAGAAAGCAGCAATAGGATGGAAATATTGAATATTTGAAGCTAGGTGCAAGTGAATAATCATTTCAGAGCAGTTGTAATGGCTTTATTTAAGAGATGATGGATAATTCAGTATCATTATTGTTGTCAAGTGAAGCCTGTGTGATTTGTTGCCAATTGACAGGTGAATGGCTACAGTGTCCAAGAAATCAGGCATATCACTGTGCTTGTGTCAGTCCAGGGCATGTAGCTCTCTCAACAAGCCTTCAGGCAGTCAGTGAGTTAAGCAAGGAGTTTCCTTTATCTAGGCTCAGCAGAGTATGTGAACTCAAGGTGGACTGTTAATTATCAGTGGAGATGGCATAAGTTTTGTCACTTACAATACAATTAAGCTATGTTAGAATGATATCGAAAGCTTTCATGTGTTACTGAAGAACTTTCAAATTCCAGGAAAGTGTCATCTAGTTTTGGAAATACTATTATGGAGGAAAGGATTTTTTGTTGCTGTTGTTTTTGTTTGTTTCCCCAAAAATATTATTTTGGTTTTGTTTTTCCTGAATGTAAATATTTTCATTCTTCTATTTTTTTTTTTTTTTTAATAGAAATTTTTGAAATTATATTAGGAAACATATTAGGAAAACTGCCTCAAATATCTAGGAAAAACTGTTCTGTAAAAGTACAGAAATGTGTTTTAGGAAGCATATCAAAATATCAAACATTTCTGGAAAGATATTCTAGGAGTTATCAAGGGTATAAGTTAGAAAAGGTATTTATTCATTAGATGAATGTATTTGTCATGTAAAATATTCATTAATAGTGAATATTCCTGCATTGTCCATCAGATACCTTTAAAAGTAGAAAAATAATGTTAGACAAATATCACAAATCTCATATCTTTAAAAACAAACTTGACTCTAAATCAAGTTATTACCTAGCCCAGGCTGATATCACAGGTAATTATATCAGGAGTTATCAATATTTGCTGCCTTTGACATTAATGCATTTTTTAGAAATGCATGAACTGCACATTAGTAAAGAGTTGCTATTAAGTCAAAACTTAATTGTGTTTGCTCTCTCAGATTGCCTTCAAAGTCAATGCATACCATAGCTCAATGTCTTCAAATTACGTCAAGGATATCAGCAAAGTCCCAAGCCACTAGCAGTTGTCTATCTCAGAATAATAAGACAAAGCCCTTTTCTGTGAATAGCCAATTTTGTACTTTTATTCCTAGGCAAAAGCTAATTTGGTTACAGCTGATAAAAATATGTTATTACTACCATATTGTTCAGGATGAGTTATTAATGAATATGCCAAGGAGAGACAAGGCACAATCATGCTATTGTATACATTTTTGTACTGAAAGAATGTTCTTGGCACAGTAGCAGACATAAGTTGGTAAATGTGAAACTCTTTGATGGATTTGGCACTGGAAAGATTTTCCTATTCATTAATGTAAATGATGTATGAGTTTCATTAATAAAGAAAAAGCTGACCTAGTGACACTTTTTCATGGACTAAACCAGTTTTGTATTTCACACACACACACACACACACACACAAAAGTGGTAGTTGGATTAGATGATCTTCAAAGATCCCTTCCAACTGAACTATTTCATTCTATTCAAAAGAGACTGACTTTCTTATTTGTTACTGACTCTAATGGATGATGCACTTATTACTCCTAATGAAGGACTATCAAAATGTGTCTGTTTCATGATGCTAATTGACATCAGCTCAGTTAATGCTGATGTGAAAAGGGAATGTCTGAAAATATTCTGCATAACAGTGTCACAGTGATGTAACATATTGAACAGCCCTACGAGGTGACTGCTGACAGTATTGATAGGAAAAAAATAACCCACATGGATGTACTATCCCAAAGAGCTATTACTCAGATTATTTGTCAAAGATAATGAAAGTAAAGTCCATGCAAGAATAGTTTACAAGTGATGCTGTATAAATGTCCTATAATAACAATATTTTGAACTTGATTTACAAATAAATCAAGTTCCTGCAATTTGTGAAATGCATATAGGATTGGGGATAATACTGGTATATGTTACATTTTTCAAAGAAAGGGATCAGATCCACTGAGTAAAATAAATGGCAGTTTCACATTGGTGATAATACTTTGTAATAAATATTTTAATCATTGCTTATTAATAGAACATATGAGAAATGTTTTAAATGCTGAAATCTGGTCAAGAAATCCAATTTATACAGAAAGTATAACTAACTAACTAAATAAAAGAGTATATAATCATATCTTTGTGATACAATAGTGATGACATCAAATTGCATTATTTCAAGGGTCTCCAAAAGTGAAATGACAAGCAGGCCACATGCCTACTGCTGTAGCAAGTTAAATGCTTTTAACAACAATCTAGCGATCCTGTCATGTCAGCCTCATGGATTAAGTGGAGCTGTGATAATTTATAACAGCTGAGGATTTATTCTGGCATGTTGCTACAGCGATGATAAAGAGTATGTGAGATGTACTTTTTAGGATGATATCACTACTTGTTTTGGTAGAGTGGAAGGGATCTAGCAATAATATTGTAACTTGTTTCAAACTCCAAATGACTTTAGTACAGTTATCAACAGTACTGTTACCAATTATCAAGCAGTAGTTTCAAATGTACTGAATTAAGCAGCTTGCCATCTCTAGCTTTATTATTTTTATTCCAAAGGCAGAGTATTGTACCATAGAAACTGTGCTGTGTATGGTTTCTCTTCTTCTTACTTAAATCGAAGGCATTGCCTGTCAAAAACGTAAGTCAACTAAAAGAGTGGGGTTCAAACTAGATGATCTATGAGGTCTCTTCCAACACATATCATTCTATGATTCTATTGAATTTAATACAGAGTAGCGATCCTACACTGGATCAAACATCTGCGGCAGGCTCATGCATTATTTCATAAGTACTTACATAATTGTGATGCTGTCCACAAAGTGAATACTCTTAATTATAAATAAAAATAAGGCAGTACAATACAAAAAAGCTCTAGAAGAAAAAAACACTGTAAAGTACTCTGTAGACTTTCTGTTGCTTCCAGCTCTATTGAAAAACTGAAGCAGAATTGAAATATAGATGAAGTTTGGACTTTGCAAGTAACAAAGCATCCTATATATATTTTATTTTTCTTTACATCTGGATCTAAAATGTAATATAAGCAAAGACCTCTATTAGTTGCAGTGTGCTTTGAAGAAAACCTTTATTCTAATGAAAAATATATTTTTCTCAAATATGGTTTCTATAAATATGCAGCACTGATTAGTGGGATTGTGAATGTTCCATTTCTTTGAATCCCCTGGTAATGTGTTTTCCTTTGCCTTCCTAGTTTTCATGAACAGAGGAAAGGCATTATGTTAAAGATCACCTGAAAAGGTAGTCCATTTTCATAGCCTGAACCCATTTCAATCTCTGAAATATCAAGGAACATAATTAGATGCAGTGATTTCTCCTACTTAACATCAGGCATTTAACCAAAACACCATCAGATTATAGATGTATTCAGTAAACTCTATGAATGGGGGATACACCCCATACAACTAATATGTCCAAAGGTACTGCTTGCTCCCTTGTTTGTTCTATAGTTCAGGATTTAGGTCTTCAAAATAGGAAGACCAGTGGATATCTGTGCTTGTACAGCCACCAGCCTACTTGAGTTCTTCCACAACATTGCCTACAGTACTTGCAACTAACATTACTTTAGAGAACACCAAGAAAAGGTAAATAATAACCTTTAAAAGAAGGCTACAGAAGCCTACAGAGTACAAAAGGCCCAGGCTGATGGCAATACCCTCATTTTAGAATGTACATATCTTCACTGACTGAATAATATTTTTCTCTCTCCCCATCACAGCTGCTATATTCCCTGTCCCAATTTCTCTCCCTAAATTAACCATTTGCAAAGGTTAATTTACTTCCTGATTGTGCTGCTGTGCAAGGTACCTTTAGAATGACTCAGATGAAGAAACATTATTAGATCTAGAGGCACACCTAAAACAGCTTGTACCTTTTCCTTAAATGTTTATCCAATTTCATCTCTAAGGATCTTTCCACTTAAATGCAGTACAGCAGCATAAGGAAATTTAAATTAGCATTTTCAATTGTTCATATTCAAAGAACTAATTAAAATATTCCAAACATACAAAATATGTAATTCTTCTTGTCTCTTCATTACAGAGGTTAATTAAAATGCTCAGAAACACCTTACTGAGAGAAAAACAAAACAAAACGAAACAAAAAACTGAAATTTCTGAGTCAAACTGTACTCAAACTGCTCTAAAAGCACTTAAACACTCATGGTTTTACTATCCTGTTATAAGGATATTCCACAAATTCCATGTGACTGTGCTGTGAGCCCAGGTACTGTTCCCTTGAGAGACGTGGGGAAAGTCATGGGGAGGGCCCTGGCATCACTCCTCTTGATTTGCCCTGAAGGTATGGAAATGTACTGGTGTCTCAACCACCAGATCCAGGGCCAATAAAGAGGGGCATGTACAAATCTTCAGGGGGACTCACTCTACAGCAGCTACCCCTGTTGGCAGGTCTGATACTGGATACAGGACCGGTGATCTCTCCATTTTTTCTTTCTTTTCCTCTCTATTTCTCTTTCCATCAAAGCTGCCAAGTAATGCCAGCTTGATATTCCATAAAGCCACATAACTCAGATGTATATAACTGTGTAGGGAATGCCAACATTAACAGAATATTTGTTCTCTGTGTTCCTATTAATATTGTTGTTTATGCATGGACCTTGAGTGTTATTTCACCTTAGTCCACACTGAGGGGATTTGTGAAACTGCATCACTCCCACACCTCCCTGTAGGTGGCACATGACACCTGTTTTGACTCCTCAGCCATATTACACTGTATTGGAAACCTATTTGGTATACGTCACAAATGTACACATAAGTTACATGGAAGCTAATGTAGGCAAGGAAGCCAGAACTTCATGACTTTCCCCAGTTGTCCTTGAAGGCTCTTTCTTCACGACTATGTCCTGGATGCCAGGCCTGGCAATGTAAACCCAAGGACAGAACAAGAAACTACAGACCCTTCAAAGCTTTACCAGCTTTCTGAGTGAGTATACTGCTGCTAGAATGCAGTATCTTTCTGCTTCACCCAAACACATAAACTTGCCTGCACAGAAGGGGAGGGGAGACTTACTCACTCAAACCCTATTTGCATTGGGGTCACATCTATCCCTAGTATGTGGAATTCTCATTTCCCTAAGTTGTAAAATTAATCATTTTCAGGCTAAAGTTCTCAGCATTATCTAGAAATTAGAAAGCATTCAAACACAAATAAATGTTCAATGTACTCAACCTTCTCAGAGAGTTTTAAAAAAAGATATTATTGCTGCTTGAGAGTAGTAATTTCATATCTATCTCAATATCCTACTAAATTAAAGAGAGATATTGAAATAAACATGGCCCACTTGTACCAGCACAGTATCAGTAACCTAACATAAGATACTTCAGCATATTGTTGCTTTTATTTTAATAATAGAAGGTGGATGTTAGGGGACTCATGGAGGAATGAAGCTGTGAAATCATCCTTTAGTATTTAGATAGATATAGATTTCTGCTTTTTTTTTTTTTTTTTTTTTTTTTTAATGTGAATTTTTGATTTTTCTACCTCCTCTATCTGTATGAAATACATGATTTTGTTGTTTAACTGCAACTGGAATGTAGTGTTTACACTAGCATCACAGAGAAGAGCATATCTCTACTTCATTCCAGCTATAACCAACAAGGTAATATGCATTGTAGTAATTATTTCTCAATTTATCATAAATCAAGCAGTGGCATGTTCTGCAAATGGATCATTAACATGAAATACAGTTTTACTTATCTGGCAGACTATTGTTTGCAGCTAGCTGGCAGGTAATTGCTGGTAGTATTGTCCTCCATTATTTGATGCACTGACAGATCTCTCTGTATACTTTAGTTTTAATTGTAACATCTGTCCTAGAAAACATGCTAAAAATCCAAGCCAGAGCAACTGCTAATATCTCTTTCACTCTCTTTCCCTCCTATCAATTCCTAAAGGTCTTCTGTTATTCTCTGCAGAACAAACACGTGTATGCTTGATTAACAGCCGCAGTTTAGCAGGATCCTTTCATCGTTGTATGACAGTGTACTCCACGTGATGATTTTCAGTTGCAGAACAGGTTCACTGCCCTTGTAGCTGAAGAGGATCTGGTAGTGCTGTCAAAAAGCATCTCTGAGCTACTTAGGACCACCAGAAGTATCAAGTGATAATGGTAGAAAAATCACTAAGCAGGGAACAGAAACCCATATCTTCTGTCCTAAATTGTCATCTAGGGAGGTTTGCTGTGGCTTGCATTCAGTATCTTGTGGAGAGTTTACCTGGGCCTAATCCAACCTATTAGTCTCTACAGCTCCTCTACATAGGTACCAACAGTATGGACACAGGTGACCTGAGAATTATCAAGTATGACTACAGGACTCTGGGGCTAGTGGTCAAGGGCATGGGGACCTAGATAGTGTTTACCTTGATCCTGCCAGTGAGACTGAAGGGCTTTAGGAAGACTTGGCAGATTTTATGGGTCAACAATTGGTTGTGTAGCTGGTGTTTGCAGCAGGGTTTCAGGTTATACAACCATATGACTTTTTGAGAGTCATCAGCATCTTGGAAGAGATAGGATCCACCTTACTTAGTTGGGAAAAAATGTCTTTCTCGATGGGCTGGACAACTTCGTATGGAGAGCTGGGAACATTGTGGGAGCTGGAGATTCCTCAACACGCAAGTGAAGAAGTTGTGCGTTGAGGCAAGCCAAGAGCTCAGGGTGATAGGAACAGATGGAACAGAGTCATCAGTAAAACAAGTGGAAACACTTCAAGCATAGGCATAGAAAGAAAGAAATGCCCGCAGAACAGCGTTACGAGGGAAGCTGTCAATCTTGTAATGGGGAGTTGGCACACTTGAAATGCCTCTACACTAATACATGCAGAATGAGGAATGAACAGCAGGGGCTGTGCAGCCTCTATGCTTGAAGGTTTTTTAGGATCCAACTAAAAAACTTTCTAAAGCCTTGAGCATGCTGGTCTGAAGTTGGTGGCATTTCTACTTCCAGACAGAGGTTGTGCTAGAGACCTCCTGATGCTTCTTCCAGTCTGAACGATTTGATATTTCATGCCCACAGCTTTCATCATATTGCAAAAAAGAGATTAAAATACTGATGTTTTCAATGGTTCTTATAAGTCACAGAATCACAGAACTGTAGAGGTTGAAAGGGACCTCAAGAGATCATTGGGTCCAACCCCCCTGCCAAAGCAGGTTCCCTAGAGAGTCACAGTGGTACCATCAGAAACAATACTTTGTAATTCATATAGTGTAAGATTCACCTCACCTAACTTAAGTCAGCTAAAAATTATGTTCTCAGTTTAAGCTTATTTTCTATTTTCTCTTTTTTATTCAGTAGAGTATGAATTTCTCTACTAATATAGAAGATAATGAAGATTATTCTAAAGAATAATCCATCTTATTTTTAGATGAATATGTAAGTTACCTTTGGATGAGTAATACTCCCTAACTGTGCCTGGTTGTTTTTTTGTTTGTTTGGTTTTGTTTTGTGCTGTTGTTTTGTTTTGTTTTGTTTTCATTTGGCCTAGCAAGGTTTGGCTATATACTTAGCTTAAAGATGTCTATTATTAAATACAAGAAGTACTGTCCTGAATTTAATGTGTGCTGTGCACTAAGTAGCCTGTACCAAGAAGGTTTTCAAGTCCTAGTTAAATGAAGCTCTGGGCAAACTGACTCACATCTGACTCTACTTTGAGCAGGATTTTTGGATTAGAGATCTGAATTTCCTTCAAACCTAAATGACTTATAAATGATCAACCAGATGGTGGGGTAGCTTGTATTTAGAGCATTCTCCAGTGAATTATTTTAAATTTGTAATGAGACCACATCATAGTAATTTTCTAATACTTAACACTCTATCTTTCTTTATTTTTTTTCTTTATTTTTATTCTGGAGTGTTGTGGTTTAACCCAGCCAGCAGCTAAGTACCACATAGCCGTTTTCTCACCCTCCTCCCTCCCTCTCTGGGATGGGGGAGAGAAATGGGAAAGTGAAGCCTGGGAGCTGAGAAAAAGACAGTTTATTAAGACAGGAAAATAATAATAATAATAGTGATAATAGTACTACTACTAATAATGTGTACAAAACAAGTGATGAACAATGCAATTGCTCATCACCTGATGACCGATGCCCAGCCTATCCCTGAGCAGCTGGCCCCCCCAAACCCAGCTAGCCACCCCTATATATTGTTTAGCATTACATCGGATGGCATGGAATACCCCTTTGGCCAGTTTGGGTCAGCTGTCCTGGGTCTGTCCCCTCCCAGCTCCTGCTGCACCCCTAGCTTGCCCGCTGGCAGGACAGAGTGAGAAGCTGAAAAGTCCTTGGCTTAGTGTAAGCACTGCTCTGCAACAATTAAAACATCAGCATGTTATCAACACTCTTCTCATCCTAATCCAAAACATAGTACAGTATCAGCTACTAGGAGGGAAATTAACTCTATCCTAGCTGAAACCAGGACATATATCCACCTTTTATTCCATACCATTTATGTCATGCTCAGGTTACACCCTTTCCAATACATTCTAATTAATCACCATTTTCATCTATAGTATATAGAATGTTCACTGAGTTTGCATAGTCCATGACTAACTTCGGGCTCCATCTGTCACCGCAGTCTTTCAGGGCAGAAGAGATGGTGTGTGATGTTGGATTGTCACATGTTGAAGCCTGTTTGTGTTCCACCTCATCGCTGTGCTTGTCCTTTTCTATCAAAATTCATTCATTATTAGCTGTGTGACTGTTGCTGTGATACTATTAATAGGACATTGACATATTGCAATCATAGTAGTGATGGCATATAGTATTATATAATAATAAACATAATACAATTCAACTCATGTACTATTCTCACCCAATATTAAATCCCCTTGAGGTACACATTGGACCTCCCCATTCTTTTGCATTACCCACCAAGTGCATCCAGGTCCCTGAGCAAAAACAATTCCATGAATGTGGTTGCCTTTTCCTGAGGCAGGAGTAGCCCAGGCTGTCTTACCCAGCATGTCTCTTAACGTGCACTACAGGAACTATCCCCTTCTATAGTAAGTAACAGGTTTGATTGGGCAGGTATTGACTAACCAGGTGGCCTTTGTGAAATGTGTGTCCCAGTTTTTGAATGTCCCAGCATCCATTGCTTTCAGTGTTGTCTTTAACAGTACATTCGCTCAACATTCCTAGAAGCTGGTTCATGATAGGGGATGTGATACACCCACTCAATGCCATGTTCTTTGGCCCAAATGTCTATAAGGTTGTTTCAGAAATGAGTCCCATTGTCTGACTCAATTCTTTCTGGGGTGAAATGTTGCCACCAGGTCCCTATAAATCACCTCCTGTATGGCTAATTCCCTCAGATACTGGATTCCCTTCTCCATAGTGGTCCACTTGCCTGGTAGACATACAAGATCTTCCTTGAAGGGATACCTTTCCTTCACAGCTGCCAGGAGACACCTCCAGAGGCTGTAAGGTTGTGCTCCATCTCCAACTGCTTTGTCAACGCCTGTATCTCTACCAAGGTGATCCCAGCCACCTGGCTTCTCTGCTCTCTAACTCCATACAATTGGCTCTGGTGTCCCAGCACCGGAGCAGCCAGGTGAGGGAAATTAACTCTATCCTAGCTGAAACCAGGACATGGAGATATTTTTTTCATATAAGGAACCTAAGACTCTACAGATTTTCTCAAGCACAGTGATAACAAAATGATTTTTAAAAGCTATTTCAAACAACCACTTTGAATATTTGATTCTTGTACTTCTTTTAACAGATAATGTACTTTTTTTTTTTTTTTTTTTTTCCTAGAACAGAGAACAGATATATACATAGATGCTGTAAAATATATATATATATATATATATATATATATATATATATATATTCTTATCTTCTTTATTCATGCAGATGTTACTTCTAGGGACTTCTAAAAAGTGAAAGTATTGCAGTGAAGAATGGTGTGCTTTACAGTAATCCTATATCATCATTAAGTCGTTTTACCTTTCCTCTAAATTTGATTCTGACTGCTATAACAGTCATTCATAGGATAAAATCATATCTCATTTACCTAATAGCCAATGGCTACACTAACTTTTGATCTCTACTTTTTTAATCTTCATTGGAAAAAGAATAACTCATTATGTTTCAAAATGTGCATATTTCACACTCGGGTAAAAATATTAAGCAGACAGTAACTGGAAAATGGCACTTCTCTAAATACTCATAGTTTCAAGCAGTATTTTATAACTATCTAATAAAAGATTTATTTCAATTCATGCTAGAGGATTGAACTGGAGGGAAAGGGCTAAGAAGCCACCGAATAAAATAAATTGTCTCTTCTATCCTGAAAAAAGATGTGAATCCAGGCAGCTTCCTTAGATAAAAGCACTGCAGTGTGGTGGTGTGATACAACCATGTGATGGGACAAAGGAGTCTTGAAAAACATGGAGTACTGAAACTGAACAACTCTGCTTTTATGGTGGATTTTTGAATCACAGGAAAATACCATTTTGGTCACCAACAACAGATATTAATATTTCAGCTGAAAAATTGAAAGCATATTTTTAGAAGGATAAGATATGTGTAAACTCTTGGGGACTCTTGGCTTCACATGAGGATTTTGTTACTGCTTACAAAGCTACTAAGGTAGATTGCCCTTTGTAACTTGTGTAGCCTGTCAGAGGTACACCATGTGTATGGGAGAGTCACGTACAAACTTTTTCCATATGAATTGGAACAATGGTAACATTTCCATGTATAAATATCAGGAAACATTTCTTTACCATGTGGGTGATGGAGCATGGGTACAGTGTCCAGAAAGGCTTCTCCTTGAAGATCTTTAGAAGCTACCTGTACATAGTCCTGAGCACCCTGCTCTGGGAGTCCCTGCCTGATCATGGGTGGAACCAGGTGGCCTCCAGAGGTTCCTGCTAGCCTCAGCCACCCTGTGATTATGTGATTCTGTCATTCTGTGATTCTGTGAAGCTCCTATACTCCCCCAGTTTAAAGGGTAAAACACTAAGTCCAATTATTGATTTAAAAATATAAATTGCTGGGAATCAGGCAAATGAATAAATATTTGATATTTTCAGTGAGAAAAATCCCCCACATATCCATTAAAATAATTATTTGCCTACTTGTGTGAAGTTTATTTTATTATAGCTTTTGTCTTCATTCCACTCAAGTGTCTCAATAAAATTCAGATATAATGATTCCTTCCTAACTAGCTCCTTTGATCCAATTTCATGTCCACACTCTGATTTATGGTTTGATCAATCATACATTGTTTTTTGGCACCTTCACCTCGCAAGTATCCCTTCCTTTCTGATTCTTCTTGTATCTGTAAAAGAGACATGTCCAACATAACTCTTAATGGATTTTTAGTGGATTTATGTCTTGCAATTGAACAAGTCTAGAATACATCAGTTCAAGCATAACATGATGTCTTTTCTTTCGTAAGAGGTGATGTTGTCCTCAACTCCCATCTTTACTTTCTAGTACACCTTTGCAATATTCCTTTTCAGAAATCTCTCAGTAACAACTACTTCAATTCAATACAGCATCTCAGACTGTTATAAATCTCCTCATAGACATTGTATAACATAGCAAAAATAGAGCTTTGAAAAATCTTTCAGGTCTTTCATCTAGTTTTTAACTTCCAGAAGCATGAAATCTCTGTCCACTGCTTGTAGTGTCTGAATAAAAAAGATCTTAGAAGTGTTATTCTACACGATCATCTGCTCAAGAAGTAATTGTTGTGTGCAGGTGTCAAACCAAACACGGCTGTGAATAAAATAAATACAACCCATCCCAAGTCCTGCTATTCTCAGTAGTCCTTGAATGTTCTTTGAAAAGCAAAATAAACAAAAATTCCTACTACAGCTGAAGTGCTCAACCTTAAACAATAGCAGCACCTCCCAGTGCTAATATTTTGTCAGAGGCCAGAAGACTACAGTAATTATTGTTACCATGCTAGCAACTTTTATTTTGTGCAGCAAACAGTTCATTGAAATGTGGCATGTAAGTGACCTTCAGTTTCTCTTCCACTGCAGTAAAGTAATACTAATGTCAGCTCTCTCTTCTAGACAATGGCAAAACAATCCAAATGAAAAAGATCACCATTATAGATACCATTGATTTTGTCAATTGTTTCATTAACTTTTGAAATAAATTGACATAGAGTTTAGCAGAAATGTTATGTTAACATAAGCTTTATGTTAGCACAAAGCCTTATATAAAGTTTCCAAGGCATCTCAAAGTCTAGGGGGTGGGATTGAGGAAGGTGGAAACATCATGTATCATTCTCTTTGTGATGATAATTATTCTTCAGTTTATTATTAAAAAGCTACTACTGTATTCAGAAAGCCAGCCAGTTTTAATCAGCAACTGTAAAATGTTCTTACACTTACAGGTAACTTTCAGGCAAAAATCTTGGTCCTTGAGCTTCTTCGGGGCAGATTTAATGGAGCCTGAGGAATAAAAAAGATTGTATATGAGAGAATGTTCACAAATATTTTAGAATTCACAATATGCAAATGACAATTCCAGATATTCAGTTTCTAAATTACATTTTTTTTCCATAATTTTCATCTTTCAATGCAATTATATTGTTGTCTACAACAAGTTTTTGACCATCTATTTGTAACATACATTTCATTTATTTATGAAGCAGATACAACCTATATTTTCTGAACTTAGAATCATTTCGTTCTGTTGTGTTTGATTCAATATCTTTTGGTGCTCTTCTACATCTGATGTTATGAGTCATAAAAGGCCAGTGAACAAAGGAAGAAAGAAATTCCCAGTTGGCTTCATTGCCATCTGTCTTTAACAAGGTACAGTATAGTAGCTATAAATACACAAGCTCCATAGAAAATGTTGCACGATGTGGAACTGAATGTTATATAGCCTATGACACATCTACCAAAAAGAGACCCTTAACAAGCCATTCTACAAAGTGACAAAAGAAAACTCAAGGAGGCACTTGAATAAAGTTTCAGCCATATGATTTAAGTATCAAATACACAAGAAATACTTCAAGAAAATTTCCTTAACACCTCTGTAACTGATAAATAAGAAAAATAAAAGAAAATGATAAACCTGAACAAAGCCAGAAAACTTATTAATTGCTTGTGACAAAATAAGTCTTTTATACAAGAAATATACCTTCAAAGATCCTTTGCTGCACATGATTTCTCCTTTAAAAATAGCATCTTGCAAGACCAAAGAGGAAATGCCTCAAAATCAGTTGTACAAGTTTCCCACAGATCTCTTTTTAAGAAAAAAAATGAAATAAAAATTCCTAGTATTATAAGGAAAGTTTGTGTTTTCAGTATAAAAGTTTTTCAATTGTATTCACTAGTGAAACTTTCTTCATGAGTCTGTGTAGAGGAAATTTGTTCTAGTTCTGCAGTTGTGTAGCTCAAAAGACCATTCTAAGTATGCTTGTTCTATTCAGAAGCTTCTTATAATTAAAGCTTCTTAATTTTAAGATCGGTAATGTTTCTTAATTAGGTTTCCACTCTCCTTCTTTTCTTTTCCTTTCCTTTCCTTTCCTTTCCTTTCCTTTCCTTTCCTTTCCTTTCCTTTCCTTTCCTTTCCTTTCCTTTCCTTTCCTTTCCTTTCCTTTCCTTTCCTTTCCTTTCCTTTCCTTTCCTTTCCTTTCCTTTCCTTTCCTTTCCTTTCCTTTCCTTTCCTTTCCTTTCCTTTCCTTTCCTTTCCTTTCCTTTCCTTTCCTTTCCTTTTCTTCCCCTCTACTCTGCTCTTGTGAGACCCCACATGCAGTGTTGTGTTCAGCTCTGGGGCCTACAGAACAAGAAGGACATTAGAAGTATTAGAAGTTCAGAGGAGGGCCCCAAAGATGATCAAGGGGCTGGACCACCTCTCCTAATAAGACAGATTGAAAGAGTTGGGATTGTTCATCCTGGAGAAGAGAAGGCTCTGGGGAGACCTTATAGAGGCCTTCCAGTACCTGAAAGTGGTCTACATGAAAGCTGGGGAGGGACTCTGTCAGAGAATATAGTGATAGGTCAAAGAGTAGCAGTTTTAAAATAAACGAGGGTAGGTTTTGATTAGAGAGGAGAAAATTCTTTACTCTGAGGGTGGTGAGGCACTGGAACAGGTTTCCCAGAGTAGTTGTGGATGCCCCATCCCTGGAAGTGATCAAGGCCAGGTTGGATGGGGCTTTGAGCAACCTGATCTAATGGGGCGTGGGCGGGGGGTGGTGGTGGTGACCCTGTCAGACCATGTCAGACAGGTTGGAATTAGAGGATCTTTATGGTGTCTTCCAACCCAAACCATTCTATAATTATTTGATTCTATGGTTTCTGTCATTAGATTCAAAAATATGAGGATATTAAACAGTCCATGTCAGCTTTTAGGATATAAAATGGATTTAATTGGACATATATATTCTCTTTGAAGTCTGTCTGAATATTTTGCTTTCATTTCAAAGTTTGAACATATGAAAACATTATTTTTAAATTAGGATAGGAAAAAAAATTAGATTATCTATTTTTTCCCTTTTCATTTATTTTTGAAGTCTTTGAAAATATTACATTGAGAGATTTATTCATTAAACAATTCATTCAAGCAGCCAATATAGCAGTAAAAGTGTGCATCAAATCCACAGAAGTTATCAGGCTAAATACAAAAAGCTTCTCTTAAAAAAAGTTTGATAGATTGTTGTCAGGTACTATAACTTAAGATCATTAAGGATGCCTGAGAGAAGAAATCCAAGTGCATGAAGAGTATATATTCATGAGATACACACACTAAACCCTAACAGTAGCTCAGCACACACATACACACATGGGCGAACACACACCATACTACCATCCTGGTTATTCCTGTGAGCACAGGAATGGGGCTGATAAGAACATCAGGTACATGATATACAAGAAAGTTCCATTCTTACAAATCTCACATGGAGATTGCACCTCTAGGAAAACGGATTTAAGTAAGAAAGAAACAACACAACAAAACTGCTTCACAACAGCAGCTGGGAGAGTGAGGAGTGAGAAACAGCCTTGCAGGCACCAAGGTCAGTGAAGAGGGAGTAGGAGGCACTAGGCACTAGGCACTAGGCACTGGAGCAGGAGTTCCCTTGTGGAGAGGCCCCTGGTGGAGCAGGCTGTCCCCCTGCAGCCCATGGGTCCCACATGGAGCAGATCTCCACACTGCAGCCCATGGAGGAGCCCCCGGTGGAGCAGGTGGATGTGGCCTGTAGGAGGCTGCGGCCCATGGAGAGGCCCTGCAGGAGCAGGCCCCGGGCTGGAGCTGCAGCCCATGGAGAGGAGCCCACACAGGAGCAGGGGGTCTGGGGGGAGCTGCCGCCCACCCGTGGGGGACCCGTGCTGGAGCAGTTTGCTCCTGGGGGATGGACCCCGTGGGACAGAGCCATGTGGGAGCAGTTGTTGAAGAACTGCCGCCTGTGGGCAGCCCCCTCAGGCTCAGTTCAGAAGGACGGCATCCTGTGGGAGGGACCCCACGTGAAGCAGGGGCAGAGAGTGACTGTGAAGGAAAAGCAGAGACAAAGTGCTATAGACTGACCGCAGCCTCTATTCCCCCATTCCCCCGCACCACACAGGGGGAGGGGGTGTAAGAGAGTGGATGAGGGGAAGGTGATTTTGGTTTCTTTCCTTTGTTTCTCATTTCTGTAGCTTGTTAGCAAATCTCCCTACTCTGAGTCTGTTTTGCCCATCATGATAATTGTTGAACGATCTCCCCATCCTTATCTCAACCCTTGAGCCCTTAGCATCATATTTTCTCCCCATTTACATCATATTTTCTTCCCATTTCCCTTTGAGGAAGGGTAGTGAGAGAGCAGCTGTGGTGGAGCTAGCCACTTGAGTAAAACCACCACAGGTGGTCCTGTTGTACTTGGTCTGGCTGGGGTGGAGTTAACTTTCCCTGCAGCAGTCCACATAGTGCTGTGCTCTGCACTTGTAACTAGAACAGCATTGGTATCACAACAGTGTTTTGCCTGTTGCTGAGCAGTGCTGATACAGCATCAGGATTCCCTCCAACCCCTGAGTAGCCAACAGGCTGGGGGTGGGCAAGAGCTGGGGAGGGGACATCACCATGGCAGCTGACCTAAACCAACCAATGGATGTTCTATACCATACAATGCCACACTCAGCAGTAGGAGGTGGGAAAGGGGAAGAAGAGAGGCTCTCATTATGAATATGTCTGTCTTCCCAAACAACAACTACACGTATTGAGGCACTGCTTCCCATGATGTGGCTGAACATTGCTTGTTGATGGGAAGCAGAGAATATATATATATATATTTTTTTTTTTTCTTCTCTCTGTGCATCTGCATGGCCTTTTTTTTTTTTTTTTTTTTTTTTTTTTTTTTTTTTCCTTCTTCCTATTCCCTTTAATTAAATTATCCTTATCTCAACCCATGAGCCTTCTTTTCTTTCCAGCATATTTTCTCTCCCTCTTCTGAGGTGGGAGCGTGCAAGAGTGGTTGTGGTGGAATTTAGCTGCCCAGTAAGGTAAAACCACCACACCTGTGCAGACCCAGGAGTTGGACTCAATGATCCATGTGGGTTCCTTACAACTGAGGATATTCTATGATTCTACCCACTGGTGTGTCCCATTCCTGGCTTGTGGTGGCCTAGCCAGGGCCAGGCCTCCTTGGGCTCAGCCTTCCTCACAGTGCTCCCACTAAGGGGTTAAGGCTTTAATTATTTACTGCTTTCTAACTCTCATTGTTGGCACCAGCTTCTAATGGCTTAATTGGACATGTAGCCTGAGGTCAACCTTTTTGACTTTGTTTAGATCTTAAGCCGATCATAGTCGTTTCCGGTGTTACTGTTACCTTTTGGCCTTCCACTCTAAAGATAGAAAGTTAACAATTCATCTGTACTCTGTTATTTTTCATGGTACATAAATTAAAAAATCATCAGAGGGTAGATATAGCCCAGAGCTTTCTGGTATGCCTCCCTGGCAGGTATTATCTGAGCTCTGTTTGTTTTCCTAGCAGATAATGGCATCATGCAGCGAGCTAGAGCTGGTCAGATGTCCTAAGGAGCCATTTTCTTTTAGTAGTGTGCTTGAGTAGGTTTCACCCTGTGAGACGTATAAACGCAGTCATTAGTAAGTAGATAGATAGCATTAATCTGCATTACTATTAATCTCTTAGCCAGTATTCCTTAAGAACTGACCGATTTAGCTAGATCAGCAGTATCAAGTATGTTTAATGAAAGGAAGCAAGCTGAGCATTATTTTATAAAACAGTATCTTCCACAATGCCCAGAGAATTTACCAGGAGAGTACACAAGGCTTGTACTTTTACACTTAGATTTTTGGTGCCTTTCTCAGAAAGTCAGCCTCTCTACCAGATAAGTCACTCTGCTCTTGATCTTAAGCATACCTTGAGAAAGGTACAGTCATTAATGAACTCCAGACTTTTCACTTACTGACATTAGCTGCCAAATATAAAAAAGTATAAAAAGTTCTGCTCTTTATCATTCTCATATTTGCCATTATTTTACACCAAGCAAATGATCTAATTAATTAAAAAATAAATAAATACAATATATCTTAAATATTCTAAAACAAAAATAAATCATCTACAAGGAAAAACTTGAAAAGAAAGGATTAAATGGAACATATTCACTGCTATTATCCCTGTATGTTATGTAGAGTAACTACTGAAATACAATTCCATGTTAAACACAATTCCCTGAAATGAAAGTCTTAATAGCCTGCCGAGAAATGGTAATAACACCTACCCACATAAAAGCCACTGTCTTTTATAGCATTAAATTTCTTAATTTAATCAAGTATACTGTTATATTCTTTAAAAATTAACATTTTAAATTTACATTTCAAGTCATCTATGGATTTATATGAATAAATGGAAAACTATTTATTACTTATTTGAAAGTTGACCTCAGCAAACATTTATTTTCCTGACATTGGAATATTTTTACTTGCTCACTGCTGCTCAAAATCAAATTTCTATTTTCTTAAATCATGGTTTGAACTTATAAATGCTTCTGCATGTTCGATCAATGCAAACCTTTCTATTTCCATCTAGATGCCCACTGATATTTACAATGACTTTAATCTTCTTATAATTCCTTAGTTCATTGATTTTTTTTTTTTTAATACAAAATTTATGAAATAATATCCACTGTGTAGTCCTGTAGCAAATAAAATCACTTTCAATATTTTATTCATTCTCTGTTTGGGAGAGTGGGGGGTGGAATGTGTCTCTTAAACTGGCAAAATCCACCTGCATATAAAGGAAAAACATTATTTTTCTTCTGTCAAAATAAAACTCAAAAAAAAAAAAAAGCTGAAAAAGAGGTGAAAACAGCAAACTTTTAGGCAAGATAACAAAATATTAGGCATTAATAAAAATACAATATATATATATATATTTTAGGTTCACACTTTTTCAGGGAAGTTTGGCTCCCTCACAGTCCATTATATAGGGCTGAAATCCAGCTTTTCCTGTTTAAAGAGTGCATCTTTCCTGCAGTGATTTTCCCTTCCCCAATTTAAAATGGCAAATGCTTCTAGCTTTATGCAATGTGTCAGAGCTACAAGCTTCATCTGTTACCAGCTGACAGTATCACTGCCTGGAAGTTAGGAGTCCATTCCTTAGAGAGCAGTTAAGGAGGTAGGGGAATAGCCTGCTTGCTCATACTGAGATTGAGCATTCTGGTAATGGGACCTCTTATCTTTGAAGCATTCAAAAGAGAAAATAAGATAATGGACTTCAGTGCCGTAGGTAAAAATGAAAGCTTTTCTTTTTTTTTTTTCTTTTTTTTTTTTTTTTTTTCCTTAGACAAGAGAGCCTGAGGACACACCACCAAGCTGTTTGAGAAAAATGAGACCAAGCATCATGCAGGGGCAAGAATCAGTGCACTAGTAAACCATGCAAGCCAATTTTTTTTCTTGCAGCCTTGTCCAACATATGCTAATCATTTCCCACCTGGCTTTCCTGGAGCTGTGCAGCATGGGAGCTTAATCCAATAGTGCTGACTACAGAGGGAGAGCTGAACACTGCATTTGTGAGAGGGAGAAGTGATTGCTTGTCCAAAAGATGGTGGAAAAACCCTACATCTTGATTATCTGGCAATCATATATTTGTATGTAAACAGAAAGGAACATCTATATTCCAATCTGGACCTTTTATTTCCTGCAACCTATATTGCAGTAAATTGCAATTGCAACCAGTTGGGGGCCAGTCACTAGTGGCGTCCCCCAGTGCTCGGTGCTGGGGCCGGTCCTCTTTAATATCTTCCTCGATGATCTGGACGAGGGCATTGAGTGCACCCTCAGTAAGTTCGCAGATGACACCAAGAGAAGGACCTGGGAGTGATGGTTGATAGTCGACTGAATATGAGCCAGCAGTGTGCTCAGGTGGCCAAAAAGGCCAACAGCATCCTGGCTTGCATAAGAAACAGTGTGGCCAGCAGGGCTAGGGAGGTGATTGTCCCCCTGTACTCGGCTCTGGTGAGGCCACACCTCGAGTACTGTGTTCAGTTTTGGGCCCCTGGCTACAAGAAGGACATCGAGGTGCTTGAGCGGGTCCAGAGAAGGGCGACCAAGCTGGTGAGGGGCCTGGAGAACAAGTCCTACGAGGAGCGGCTGAGGGAGCTGGGCTTGTTCAGCCTGGAGAAAAGGAGGCTCAGGGGCGACCTTATCGCTCTCTACAGGTACCTTAAAGGAGGCTGTAGCGAGGTGGGGGTTGGTCTGTTCTCCCACGTGCCTGGTGACAGGACGAGGGGGAATGGGCTAAAGTTGCACCAGGGGAGTTTTAGGTTGGATGTTAGGAAGAACTTCTTTACCGAAAGAGCTGTTAGACATTGGAACGGGCTGCCCAGGGTAGTGGTGGAGTCACCATCCCTGGAAGTCTTTAAGACATTTAGATGTAGAGCTTAGGGATATGGTTTAGTGGGGACTGTTAGCATTAGGTCAGAGGTTGGACTCGATCTTGAGGTCTCTTCCAACCTAGAAATTCTGTGATTCTGTGATTCTGTGAATTAGATTTAAGTACTGTACTGGGTTTACATGCCAAGGGGAATATGAGTGAGGAAGGAGTAGTAGAGATAAAGCGTTGTGGACTGACTACAACCCCTATTCCCCATTCCTCTGCACCACCTGGGGATGTAGAATGTGGTGGATGGGGAGGATGTTTTTATTTTGCTTTTACTTTTTCACTGCTCCAGCCTGATAGTAATAGGCAATAAACTATATTAGTCTCCCTTATGATGAGTCTGTTTTGGACATGACAGTAATTGGTGACTAATTTCTCTGTCCTTATGTACTTCTTTCAGCTGAGATGATTTTCTTCATAGAGGCTGGCACGATGCGGTGTTTTGAATTTAGGAGGAAAATAATGCTGATAACACACCAATATTTTAGTTGCTGCAGAGCAGTGCTTACACAGAGCCAAGGACTTTTTGGCTCTGCATGCTGCCGTTCCAGCGAGGTGGCTGGGGGTGCACCAGGAGCTGGAGGAGACAGCAGGACAGCTGGCCCAGACTGACCAAAGGAATGTCCCATGCCATGTGATGTCGTGCTCAGCAATAAGGGTGTTGTATTGGCCAGGGGTTACTGTTGCTGGGGACTGGCTGGGCATTGTCAGTTTGTGGTGTACAGTTGTGTCATGCATCACCTGCTTTGTATATTCTCTCATATTCTCCTCCCTCTCCCTCCCCCTCCCCCTTTTCTTTCCTATTAACATATCTTTATCTCAACCCATGAGTTTTTTTTTTTCTTCATTTATTTTTATTTTTTTCCCCTCCAATTGTCTCCTCCATCCTACTGAGTAGTAAATGGCTGTGTGGTGCTTAGCTGCCTGCCAGGTTAAACCACAACACCTTATTTTAGTCCACAAGCCTTTTTCATCATATTTTCTCCACCTGTCCTTCTGAGGAGAGAAAGTGAAAGCAATGTGGTGAAACTTAGATGCTATTGATTTTAAACCACCACAAATGCTGGTTACAGTTGATAGCAGTGGAAAACTGATGGAAGTAGGATAAATCAGATCATAATTCCTTGTTTTGTTCCAGACTTACGACTGACAACCTGTAAAACATATTCAGACACTGTTGGAAGCTATATATGTTTTGTTTTGTTTTGTTTTGTTTTTATTTTTTATTTTATCTTAAGTGGTTAGGCAAACTCTGGTACAAGTAGAAGACATAGCAGCAAATGTAAACATATGGACATATTTAATCTTAACATTATATTGTTGCCTGTCCCAAAAAGACTAGAGCTAGATATCTTGCAGAAAATTAGAGCTGATCATAAAAGTTCTACCCTTCAGAAATCATAATGTCTAGTAAATTCCAGTAATTCTTAATGTATGTATTTTGTTAAACATAAATACAATTTGGAATATCCTATATATGAAGACATCAGAATAGATTATTTGATTCTGGATAGTATAGCTCCTAGTTAGTTCACTGAAAATGGTAAAAAATTGAATCAGAATTTCTATAGCAACTGTTTATATTTCATAATGGTGTGAACACACAGAATACTTGTTCTTGGAAAGGTCTGATACATTCATCTGATGTGCTTTTTACACTGTCAACAAAGTGCGAATATATATATAGAGAGATTATGAGGATAATTGTTTGTTATGTATTAAAAATGCCTATATAGCCTATTTAGGCACTGTTGATAGTTCATTGATATATGAATGACTTTTGTTTGTTTTGTTTGTTTTTGTAGGGTCTGTTTCTTGGTCATACAATATATTTTGACTTTTGAAAAAATGTAATAGAGAGCTTTTCTCCAGATCTGTGTTTGACCTTCTTGTGGCAGTATACCTCAGAACAAGGATCTGTGTTTGGTGCAAACAAGCATAAAAGCTTAAACAATGAAGCTTTATCCTGCTGTGGTTCTGACTCATAAAGAGTTGACTTATGTTGGCCAATATATTATTTCCTTGTCCATGTCTTATCCCGAGATAGTTTTCTGTATCTGAGTAGTTTGAAGTCTTATATTACTATGGACAGAATTTATAGCACCTTCATATAAGAATTGCTGCTTCGGATAGCTGTGAAAATAGCTGTATATATTCCTAGAAAAAATTTGAATAGGTTACCTTTTCTATCAGTTAAAAATCTGATCTTGATTGCCTCTTCTCTATTCCTCTTTTTAATAACACAATCTGTGAAAGAATACAACGGAGTGGAAATTGCTCTTGCAGAATGCTGTAATAAACATGTCAGGTGTACTATATGGAAACTGTCTGTTTATTTGGAGTTGAAACAAAATATTAGCATAAGAGAAAATGTGAGCACATCTTCAGTGTCTTTCATTTTCACCTTCGGTAAGCAAAAGCATTTCATATTGTTATTTACATTTTCTTTGTATAAAATTGGAGGAAAAAAAAGAGAAAAGGAAAATTCTGACAGCATTTCCTAATAAAAGTGTATGTGCTGGTTGTCAAAAGTCATTTGGCAGAACTATTCTGTATATATACAAATTCAGGACATTTACACTGTGAACATTACTGACATTGAATTATAACGTGTCCAAAGGATAACATACCATTTTTAAACTTAAATGGTTACAAATATATTAAACTATTCTTTTAAATTAACATGTGAAATGAAGGGAGTATTTTTCTTCTGAGCTATTATATCTTCTATGATTCTTTTCCCTTTAAAGAAAGCTTTTAAAAGCTACATTTCAAAAGACTCGTGCTGGCACATTATTCCTATGAAATGCCACCTACTTACTATTTTCTTAGTGTGTGACAAGCGAAGATTGTTGAATAAGTGAACTTTGGCAGGAGACAGCGAGCAGGGAAAAAATAACCAACCAATATGGCATACACAATACATACAACATCACAACTTTCTAGAGAAAGAAAAGTTGGTGAGAGCAGTGTGAGGAGAGAATAGAAAACAACAGATGAGATGAAGTCTGACAGGCTTTCAAAGATAGACTACAGAAGTAGAAGAAGATTAAAAACAAAACAACACATAAAATCTTATCCCCCCAAACAAAAATCTGGTCAAAAATATTCTGGAACAGAGAAAAGGCTTACAGACTGTGAGCAATTATTCCCAGGAGTGCTGGTCTCCTGGGTTTCCATTTTTGAGCATAGCATCTGTTTTTGATTAGATGCACTTAGTGCTGCCACTTCTCTCTAACTTTAATTGAGGAAATACCACATTAACTAAAGAAAGGTATCAGCTGCCCTTTTGAAAAATCTCTCCTTTACTTAATTAGCTACAGTAAACCACATGTATTCAGTCTCTTACTGATCTGCCAGGAAACTATTCTGGTTCATATGGAATTACTAGGGGTGGACATACTTTCTCTCATTCACATATACTTCTATCTTGTATGTGCTTTTGTCATTAGAAAGCAATTGAACGTTATATTAATTTCTGAGGTTTCAAAATGTATTTGTTTATCTCATTGAAATGAAAAGAAAGCTTTTGGAATTGATTTCAATGTAATATGTCAAAAACATCCTCTGAAAATGGTGAATTTTGAATTTTTTCCCTCCTTTTCATCTCCCTCCTTTCTCTCTGAAATTTATAGGAGTCTGCAGCTTCATTTTAATAAATGTTTTCCATTAAAAGCACTGTTGAAATTGGAATACCTTTGAGGAACGATTCTACTTGGATAAAGCAAACATTTTAATGAAAAAGATGTGCTCCACCCTATTCTCATTGTCAAAAGATCTGCAAAACTATAGTACCCTTGTGTATGTGAGATTTCTTGGCTTGTCATACCAGGCGGTGTAGAAGATTACATATTTCTTATAGCTTTAGCTTTAACGCTTAATAGAATGTTCACACATAAAAGATATTTAAATATATTTTATTCCTACTCTTTCTCTTTTATTTTATTTTATTTTATTTTATTTTATTTTATTTTATTTTATTTTATTTTATTTTATTTTATTTTATTTTATTTTATTTTATTTTATTTTATTTCATTTCATTTCATTTTATTATTTTTTTTTTTTAGGATGTTGGCACTATTCATGCAGAAATTTGGCCAATCTAAAATGCACTAATGATTTATTCACCTTGTTACAGTAAAATGCTTTTTGTTCACTTGGAACTTGGCTTCACTTTGTACCTATGTATGGCTCTGAAGAAGAGGTACTCATTTCTTGTATTTCATGCTGTGTTATATTAATATAAGACCAGGATTTGTTTTCTTGAGAGAAGTTTTTCCACCTATAAAGTACCTACAGATGCAGTTTTCTTATGGTGTAGTTTATCTAATCTTGGGATGCAGGTTGTAATTTCTGTTGCATTCTATGTCAGACAATCTTGCTTTGTATTAGTGTGCCCTGTCATTTTGAATGCTGAAAGTCCTCCAAACATAATTCTGCATCTTTAAATTGTGGCCTCAGAAATATTACTCCAGGCTTGGTTTCCAACAAATTGCAGTCCATTTTATGGTATTCACCAAGCTGTGCATCAAGAAGAGCTTTACTGCCATTAACATTTGTGGAGCACATATCATACAACATATCTATTTAGTTCATGATGAATGGAAGCTCTTTGCACAGGTTGTGATGAATGCTAAAAGCTTACATATTTTTTAGGCAAACAATAAAAAGAAAAAAAAAAATCCCCTATGGCTTACTAAATGTATAGAAACTATGTGTGTTTCATGCAGTCTCTGTGACACAAATTCAAGAGTGGGAGAGTATTCAGAGGAGAGCAACTCTGTAATTTTTAGGGCACTCTGTAATTGCCCTAAAATTGTTATGTTTTTCATTAGGTATCCACTTTCACCCACTCTTGTAGATAAGATACAGTACAAGAAAAATCTTTGGTCTGACTGCAGTCACTGTTTTTCCTCATATTGTTATGATCAGAGTCACATCAGAGACATTCTGGACATTGAATGCAATTCAGTGCAATTTCAGTCAACACATTTAACTACCCTTTTTGGAAGTTCTGTTCCCATATCATGTTGTCTGGTTAGAATTTTCTTCTGCTTGAGTTACCATGGCCATTCCTTTGCAGTCATAGGGGAGACGAAGAGGACAAATAAATAAATAAATAAATAAATAAATAAATAAATAAATAAAATGAAATAACACAACCATGCTAAGATGGAAAGTATAACATTTTAACATTTATGAAAAAGAGAGACAGATAAGGAAGAAAACAGGGAAAATGTATTTCTGTGTAATGAAATTTCTATGAATTGTTCTCAGATTTGGCTGGTAGTGAGGTGTATGAAGTAATTTATTGTAGCTAAACTTTAAAGTTTTAAAAGTCAGTCTCTAATATCTTACTTGTGATTTAATCATGTCTTTCTCTTTCTTGCATGATCAACTCTTCTCTCCTCTTATTTACCTCCTGCTAGTCACTTAAAACCAATTGTCTGTTTGTATTTGCTCAGGTTTTTACATTAAGTATAACTTCTATTTATGTATTCTCTACCACCCTCCACCGTTGCTCCCATCTGTGGTTTGGAGGTACGGTTTTCAACTTATTTATTTATTTATTTTCCAGGTGCTGGAATTGTCAATAGACCAATTGTACATCATACTCTGTAAATTTTCACTTATGTACTTCCTATGCTCACCTCACCTTTGTTTCTATTTACAGTTCCTTTACTCCAGCAAAAAATTCCAAACCACCACAGACTAATATTTGTCTTAATAAGTGAATCTGTGTAAAAAGTGATAGCTGTGTAGTATATAACTTTAAAAATAACTGAAAATTTAAATGCTTCCTATGTTTTGTAAATAAACCAATAATTTCCTTAACACTCATTTACATAGATAATCTTACTTAAAAAGTAAATAGTTAAATAAATTACATAAAAATATAATTTGTAAACATTTTAAAAAAGCTTTATAACTTTAGTTTTGTCCACTAAATGACACTTTCCTGACATTTACTGATAGGCAATGATATTTACTGATAGGCACCAATCATAGACATAATATATGACATGCCTCTCTTGTGAAAAAGCATGTGCAACTCAGTAGAAAAATACCAGTAATGAGATCTCATTCAGGCTAGGAAAATACAGATATTATATTGTCAGCAATAATTCAGGTAAAGAGCACATTGAGGCTTCCTAAAACCAGCAGTCTTCAAGAGACATCCTGGAAGAGTTTATACATTTGAAATGTAAAAAGTACACAAATGGGAGATTAAAGTCAAATATATACTAAGAAATACAGAAAATGAGTTTGACAACAGAGTCCATCTGGAAAAATGCACTATAAAATTTAACATGGACAAAATGAGTAAGACTTTACAGAAGTAGCATTAAAAGCTAGAGAATGGAACGCAACTTAAAACAGATGCTAAAACTCTTACTAGGATTGTATACAATAAAGCTGTCTTTTTTCTTTTTTTTCTTTTTTTTTTTTTCTTTTCCCATTTTCCAGCTGCTTTTATTTTTCTTCAGTGGAAAATATCCTTTGCTTTCATTTACTTTTTAACTTTTGACAATATATTTATTTTCATTTTCTATTTCATTTTCTATTAGTAGAACTCTTCTGTATGTGGTTTACATGGTTAATTGACAAATTAAGTACTATTCTATGGACCATTTTGGATTTAAATCAGTACTGTGTACAGCTACTACTCATAAAACCATTTGTAAGTGCACAGAGTTATATAAAGCATTCTGCATTATATTTATTGTTTAATATTTTCATACAAGCTAACTAGGATGTGCTGAGTGCACCTCTGAAAGATGGAGCTTAATAAAAAGATAGCAGCTGGAATATCATGAACTGATTTCAGAAGTTGTACTGTGCCAGACAAAGTACATGTATTTTTAAAGACTGCTAAGAGATTACCTTTAAATAGGGACTTTTGTCCATCACTGTTCATTTTGCATTACAGACTACTCAATATATTATAAGACATTTTAGCTTGTAAAGAATTTTACAAGTCTGTCAAAGGTATCACAGCATCCTGAGAAGCCCATACGGATTTGCCATATGCACAACAAAAATGTAGAAGCACGATCCCTTATTCAAAATGTTGTATCTGTATATCAGATATAAATCTGATGTTTCTGGATTCTGCATGCTGTTCACTATAAGCCAAAGGTCTCTGAATTCAACAAAAGTAAGCAAGCATTTTTTACAGAAATTTTGAGTATGATCACACCAGATACTTGTCTTCACTGATTATTTCACTTCAAAACATCAGGGAGTCTCTCTTCTCAGTCTATTTGAAACTATCAATAATAATAATAATAATAATAATAATAATAATAATAATAATAATAATAATAATAATAATAAACCTATAAATACAAGACTATAAAAGTTTTGTATTCTATATTTTCTTTAACTTGGAAACATGTCTATTTGGGGTTTGTTCTTTAAAATAACACAAACTAAAATAAAACCAGATAAATTATAATGAAAAGAGCAAAAATGAAAAAAAAAAAAAAAAGAAGAAGAAAAAGAAAGAAAGAAACAAACAAACAAAAGAACAACAAAAATCAACAATAATAACAAAAACCTCCAGAAAACATTTCTCCAAAAGAAGGAGCTCCTGTGTTAGTAACTGGGGTTTCTAATGCTTTGTATTCTATGTAGAAAAGTCTAAGCAGTTTAGACCTGTCCAAAAACTTTGTGATGGATTATATTTCCATCAGAAAAAGCTGATCTATCAAAATGAAAGGTTAGTAAAAACTTGCTTATATCAACAGATCCTCCAAGAGTATACGAGTGATTGAAACTAGCCTAGCACACAGCTGCTTTGGTATACTGCCAGCCCACCATCTGACCATCTTTAAATTAACCTGAGAGCCCTAAGGCTCTCAGACCCGGATCCAGACTCCAGCAGTCAGTGCTTGAGACATTGCTCCCCAGCTTTGGAAAGTCAGACCTCTCTGCAGTTCTGTCAGCATTGATGGTTGGGTGGGGAGGCTCTTTGAGGAGGACATATTTGTATGTCCCCTAGCAAGTGAATTTTGTCAGATTTGCTGAAGGTGTCAGTAGCAATATGATCTGTGTGCTGCTGCAGTTCAGAAGTGGAAAGTGGCTGACAATTTTTTTTCTTTCTGTGGCTTTCTATATCAGAAAGGCAATGAAGGGCATTTAAAAGGAACTGCTTCTTTGTCCCATGTTTGTGACTGACATTTTTTCTTTCTTTCTGTAAAACACAAAATTTGAAACAGAATGGAAAGTCGATCACCGACTATGTTTACCTCAGCTATGGTCATGGCTGGCATGATGATTCTATAACAATAAAAGGTAAAATAATTGGTTTGGTAACCCTAGATTTAATATTACATTAATTTGAAAGGACGACTTCTTCCCTGATTTTTTCATGCCTTTGATTTTCACTGAGAAGAACTAATATTTCTGTAATTAAATCCTGTGCATTAAAAAGGTTCATATATTTTTATTTTTATCCTACCCTTTTGCATCTCTAGGCCTGCATTTCAGTATAATGTCACTCTACTGGGATGTCTGCTGGGTAAATCAAATTGCTTATGAAATATTGGCACTTCAAGGTAATTGCTTACTCTGTATATATATATATTTCAGAACTGCAATTTTCCCATTTTATATATAAGACTTTGACTTGTATCAAGGGGAAGGGTCTGGTTTCATAGTCAACATTTGTTTTTTCTGACTTATAGAATCAAAGAATCACAGAACGGTTTGGGTTAGAAGCGACCTTAAGGATCGTCTAGTTTCAACCCCCATGCAATGGGTAGGGACGTCTCACACTAGATCAAGTTGTCCAGGGCCCTGTCCAGCCTGGCCTTGAACATCTCCAGGGATGTGTCATCCACAGCTTCTCTGGAAAACCTGTGCCAGTGCCTCACACCCTTATCACAGATAAATTCTTCCTTATATCTAATCGAAACCTACCCTCTTTTAGTTTAAAACTGTTACGCATTGACTCCCTGATAAAGAGTATATCCCCAGCTTTCCTGTAGGTTCCTCTAAATGCATACAAGAATAGACAAACCTGTAGTCGTATTACCTTTTTGTCAACTGATAAATATATTCAGTATGAGCAAATTCATTTGTAGATTGGAGTATAGTACTGCTTTGTGCCAAAGTCATGTAACAAGGCTTAGTTAATTAATTAATTATTACAAAGCACTTTGAGAACCCTGGGGAGAAGACATTATTAAAAGTACGTGATGTTATTTTAATAATTTTCCATTTAGCAGAGTGAAGTGAATTACCTTAGAGCCCCGAGGATCCTGGGCCTGATTAAGGACTGTTGACTGCATTACAGAAAGTACAGTCTCTGCTTCCCTTATGCTTGGCAGCCTTCTGAATTCCAGCTGTCCTCTAATAAAAAGAGAATGTGTAGATTGTTATGTATGATTTCTGAAAGGTTAGAAAAAAGTTTTAGGGAAGCAGACACCAGCTAATTTCATCTAGTCAGAATCCCTGGGAAGCTGCTATGGAGAGAAAAAGTGCATGGGAAAGCTGGTTGAATTTTAATGAAAACTGAGAGACCTGGAGCAAACCATTCTGCTGCATGGAAAACCTTGGATTTTCAGTAAAAGATCAACTTGGCTATCAAGGTGCTTCTAAATGAGCTGAAATGCAAAAAGAAGCATAAAGGAAGTAGAAACAAGGCCAGGGAACTTGAAAATATTATAATAGCATGACTAGGGACGTAGGAACAAAATCAGGAGGGACAAAAAGTTGGAGTTGAAACTAGATAGAGACTTACAGGGTAACAAGAAGGAATTCTACAGATAGGCTAGTAGCAAATAGATTCAGAGAAAATGTAGCTTCAGTGATGGATGAAACAAGCATCTCTGCAAGCATCACTGCAGAAGGAAGGTACAAACGGCAGTGGCGGACCAGTAAGCTAAGGACTGCTTAGATTAGCAGTGTGTCTTCAAATCCATCTGCCAGATGGTATTCACTTGGATATAGTGAAAGTGTTGGCTGGTTGCAAGGCTCTTGTCTATTATAAACTAAAAGAAAATAGTGACGGGGAGAGGTCCATGACAACTAGAACAAGGTTACTGTGATACATAGTTCTTTAAAAAGGCAAGAAGAAACACCTAGAAAATTGTGACAGATAAGCCACATCCCCGTCCCTGGACAGAGCAGGAATCCCTCTATTTCTATTCATGTAAAAGGACAAAACCCAGGAGAAGTCAATATGTCTCATATCTTTCTTGCTTCTCTTCTGCAATGAAATCATTGTCTGTATGGATGAGAGGAAACTGGTAGTTGTTCCACTTCTGTATATTGATAGGACTTGTGACACCACTCTCACTGCATTGTCAGCTGGAAGTTGAGGTCTGGAAGAAAGCACTGTTTTGCATATTGAAAATTGGCTAGACTGCCAAGCTCAAAAGACAGGAATCAATGTGCTTATGTCCTGCTGGTGGCTGATGATAATATCAATAGAGATGCATTCTATCCAGTGTTTTCATCTGTGATGTGGAGAAAACACAACGGGCACCTACAGTAAATTTGCAGAGGGACTAAAACAAAGGGAGCAACTGACGTAATGAAAGAATGATCTTCAGGTTTGAGGGACCCTAATAAACTTCCCCTGATAAAGCAAAGGGAAACTCATTAAGTTTGACAAGAAGAAAACTCTCAGTTTAGTGTAGACCTTCTCTTTCCAGGATGTTAGCTGACCAGCTGGATAGCAGTCATGTTGAAAAAGAGTTTGTGTTCATGATGGATGTTGCACTGAATCTGAGTCCACATTGCCACAAAGAAACCGAACTACATACCAGACTTGCTTTAGGGGAAGCATGCCCAGGAGCCAGAGCAAAATTGTTATATCCCTCTACCCTGTGCTAAGGCTGCATCTGGAATGCCTGTGAGGGGTGAAGAGAAATTGGAGCTGATCCAGTTGAGGGCTACTGTGATGGTCAAGTGCCTTGAGCACAAGGACAGGCTGAGGAAACTGCACTTGTTTCTTTTGGTTAAGGGAGGGCAAGTCTAATAGCATCATGCTACTATTTACATGGTACTTGAAGACCTATATCTCTTTTGGGAAATACACTCTTTTTGATAATGGCAGAAGATAAAATAAGGGGCAACAGTCATGAGTTGCGGCTTGGGATGTTTATACAGTAGGAGAACTCTTTAACTATGAGGAAAATATTATCCAAAGAAGTTGTGGGCTCCTTGGTTTTCAAGACTGAGTTATTCCAAGCCTCTCTCTGTTTCAAGAATAAGACTGGACTGGACACCTACAGTGGTCTCTTTCAACTGCTATTCTTATGATTCTCTGTTGTATTGGTAATACTTCAGCTTTTAAAGCTTCACAGTTTGCATTTTCTGGTAACAGAACAAGGATGTTTAGAACTGTGCTGCACAAATGCAGTAGAAATTTTTAGTAACGCTCATACACAAATTGAGAACTGTTATTTCTTGAATGCAAACTGTTGCATACATATAATATTCTTATACTACATTTTTTTTTCTGGGATTCATATTGCTGGAGTGAGTGATAAGGAGGTTGTCTCCATGCATACAGAGGAGACAGAGCATACAGGGAGCCCCAGAGCTGTCGTAAGAGACAATACTGCATGCCCTGACCACCCAGGCTGTCCGAGAGCATCAGCCCCACATGCTGGGTCAGACTGAGTGTTTGAGCCCAGCTGCTGAAGACACTGAACACTTTTATTTCACATATATATATATGCATATTTTTCCCACTAACAGACTTAATTCTCAAGTGCCATGGGGGATAAGATTACAGAATCACAGAATCACAGAATTTCTAGGTTGGAAGAGACCTCAAGATCATTGAGTCCAACCTCTGACCTAATGCTAACAGTCCCCACTAAACCATATCCCTAAGCTCTACATCTAAATGTCTTTTAAAGACTTCCAGGGATGGTGACTCCACCACTACCCTGGGCAGCCTGTTCCAATGTCTAACAACCCTTTCAGTAAAGAAGTTCTTCCTAACATCTAACCTAAAACTCCCCTGGTGCAACTTTAGCCCATTCCCCCTCGTCCTGTCACCAGGCACGTGGGAGAACAGACCAACCCCCACCTCGCTACAGCCTCCTTTAAGGTACCTGTAGAGAGCGATAAGGTCGCCCCTGAGCCTCCTTTTCTCCAGGCTGAATAAGCCCAGCTCCCTCAGCCGCTCCTCGTAGGACTTGTTCTCCAGGCCCCTCACCAGCTTTGTCGCCCTTCTCTGGACCTGCTCAAGCACCTCGATGTCCTTCTTGTAGCCAGGGGCCCAAAACTGAATGCAGTACTCGAGGTGCGGCCTCACCAGAGCCGAGTACAGGGGGACAATCACTTCCCTAGACCTGCTGGCCACACTGCTTCTTATACAAGCCAGGATGCCGTTGGCCTTCTTGGCCACCTGAGCACACTGCTGGCTCATATTCAGCCGACTATCAACCAATACTCCCAGGTCCTTCTCTGCCTGGCAGCTTTCCAACCACTCACCTCCCAGCCTGTAGCTCTGTTTGGGGTTATTGCGCCCCAGGTGCAGGACCTGGCACTTGGCCTTGTTAAACTTCATGCAGTTGACCTCAGCCCATCGGTGCAGCCTATCCAGATTGTCCCGCAGAGCCTTCCTACCCTCAAGCAGATCGACACTCGTGCCTAGCTTGGTGTCATCTGCAAACTTACTGAGGGCGCACGACTCTTTGGGCCCGGCTATCCAGCCAGTTTTTAACCCAACGAAGCTTGCGCCAGTCCAAGCCAAGAGCAGCCAGTTTCTTGAGGAGAATGCTGTGTGAGATGGTGTCAAAAGCCTTGCTGAAGTCAAGATAGACCACATCCAAAGCCTTTCCCTCATCCACCAAGTGCGTCATTTTGTCATAGAAGGAGATCGGGTTCGTCAAGCAGGATCTGCCTTTCATAAACCCATGCTGACTGGGCCTGATCGCCTGCTTGCCCTGCGTGATGACTCTCAAGAGGATTAAATCATTTTCATTCTGGAAGCTGGCAAATGTTGTGCCGATTTTCAAGAAGGGTCAGAAAGAAGACCCTAGCAATTACAGGCCTGTCAGTCTCACGTCAGTGCCTGGTAAAATCATGGAGAAGTTGGTTCTCGGACTTATTGAGGCGCACCTGGGGGACAAAGCAGTCATTGGTCCCAGCCAGCATGGGTTTGTGAAGGGTAGGTCCTGCCTAACTAACCTGATTTCCTTTTATGATAAGATCACCCGTATGGTGGACCAAGGGAAACCAGCTGATGTGATTTTTTTGGACTTCAGCAAGGCTTTTGACACGGTTTCCCATAGGATCCTACTGGACAAAATGTCCACCATACAGCTAAATAAAAACATCATATGATGGGTGAGCAATTGGCTAACGGGCAGGGCCCAAAGGGTTATGGTAAATGGGGCTGCGTCAGGCTGGCGGGCGGTCACCAGTGGGGTCCCTCAAGGCTCCATTTTAGGGCCGGTACTTTTCAATATTTTTATAAACGATCTGGATGTAGGAATAGAAGGTATTTTGAGCAAGTCTGCTGATGACACCAAACTTGGAGGAGTTGTGGACTCAAATGAGGGCGTAAAGGCCTTACAGAGGGATCTGGACAGGTTGGAGAGCTGGGCGATCACCAACCGCATGAAGTTCAATAAGAGCAAGTGCCGGGTCCTGCACCTGGGACGGGGAAACCCTGGCTGCACGCACAGACTGGGCGATGAGACGCTGGAGAGCAGCCTAGAAGAGAGGGATCTGGGGGTCGTGGTAGACAGCAAGTTGAATATGAGCCAGCAGTGTGCCCTGGCAGCCAGGAGGGCCAACCGTGTCCTGGGGTGCATCAAGCACGGCATCGCTAGTAGGTCAAGGGAGGTGATTGTCCTGCTCTACTCTGCGCTGGTGCGGCCTCACCTCGAGTACTGTGTGCAGTTCTGGGCACCACAGTATAAAAAGGACATGAAACTGTTGGAAAGTGTCCAGAGGAGGGCTACGAAGATGGTGAAAGGCCTTGAGGGGAAGACGTACGAGGAACGGCTGAGGTCACTGGGCCTGTTCAGCCTGGAGAAGAGGAGGCTGAGGGGAGACCTCATCACAGTCTACAACTTCCTCGTAAGGGGGTGTCGAGAGGCAGGAGACCTTTTCTCCATTAACACTAGTGACAGGACCCGCGGGAACGGGGTTAAGCTGAGGCAGGGGAAATTTAGGCTGGACGTCAGGAGGGGGTTCTTCACAGAGAGGGTGGTTGCACACTGGAACAGGCTCCCCAGGGAAGTGGTCACTGCACCGAGCCTGTCTGAATTTAAGAAGAGATTGGACTGTGCACTTAGTCACATGGTCTGAACTTTTGGGTAGACCTGTGCGGTGTCAAGAGTTGGACTTGATGATCCTTAAGGGTCCCTTCCAACTCAGGATATTCTATGATTCTATGATTCTATGATTTGTTCTGTTTGTGTTAGCATGTGTGGGTCTGAGTTCCTGGCCTTGTACTTACATGTGCATTTTCTTACATGTGCATGCACCTACTGGGAACATGCTTAGCCTTGGTGCTGGCTGGACCAGGGAACACGGAGCTGCAGCAGCCTCACCTCTTGGGTTACTGAATTCAACAGCCCTTACTATACATGTATGTATCCAATTTCTTCAAGGTAGAATAGTTCAAGGTAAAACAATTTATAATCCTTAAAATAATTTATAATCATTAAAAAAATAAAATACTTTTCTTTATTCACCAATCATAACACTGAAAAAAAAAAAAAAAGTGCTCTTAGCAGATCAAACATCCTAAATTATTTTGAGTAAGTGAAATATTTTCCATACCTGGAAATAAAATGCTTTTGTTTGATGTTAAGGAAACAAAAAAAGTTTCATTTTTTAATTTGTCATAGTTAGTTTAAACATTTTACACTTTTAAAATAACTTTCAAATATTTATATTACTAAATGAAACATTTAATTTTCAAAGCTACTATTCAACCACTATGAATTGTTCACATCCAGAGAAAAGTGCCTCAGCTATAATCAAGTTAAACACAAAACAAATTCACTTTTTCCTTTCCCCTTTCCTTCCCCATTGTTTCTACTCCCCTTCCTCTGTTACCTTCTCTTTCTCCTTCTGCTTTACTCCCATTTTCTTCCCAAATTCATCTCCTTTGCTTCTCAAACATTTAAAATTATGTTCCTCATCTTCCTGGAGTCCTTAATATTCGTGTCATGTAACAACATGGCACTAAATCTAAAAGATTTGTAAGGGTGGTCCTACATTAGCATTTTAGCTTGGCTCAGGATTTGCTTTTGAAATAAATCTTTTTTTTTTTTTTTTTTTTTTTTCCTCACTCTCTGTGCTTTTGCTCTTGTCAAGCATCAATTTTGGAGCACACAAACAGGATTTCATTTGATTAAATAAACATGAAATGTGAAAAAAAAAAAAGGAGGAAATCCACAAGCATATCTAATTCATGCAGCTTCTAGTGGACATCCAGTTGATAGGACCAAACCATAGATGGTCTAAAGTAATCATCCTAAAATGTACATAGTGCAGGTGTTGCGTCTCCAGAGCTGTTTGGCTGTACATATATGCTTCTTTCATACCATATTTCTTGTTAATGTGGGTAAACACCAAAGCAGGCTCAGACTGTTTTCAGTTTACCAGATGAGAAAGCTGATCTAAAAGATCAACTGAAAAAAGCATTTCAACCGAACTGAAACAGTTGATGACTAGACTACAGCTTTCTTAAATAACGAAAGGTGTGTAAGGATGTGTGCTGGAGTCATATCCTATCATATCCTAGTGATTTGCCAATCACTGTTTATGAAGAAAGAAAGTCCCAAATTTCTGTGAGAATTTTCAGAACCACTTCTCCCACTTTATTATGCAACTGTAGGCTGTATGAGAGGTGAATATCCAGCACTTTACCCAGGAAATAATTAACCCAGGAGATGGAGAGGGAATGAAGGAGAAATAGAAGCACAATTTTGCAGCATGAGGTTCAGCTGCACAGCTAGATAGCCCTGTGGGAGTGGAGATGAAAAGGTAAATCTGTTCTCCAAGATTCCCTATTGCTGATCAGAGAGCTATTAAATTTTAACTTTTTTTTTTTTTTTAAAAAAGGGTCTGAGTCTGCATGAATTGAAATGGATGCTACAGGTTTGACTTCAGCAAAAAGGCCAAAAATGCATTGCTTAGTCATAACCACTGCTTTATGTGCTAGAACTGAAACTTGGAAAGCATCAAATCAGCTAAATCCATCTATCACTCTAAGAAAGTTCATTCATGAATCAGTGCTAAGATAATTCAGGAAATGAAGCAAGCATCAATTATTAAACACACAAAAAAACTCTATTTTTCCTTGGAGATCCTCACTCCTTGTGCTAAATGTAATACAAAATAATGAAATAAAAGTCTTGAAGACTCACATTTGGCAAAAAAAAAAAATAAAATAAAAATCTGAAAGTACTTTATAACTGTGAAAACTTGCAAATAAATATTTTTTTATTAAATGGCCAGAGAAGTGAAAATATACAATTAAAAATCCAGAAATAGAAACTGCAATGAGAGGCTGTAATTATATATATAAATATATATAATTTTCCATTCCTAATCATATTATTATAACTTATGAAAGAAAAAATCATAATATCATATAATAGTTTGGGTTGGAAGGGACCTTTAAGATCATCTAGTTCCAAACCTGTACTTTGGATGTGTCCATTTCACAAGACAAAATAAAAATCAATGCAGTAAGAACAGCCTTCCTTCATGCCTTCTCCAAAATGGTTTGTATTCATGTGAAGTATTGTGTGGTTTAACCCAGCCGGCAGCTAAACACCAAGCAGCCGTTTTCTCACCTTCCCCCTCACTCTCTGGGACGGGGGAGAGAAATGGAAAATGAAGCCCGTGAGTTGAGATAAAGACAGTTTAATAAGACAGGAAAATAATAATAACAAAAATAATAATACCAATAATAATAATAATAATAATAATAATACAATGGTGATACTAGTACTACTACTAATAATATGTACAAACAAGTGATGCACAATGCAATTGCTCACCACCCGCTGACCGATGCCCAGCCTAATCCCGAGCAGTCCGGCCCCCTTCCCCCGGCTAGCCACCCCTATATATTGTTTAGCATGACGTCAGATGGTATGGAATACCCCTTTGGCTAGTTTGGGTCACCTGTCCCGGGTCTGTCCCCTCCCAGCTCTTACTGCACCCCCAGCCTGCCTGTTGGCAGGAGAGAGCAAAAGGCTGAGATGTCCTTGGCTTGGTATAAGCACTGTTCTGCAACAATTAAAACATCGGGGTGTTATCAGCACTCTTCTCATCCCAAGCCAAAACATAGCATTCTACCAGCTACTAGGAAGAAAATTCTATTCTAACTGAAACCAGGACATCTATGATGATCATAGAATCATAGAATTTCTAGGTTGGAAGAGACCTCAAGATCATTGAGTCCAACCTCTGACCTAATACTAACAGTCCTCCACTAAACCTAAGCTCTGCACCTAAACATCATTTAAAGACCTCCAGGGATGGTGACTCCACCACTACCCTGGGCAGCCTGTTCCAATGTCTAACAACCCTTTTGGTAAAGAAGTTCTTCCTAACATCTAACCTAAAACTCCCCTGGTGCAACTTTAGCCCGTTTCCCCTCGTCCTGTCACCAGGCACGTGGGAGAACAGACCAACCCCCACCTCGCTACAGCCTCCTTTAAGGTACCTGTAGAGAGCGATAAGGTCGCCCCTGAGCCTCCTTTTCTCCAGGCTGAACAAGTCCAGCTCCCTCAGCCGCTCCTTGTAGGACTTGTTCTCCAGGCCCCTCACCAGCTTCATCGCCCTTCTCTGGACTCGCTCGAGCATCTCGATGTCCTTCTTGTAGCGAGGGGCCCAAAACTGAATGCAGTACTCGAGGTGTGGCCTCACCAGAGCTGAGTACAGGGGGACAATCACTTCCCTAGACCTGCTGGCCACACTGCTTCTTATACAAGCCAGGATGCCGTTGGCCTTCTTGGCCACCTGAGCACACTGCTGGCTCATATTCAGCCGACTATCAACCAATACTCCCAGGTCCTTCTCTGCCAGGCAGTTTTCCAACCACTCACCTCCCAGCCTGTAGCTCTGTTTGGGGTTATTGCGCCCCAGGTGCAGGACCTGGCACTTGGCCTTGTTGAACTTCATACAGTTGAAGTTCAGGCCATCGGTCTGAACTTCAGCCCATCGGTCCAACCTATCCAGATCCTCCTGCAGAGCCTTCCTACCCTCAAGCAGATTGACACACACACCTAACTTGATGTCATCTGCGAACTTACGGAGGGCGCACTCAATGTCCTCGTCCAGATCATCGATGAAGATATTAAAGAGGACCGGCCCAAGCACCGAGCCCTGGGGAACGCCACTAGTGACCGGCCTCCAAATGGATTTGACTCCATTCACCACGACTCTTTGGGCCCGGCTATCCAGCCAGTTTCCAACCCAACGAAGCTTGCACCAGTCCAAGCCAAGAGCAGCCAGTTTCTTGAGGAGAATGCTGTGTGAGATGGTGTCAAAAGCCTTGCTGAAGTCAAGATAGACCACATCCAGAGACCCCTCATCCACCAAGTGCGTCATTTTGTCATAGAAGGAGATCGGGTTCATCAAGCAGGACCTGCCTTTCATAAACCCATGCTGACTGGGCCTGATCACCTGCTTGCCCTGAAAGTGCCGCGTGATGACACTCAAAATAATCTGCTCCATGAGCTTCCCTGGCACTGAGGTCAAACTGACAGGCCTATAGTTCCCCGGGTCTGCCCTCCTTACCTTCCTGTAGATGGGCATCATGTCTGCTAGCTGCCAGTCAACTGGGACCTCCCCCGATAGCCAGGACTGCTGATACATGATGGTAAGCAGCTTGGCCAGCTCCTCTGCCAGTTCTCTCAGTACCCTTGGGTGGATCCCATCCAGCCCCATCGACTTGTGCACATCCAAGTGCTGTACCGGGTCACCAACCAGTTCTTCGTGGATAGTGAGGGCCACATCCTGCTCCCCATACCCTTCCGCCAGCTCAGGGTACTGGGTATCCAGAGAACAACCGGTATTGCCGCTAAAGACTGAGGCAAAGAAGGCATTAAGCACCTCCGCCTTTTCCTCATCTCTTGTAACTAAGTTTCCCCCTGCATCCAGTAAAGGATGGAGATTCTCCTTAGTCCTCCTTTTTGTGTTGATGTATTTATAAAAACGTTTTTTGTTATCTTTAACGGCAGTAGCCAGATTGAGCTCCAGATGAGCTTTGGCCTTCCTAATTTTGTCCCTGCACAGCCTCGCAACATCCTTATAGTCCTCCCTAGTGGCCTGCCCACTTTTCCAAAGATTATAAACCCTCTTTTTTCTCCTAAGATCAAGCCACAATTCTCTGTTGAGCCAGGCTGGTCTTCTTCCCTGCCAGCTCGTCTTTGGGCACGTGGGGACAGACCGCTCCTGAGCCATTAAGATTTCCTTCTTGAAGAGCACCCAGCCTTCCTGGACTCCTCTGTCCTTCAGAACCACCTCCCAAGGGACTCCACCAACTAGTGTCCTGAGCAGCTCAAAGTCAGCCCTCCAGAAGTCCAGTACAAGAATTTTACTGGTCCCCTTCCTGGCCTCACCAAGAATAGAGAACTCCACCATTTCGTGGTCACTCTGCCCAAGACAGCTCCCGACCACCACACCTCCCACCAGTCCTTCTCTGTTTGTGAAGAGAAGGTCTAGCGGCGCGCCACCCCTGTTAGGCTCACTAACCAGCTGCGTCAGGAAGCTATCTTCCACGCTCTCCAGAAACCTCCTAGACTGCTTTCTCTGAGCTGTGTTGTGCTTCCAGGATATCATAGAATCATAGAATATCCTGAGTTGGAAGGGACCCTTAAGGATCATCAAGTCCAACTCTTGACACCGCACAGGTCTACCCAAAAGTTCAGACCATGTGACTAAGTGCACAGTCCAATCTCTTCTTAAATTCAGACAGGCTCGGTGCAGTGACCACTTCCCTGGGGAGCCTGTTCCAGTGTGCAACCACCCTCTCTGTGAAGAACCCCCTCCTGACGTCCAGCCTAAATTTCCCCTGCCTCAGCTTAACCCCGTTCCCGCGGGTCCTGTCACTAGTGTTAATGGAGAAAAGGTCTCCTGCCTCTCGACACCCCCTTACGAGGAAGTTGTAGACTGTGATGAGGTCTCCCCTCAGCCTCCTCTTCTCCAGGCTGAACAGGCCCAGTGACCTCAGCCGTTCCTCGTACGTCTTCCCCTCAAGGCCTTTCACCATCTTCGTAGCCCTCCTCTGGACACTTTCCAACAGTTTCATGTCCTTTTTATACTGTGGTGCCCAGAACTGCACACAGTACTCGAGGTGAGGCCGCACCAGCGCAGAGTAGAGCGGGACAATCACCTCCCTTGACCTACTAGCGATGCCGTGCTTGATGCACCCCAGGACACGGTTGGCCCTCCTGGCTGCCAGGGCACACTGCTGGCTCATATTCAACTTGCTGTCTACCACGACCCCCAGATCCCTCTCTTCTAGGCTGCTCTCCAGCGTCTCATCGCCCAGTCTGTGCGTGCAGCCAGGGTTTCCCCGTCCCAGGTGCAGGACCCGGCACTTGCTCTTATTGAACTTCATGCGGTTGGTGATCGCCCAGCTCTCCAACCTGTCCAGATCCCTCTGTAAGGCCTTTACGCCCTCATTTGAGTCCACAACTCCTCCAAGTTTGGTGTCATCAGCAGACTTGCTCAAAATACCTTCTATTCCTACATCCAGATCGTTTATAAAAATATTGAAAAGTACCGGCCCTAAAATGGAGCCTTGAGGGACCCCACTGGTGACCGCCCGCCAGCCTGACGCAGCCCCATTTACCATAACCCTTTGGGCCCTGCCCGTTAGCCAATTGCTCACCCATCATATGATGTTTTTATTTAGCTGTATGGTGGACATTTTGTCCAGTAGGATCCTATGGGAAACCGTGTCAAAAGCCTTGCTGAAGTCCAAAAAAATCACATCAGCTGGTTTCCCTTGGTCCACCATACGGGTGATCTTATCATAAAAGGAAATCAGGTTAGTTAGGCAGGACCTACCCTTCACAAACCCATGCTGGCTGGGACCAATGACTGCTTTGTCCCCCAGGTGCGCCTCAATAAGTTCGAGAACCATCTTCTCCATGATTTTACCAGGCACTGACGTGAGACTGACAGGCCTGTAATTGCTAGGGTCTTCTTTCTGACCCTTCTTGAAAATCGGCACAACATTTGCCAACTTCCAGTCTACCGGGACCTCTCCAAATTCCCAGGATCATTGAAAAATAATTGAGAGAGGTTCCGCGATGACGTCCGCCAGCTCTTTCAGCACCTGGGGATGAATCCCATCCGGACCCATGGACTTGTAGGGATCCAGGTGGAGTAGCAAATCCCGCACACGTTCAGGGTCGATTGGGAGTTTGTCATCCCCATATGTCAGGGAAGTTGAAGTCCCCCATGAGAACTAGCACCAACGATTTTGCAACTTCTCTCAGTTGCCTGTAGAACGTCTCATCAGTCTCCTCATCCTGGTTTGGTGGTCTATAACAGACCCTGACCAGGTTGCTAGCCTTGTTGGCCTTCCCGCTGATCCTAACCCAAAGGGACTCAACCTTGTCATTCCCAGCCTCGAGTTCCACAACATAGAAAGATTCTCTAATATAGAGAGCCACACCACCACCCCTTCCATGCTGCCTGTCCCTTCTGAAGAGCCTATAGCCAGACATTGCAGCACTCCAGTCATGAGAGTGGTCCCACCACATTTCCATGATGGCAACCAAGTCGTAGCCTGCCTGCCGCACGATGGCTTCCAGCTCCTCCTGTTTGTTACCCATGCTGCGTGCATTGGTGTAGATGCACTTCAGCTGGGCCATTGCCTTATCCCTTGGCCTTGCCATTGTTCCCCCGGCACAGCTCCAACAAGCCTTGTTTCAGCCCCATCCTCCATCTCACCTAGTTTAAAGCCCTCTCAATGAACCCCGACAACTCCTGGCCCAGGATCTGTTTTCCCCTTAGAGATAGCTACCCGTCTGCGGCCATCAGGCCGGATGCCGAGTAAAGCACCCCATGATCAAAAAGAACAAGATTTCTGTGCTGGCACCAGCCTCTGAGCTACGTGTTTATCAGGTGGGCTTTCCATGTCCTTTCTGTACCCCTCCCTGCCACCGTAGGGATGGACGAAAACACCACCTGTACCACCGCTCCCTCCACTAATCGCCTCAGCCCCCTAAAGTCCCGTCTGATAGCCTTGAGGCTTCTCTCTTCAGTGTCATCCCTGCCTGCCTGGACTATTAAAAGAGGATAATAGTCAGAGGGGTGAACCAGGTTGGGAAGCTTTCTGGCAATGTCCCTGACCCTGGCCCCAGGGAGGCAGCAGACTTCCCTATGGGTAGGGTCAGGCCAACAAACAGGTCCCTCTGTTCCCCTGAAAAGGGAGTCACCCACAACAATCTCCCTTCTTTCTGTCTTCGTGGAGGCAGTCCTGAGGCGTGGAGTCGAGTTCCTCGCCCTAGTCATCCTCCTGGGTAGACTTTCCACCTCTTCCTCAGCTACCGGTCTCTCAAGCTCCAGGGCCTCAAACCTGTTGTGTAACCTGGAAAGGTGGGGCCGGCCTGAAGGGGAGGACATCGCCTCCGATGTTGAACAGGGACCTGTTTCCATTCCTCCTCAACTCCCAGGTCCCCTCCCTCTGCCTGACGGCGACAGGGCAGGGGGTCCACCCCCATTTGGGGTGTCTCACCCCAGTACCTCTCTTTGAGGCCCTGCAGGGAGTTGCTCCAGCAGTCTATCTGCCTGATATCCCTCAACCTCTCCACCTCCTCCTTGAGCACAGCCACCATGCAGACCAGGTCGTCCACCTGCTCGCACCTCACAAACATGGTGTCTCTGCCTCCCGCTGATGGCAGCAACAGGCTCAGACACTCCATGCATCCAGTGACCTGAACTGCTGCATTTCTGAACAGGTAGTCGGTCTGGGTGTGTACCGTCTTTCTGGAGAGCGCACCGTGCCTGGTGGAAACCATTGCAGCTTAGCTAACGGGAGGCTGCCGTTACAGGAGGTGTTCGTATGGGCGGGGGAGAGCGCTCTGCCCTTCCTGCTCGCCCTGCCTGCATGAACTGCCGCGCCACTCCCTTCTAACGAACCATGCCCTGTTTGCCTGTCCTGTTCGCCGTGTTCCCTAGGGGCAGCTTATGAACGGCTGGGGAGGGGGTGCTGCTGGCTCCGCCTGCGCCTCGTCAGCCTCCCTCACGAGGGCTGCCGGGTCCTGGCGGCTCCCTCAAGTAGGCTCGATGCTGGAAAAATTAGCCCTGCCTGGCCCGATCCCCCATCCCCCGCTCTGCTGCAGAACGCATCTGCCTGGGAGCCGATTGCCTTGGCAAGATGATATCATATGTAGGTTTACTAAGACTGTAGCAAACAACAGAGCCATTTTTCTGATTTTCTTATGGTTTTGCATAGTTTTTATTATATTTAAATCTAGCATAATATCTTATCTGGACAATCAACAATAGGTTGTACACATGCTATCTAAAAAGAGGTAGTATATACAGGTCCAGAGAGTAGCCAATTTAATTTAAAAAATCAATAATTACATTTTATGATAATGACTTTTTTCAGTGAGTGAATATATACATCATAAGATCTTTAGCCAGTGTATGTGCTGTTACCCAGATCATTCTGAAAAATGCCAGTCTGTAACTTTTATATGTTGTTTAGCATGTTTGAAATGGGAAGTTGGAGGAATGTTTGTTGCATCTAGAAAGTAACCTATTCATATGTTTTGGTGTTCTGAGACTCTCTCTTAAAAAGACTGCTGCTTTAACAATTTGACAAACCATTATGGAAAGTAATGATTTGATCATGAAGAATCTTCTAAATAGTATGTCTTAATTTCTGCTTCAGTTATGCCTTTTCTATTATGACAGCAAGCATTTAACATTGCTGAAGTCTCTTTCTTTCTTCTTTCTTCCCACTTAAGTTTTTTTTTTTTTTCCCCCTCCTTTGGAATCTATATACATATATGCGTGTTTGGAGGTCACTACCTTTTGCATGTTATGTTTAAGCCATGTTGCTACTGTTTTTTAAAACATATCTCAAAAGACAAGAAAGTAGTTTTCTCTTATAGTCAGCATCTCCAAATGGAGCGTTTTAGCAATATAACTTGCCAAAAAGACCATATGGAAAATAAATTGGGAAAAAAGTTGTCATTAATAACCTACATGGTAAGGCAAAAATATTTTCATAGCACTCCCATTTATCATTCCTTCAATTGTAAGGCTTATTAACAAGAACAGCTATTGATTTTCTGTTCAGCAGTCTGATCTGAGGTTGATCAACTCATATATGCAGTTAAGTACCTTTAAAATCAGGTTTCCAGGAAAAATAATAACAACAACAACAACAAAAACATGAGTAGAATTGAAAAGTCCATTTTCTGTGAAAACTTTTTCATATCCTTTTTAAAATAACCAGTTAAAATATATGTTAGAAAAGGCAATAAATTTGAACATACGATCCTGAACTGGGCTTAAAAATGGTTTAAATTGTAATCTAAACATAAATTCATATAAAATATTGCCCCAACAGTCCTACACTTACAAATATCTTGTTTTGAGAACATATTCCTCTGTTCTACTGGACAAGTCCCACCCTCTCTCATTCACTTGTGCAGGGGGACAGCAATAACCCAGAGTCAGCATCTTCAGATGAGACATTAGTCTCATTGTGGCAATACAGTAGTGAGAGCTGTAAAATAATGATGTCTACAACTATGATTCTCATATATTTTCTCCACATATTGAAGATAAAATGTCAGTGCTTATTAATTCCATGTTTGACTCTGACTCTGCATCCTGGAATATATTTTACCTGGAATAGCATTTCTATTTGAGGCACAATAAAAAAAGCATTCCGATGAATTGAAAATACACTTACATTTTTTTATTTTTATTTTTTTAAAAATAAATGGACTGTATATTCATTCTTCATGTTAATCTTGAAGAGCTTTGCAATCAGATTTATTTTTTTTTATTTTTTTTTTCAGCTGCCATCTGCATGTTTCTGAACTCATTCAGGATGTCATACAGTTCTGAATAGAAAGCCTCATAAGGTCATTTTCTGCATTGCAGATTAACTCTTTAAAGATTTTGCATATTTGCATTTGCAAAATATGAAGCATTTCACCCAGAATAAATTCCCTGTCAAAAGACAATTCATACCTATGCAAAGCACAGCTTTTGTTTATGTGTCACAGGAATGATTACATGTAGATTAGCTGAAGCTTAAAGAGGTGAATTAACTTTTCCTGACAGAGAACAGGAACAGGCAGTATGGAGCTAGAAACCAGCTGGGAACCTGCCTGACAGAATATTTTTTAAATTGACCCAGAAGGTGAATTTTACGTGTGATTTCCTTACTTTACTGTCTTAAACTCTGAGACAGTGGAACAGATTTAGAATAAACTAATTAGATTAGGAATTTGTCTAGAGCTGGATTCACTAGGGAAGTATTGTATTTAGCCTTTTAATCTTAATTTCTTAGTTGGCTATCGGTGCTCAAAAAGAAAATAGGTTTTTCCATTAGTTTTTATTTATATATTGGAGAGCTTTGGACCAATATCAGTTAGACTATGTAAAAACATACCATGTATCTGTAAGGCATTTCTTTAAGATCTTTCAAGGTGAGATGCTTAGGACAGTAGATATATAGATGCACGAAGAAGAAAAGTAAGTTGTGGAGATCTCATTGAAGGCATGACTATAAACAATATTTCATATGCTTTATGCAATATTTATTCACTCCATAAGTTACTTTCCAGATGCTCCTTTCCCCAGGTTGAGGTTATTTGTTGATATGACCAGATTAATTGTAAAGGAAAAAATGTCTAGAAGACAGCTTCTCACAGCTGGAGATGGACAGAATATGAGAGTATTATCAGGTACAGTGACACTGGTAAGATTTTATCAGGACAGGCAATCCACAGTCCTAACAGGAGAATAGAAGGAAGTTTTGAATTAGTCTATCCTCTTGTCCTCTGATGATTTTTTATTTTATTTTATCATTTTTTTTTTTTTTTTTACCGGTATTCCTCATGTTTTGAGTGCTTGCTTTTGCTAATATTAAATCAAAGGTTCTCATGTGTTCAGCACCCTTCCTTTATAGTTCACTTAAATAAAGTGAGTATCTTGGTAAGCAATTTCAGGGTATGTTTACAGTGTTAAGTAATGTAGGTTACCATTACCTCCACTAGTGCTGGTGCTCTGGTCTCCTGCTCTATATGTGTAACATTTCACCCACAGGACTTCTTCCAAAGTGAAGCCAAGTTATCTGGCAGAAAAATCCTAGATGCAGCTCCACATGCCAACTTCCAAATGCAGTGTGTATAAAGAAAATTGCACCAATTTTGGCTTAATCTCCCTGTATATGTCTGCAATATAGTCCTAGTAAATCTTGCATTTCAGACACTTCCGAACACCTTCAAACTGTACACACCACGCATACCCTCATGCTATACAAATCCTCAGCTTCATCCTATCACATAATACTCAGAGGTGTTCGTTTTACAGTGAACATTTTAAGTAGTTTTCAACACTGAATCAGAAAATGAAAAAGCAAAAACCAAACAAACAGTATCCAACACACTGAAATATTTGTTATTTTTTAGATCTACAAGGGCACTGCATTACGCCTAATGCCATGTGGAAAAAGTCAGTCCATTCTAGGTAAAATTAGCCTTAAGCAGTGTTTAGTGGAATAAACCTCTTAATGTCCCTTTGCCTGGAGATCATAATTCACGATTAATCCAGGAGAGAGGGACTCTATTACTGTAGGTGTAGCATTAACTTAGTGTAACAATGTTAAATGTTGAAATAGAAAAAAAAAATAGTACAAACTCCTGTGTATACCTTCTTTGCAGGATAATTTAGCAGCAAACCACAGTGCTATTCCACCATGAAGGGAGCTGCAAGAGAGCTTATATATATATATATATATATATATATATATAAAATTATTTTTTTTTTTTCAAATGGCTGTTTTAAATTCTATTTGTATAATTTGCCACCACAGACAATAATGAAAAAATAGCTACTGTAGGAGTCATTCTTTTCAGGCAAAAAGGGTCAGGTGAAGTCAGATTGGAAGTATCAAATTCTGCTGATGAAATAGCTCAAGAAGTTGCATTGCAATAAATCACCAGGAAAGGGAGGTATTCATGCGAGACTCAGGAAGGAACTATACAGTGAAGTAGCTGAGTCACTGAGGAAAACAAGTAATTCATCATTAAAAATGCTGATTCTTCTGAAGGATGCTATTCTTATAAAATAAGAATATGCTCTATATATTCTTTTAAAGTAATGTTTACATGATCCCCATACTAGAAACAACTACAGATTATCTTTGATTTCAAAGAACATGTTGGAGTAAATCAACTTCTAAAACTTTAACTGAAATTTTAAACATATCAAAACATTAGAGTCAAAGGCACAATTTGCAGTATTCTAGTTTTGCCAAGATACATTTGAGTAGAACAAAGATAGTGTATAATAATAGGTTGAAGAACTGTCTCTTGCGTCTCTCTCTATCTCTCGATCTGGTCTATATAATGTTAGATTAATCTGTGAAATTAGGCAGTGTAGAAACTGAGAATCAAACTTCCCCTCATCTTTGGTCACTGGTAAATTTTCCTCCGCAATTTCCTTGATTGGGAATTTAAGGTAACAATACTTATCTCTGAAGGAGAACTGTAGAGAATTAAAGAACAAGATAGGTATTGTTTAGCAAAGTCTTTAAAGTAACATATATGTGCATTCAATCCTTATTATTTTTTTTTGAATACTTTCCAAAAACGGTGTGGAAAATTATTCTAATTCTCCCTCCCAGCTGTCATACGCTTTCTTTCCTTTGGCTGAAATAACAAGACTCTAAGTATGTATGCTGAAATCAATGTCTCCCAGTAAGGCAAGTGTTAGAACAAAAGCTGTGATGTCAAGCATTCCCGTAGATAAACAACATCAATAAAGTGAGATGTTGATTCCTAAGACCCTAAGCCATCTTTTGGGGATGCATTAATCATGCTGTTTTTGTTTATCTCATATTAAACAGAACTTTTCTTTTATGAAAATTCTGGAGATATATATATATATCTCCTGGGTCTTTAATTCCATCAGTAGCTATCCTGTCTTTCATTAAAACTTACTGTGTGTATCAAAACAACTGACAAAGTAGGAATAGGATGAATCGCAACTGCTTTTGTAAAGTAGAGGGAGCTGTTAAAACAACATAGATTTTTTTGATGCAGTACTTTGCTACAGAATAGTAAAGGCTTCTCTCTTAGATGCAATCCCCTTTCATGCTAAAAGTTAACTTTAGAATAATTTATGACAAAAATAACAGGTAAGGATCATATAAGAGTTATAAAGCTTTTATATTTAAACTTAAGCTGTAAATGCAGCAGAATATACATTGAAAGAAATGTCTTTATGTGCACCATGAAAAAAAAAAAAAAAAAAAATGTGGAAAATGGCAAAGTGCTCCAGTCTTTAATATTGTTTGTCATAGTGTCTGTGAAAAGGCAAGCTGTATCTTGCACTTGCTTTTCAGCTGTGGCATAACAGAGAGGAATGATTGTAAAAATGTACGTGAGATACACTCATCCATTTGCTTAAATTAATGGTGTCCACCACATATGCATGAATCTAACTGCACTACTTATTCGGAGTCTATCTCTTGGAAAGAAATCATGAGCTGTGAGTCATCAGAGCTTTGACATGTCTTGAGAGCGTTGCTTGCTAGGCAATTCAATACAGGCACAACAAGAGAAATAAGAAAAGACAGAAAGTTAAGGACATAAATACAGGCAGTATTCAAGAACTATGATAAATCAAGGTAGCACAGGGACTGGAGGGGGGATATAAGACATACCATATGCCATATATCTTCTGTAACTGAATTTGATTGTTCAGAGCTTCCTTGAAAATAAATTACTGTTCATATTTTCAAACAGCTCACCATAAACTCCTCCTTTTCCATGACATGTTATCCCACTTGAGGATGAGGCACTTCAGATAAACCACTGATATAAGTTTCTTCTGTCACAAAGAAACACTAGAGAACTGCTTCCTCTTGTGGTACCAGTGTGTATGTGTCTGAATGAAAAATCTGCCCTTCTGCAATTAATTCTTTCTGCATCTGAAGGTGGTTCAGATGTATTATCATCACGGCAGCCAAGTCCAGTCATAATTCATTGTTAAGACAAACAAACAAAAATATATTATCTCCTAGTAGTTAACTTATTATTTTGGCTTCTAGATGTATTAAAAATGCTCCAATGGGCAATGCATTGTTTCTATCCAGTAAGACAATTCTTAGTAGATAGTATACATATTTTGACAACCTGCATGCTTGTCAAAAGCATGACCTTTCTTATTTTAGAACAAACTGCTCTTTATATTTCTGGAAACAGACCTGGAGGAAGATAATCACATGAAATTAAAAAGGGAAATAGCATTTAGTATTACATCCTTTATCTTTCTTCAGCAAAAGTTCTTCCACTCATTTCTAAAGGACACATAACTAAGGAATACTAGGTAGATTTTTGTGGTGTCTGCTTTCTTTAATTTCACTACAGGACAGTGAACCATAAATATAACTCATCTGTGTTATCTTTTCAGTACAATACCAGCATAATTCAAGAAGTATTTAAAAGTCTTTAGATAAGACAAAATAAAATTAAAACAAACAAACAAACAAACAAACAAACACTTAAGTATGTCCTGGAGTTAATTTTTTTCATTAGCAGTGTTGATGAGGGAGAGATGGACAGTTACCACACAACATTAGCTGTTGGGCTGGACAGATAAGACTGTTAATTGAGAAAACATGGACATAAACAAATGTTCCTGTTTCAGAAAAGGGAAGATATTTTGTATGTTGATAATAATATTGTTTCTTGGCATTTTTTATGGACCTTACAATGAGGTTAAAGTTAAAGGTAACAAATTAATTTTAGCATTTGGGGGGGGGGGGGGGGGGGGGGCAATGAAGAGATCAAATGGCAGGTGTTGTTACCTTGAATTTCTGAGAAAACAGACTTCAGCATTCTATTCTTCTCAGAATTTCTTAAATTTATCTTTGTTCAGTGAGATGGAAAAAAATATTCCAGTTGAACACAGGACATCTGAATATATATATATTTTCATCTATTCATAAATAGCTATTGAAAGATGGTGGAATGACTATAATTATTGAGAAAAACTTATTGTGAAATAGACATAAGACAGTAATTCGGAGCAGTCACTTAAAGCAAAGAAAACTTAATTTTTATTTTATTTTTATTTTCCTGAATACAACAGAATAAATACTTGAATATAAAGACAGACATATAATGAAGAGGAGAAATCCTGAAAGTTCTATATCTATATAGAATGGAAAATTACCTGAAATACACAAATTTACAAAAGTTATTTTCCTCTTCATCCATTGTCATCACTGATGGTCTCTCAAAACTGACATGTTTTGGGAGAAAGGAGTTAATTTGCAGGCTGAGCAAAGTCTGAGTAAGCAACATCGTGAAGAACAAATCTGGAGTTCAGGCCTTTTACTTTATATATGAAGTGTGTTTCTTATCACTCTCGTTCCTTTGTTTAAGAGATGTAACAGAGAGTACCTCTTTTCTTTTCTTTTCTTTTCTTTTCTTTTCTTTTCTTTTCTTTTCTTTTCTTTTCTTTTCTTTTCTTTTCTTTTCTTTTCTTTTCTTTTCTTTTCTTTTCTTTTCTTTTCTTTTCTTTTCTTTTCTTTTCTTTTCTTTTCTTTTCTTTTCTTTTCTTTTCTTTTCTTTTCTTTTCCTTTCTTTTCTTTTCTTTTTCTCTTCTCTTCTCAAAATCACAAAGATATACCAATATGCTAAACTGACCAAATAAGAGTAGTCAGTAATCAGACTGAATGGGTCCAAACCCCAGTTTCTTTTTCCCAGCTGTACTCTGTTCCATCAAGATATGAAGAATTTCCACTTTTCTAATACTCAATAACATTAATCTAAATGTGTCCCATATTACGCAAGGAAAAGGAAAACATGGCTTGTATTTTCAGTTTGTCCTTTCATCATGAAATAAGTTTTTCAACCATTTCATCCAAAAGACACCTTATTTACAAATGAGAATGTGAAAGTGTTTTGTTTGTTTGTTTGTTTTTAACAGTTTATGTCCTTATTATTTGATCTGTCATTTCCAATTTTTCCATGTCATATGGGAAAAGCTTTCTATGAAAACCACTCAGTTACTGCCAGCACTCTATGAATATCCTGAGTATGATCCATTGAGAATCATCAGACATTCTATATGAATTTTAACTGATCTGTTTATTTTGGTTTTGTTTTAAAAGCTGTTTGACCTTCAGTTTTATAATATTCAGTGTCACAGGGATCTTCAGTTTTAAAAATAAGGTCTCATCAAGGACATCAGGTCTTATATTTTAAATTACTGAAGTTAATTTCCATTGAATGATCCCAGTATTGTATTTTCCACTGAGAACCTGCAGTTTTATGTGTTTTGAGGCTTCTGGAGTTGCTTTCTGTTTGTGTATATACTCTTGTAATATGTGACAAAATAATGCTAATTTATGTAGGTCTGATGGCTGAACCATTGCTTTCATATATTTCTTTAACGTGTTTGGAATTTTATTTTTATTTTTATTGTTTTATTGCTCAATTCTAGAGAATCCTTTCCAATAAAATGGTTTATGTTTGTGGTCTTTATGTATGTTTGAAATAGAATGAACCTGAAAACAATTCAAATATTAAATCCCCTCATACTATACAATTATTTGCATTTGAGCTACTGTACAGAAAGCTTAAAATACAGAACTGCTTATAACTATTTCAGAAACTGGAAAGATTTCTACTGATTTTGAACTAAGCCTTTATGGCAGATTCTAATGTTGATAGAGACATTGGTAGAGTCAAAAGCTCAACCAACAAAATATATCTTATCCTGTACCCCGTGCTAATCAAACTTGTCTGTTGTATTTAGCAAGGATGGATAGCTTTTAGGATGCATATTTGTTAAATTTCTGTGGTTTGTATGCAGCACTATGTCATTTAAAAAAAATATTTTCTTTTATGCAGTTTTTACAGTTCTTTGTCAATAGAACAGAATACTACAATCACAAAAAGAATGTTAACTGAAACTTTAGACTTGACATCAAACACATTCACAAGCACACAATTATTTGATGACAATGTGGTCTTCGTTGTTTAAATTTTAACAACGTTGAAGATATTTTCCTAATTTCAACAAAACCATAGGAAACTTTTAATTCAGCTGAAACCAGGTATAAATATTTTTTAGCTTCAAACTGAATGCCTTACCTATTAATTGAAAAACAGAATTTAAATTTAAAAAAAAAAAAAATCAGACTGGAATGTCTTAGACATAATTATCTGATACAGCCACATTAGTGGATATTACATGCCTAATATTGTTTTGCATGACTCAAAAAAGAAATACAGATCTGTATTGTATGAATGGAAACTGATGAGAAGACAATGTGAAAATGCATGAAAAAATAGCATGAAAAGAGTGGCAGATACCTGTCATACTCAACATGTTATAAATCAGAATACATCTCAATAAATAAATAAATAAATAAATAAAAGCATAAGATTGGTCTCTAAAGGATGTAAAGGAAGATGTATTGAGTTATATAAAACATCTGATGTAAATATTCTAGATTCTTTCATCTCTGTATTGCTAATTTAACGTATGTTAAAGTAAGGAGTTATTTTTTTGTATCCTCAGAAATGCTGGGTATATATTTGTTTCAGCTATGTGGAGAAAGTAATAGCTGGTTGGATTTTCTTCTTAGACACTGCTGATTAGTTGCAAGGAATATGCAAAATCATGTTTTTATATGCTCTGAAGAAATGAAACATGAAACAATTTATCTGAACATAGTAAAATGTGTTTTTGGTAATATGCCAACTCCAAAAGCCACTTCTTTTGTAACAGTTCATGCTTGCAACCCAGAAGGCCAACTGCATCCTGGGCTGATCAAAAGAAGTGACCAGCAAGCAGGTCAAGCGGGGTGATTGTCCCCTTCTAGTCTGCCCTTGTGAGGCCCCACTTGGAGTGCTGCATTCAGGTCTGGAGTCCCCAGCACAAGAAGGATGTGGAGCTGTTAGAACGAGTCCAAAGGAGGGTCACAAAGACAATTAAGGGGCTGGAGCACCTCTCCTACAAAGAAAGACAGAGTTGGGGCTGTTCAGCCTAAATAAGAGAAAGCTCTGGGATGACCTCGTGCTTTTCAGTAAAGGGGCTTATAAAAAAGATGGAGAGTGACATTTTGTACAGGCATATAATGCCTGGACAATGGGGAATGGTTTTAAACTAAAAGAAGGGAGATTAGAGGTTAGGAGGAAATTCTTCACTCAAGGGGTTGTGAGGTACTGGAAGAGGTTGCCCAGAGAAGCTGGGCATCCCTGGAGCTGTTCAAGACCAGGCTGGATGAGGCCCTGAGCAACCTACAATCTATTGGGTGGTATCCATTGCCCATGGAAGGTGGTTTGGAACTAGATGATCTTTAAGGTCCCTTCCAACCTGAGACATTCTATGATGCTCTGATTCTCCAGACTTTTTCTGATGTTTATATTCTTGGAATTAATTGTGTCTGCATCAGTTTTTTTAATTTTTTTTCCTGTGATGGTTTGATGAGAATTTTCTTCTGCTTCACTCATGTAAGAGGTTTCTCATTATACCTTATGTAAAATAAACATGGGCCTGTGATAGATGCTGGCCTGCTTCTAATCTCACCTCCTAGTCTTTCTGGTTTGCTTCCTTGCATCCAATTCATGCTGGGATGGTAAAAGCACTCAGGAAATTAGATGCGTCAATAATTTACAGCCAAAGGAGAAAGGAGGAGCAGAACTTCCCCTTTGTGCATTTAAAGACAATAGACAGATTCCAAATGGGACTTTATTCTCAGACACCTTTAGTGATATAGGACTCTGCCCAAATGAGTCAAATGCCTGAGTGAGCTTGAATGCTCACAGTCTCTTGGAGGCCTTTAATGTTCCAGCTACACACTTTTACAGATAAACTCATTTTCTTCTAACAGTTATGATGCATTTCATATCAGTTTCAGTTTGATTTAAATGGATGCCTAATGATACAGTGTTTTATGTACAGCTTGCATAGAATGCAGTTAAAAAACTCACCTTTAAACCTCAGGACAGTTTTAAGGAGAGAAACATGAAGGAAGCAACAGATATTCCAAGATTATTTGACCAAGCTTTTGTCAAATGCTTAAAAAACAAGCTGCTGAACAAGAACAAGCAGTCTGAATCACACAAGCTTTTAAACAAATTCTTTTCATAAAGGTTTCTCTTAAACTGGGTGAAAGGTAAGGAAATGTAGTGGAACATAAGAGCACACTCAGGTGAAGAACCTGTTGTTTTTGCAACAACAGGCGATTACTTTCACTGTTACACGTGGAGATATTGTGAGGCTAAAACTAAGAAACAATATATAGACATAAGGTCAACAGAATTTTCTTTTTGAATTGTCATACATTTAAGAAGGACATCATATGTACCTAATCTTTATGTAAAAAAAAAAATGTGATAGTTTGCCATCTAATGTAAATATTTACTTAAATTTCAGATAGATGTTTTTATACTCATTTATTAGTCATGAGAAACCTTTTCATCTCTCCTAAACTGCAAGAAGTGAAGCTGACACTGGAGATTTCTTTCAGTTGAGGCTAACCTGTGTTTCACTTCAAGTTAGCAAGTAAAAAAAGTTCATGATTTACCATGGGAAATAAAATGCAAACATACATGCATAAATATTTGGATTCATGTATGTAGATATGTACACAAAAGTTCATAAAAATTGTCAAGAAACAAAAATGGTAGTGGCAGAAAAAAATAATGGATATTTAAAAAAAAAAATTTACAACTAGATATTATCTCTTAAAAGACAAGTGTCTTTTAAAGCAACCTGTGCACACTTTGCTCATTTTATCTCTAGTTTAGCTTTGCTTTTGGCAGTTATACAGCAGTTAAGTCAAAAGACAAACAAAAGAAAAGTGAGCCTGCCTTAAAATATCTGTGAAAAGGTAAGAAATTAATTATATTCCAAAATCTATTTTGTGATTTCATGATTATAATGAAATATAATAGAATAAATCCTATAATGTATATAGGCTTCATGCATATCCATGAAGAAACTTCATTTCTCTCCTGACTTAGCTATAAATCTGCCTCTGACATGCATACTGATTTTGAAGATGTTGCAGTACTAAGCATTAAACTTTCTTGATTCTTTCAGTGCTGTCACTGAGATTGATAAGATACATTATGATTTGGTGGCCATTTAACTCTTGTGAACTTGGCAGTCTTGCCCTGGAGCAAGAAGAAAAAATAAAGGAAGGAAAGAAGGAAAGAAGGAAAGAAGGAAGGAAGGAAGGAAGGAGGGAAGGCAGGCAGGCAGGAAGGAAGGAAGGAAGGAAGGAAGGCAAATGTGCTAGACCTCAGCTGTTTCCAGGATTTCTCTATGTATGAAATGCAGAAGTTTTCTGACAGAAAAGCCAATTTTTTTGTTACTTCATTACTAAGAAATACAAGTGAAGCATTTATTATTATTATTATTATTGTTGTTATTATTATTATTATTATTATTATTACATCTATGCAATTCAGAGTTAGTCTTAGGAATGAAAAAATATTATTTTTAAATGTTCAACTATGGCAAGGCTAAATGTCAGCAACAGTGCTGTACTGATTCTGACGACACAAAATCTGAATGTGTTTGTCTGACCAGAAGATTTCATCACAGACGCTTGGCTGACCACCTTCCAGGCAGTAGTCAGGGCATAAACAGCTTGTTTGTTTTGTGGGACAAAAGCTTGTGTGTGCCCTGTAACCCAGTGATGGGTGTCTAGATGTTTGAGATGAGAATATAGTACTGTTGTAGAATAAAAAACAATTTATATATATATTTTTTTTCTGCTCCCCTTTTTTCCCCTCAATCTGTTTCTGCAGCAGGATGACTGCATAGTCTATGTACTGGTAACTTTGTATATGAATCCATAGCGAAGATCAAGGAAAAAGGTCAAGGGATGGTTTGAAAAAAATCACTAGATGACACATAAGTGAATGCAAGAAAAAATGACTAGAAACCCCAGGAAGCAGGGCCAGAGTAGACACCCTCAAGGACTGTACATGACATCAGAAAGTAGTGTTCAGGGAACTGAAGGAGCCTCAGGAGGGACCACACCCTCCATCTGCAACTCATGGACAGAAGTCCTGAACTTCTGTAAGGACAGAAGTTCAATCTCAGCTTTGCCGTATATAGTCATTTATGGATGTTTCCTATAGTTGCCTGGTTGGAGGCTGCTTGTTCAGAGGCCTGTTGACTACTGTTTTACTCGCCCTTTTCTCCTCCTTTCTTGGTTTGTTTCACATAGCTTCAGTGGGAGAATTTATAGCCTTAGGATAGGGTGTGCAGCCTTTCCAAAGAAATTGGAATATGAATGTATTAAAAAAGAAGGTGAAGCTTTATCTGCATTTGCTGCATAATTAATATTCTTTGTAATACTAATTGAAGGGCTAAAATTCAATTACTTTAAATGATGTTATTCAGCAATTGTAAACAGAAGCAATAAAATGTATTAATTAAAAAAAGTGATGGTTACTCTTTTACTGATATTGGAATGCTGTAAAATAGAAATGCTATTATACTATGATTAATTTATTCAGAACTGCTCTTAGTTGAAGTAATTATATTTAGCCAAGGTCTGTCAATACAATTTGCTATCAATTGTCACTTTATATTAACTGTGATGGGTACAGCTGCATGGAAAGATATTGTCATTTGAAATATTGCATTTTTTATTTTTTTTAAGGAAACAAGAAACCAAAAAATATTATTTATTATTCAATTTAGTTTAATTTATTGAAACTCACTGCTGTTGTCTTTTGTTGAATCAAACATTTTAGTATAGTCCTGTTTTGCTGTATTTTCCCTCTGATCTGTGAAGTGAGAAATTGCCCTTTAATTTCACAAGTTTATTAACTAAGGAAAAAATCTACATAGAAATAAAAACAATGAAAACTGTGGATTTAGCAAATCATAAATTGCTCACGGATTATCTCTCAATGCACCAAGTAGTTTCACTGGCAGTATCTTTCTGTGGTTAACAAGAGGATGACATGTTTAACAAGACTTTTACCTGAATTAAATGTGCAAAGAAATGTCTTTGAGAGTCCCAAGTTCAGTTCTTTACTATGTTTGTATAAACATGAAATTACACTTCTCATGATTCCTCTAATTTTGAATTCTGGGTGATTTTAGCAGATTTCCCTGCTGATGCTGTTTCATGTTTTGTAAAGTACTTAAATGTACTTTGGAGCCAATACTGCCAAGTATTTGCACTATTTAAAAGACAAAAGAGATATGAATTCTAACATACTGAAGGAAATACTGGATTAGCTAAGCATACTTTTTACAAAAGCCATGCACATGCACAGTTCTTTAGGGATATGTTGGACACCTGGCACTTTTAAGATACATCAGACCTGCTAATATCAGGATGACTATGTCGTGCATCCATAATAAGCTTGTTGTTTCCATATGCAGTGAATGGACCTTGCAAACACAGCTCACCTGCATTGTAGTTGTATCTGGAGGGTTGGTAGCCTAGTTCAAAAGTCTATGCACATAAAAATAAAATAAAAATATCTGATTATTTTCCTAGGTATTAGTCAGATGAAAGATGTAGAAAAGTCCTCTAAATTCTCCCAAACAAGCTTTTGAAGTAGAAAAAGGTCATGTCTTAGAAAAAGGGATTTTATGGGATTGGCCTCATTTACATTCTTTTTCACTAGCTCAATGAATATTTTAAGTATTAAATATAAATTGAAACAGTTGTTTTCAAAACAGAAGAGAATAATGAAATGCACATCTGAATAGTGTATCATATGCTATCTATACTCCATTAGATACTAGGAAGTTCATATTGAGATATATACATAGGACAGAAGTGAATCCAGTGCTTCCATAGTCTCTAGGACTTAATTATTTGGACAAACAGGACTCTACCTACCCAAACAGATCCTTTTGCTGTGAGCTGTGTCAGTATAACTCTATTTTTTATTTCTTTTGTTAAAATTACACAAAATGAAAGGAAAATATTTTGTTTCAGGTGGAAAGCAATTCAGTGTCATTCCCTCTCTCTCCCCAACCCCTGTACATTTTTGTCTTGCTTTGCTTTGACAGATAAAATTATTCACATAGGTGTACCTATGATTTTTTTTCACATATTACATATATTATTCTGTATTGCATATGTTTGTCCATGTAAACAAACAGTATTGCTTTGTATAAATTATTTTCTTTGAGACAATGTAAAAATTAAAGATCCTTGTTAAAGTGCAAAGTATTCTTTAAACGTAGAACTTCAGGTTTGGCTCACTTTGCATGTTTACAATGTAGGGGTAGACATAATAACTCTAAGAGTCAATGAGTCCATATACTCAATAGAGTTTAAAAAATGATTTATCTAGCCAAATTCTAGTGTGCATTTTGGAAGTCAGTCAGCTGGACTCACTGATTCACAGCGTTCCAGGAGTCTAGGTGCTCTCCACTGGCTAAAGGAGAACCATAGATGAGTTAGCTCAGATGTACTGTCTACAGATGTGCTAGATATATATGTATATGCCTATGTATATATAGATGTATAGATGTACTGTCTATACTGTAGGCAGTTTGAGCCTGATTTGGTTGCCTAAGTAAAGGTTGTACTGCCATTTGAGAATCCCTGTGGCAGCACTCATGGCCACCACCTGCCATTCAAGTTTTCTGTAGCTTCTTTAAAACACCAACTGTTCTCATGAGGACATCTTGCATCTCAAACAACACTAGAATTATGCCTTAATAAAACAGCCTTGGAATCACTATAGTTCATAGTTCACAGCTGATAACTAGCTTAGAAATCTCTCTTGATGATGTGCCTCCAGTAACAGGTCCAGGTGTCTTAACACAAGTGTAAATTCAGCAAATATGACATTAAATAGGAGACCAGTATGTTCCTATGGTGGCAGCTGAAGGCAAATGACACTGGATACCTGTATTTCTACAACTGAATCCTGACCTGCAGTCTTCTGATTAAGCTCAACTGCTTTCTAGGTTTCAGAAACAATATTTTATAGATCATAGAATCATAGAATGGTTTGAGTTGGAAGGGACCTTGAAGATAATCTAATTCCACCCCCCTGCCATGGTCAGGGACACCTCGCACCCGACCAGGCTGCTCAAAGCCCTAATTTTTCCAAATAGCTATTCAAAATCTAAATTCTTTTTGTTTAAAACTGTTACTCCTTGTCCCATCACTTTACACCCTGATAAAGAGTCCCTCTTCATAGATCTGCGCAGATTACCTAAATTCGATATTTTAAATGAGAGCTGACAGTCAAAGCTAGGTGAGCCAAATCTTACTTAGGAAGTCCATTCATAATTGCATTATAATCCTAAAAACAGAAAAAAGGAGGTAAAAGGAAACAAATATTATTTAAGCAACACAGAGAGGATATTGTTTGTAACTATTTAAAGAAATCTTTTACATAATTTACAGCAAAATTCTTATATTAAAAAATTTTTACTTATTTTTTTCAGTACTTAATGACTGTTTCAGTGTTTAATCATTATGTCAAGAAAAATCGTTCAGTTACAGTATAAAGGAAAACACACATCCCAATCCCTAATTAAATGTATGTTTCTGATTGCTACAACTTATTCCTATAAACAATGTACATGTCTGACATGTAAAGTTGATTCAATTAGGAGGTCAGTCCCCATTACAGAAAGTTCACATACACTTCTAAAAGGACAGTAAAAAATGAAAAACGGTAAATTAATTCTCTACCCAACAGATGCATCAGTTACAACATAGTAAGAGTACCTATGTGTAATATCTCTATAATAAGATGTTATTGAATGCTCTATATTTAAGGATATTTACATGGATAGTAACTTAGCTAAGACGACAGTCTAGCTTCAGAACAAATTCCCTTAATTATAAAGAAAATGTCCTTAAGGGAATTGAAGAAAAAATATTCTGTTTATTTAGACTTGAGTTGACAATGAAACACTATAGCATGCATTCACAGACTAAGGAAAATATTGTTTTAACTACAATGTTGTTTTTTTGTTTGTTTGTTTTAATCTGTATATTTGTATATTTCCTTAATATTCCCTGAAACAACTAGGTCATACAAGCAAATATAGAGAGGAACATAGTGTTATTTATTTATTTATTTATTTATTACATTATAAGTGATTAAATTATAAGTGATTTTATTTAAGCTCCACGTTTTGGTAAGATTTTTAAACATTTTATATTATCTCTTGTAGTTCATTTCTACATTTATTAATAATTAGTAAGGTAACAATTCATTTAGTAAGAAAACAATTCATTTAGTAAGACAACATTAGTTGTTCAGTTTAATGTCATACTTGATTCTAAAAGGTTTAAAGTAAACGGTGTGAACTATGTAACTCACTTTCTTGCCCTACTTAAATACATCCTGATAAATGTACATGTTGAGTGCCTGATTGACCTTTGAGTTGCACTCGTAAATCAGAAAGAAAGTACGCATCTCATAGCTGCTTTGCCTGGTGAAACAGTAATGTGGACTGTGGAATCCAAGTAATGTGGAATCCAAAGTAATGTGGAATGAAGATTGAAAGCTGATAGATTTGTATTGATTTTCAGTACTGCATTTTACTCAGACAGTTTTGTAACTCCTACTCTCCTCCTATGCACTTTCCTCCACCTTTACCTTCCTCAGTAAGATTTTCCACTAACAGACTCTGATCCTGGACATCTGTAAGAAGTTGAAAGTTTAACATTTATAATCTATACTATATGCCAACAAATGAAGGACTTTTATTGTCCAGCAAATATCTGAGTCACAGACTTACCAAATGATATATATATATATAAAATAAATATTAATGAAGTTGTATCCATCAGTTTACAAAGTTACAAAGTAAATTTACAGACCAAACCAAACCAAACCAAACCCCAAATCACCACCTCCACCAAAACCAGACTACAAACTAGAATCATATATGATGCTGGAAAGGACCAACTGAAAGTATTAGGATATATTAAAATTTAACCTAGTCTAACAATCATTAACACTCACAGAAAATTTCAACAGAAATATCACATGGATTTGTTGATTAATTGGAAGAATTTATAAATCTAGATGGTAGTTTTCACATTTTTTTTTTTCCCTCAAAACCAACTACATTTCATTAAAATGAATTTTCCAGTGTTTGGACTAAGAAAAACACATAGTTTTCTGGCTGTCATTTGGAAACTTATGAATTTTTTTGTTTGTTTGTTTGTTTACTTGTTTGTTTGCTTGTTTTTGTTTTGTCTTGTTGTGTTTGTTTTCTACAGTGAAAAGTGAACTGATCAGAGCCTTCCAAACCTCAGCTGCAATCAGATTTTGGAAGGAGGAAAAACTAGTTCTCCGACCCCTGAATTACCATCATGCAGTCTGATATAACTCCTTTGTTCCTGTGAAGAGATTTACCTTTATTTGTGTCAAACATTACTTTTATATGCTGGGTAAAACAGAATGCTTAAATTTATGAATTTTTATTTTGTATTGCATCTGTGTTTGAAATACCAAATACTTAATCTGTTTGCAAAGGAGTGGGTAAGAATGTTAAGATTTCAAGTATAAGCATGATAACCTGTCAAGATATATCATTCTACTAAGATAGCCCTTCATAACCCAAGTTTAGGTCTATTTATGTTCTGTGGCACCTATTAACTGACAATCAAGTGGACTGTTCCTGATTTAGTAAGCTAGAAATAAGCCAGGAGTCTATCTACCTCAGTGGCTAAACAGGTCTTTGTTGAACAGCTGATATGACCTTAACTGTAGAAAAACCATGCCTTTTAGACAGCCTTTTCTGACATCTCTATTTAGATGTTTTATTCTTTCATGTTGTAATGCTGACTCAGAATAAATAAAAAAAATTACAAAGGCCCCTTTCACAGAGTCACAAAATCACGGAATGGTTAAGGTTGGAAGGGACCTCCAGAGATCATCTAGTCCAACACCCCTGCTCAAGCAGCGTAACCTAGAGCGTGTTAAACACTTTATCACATCCAAGCAGGTTTTGAATATCTCCAAAGGAGACTCCACAACCTCTCTGGGCAGCCTGTTCTAGTGCTCTGCCACTTGAACTGTAAAGTTCTTCCTCAGATGGTGATGAAGCCTCCTGTGGTTCAATTTATACCCATTACCCTTTGTCCTGTCACTGGCCACCACTGAGAAGATTTTGGCCTCATCCATTTTACATTGTCCCCTCAGGTATTCATGAGATGAGATCCCCTATCAATCTCCTCTTCTCTAGGCTAAAGAGGTCCAGCTCGCTTAGTCTTAGGACAGATGCTCCAGTCCCTTAAACCCTTTGTTTTCTTGTACTGTGGATTCAGATCTGTAATTGTCCTGGTTATTTTGAAAATTACATATATGATAAATTGTTCTACTAATTTTAAAATCTAGCCATTGGGGTCAGTCTCAAATGTTAACTTTTTTTTTCTTTTTTTTTTTTTTTCCTTATTCTTAATCTTCATCATGTGTTTGGTGCATTCAGTACTATCCTAACAGGCCTTATCATATGAAAATCTTATTGTGCTTCCTTTGGCACTACTAGTACAAAAGTGGTGAAAATGTATTTAAATGAAATCATGGTTCTGTTGACAGCATTGAAAAAGCTCAAAGCACACACAGCTATGAAGAATACACATGCACACCTGAAAAACAGAGGAAAAGTCAGAGAACTTAGTGATGCTGAAGGATTTTGCCCAAAGGCCTAATAGGTTTAGACAGAAATCTTAACTCCCACTGAGCATCTGTGTGATCTTAAATATGCTATTATCCTTGCTATATCTGCTTTTCACTCAGTAAGCAAATGCACATAATAACTGATCCCTTCATTTTCAGCTTATCATTGCAAATCCAGGTGAAAACTACCATATAGAGAATTGCATATTGTGACATAAGGAATTTACAAAATTGAAAATACCGCTAATACCTTTCAGGAAAATATTATTTCCAGTTGTCTCTAAGGGGAATATGACTCAATTTAGTCTTGTTTTGAGTTGATAACAGTTTTGGAGAATCACAGGAGAAGACAAGAAAAAGACCTATGTCAGCATATGCCATAACCGTTCTAAAGAAAGAGCAAAACTTCGAGGTTTTGCCAAAACAACAGCACTAGCTATGAAAAGAAAATGATGCAAACAGGTTATAAAGACATCTCTGCCCCTAACTCAGATACTGTCTTCAATAAATCACAACATACTTTGAAATAGGTTAAACTGTAGGGACTCAGTGTGACTGTTAATGCTTCTCTTACAAACCATGCTATGTCTGTTTGATGTTAATTTAGGCATAACTGCATACCATCAGGGATGACACCAAATCTCAGAGGTCTTTATATCTTCGAAATCAAAGGTCACAGAACATTTTATAGCATGGCTATAATATACATGAATTAAAATTAAAAGCAGAAGATGAAAACTGAAACTAACAAAAATCTTAAACCAATATGTATTTGTGAGCAGTTTTCCACCGTTTTCTCAAATCTAACCATTTGCCGTATGTAATAAAATCCATGAACATACTAAAGCATTCAGGATTAGATATATTCATCATGATATAGGTCCAGCTGAGAAAATGACAAAATTTCTGGACTGAACTGTAATCTAGACAGGTAATGGAGCCATAACAGACTGAAGCACTGAAAAAAGGTAGGTAAGGATGAAGATAATAAAGTGTGGGAATAGGGAAATATTCAGAGACATAGATAAGCTAGAAGGTTATAATTACTGTGGGAAATAAGGGAGGGAAAGGTTAGATGGTAAAAAAATGAAACAGCAGATGGAAGGATCTTCAACCAAATCATCCTGCAAAATAAAAATGGTTTAAAAGAAGGTCAATTCTTTGACCTTCTTTTGAGAATATTAAGGTGAGAAAGCTTGACAAACAGATGTCTCCACACTTTACATTCAAAATACCTTATATCTTCAGTATTTAACTGTCAAGGATCACACACTTGAACTATATGTATAGTGCAAATGGTACATCCAGAAGACATTCAGTTGCTACATGTTATTTAGTGAGTGGTGTGGCTATGTTTGAATGTATGAAAAATAAATGTATGAAAATGCCACGTGAAAATCACTATTCTGTAATTGGTCTGTTAGTCCAATAAAATGAATTTGAAATTGTAATAGCCAAAGATAATTTCAAAGATGAGTTAAATTTTAAGCCAATATTTCCTCTTTTCTCTCTCTCTCTTTTTTCTTTTTTCTTTCTTCTTTTTAATTTTTTTTTTCTTTTTCCTTTTTTCAATTCCAAAAATACAGTTTTTTAAGCTTAAACAAAATAACTGTAGTTGATTTTGGTTGAAACAAAGTAACCACCTAAAGTGTTTTTTTTGTTTGTTTGTTTTGTTTTGTTTGTTTTTAATATATTGACTTGAGGATGTGTTCTGAATGAGCAGGCACAGCTTTACTAGTCATGTGTGGTAAAGGAGCCCTTTAATATGAGCAGGTGGATATTGTCTGTCAGAAACCACCTACATGATGATGCAGTGGTTTTATTCAGCAAATCCAGCTCATATTTCTGTGAGATTGTTTAAGCTATAGATTATTTGCAAATCTGGCAAGAAAACATTTCTACTTTTTGTGACCTGTTTATAATATGTTAAAAGTTACCAATGTTTCGCCTATTTAAAAGAAGCCAGAGGACACCAGATAATTTATTTCCATTAGTGACTTAAAAAAAAAAAAAAAAAAAAAAAGAAAGAAAGAAAGAAAAAAAAAGACTTAATCACTAGAGTTCTAACCTGATTAAAGAACGTAGATACCACAAGCTATTCCTAAGCATCATAAACTCACCAAAACCCCAAAGAATGTATTGAGTTTGGAGTAAGAAGATTAAGTAAGGACCTTAAAATTAAGACAAAAATACTTCTATAAATATATGACTCACTTTATCTACCTATCATTGTATGAAGATTGGTGGCTGTCCTGGTATCATGTAATACAATGGGTAGGCAGATTTTCATTATTTTTCATTTATATCACAGACTGAGATGCCTGGGGTCATTGGGTACAGTAAAGTATGCTTTAGGATTATTATTAATATTCCCTTTCTACTTGTAGACAATATTACCACTCTTGAAAAAATGAAGTGTTAACAATTTAACAAGTAAAATTAAACATCAAGAAAGCAACAGGAGCTGTGTAGTAGTAACTCAACTCTAATGGCAGTTGGAAAATCACATGGAGAACATTGCAAAGCTACTTTAGATAAGAAAATGTTAATACAGTGGGAATTATGGAATTGTAGCATTATAATTATTTGAATCTTCTTTCAAAAAAGGATCACATTTCAGTCCCGCAGTTACTAATCATTTTCATTTTGTGTTTGTTTGTTTGTTTCTTCAATTATTTTCTATTAGGGTTCTTTAGTGTTTATATTAAAAAAAAAAAAAAAGACAAAAATAATCTTCACGTTTAAAAAAAAAAAGAAAGAGCAATCATCTTTTGTAAAAAGCTTAGAAAAATGGTGAACTCTGAACACATTCTAGAATTTAAAAATAATAATTTGTAAGAAAGGGTGCTTTCAGGTGAATTTCATGAAAGTCAGTAAACAAGCTACTGCTCACTTGAAGGAGAGAATAAGCATCTGAATAGAGATGCAGAAAATAGTCTTCATCATTGTTTCCTGAATGCATGCTCAACTTTCCAAGTTAAATCAATGCGAACATATTTCTGTCCTTTAAAGCTGCTTCAACACTTAAATCTGAATCAACACTTCCACTGGAATGGACAAAGTTAACTTAATGTATTATATTTCACACTGGAACTGTTGAAACACTCTTAGTCAAAGACCCCAGAGCAGATGACTAAACTGACTATCAGATAACACCATTTAGATACTGAGCAATGCGTAAGATCACACCTGCATTATGTCAGAGAAAGTCTTCACATGTGTATCTCTTGAGTGGTATGTTATCCTACAGTGAAACATGAAAATTTATGCTTATGGCATAAATTGGGATAGAAGTTAGTCCTTTCTTTTCCACATATGCTGGTTCTACAAGCAAAAGCATCTGTGAACCAGCCTAATAACTAAGCAATATCATTAGAGTTAGAATAATTTGTGTTAGAAATAAATCCCTGCAAAATTTCTAATTCACCCTCTTGTATGATGAAGTTACTTGTTCTTAAATTTTGTTTGGTAGGAAGTTCAGACTGAATGTATTCCCTTTTGCATATATTCACTGACCCACAGACTGTAGTTTAGTAGCTAATTAAAAATTAACCTTGTTGTTTAGTATGCAAATTTTTCCTTTTCCAACCTATTTCCTCCTTTACTGCTAAAAATCAGGGATTTATGGGTTTACATTACCATCCTACAATATCACATGGAAATACAAATGCAAGCATAACACAGGCTTGTGTATTCAATTTCATCAATCTATAAGAAAGATGGGCACTCTTTGTCTTATTGGTCTACATTAATTTCTGAAATATTTCAGATATCAACCAAATTTTTCTGAGGAAAACATGAGTGACAGTAAAGATTATTTGCCAATCTATAAAGCAAATCCATTTCTTAATCTCAAGTTTTTATTTTTGAATATAGCTCACTATTTCTGTTCTGTTCTGACTAGAGCCTTCTAACTCTATTCATGTTAAATGGGATCTCACTGACTTTTGGTATTACTTTATGTAAAATAAGCATTAGGCAACTTATTCCAAAACCAATGTGATTTTCATAATTTAAACAAATCCACATAGCTTATATGACTTCTATGACTGCTTTTTAGTTCTTTTTTTAGTTAGCCTCGATCAAGGTTTGCATAAATAACAGCATTAGGCATTTTTCCCCAACATACTTTCAGTACTCTCTGAAAAGACATAAAAATGCAGTAGTACATTTAATACCAAATATTATTTCTGAATATATCAACTTTTGTTTTCTCTGTAAATGGCAGGCCATTTTGTGACAGGTCTGAATTACATCTATAATGATTTTTCTTCCTACAGACCTTTTTTTTTTTTTTTTTAAATTCATTTTCATGTAAATTGGCACATGCTGTCTCAAAGTCCAAAAAAGTATTTTTTGTTGTTGCTGTATTCTTTTGTTTTGCAAGGCTTGTCTGGGTGCAGGTGGTTCTTCAAGGAGTGTCTGTGTCATAAGGACAAACTATACTTAGGTCAAGTTCAATACTCCAGTGAATCTGATTAGATTCAAAAGGCACCATGAAGCTTCACTAGAAGAAATAAATCTATGTCATACTTGTGCTGAGTGCTGCAGTCTAGTTGGAGATTTGTCCCTTGCTCATAGATTTAACACGAAAAGAATTCAATTGCTTTATTTACTCCTGAGGCCAAATTCTCTAGCAGAGCCACATTCTACAGAGGAGTAGAAGCTTGTTCAGGACATTAAATATGGAAAATACCATCAAGAATGGCACTATTGTAATCTGAAGTCAATGTAATACAAAAAAGAACAACAGAAGATGGCATCATAAAACAGTGTCTGAGAAGGGCAGAGCGTGCTTTCTCCCAGTGATATTTTCTCCCAACCTCCACCCTCCATGGATCCTCTTGAGTTAACCCCCCAAACTGTGACCAGAAATGAAGTCATAAATTTTTTTTGGTGTAATGTCACTATGAGATATAAAGGGGTTATGCTAGTAATATGTTTTGCTTTCTGCATCCAGCACTACATTCTGATTATTTTCTGACATAAAATGAAAAATTGATAAAGAAAATGTAATTTTTGTTTTCCTTTCCTTTGTGTATCAGAAGTTTTCTTTGACATCTGTGGTGAGATACAATAAACAGAAAGAATGTAAAAGAATGTAAAACAGAAAGAGTACACAAACTACCAAGTAATCATAATACTATGATATACTGGTTTTTACTTTCTTCACAGCTAGATAAGCTTTCAAATTTGAGGAGATGTACACCTATTTCATAATATCAAAGACACTGTTATACTCAAAACCCTCACATAGGCAGAGGAAACACATTTATAAACCTTGAATTTATAGTTAGTCCACATGATTTTTTCACAGTACAAATAAACTAATAGACTCAACAATAACACCATTCCAACAGTTAGGAAAAGCAATCCCTTTCTAGCATACACCCCTCTTTCTGCAATTTTTCATGTCCTTCCAGGGTCACTGCTCCACAGCCTTGGTTTTCCTCAGAGGGGCCAGCTAGGAGGGACTGTTCTCTCAGTGGTGGAGTTTCTCCTTCATCTTTTCTGGAAGGATCAGGACACTTCTGCTCACTTCATCCACGGTCATGGGACCTCCTTGGGTTTATTTTAGTACTTCACCATACCCCTTCTAGACCTAAGTGACATCTTTCTAGTAATGTATAAAAATTATATTCAGTGGCCACAGCCTGAACTTTCACTGTAGTTTAATGACTGGCATCATGGTGGGACTGGAGCAGCACTAAGGATGCCTGGCACAGTAATATCCTGTGATTAGCAATAGAGAAGGAAATGGGTACCTTTTGACAGGAAGATTTTGTTGTCTGTTTTGAATTCTTTCTTTATTACAATGTTCTATAAACTTGTTACCAACATTATAAGAGTTATAGGTACTACCATGTGCCTATTATGGCAATCATATATTAAGAGTATGAAGCTATTGAATTTTCATACATGAACCATAAAAAATCAAATATTATATTCCTAGAAACTTAGCTGATTATTTTTTTTCCTATATTTTAATGGCAGTAAATTAGAGACATCTATTACATCTGACCTTACTGCCGAGACAGAATATGTTTTATCATTTTGCTTGTGACCTTGTGACGCATGAAATTTTTTTTTAGGAATAAATATGCATTACTGCTATAGTAAAAGAAAAGTTTCAGTCATTTTTAAAGCTTAATAATAATCAAGTTTTTTTTTTTGGTTTTTTTTTTTTGTTTTTTTTTTTCTTCCCAGCTGTGCTAGCAGAGGTTAGACATTTGTATTACTAGATCTGTCATGCATTGATGGTAACACTCTGGAATTATTTGTTCCCATGTCATGACCTCCCATTTAGACTTCATAGTCTTTCACAGGGAAAAAAAAAAAAATAGATAATTTTAAAATATTTGCTGTATGCTATTAAAGAGATGAAAACAAAATAAAGATTCCAAACTGTGAATTAATGTTTTATATTTTTAATTGGTATCTGAATTTCATTAAAATTCATATGTAAAGTATGAAGGTTTCAAGTATTTTAAATGCTATATAGCAGTGCAAAATTTTGCTAAGCATAGAAAGACATGTTCCAATTTACATTTCAGGGCCTCAGAGCTTCTCTAGCTAAGGGATTTAAAGCCACTGTGATGATAGAAAAGAGGGCTACTTGTTTAATACATGGGATGAGGCATAGAAAATGTTTTTAACATCCAGCCTTGTCACACCTGAGCCCTTCACACATATCTGAATATAAAGTGTTTCATGGGAATTAAGAAATAATAGAGTAGCCTTCTCTGATTCTGTTAAAGGAATGAGTGACTCTTAGCCTTTCATTGTTTTGTAGTCTTTTGTCAATGTCGAGGGGACAAGAAGGAAGTCCAGCAAAAAGAATTCAACAACTGTAAAGATAAGAAATGGCATCTGGGCTTAATCTCCACCTGAGCTTCACATGGAGGTGTCAAAAAGCAGTTCAGTTAGGAAAGAGTTTTAGGAAAGGTCTTACACAAGTCTGTGAAAATATCTTTCTCCTCACACCAGGTAGACCTTACTGGGTCAGATGTCTTGACAACCGGAAACCTCCTCAGAGACAGGTTTTTCAGACATAATTGGTAATTCTGTGTACCTAATTCAATGACTTTGAACAGCATTAGTGTTTGAACAAGAAGTACATCCTTTAGAAAAGGGAACAGAATACTGAGGAGAGCTAAACTTAAATAGTAGCTTATAGATTGTCTTAGGGAGCTATCCACCCAGGTAGCAAGGATTCAGATCAGTTTTGCATATACAGGCATCCAAAGACATTTGAGGTTTCCTGAGGTATCTGAGACATCCACATGGGGCTGGCAAATGTAAAAACAGATCTATGAGTTCTAGAGGGCCCATTTGTTTTCATATATGTATCTGAGTCTGTATTTCAGGTATGTTTTCTCTTCTATGAAGAAAGGTTGAGGGAACTGGGCTTTTTTAGCTTGCAGAAGAGAAGGCTCCAGGAAGACCTCATTGTAGCCTTCCAGCACTTGAAGGGAGCATACAAACAGGAGATGGAACACCTGTTTACATCTGTTGATAGTGACAGGATAAGGAAGAATGGTTTTAAACTAAGACAGGGGAGATTTAGGTTAGGTATTAGGAGAAAGCTTTTCACTCAGAGGGTGGTGAGGCACTGGAACAGGTTGCCCAGAGTAGTTGTGGATGCCCCATCCCTGGAAGTGATCAAGGCCAGTCTTGATGCAGCCTGCTCTAGTGGTTGGCAACCCTGCCCAGAGCAGGGGGTTGAAACTAGATGATCTTTAAGGTCCTTTTCAACTCAGGCCATTCTATGATTCTATGGTTCTATGACTCTTCATTCGTACTCTGTTTCTTAATCTAAACTTTGCCACTATTGGCTTCTTTAAGGTAACCTTTCCCCATGATGTTCTTGAAAAATGATTCTTATTATTCCTACTTGATCACAACAGTTTTGTTAAGAGATTGAAACAGCCTCATCCAACTTTAGAAAAGATATTTTGGCTACAAAAGGTGATCCAGTAAATTATTTGAAAATTTTACATCATCTGTGTACCTTATCTGTGTTTATTTAGTGTTGACATCAACTAAGTTGGCACACACACACACAAAAAAAAAAATACACGGAAATTAGAGATTCTAGTTTAAAGACACAGCCCAGAATTCCACATTTGAGTCCTAAGTCTGGACCTAATGCTGAATGTAATGAGTCAAAGGTGAAATTCCCAAAGACCTAAGTGATTGATTGATTGATAACACTGGAAAATAGTGATGTGCATTTCAGCAATAATATTTCAAAAGCCTATGTGAAATAATGTCAATAAAGATCAAGTTATTCTTACAGCAGTGTCATCACTTAAGTTGACGATTATTTTCATATTCTCTACTATAAAGTGTAATTTCAGAAAATCTTTTCTTAGGATAAAGTTTGACTAGCATTTCAACTTAGGAAGTCCTTCTCCAAAACCATTGCATCCAAATATATTTAAATGAAATGTGAGATAATGTTTTAAACATTTGTCCAGGGAGCAGGATATAACAAAGTCAGAGTGTTTCAGACTGAATTCAACCTGAACAGTTTTGATTCTCTTAAAATATTTCGTCTTTACAGATGAAAGAAAGCTGAAGATCTGGCTATCTGAATTCTATTTTGAAATTCCAAGATCATTAATACTGGTGCTGTCACCCACAATTCTTTTCATTATAATACTATTTGTTGTATTGCTTCTGGAGAGGTAAGAGAAACTGTCTTCTCCTGACCTATCTTCCTTTCTGTATCAGCTTTACTGCTATGACACACTGTACTTTGACCTTTTTGCTGTCCATAGGTCACCAATTTTCTGTTTCAGTTGGCTTGTGTAGCAAGAGCATCAGAATTACTTTTTGTTATTGTTGTTCCCATTTTTTTTTTTTTAACTCTGTTAAAATAACCTCGGTTTGGTAGCTAACTAAAAGTTGCTGAATTTTGAAATCCAAACAGTTCAGCTCAACAGAATGTTGACTAGTTTACTGCTGGACTTCAAGGGATGCATGTTTTGATAAATGTTTATACACATACATGCACCCATGTACATACAGAAGAAAATGAGAGCATGAGAGAATACGCCAGGAAAAGCTATTCTGATATGCTCGAGATGTTTATTTAATGATATGCTATTGAATTGGAACCAATTTTTCTCTTTCCTCAATAATTAAAACTAATTAAGTGCTGAAAGTCAGTAACAATGAATTTAAAGAAGACTTTAATCTCTGCAGGACTCTAGCATGGCTCCCAGCTAGCTAGCACCATCAGAGCATAGTACTTTGAAGATGAATTACTCAATTACTTTCTCAGATTGCCATTTCTCTGTTGGTTTTGCTCCGTGGTAGTTCACAGGGAAGAACAATCATGAAAAACCTCCTAAAGACGGGCATTTATGCTTGGAATGGTTTTCATAAATGCTGCAAAAGTAGGGATATGCTTTAGTTTGACTGAACTAAATAGATCTCCCCCAGTTATATTTGAGTTACAGTAAGCTGGGTAATGATATGTTCAACTTGGTGGACCCTTGACATCTTTTCTTATTGTCATTTATAGTAAAAGTGTTTTTTGAAGCATTGTTGGGATGGGGACCTTTGCTAAATTTCTCATGAACTTAACACAGTTTGCTAAAACTATATGTTCAAGAGAGGATGGCAGGGATAATGGATAAAATCAAGCAGGATGATTGGTACAGGGAATTTATGTAACCTGCCTGCTTGGAACTAGTAACTGTTTTTTTTCTTTACTTTTTATTTTTGAAAGATACCAAAATATCATTTAAATGCAGAGTTAACAAAGATGCTTCCCTTCCCTTCCCTTCCCTTCCCTTCCCTTCCCTTCCCTTCCCTTCCCTTCCCTTCCCTTCCCTTCCCTTCCCTTCCCTTCCCTTCCCTTCCCTTCCCTTCCCTTCCCTTCCCTTCCCTTCCCTTCCCTTCCCTTCCCTTCCCTTCCCTTCCCTTCCCTTCCCTTCCCTTCCCTTCCCTTCCCTTCCCTTCCCTTCCCTTCCCTTCCCTTCCCTTCCCTTCCCTTCCCTTCCCTTCCCTTCCCTTTTTTCCTTTCCCTTCCCTTCCCTTTTTTCCTTTTCCTTCTTTTTCTTTTTCTTTTTCTTTTTTTCCTCTTCCTCTTCCTCTTCCTCTTCCTCTTCCTTTTCCTTTTCCTTTTCCTTTTCCTTTTCCTTTTCCTTTTCCTTTTCCTTTTCCTTTTCCTTTTCCTTTTCCTTTTCCTTTTCCTTTTCCTTTCCTCTTCCTCTTCCTTTTCATTTTCATTTTCATTTTTCTCTTTTTAATTTTTGATAAAAGTTATGATCAAGGTTTCAATGACCAATGAACATTTATAAATTTGGAGTCATTAAGCTTTGAAAAACTTTTGCTCTGACAGAAATATCTGGAAATAAATAATATTAAGTTGCCCTGGTAAACTATAGCTTTAATGTTTAAATTTTAGAATAATACAGCAGAGGAATATAGTGGTGAATAATGTTACCTTCTGAAGAAGTAGCATTTAAAATTGGACATTCAAGCAAATCATTTTTATTGCGAATGACTTTAAACAGCTATTGTCTGAATACATTTAATAACATTTCATTATATCCCTTTAACATGATTTTAATTAAACAAAAATGGATTCTAATTACATCTGAAGATAGCAGACTGGAAAAAAAGCAAACAAGCTGTTCCAGAAAAGCAATGATGATGGTAATTGATGATGGTAAAAAAACCTAACAAGTGGAAAGGTTAAATACACTTAAGGTCTCACTCCCTGTGTTGTACCAGTTTGTGGCTTTTCCTGTTTCGTTTGTTAATGTTTTGGGTTAAGGAATGCTTGTGTTGTGGTTTAACCCTAGTCAGCACCATCCAGCAGCTTGTTCACTCCCTGACATTGGGATGCGGGTGAGAATCTAAAAGGTAAAACAGAGAAAACTTCTGGTTTGAGATAAAGACTGATTAATAGGTAAAGCAAAAGATGCACTTGCAGGCAATGGAAAATAAGGAACTCATTCACTACTTCCCATTTGCAGGCAGATGTTCATCCATATCCAGGAAAGCATCCATCACAAGTAATGGTTACTTGGGAAGACAAACACCATAACTCCAAACATATTCCCACTCCCCTTCTTTCCAACAGTTTTATTGCTGCTCATATGTTATCACATGGTATGGAATATCCTTTTGGTCAGACTGAGTCAGCAGTCCTGTCTGTATCCCCTCTCAGCTTCTTGTGCAACCCCAGCCTGCTCGCTGGCAGCTAAGAGTGAGAAACAGAAAAGATCTTGACACTGTACAAGCACTCCTCAGCAAATGCTAAACAGTGGTGTACCTACACTATTTTTATTAATCATCCAAAACATAGCACCATAAAAGCTACTATGAAGAAGTTTAACTCTATCACAGTCAAAACCAAGACAGCTTGTTATTATTATATGAAAGCTACTATTGAAATCAGTGAAATTTTTGCCTTAAAAAAAAAAAAGGATCCAATACACAAAACATTTTTTTCTCTTTCTTTCTTCAATATTTATTTTTATCTCTCTCGCTGTCATTTTTGAGATTAGTATTTTGTTGTTAATTAAATCAGTCTTGATTTGTTCTAAGCTCATTTTTATCTACTGAAAGTATAGTTTCAGTGGTAATAGTTTTGAATTACTCCATACATAGTATTGCTCTGTTTCCCTTTGACTATTCCAGTATCACTATATATGTTGTGCATATATCATTATCTCCAAAGAATTTAACCTCTACAGTGTTTTATTATTCCTTTCATATTTCTTCCTCTTTTATTAAATCAGAAACTTTCTTAAATTCAGTGAAAAACACTTCATCACAAGAAGATGCTATTTCAAATAATCAAATAATATTGATATTACTATGCTTCCTAGGCAATAAATTGTTGAAAATTTCTGTTAATGGGATTTTGGTGTCATTCTATTAACTCAGGTATCAATACTATTGATTTATCCTTTAGGAGATTTTTGTCCTCATCTTTTATTGCGTCATCTATAATATGGTTCTTTTGTTTTGGAAGGTCTATTCAGGTCTATTGTCTGTAAGTGATGTAATTTTTAGGTGATTTCAGAAAATTTATAAAGAAAATATTATAACGAAGATGTATATTTGCTTATCATTGTCAGTAAGGGCATGATTTGATCCAAATTATGTTTCACAGAAAGATATGAGCTTATTAGATGGGATTTGAGGACAGCTGTATTTTAACTGCTTCATGTCATCATGTCATTATGATGTCGATTCATCTAATGCCTATGTTTGTTTTGAAGTTTGCTCTATCTGCCCACAAACTGACTTCTTTAAAGGCATTTCTGAGGAATTCATAACAAACCAATTATGATAATGGTAAATTCTCCAACAATGTTGCATAAATGTTGCATAAAGCAACAATATGTGAACTTAAAGCACTTCAACAGGTATAGATTTTTTTTTTTCAGTCTAAACATCTAAAAAGTCATCAGTCTCTATTAAGTAATTTGGCTTTTTCAGCTATCAGAATTTATTTAATCACATAAGGTTAATGGAAAATGGTGCTTAACATTCTTTCATGTAAAAAAGTGATCTTATTCCCTTTATATGTTTGTTGTTGTTGTTGTTGCCAAAATTTATCTTGCATTCAAACCAAAGTGTCTTGGATATTTACAGTGCATCACAGGAGATTTACCACACTAAGTGGAAGAGGTGGCTCAGGTGGTCCTATGGTCAACAGTAACCTGTAAGATACAGGTTCATGCAAAATTCCAGTAGGAGAAGTCTCAGGACTTCTGGAAGGTGTCTCGGGTTCCATAGGGACTGTTTATTCCCTACATAGTTCCACTGTGTACACAAACATCTTAAAAGTGAAGATGGTCAGAAATTCACATCAAGATATTTCTGGGTACAAATATTGATTTATTAAAACTAAGATTTTGAGGAGCACACAAGGATGGCATTTAATGCTAGCCCACTGCAGAGAGAAGAAAAATGTGTGGGTATGCATATTCATATTCATATTTCACTGAACATTAAATATTTTAATTTGGAAAATGTCAGGTGCAAAATTATTCAAAATAGTAGAATATTGTTTCAGTTTATCACATTCCAGACAGCTGTTTCAAGGGTAAAATTTTTGGATAACCTCTTTTCTTCACTTAAAATGTTGATTTATTTAACTTTCAGCTCTACTTGAAAGACATTTACAAATTGTGATTTTTTTTTAATTGTTTTTTTTTAGTATTATTAGTATCTAGGCATCCACTGATGAATATTTCCAGAATACTTTAGAAACAGTTTTCCCTTTGGTGAAGCTTTCTTATTTTTCTTTTTCTTTTTCTTTTTCTTTTTCTTTTTCTTTTTCTTTTTCTTTTTCTTTTTCTTTTTCTTTTTCTTTTTCTTTTTCTTTTTCTTTTTCTTTATATATTTATTTTTATTTTATTATTTTTTATTTTTTTATTTTTATTTTTATTTTCTTTCATGTGAGAAACCTGTAAAGAGTGAAATATCAATGTCTACATTAGAGTTCTACATGGAAGCTTTCCCGCACCACAGATAAGCTGCACTGAGGATAATCTTGGGAAAACATGCACTCACTAGACTATATTAAACGTTTTTTGATCTCTGCAAATTTGTGAAATTGAGAAATTGAGAAAACAATTGATTTGTTTTATTGATTATGTTAATGCAGTACAAAGTTTTTGGAAGATGTGATGTATATTACTGTCTTTAGGTCCTTCAAATCATTCCTACTCTCCATAGTTGTCCTATGCAGAATCTTATTCTGGTTTACTTTTTCCCAGATGTACACTACATTTTTCCATGCTGAATGTTATTTTTTTCCTAACAAGGATTAGTAAGTACATTTGTTGCCTAGTTTTATGAATAATGTAGATTGTATAAATTCTGTAAAATAATAATAATAATAATTGCAAAATTATTAAATATCTTCCACGCTCTCCAGAAACCTCCTAGACTGCTTGCTCTGGTCTGTGTTGTGCTTCCAGGATACATCTGGGAAGTTGAAGTCCGCCACGAGGACAAGCACTGATGATTTCGGAACTTTTGTCAGCTGCCTGTAGAACTCCTTATCAGTTTCCTCATCCTCAACAGACCCCCACCAGGATGCTAGCCTTGTTGGCCTTCCCGCTGATCCTAACCCATAGGTACTCAACCTTATCATTCCCAGCCTCAAGTTCCACGACATCAAAACTCTCTCTGATATAGAGACCCACACCACCACCCCTTCCATGCTGCCTGTCCCTTCTGAAGAGCCTATAGCCAGACATTGCAGCACTCCAGTCATGAGAGTGGTCCCACCACATCTCTGTGATGGCAACCAAGTCATAGCCTGCTTGTCGCACGATGGCTTCCAGCTCCTCCTGTTTGTTACCCATGCACTTCAGTTGGGCCATTGCCTTATCCCTTGGCCTTGTCATTGTTCCCCCGGCACAGCTCTAACAAGCCTTGTTTCAGCCCTGTCCCCCTCCTCACCTAGTTTAAAGCCCTCTCAATGAGTCCCAACAGCTCCTGGCCCAGGATCCGTTTTTCCCTTAGAGATAGGGACCCGTCTGCGGCCATCAGGCCAGGTGCCGAGTAAAGCGCCTCACGGTCAAAAAAAAACCAACAAATTTTCTGTGTTGGCACCAGCCTCTGAGCCATGTGTTTATCAGGTGGGCTTTCCGTGTCCTCTCTGTACCCCTCCCTGCCACCGTAGGGATGGACGAAAACACCACCTGTACTCCCACTCCATACACTAACCGTCCCAGTCCCCTAAACTCTCATTTGATGGTCTTCAGGCTTCTCTTCAATGTCATCACTGCCTGCCTGGACTATTAAAAGAGGATAATAGTCAGAGGGGTGAACCAGGTTGGGAAGCTTTCTGGCAATGTCCCTGACCCTGGCCCCAGGGAGGCAGCAGACTTCCCTATGGGTAGGGTCAGGCCAACAAACAGGTCCCTCTGTTCCCCTGAAAAGGGAGTCACCCACAACAATCTCCCTTCTTTCTGTCTTCGTGGAGGCAGTCCTGAGGCGTGGAGTCGAGTTCCTCGCCCTAGTCAACCTCCTGGGTAGACTTTCCACCTCTTCCTCAGCTACCGGTCTCTCAAGCTCCAGGGCCTCAAACCTGTTGTGTAAGGGCACCTGGGAAGGTGGGGCCGGTAGGGGAGGGCATCTCCTGGGATGTCGAGCAGGGAACTGTTTCCATTCCTCCTCAACTCCTAGGTGGACCTCCTAGGGCAGGGGGTCCACCCCCTTTTGGGGTGTCTCACCCCAGTGCCTGTCCCTCAGGCCATGCAGGGAGTCACTCCACAAGTCTATCTTGTGCTCACACTCTCTGATATCCCTCAACCTCTCGACCTCCTCCCTGAGCTCTGACACGAGGCGGACCAGGTCGTCCACCTGCTCTCACCTCACGCACACAGTCTCTCTGTCCCCTGCAGGTGGTAGCAACAGGCTCAGGCACTCCCTGCTCCCAGAGACCTGAACTGCTGCAGTTTTGATCTGGCAGTCAGTCTGGGTGTATACAGACTTCCTGGAGACTGCACTGTGCCTGGTGTACACCATTGCAGCTGAGCTAGCAGTAGACCGCTGTTAGAGGATGTGTTCATATGGGTGGGGGGGAGCACTCTGCCCTTCCTGCTCGCCCTGCCTGCGCAAACTGCTGCAGTAACTGCTGTGTCACTCCCTTCTGATGCGTCACACCCTGTTTGCCTGTCCTGGTCACTGCGCTCCTGGTCGCTCGCGCTCCCTAGGGGCAGCTAATGAACGGCCGGGGAGGGGGCACTGCTGGCTTCACCTACGCCTCCTTCTCACCTCGTTCACCTCCTTCATGAGGGCTGCCGGGTCCTGGCGGCTCCCTCGAGTGGGCTTGGTGCTGGAAAAATTAGCCCCACCTGTCCCTCTGCTCCACTGCAGAATGCGTCTGCCCCAGAGCCAATCACCTTGGCAAGTCAATATAGGAGTGGCTAGCCAGGATGAGGGGGCTGGCTGCTTGGGGATAGGCTGGGGATAGGTTAATTGTGCATTAGTTGTTTTGTATACGTGATGATGATGACGATTATTATTATTATTATTATTATTATTATTATTATTATTATTATTATTATTATTATTATATTATTATTATTATTATTTTATTATTATTATTATCATTATTATTCTGTCTTAATAAACTGTCTTTATCTCAGCTCACAGGTTGCACTTTCTCATTTCTCTCTTCCATCCCAGAGAGGGAGGGAGAAGGGTGAGCGAATGGCTGTGTTAAACTTAGCTGCTGGCTGGGTTAAACCAGAACAAAGGCACATAAACATTAAAAAGTGTAGTTCGTAAAATCAGACAGATTGGCTACCTCTGGCCTAGTGGATGGATGTGTATATTTAAAGAGCTTAAAGTGCACCTGAAAATGTATATGTCTTTTTGCTTCGTTATACAGCATGACCTGCTGGAACATTAAAAGTTGCCAGGCTCTGTTGCCTCTGGAAGAAAGTTGGCATGGCAAAGGTACAATAGTGCCAAGTTTCCTCATGAAGGTATAACAGTATGCTGTGGATGATCAAATACAATCATGAAAAAGGCACAAATTCTTATCTGTAGTATTAGTTCAATTAGCTATTTACACAGATTAGTATTTATGATAAGCTTTAAAATAAGATTCTGTCAAATAGATACTTTATTCTTTCCAGAGTCATTTAATGAACTTTTTTCATGGAGTCTGGATGTTCACTTTAACCGCTCCTGTATGAGGAAATAATGTAGCTGTAAAAATTCCCATTCATAGCACACCAGGGACAGAATGGGTTGCTAAAGGTATCTGTTATATATTATCACAATAGATTCAGTTCCTTCTACCTGTGGTTTAGCAATCAAACATTTTTCTTTAGTGTTTCTTCTGCATGCGTTATGAAGGGTAATGGCCAGGTACACTATCATGTTGTTGATTCATTTTGTCTTTTCCTCAAGTACCAGAAAACAGAAGGAGGGAACGGTGAGGAATCAGAAAACAAAAAAAAAAAATAAAAAATAAGTGGCCCTCTATGGCTCTATGAAGCATATTTTTTTAGAAAGATGATGTGATTTGTATGCTTACATACAGACTTTACACCAGACACAGAACTGACAAGTTTTTCCTGAGATTTACCATGACTTTGAGAGCACATTCATTTCATTCCACAATGCTAAGAAATACTTTCGTACCTGAGACCTTTTTTTTTTTTTTTTTTTTCCCATGACACTAAACAATCCCAAATCCCCTTTCCATCAGGTTAACGCTGTTTACAGTTCACTGATGTGTCATTGATATGTTCTCCATTCTATTGTTTATTCATATGGTTAAATTGTTTAAAAAATGAAGCACTTTAATGTGTAAAATATTTTGCACTTTTTTTTTTTTTTTCTCACAGCTATAAATAGAATAAAGATCACTGAATTCCGAGTTAAGATATGCTGCAAGAGAAACAGTATGTGTAATTCTTCAGTCATACAGGAACATATATTCAAGTATATATTCAAGTCAAGTATACTTTCAAAGATCAATACTTTATAGTAAAATCTCAGATACTAAATCCCAGATATCTGATAAAAAATAACATTGTCCTTACACTTTAAAAAAAAAAAAAAAAAAAGTATTTGCTGGTACTTGCACTTTTCCAAGCAAATAACAGCATTAGAGCCCCCAGAGCTATACAGTATCTGTGGCATTATTTTTCAAACCTAATTTCTAAAACAATTGACTTGTCCAACTATTATTTTTTTTTAATGCAGTAGAAGACTTCTGACATTACTTATATAAGAATTTGTTTTTTAAGTCAAATGTACTGCTCTCAGCTTCTTACTTAATTGATGTTACAGCTACAATAATAACAACAACAACAATAATAATAATAATAGTCTATCCTCTTTTTTGGGGGTTTCACTCTGTTAATATATGGAATTATATTGTTAAGTCCAAACAGACAAATTGTTGTTTTGTTGGAAGAATATGATTTAGCAGCTAATCAAGACATATATTGAATATATCTTCCCAAATGAAAATGTAATCTATTCAAGGTCATGAAGAGATGTCTAGATGATGTAGATGAAAAAGGATTACTTCCGCTTGTTTCCAACAACAACAACAAAAAGCAAATATTAGGTGGATTGGAACAATCATGACTCAATGTAAATACAATATTTAACATTTTAATACAAAGTCAAGCAAACAAAATGTACTCCAAGATAAATTGTATGTATATATTTCTAGTTCTGTCTGTTTTGTACTAGTACATGCTTTTATAATATGGAATAGGAATAAGCAGGAAATGCCTAGGCAAAGATTAGTTAGCACTATGAACCGTTCAGTGAGCAATTCGGTGATTTTTTTTTTTCTCTTTAGAAATTATTCATCAAAAGTATTACTTCAAAAACATGTTCATTATTCATAACTGACAGCTAAATATGCTTACTCATTTCGGTCTACTGTTACACTGTGTTTTAAAAGCCACAGTGTGGCTGATATGCCACAAAGTAATGTGGTGAACCATAACCATTTTTAAGTGTATGTATTATTGTTGCAGCCTGTGGTTGCGCAAAAGTATCTTGGGATTATCAGGCAACTTATTTACCAGCAGTGGAAATACTTACCTGCACTGCAGAGAACTGTTTCTGCTCCATGATTTGATCACAATAGAATTATAAAAAGGAAAGAAATCAAAGTAACTGTAAGACACTCTCACTATTTCCTCTGTCAAGGATCTTTGAACAAGTATATATTCAAAAGTATCTACAAGACTTTCTTTCAGATAGTATTCTCACAGAATAAAAAAATCAGAAGGAATTATTTGTGGATACTAATAACCACTGTTATAAACAATGTCAAAATAATCTTTTGTTTGTTTGAAATCCAACACAGACTTGGAGATCCCTATTGTAAGAGCTTTTAAGTTTTGGCAGTCATTTATCATAACAGCATTCTCCCAACTATTAACAGGAGTTGTTCTTTGTTCTTAGTGTATTTACAATATTTTAAAATATTTTTACCTTCTCTATTTATTCTTTATTTATTCTAAATAAATAGAATATTCTTTATTTTATTCTAAATATCTTCTATTCTATTCTATTCTTTATTTTATTCTAAATATCTTTATTCTGTTAAAACATGACCTTGGGAGGAAAATTAATCAACATGATGTTCAAAACTTTCTAAGCAGTGAAGACAAAGACAAAGCTGAGTTTACAATGTTATCAACTACTGATGATTCATACAGTAAGAATGTCAGATTTTTTACTTGGGTAGATAATGGACAAGGGGAAATGGTTTTAAACTTAAAACAGGGAGGTTTTTATTACATGTTAGGAGGAAAACCACCCTTCACTCAAAGGGTGGCTAGGCACTGAAGCAGATTGTCCAGAGAAGTTGTGAATGCCTCATCCCTGGAGTTGTTCAAGACTGGGTTGGATAGAGCCCTGGGCAACCTAATCTAGTGAGCAACCTAATGGGTAACCTAATCCATCCTTGTCCATGTTAGGGGAGTTGGAGCTAGGTGAACTTTAAAATCCCTTCCAACCCAAGCTATTCTACGATTTTCATTTTTACATGCACACACAAAAACACACATTAAAAGAAAAATCCAAAACAAACCTCAGTTTTTATTTATTTATTTATTTTGTTGTTTTCATACCATTGATAAAAATGTTTCTCCTAAGTCATGAAGAGTCATTCTCTAAATATTTATACAGAGAGGTAACATGGAATAGGTTTAGCAGGGTTAGGTTGATCATTTGATAAACAGATTTGAAAAACAAAAATTAGTCTTAAAAGTGAAAACTGTCAATGTGTTACTCCTTGGTTTAGAGAAAAAGAAATTACGGTGTTGATGTTCCATTTATTCTACTTTTCTATTTGTCTTTATTATTATTATTATTATTACATTGAAATATCTTTATTAATTTTTGCACTGTAATATTTTTAAGTTTTGAGGAATGGTTCCCTTGAATGATTACATATATCCCAAGTAATGACTGTTCTTTTTCTGTTTTGATGCCATCCATCAATAGACCTAGAGTGCAATAAAAGTGAAATGTCAGTGTGACAAATTATGCTCAAATTAGTTTGTAACAAATAACTACATTGTTATAAATAATTAATCCAAAACATCTCTGGGAGTTACCAGTCTCTGTGCTGACTTAATGGCTGTGAGCTGAGAGGTAGTAACTATATGCATATTCCTAGTTTAGTGCAAATTCAAACAGCAAAAACATTAGAATTAGCAATTTAAGCTAATTGAAATTTAAAAGGAGAAAAGTAGTATCTATAATTTACCAAAATAACCCTTTTCTCTCTCACCAAAAGGTTAGCTTTGCAACGAATAATGTTACAGTACTGAGCATCACTGGATTTTTCATTCTTCCTGTGATCTAAACAAGCGTTCACTAAATCCAGCTTCTGGTAGGTAACAGGAATTGCCTTTGCAAGAATCCTTCCAATCTTCAGCTGCATCAGATGAGGCTCACCAAACTTCTGTTTAGATCAATTCTTATAACCTGTTTAGCCATGGTCACATGCATGATCCACCATCACTGATGATCTTAAGTTACATTAAAATAACTCCTATCTCATTTATACACAAAAGACAGACATATGTGACTCTTCCTGAACCGACAGGAAGTTTCTACTGAAGATTTTCTATTTAAAATTATCTGTATACAACCAAGATAATTCAACAGCAGGAACTGCCTGCTCTTGGACAGCCAGATTCTCTAACTAGGATGCTAACTACCACATTGAGACATACTAATAGTAATTATCAATTAGCAAACAAAATGGGCTGATAGGGGAACTTTCTGGGACCATCCCAAATTCCCACCTGTTGAATTGGAAATTCTGACAATCACCTTGTCTCCCATGACCTCTTCTCTCAAACAAGTATGTTGAGAGCCACACATCCGGGGAGCTTCTGGGCCACCTGGAGAATTAATGACATTGCATTGAATATGTACATGGGGGGAAAAAAAAAAAAAAGAAGAAAAAGAAAAAAGATATCCCAGCTCCGCCATAATTATTACTGTAGAAAAAATTTGACCTTCATCCTTATATTACAATTATTACTTAAATTCTGTAGACTTCGCTAAAGTGGGAAAAAATGCACTTGAAACATATTTCTCTTAACCTCAGCCACATTTTTCTCTCCAAAAGTAAACAAACAAATGAACAGACAAAGCCCACTCTGCTTCTGGCACAGTAATTGCTGAGAACTATTAGTCTTTTCCCCTTGCAGCTGGAGTTTGAAAAATAGTGCTTTCTTGTTCAATTTCTATGTATTAATAATTGATACATCATTTATGATGAAAATATTTGTGATTACTAGAAAGCAGAAACACTCAAAATAGTGAGTGTATTTTCCTTTTTTTTTTATTTATTTTTTTTTTCCAAAATAAGTATTTAACAATAATAACAAAACCAGAATGTTACTTGAATGCTGAAGAAGCATTAGAAGAAACTTAGAACTCTTAGAGGAAAACACTCACAATTAACAAAGTTAAAGAAATTACAGGCTATTACTTTAATACTAAAAATGTTGTAATTTTCAGTTCCTGAAGACTACTTTCCTAGTGACTTCATATAATTTTGATTTATTTAATCCCCTTCTGTCAAGTTCTACCTTTCTAGTATACATCCTTACATATATACACATAACATCACTTTAATAATAAGTAATAACTAATAATTAATAGTAACTAATAATAACTCTTTTTTTTTTTTTTTTTTTTCTCCCAAAGCCAAAGCCATTATGCCATTATGTGGGAACAAGCTTAAACATGTTAAAAAAAAAAAAAAAAAAAAAAAAAAAGAAACCTTAAAATAAATATAAATAAACTAAATTGAGTTATTTGGCTTAAAATATATACTAAAATCTAAAGTAAGAATACAGCTGTAGATTTCTAAGTTATATTGGTTTTTGTAAATTTGTGTAGTGGAGTCATTTTGCAATTTGTGCAGTTGAAGTCATCATATGAAAATGCTTGATAACTGTTTTGTACTGTCTTTGTGAAATAAGCCATCTGCTGTACATAGACCCTTCCCAGATTGAGAGCAACCAAGACTCATTAACTGAAAAGGTCAAAGTACATGCAGAGCCTTAAGAAAAACAAGGAGATGGAGGGGATTTGAAACCTAGGAGAAGCAATAAACCTATTTGTTAGTACAGCAAAAACATAGGAGTGGGGGATCCCTAAGCATGGAAAGAGGTCATGAGATGCAAAAGCTTCCATTCCAGCAGGAGTAGACGTCTCTAATTTTTCACTAAACCACCATTATGTGACTTCCCCATAATACCATGCATAACACTTCTGCCTTTCTTACCACCATGGCCAACTCTGTTTGAGAATCTCCTAAAGTTATCTTTTAATTAACAGGCAGAGTCATAGTCAGAGGGAAGGTTAAGAACCAATGGAATAAATTAATGAAAATGGGAGGTTCTGTAAATTGTGGGACAAATGAAGCAGAAGAACTGCAGCACCAAAGAGAAACTTGGTCAATCACAAGAGAAAAATCAGTGAGTTTCATGCAGCTCCACACAGCCAAATAAGGTGGAATAGAGTCTTGATAGACCTGAACTCCAAACAACAGTGAGGTGTGCTGAGAACACAGAACTCTGGTACTTGTGGTTTTGAAAGGAGTATGATATATAAAATGAAGAACCTGTCAATAGAGTACCAATAAGTACATCTGCTGATTGGAAATACTGCAACTGTAAGGCTCTTCATTATGAATGTTAGCCATATATAATTTTTATCCTGGTAAGCCTTTCCCACACAAGAGTGTAATCACGTTTGTGGGGTGTGATAAGTCAGATGTTTCCGGGTTTCCAGTTCAAATGTTTCAGATGATATTTATTCTGTTATGTTCCATGTCAGAAACATCTGACTGTGACTACAGGATGGGTTATACATACCTCCATGTGTAACACTGGCACAGGTTCAAATAGGATGCAAGCACTGTTTCCTTGCTACCAGCCTTCCTTTCTCACTTCTCTGTGCCAGTATCACCCCAGTATGTATTTTACATTTTGTAGCTACCAGTTGCTAATTTTGTTGTGATAATTTGCATAATTTTATGTAAGTTTTGAATGTCTGTATTTAAAAAGAAATAACACAATAAAAGCTTCTGTGATAGGCAATATGAAAGCTGAGATTAGCAGTTGATTCTGTTTACAAAAATAATATACATTCCAAAAATAAGTAAAATAGAGATAAGAGTCTACCTACTCTGAAAATTTCAGAGGGAGAAGAGTTCATCTTTTGTTACCGTGGGGAACTGTATAAAAGCTAAGAATTTACCTAGACTTTAATAACATACTGGTAAATAAAGGAAATGAAGAGAAACATTACATTTTGATTGCTATAGGACATTCACTTAATAAAAGCATTCATGTGTCAAGTTGAGTGTAGAAGCTAACACGCAGTAATATCTAGGTTTCAAATGTAAATTAGAATAAACAAATTAGTATACATAAGCTTCCAGCAACCTTTAAACCTACTTATTTTCTCTCTCATCTCCATGAACAATAACTGACCAGAGCTTAAAGCTAAATGCAGGAAGAAATTCAAAGTTTTAAATCTGCAAATAACTGTATTTGTACTTGGAGTGAATTGTTCTTTTGATAAAATACATGACATTCATCCTGAAAGTTAAACTTCTGCACAAGTCTTTATAGGCAGAATGTATTACAGTAGTCTGTATTTGTTGATTAGAATGCCACAGAATTTTAAGACAACTGTTTTTTGTAAAGCTATTACAGTCACTGAAAAAGAGAGCTGTAATAGGCACTTTTTGAGACTGACTTGGTTTGTCTGAGAAGAATTTTAGTTATTTTAACATTTATGAAATGGTTTTCTCTATATCACAGAATCACAGAATCACAGAATTTTCTAGGTTGGAAGAGACCTCAAGATCATCGAGTCCAACCTCTGACCTAACGCTAGCAGTCCCCACTAAACCATATCCCTAAGCTCTACATCTAAACGTCTTTTGAAGACTTCCAGGGATGGTGACTCCACCACTTCCCTGGGCAGCCTGTTCCAATGCCTAACAACCCTTTCAGTAAAGAAGTTCTTCCTAACATCTAACCTAAAACTCCCCTGGCGCAACTTAAGCCCATTCCCCCTCGTCCTGTCACCAGGCACGTGGGAGAACAGACCAACCCCCACCTCGCTACAGCCTCCCTTGAGGTACCCATAGAGAGCGATAAGGTCGCCCCTGAGCCTCCTCTTCTCCAAGCTGAACAAGCCCAGCTCCCTCAGCCGCTCCTCGTAGGACTTGTTCTCCAGGCCCCTCACCAGCTTTGTCGCCCTTCTCTGGACCTGCTCAAGCACCTCGATGTCCTTCTTGTAGCCAGGGGCCCAAAACTGAACACAGTACTTGAGGTGCAGCCTCACCAGAGCCGAGTACAGGGGGACAATCACCTCCCTAGCCCTGCTGGTCACGCTGTTCCTGATACAAGCCAGGATGCCGTTGGCGTTCTTGGCCACCTGAGCACACTGCTGGCTCATATTCAGCCGACTATCAACCATCACTCCCAGGTCCTTCTCTGCCTGGCAGCTCTCCAACCATTCCTCTCCCAGCCTGTAGCTCTGCTTGGGGTTATTGCGCCCCAGGTGCAGGACCCGGCACTTGGCCTTGTTGAACTTCATGCAGTTGACCTCAGCCCATCGGTGCAGCCTATCCTACAGATACTACATAAGTGGCTGAACACTGAACTTTTTTTTTTTTTGTGTGTGTGTGTGTTTAATTCAAAGCTGATAATAAAATTTTTAGGAAAGCTATTTGGGAGGAGCAGTACATTATATTTATACAAGTCAAGTAATTGTTCCAATTTTAAAAATAACTCATTATTCAAAAAAAAAAAAAAAAAAAAAAAAAACAACAAAGAGCTTGGAAAGCTTGTTATTAAAGCAAATGAGATACTTTAAAAACATGTTTTAATATATTTGTTTTTCTTTTTAAATTTGGATTAAAAGATTGTTGAAGATTAAAAAATAAGACTAAATGTTAAGTTTTTGACAAGTATGCACTTTTTTTTTTTTTTCTTTTTCTTTTTATATAGGTACATATGCATTAGCAGAGAGAGAAAAAGAGAGAAAAAAATATTTTCATCTTTTTGTTCAGAATTAAGCCAATTCCCAACATTCTAAAATCATTTCATAAATAGAATGTTTATGTTGTGTCGGACACAACTCTGAAATAAGCTGGAGAGGTGAGCAGGACCATACTCATGTGATTTGAGTGGGTCTGTCTGAACAGTTATGTCTCAAAAATGTTCACATAGTAAGGCTGCAGTCATACTCCCTAGTGTCCACAGTCTAAGTCAGCTCTATCTGCTCTGATGAACTGAGGAGTCAGCTGAATAAGTTACAAATATCTTGTGGACTAAGGCTGTGTACAGAGGGGAAGAAGCAAAAGTCTTTTTTGCATCTTAGAAATTCAACCCCATCTACCTTTTGACAATACCTGTGCTTTTGCATACTCCAAAATAATTCTCTGGCATTTAGACTTGTGTAGGACTCCAAAGGATTTTCAACTGTCATATTTAATGGCACTGGATCTTAATAAAATTAATGTGACTATAACTACTAAAATTACAGAAGTAGAACACTGCTAAATTGAAAACACCTATAAAAACTATGATGAAGTGACACTTTCTTTGTAAGAAAACTCAGAAAAGCTAATATACTGAACTAATGGAATACATTTTGAAAAATATGCGAACAGTTACAGGTACCTCATAAACCTCTGAGGACCTGAATTAAGTTTCAATCAACTATGCCTGAAAAAAGTGAAATTCAGCCACGCCAGGACATTTTTAATAATTTCTAGGAGAGTATAACATCAGAAAACAATAAGTCTCTCCTGAATTCACAGCTAATGTGACTTCATCAGAGTGTGTTTTTGCTGTTATCAAATTTCAACAGTATGTCATTTTTACTGTCTCATGCAGTCAATATGTATAACTCCTTCTGATGATGATTTTAGTCATTTCTCTGATCCCCTAAAAGTATTTTCTTCAGTGAAGGGCCTGCCTGATACAATGCCCACTGAGGTCATCAGACACCTTCTAACTTCACCAGATTTTGATCCAATTAAGAGCTTTATCTTTGTTTATTGAATTGCAACTCAGTAGATACTTTCTCCTGAGACCCTTTAATAAAACAGTTTCTAATGTTTATATTTGATGTTCTCTGAAACTTCATCCTTCCGTGTTTATTTATTATGATCTCCTATCATAGTTCCTCTCCAGTGGTTACATAAGGATGTAACCACTAACCAGTGACATGGTGATATCCTGATTATTATCTGCCACTAAAATTTTTAAACAGACTTCCATTAATCCTGTACAATATTACCTTCTAACTTAAATCACTCTCAGAATAAGGTAAATGATAATGTCTCATGACTACTATTTCTAGTACAGTTTAGCCTGTAAAAATAAAATCATAGCTAACTTTGCTGATTCACATTTTAAGTAGTAATGAATAATATAAAAACAACAGTAGTAGAATATCACTAATCATTTTACCATTAATCTTTGATTGTTAGCAATAACTACACAGCTTTTCTCTCTGTGCCTTGCTTATTTTCACTGGGACTCTGTTAAAAGGGATGTATTTCTGAGGAACAATTTAGTTTCAGCTTCTAGATGTCTTTCTGTGTGAGATGGGTTGGGCCTTTTAATTTCATGTACTGTCACAGGGTGACTACAAATTACCACAGACCCTTTCCTGCCTCTGTGGACCCTGAGCCAGATGGGTACCATTTGCCTAGGTTCAGTGATATCCACGTACAGGCAGCTATGGACAGGCTGCTGCTGCCACTTGCCATTGATTACCACTTTTGAACCTCTGGCTGAAGACTCATGCAGAACCATAAGTCATGCAGACTTATGTAGAACACGTAGAAAGTGCAATAACAGAATGATCCATCCTCTCAGAAACCATCCATTGTCATCTTTCTCAAATTAAATGATGAATCCATAGTAGAAAGCTTCAGGCTTCAGTATAGTGGGCATTAGCTGAGTTACACCTGCTAGCTTTGCACATGTTAGAAGGTTCATAAATTTGCAAGTAAAATCTAACTACTTATATATTATTTGTTCATCTGCATTTCACCTTATGTTTGCTCAGAGCCAGCATGTGGCAGCTCAGCTGACCTGAGATGATTCAGCTTTGTGCTAGAGCCCTCAAACGGAATTGTCCAACACAGGAAAAAACAAGAGGAGGTAAAAGCAGTCTCCCAAAACCTTTTGTGAACATCATCAAGCTCCTACAAAAACCCATCAACCTAAGTAAGGCCTGGAGAAGCTTTTGTCCTATAACACCATTTGGAAATGGAAAATCTATGTTCATCACAGTACAGTTGTTTCAACCAGTATTTTTATTAGGTGGTATTGTGTATGTAGCCAGAAGATTAAACACTAAAGGCTCCTATGTTTATCTGGAGAAATGTATGAGTAATTTTTGTGTCACTTAGGTCTCTTTTTCATGTTCTTAGCTTTTCTGCTAAGAACAGGCTATACACTACCACAAGACCTTTTATTGATTTATCCCGGAACTGCACCCTTGCTTTTAGCTGGGCACAATATGATAAAGTAGAGGTCTACCTCATAAAAAGAACACGCAGGAATCCATACAATTCACCCAGCTCACCATACCTGGTTGCACAGTGTGTATATATATATATATATATATTTAATTTTAATTTTTATTTTTTTTAAAGTAGATTGAAGTAGAGCTAGGCTAGTGATTAGGCATCCTCTTAATCACAGGTGAAGAAGCATTTCAAGCTGGGAATCATGTCTTTACAACCACAATCATGTAGTGTTTTTCCTGCTAATGCTCCCACTCATCTCCGACTGGCATGGTGCCTTCTCACAGTTCAATTGAGAGGTTGTTGAATAATATAGGTGCCAGTCAATTACATGTTTATGAAAGCAATCTGAACTTTAGTATAGGTGCTGAGTCATTCAGAAGAGCTTACCTCTGGGTGTGATGGCAGAACAGACACCCTGTGACCCTTTTGAGCCTGCAAACTTTGATATTTATTTTAAAAGAGTCACCTTGAATACCTTAAGAGAGGTCAATATAAATGTCAGAGAAATAAGCGGAGGCAATCAAAAATATTATATTCTTGGCTTTGGCTTTACAGTAGAATGTCAATGACTAGATTTTAAAAGTTACTCCTATTTGTAAAAAAATGTATTTGTCATTGTCATTACAATACTTAATCAGAAGCTGAAATGATTTACAGATAAGAGGCAAGATCATTTATTCTTATTCTAGAGCCACATAATTTATTCTGTATGCCTAAATTAGAGTGCAAATTCTTGCTTATGATACTAAAAATGCCCTCAAAGTTCCCAACATTATGGTTACTGCTAATGGAAAAATAAATAAATAAATAAAAAAGTTACTCTTTCTCTTATTACACCAATGGCCAACTGAACTCCACCACACTGCTCTCACTCCCCGTCCTCAAAGGAGGAGCAGGAGAAAATATGATGGAAAAAAAAAAATCATAGGTTGAGATAAGGATAATTTCATTAAAAGAAACAGAAAGAGGAAACAAACAAACAAACAAAGGCTGCATGGAAACCAAGAGAGAAAAAAATATTCTCTACTTCCCGTCAACAAGCAATGTTCAGCCATGTCTCAGGAAGCAGGGTCTCAATAGGTGTAGCAGTTGTGGGAAGACACACATCTTCATAACAAGACCCTCCACTTCCCCCTCTTGCTCACCCACAGCCTGCTGGCTTAAGCGGGTTTGGAGGGAGTCTTGATGCTGTTCCAGCACTGCTCAGCAATAGAAGAAACAGTGTGGTGGTTTTACTCAGGTGAGCAACTGAGCTCAATCACAGCTGCTCTCACTCCTTGTCCTCGAAGGGAAAGGGCGAGAAAATATAATGCAAAGGGCTCAAGGGTAAAGATAAGGATGAGTAGATCACCCACCAATTATCATGACAGGCAAAACAGACTCAGTAGGGAGAGAGTAAGATTTATTGCCTATTAGTAACAACCTAGAGAAGTGAGAAACAAACGAAAGAAACCTAAAAACACCTTCCCCCCATCCACCCTCTTCCACCCCCTCCCCCGAGTAGTGCAGGGGAATGGGGAAATGGGGGTTGTGGTCAGTCTATAGCACTTTGTCCCCGTCGCTCCTTCATGGTCGCTCTGCCCCTGCTTCATGTGGGGTACTTCACACGGGATGCCGTCCTTCCAGAACTGAGCCTGTGGGGGCTGCCCACAGGCAGCAGCTCTTCAACAACTGCTCCCACACGGCTCCGTACCACGGGGTCCATCCCCCAGGAGCAAACTGCTCCAGCACAGGTCCCCCACGGGTGCTGGCAGCTCCCCCCAGACCACCTGCTCCTGCATGGGCTCCTCTCCACGGGCTGCAGCTCCTGCCCAGATCCTGCTGCTGTTGGGGCTCTCCATGGGCCGCAGCCTCCTCCAGGCCGCATCCACCTGCTCCACTGGGGGTTCCTCTACGAGCATGGAGATCTGCTCCAAGAGAAGGAATGTTCCTATTTGACTTCTAACTCTTCTGGACAATAACAGAAGGTAAAAACTTTGAAGTTATTTATTATTTTGATTACAATATTATTTCTATTAAACAGATGAAGGAGTAGGGTTGCACTGGGGATTCATGATTTATTCAACATTACATGAGATTATTTTGCAAGCAATAAAAGACATTGCAGGTTTCAAATCATGTTTTGATTCTTCCCCAATAGCTACTAGATATATTCAAAGGCTCCTTTAAGCCAACTTTGGTTTCTCAAGGGGATCTGACTACTTTGTAATATCTTAGAAAAACAGTGGACAATGGTGTTAGAAGATGGATGTTGTAGATGAATCACCCATTTCAAACAGGCCACAGGATAGCTCTGTGGACTTTATGGAAGCATAAGGAACTATTTTCTCTATGTCTACAAAAGCTAAAATTCCTCTCTAAGAGGCTCAGGCCTACATTATCATCAGAGTTTTGGTATAACCTCTGGGTAAAATAACTTACTGAGATTGCCAGTCATGACACAGAAATAATTAGTACAGATGTAAACACATATTAACCAGCCATGGAGAGCCATGTCTCAGTTCTAACATGTACTGCATCTTTCAGAATAGTGTTCTGGGCAAAATCATCAGCTGTTAAAAATCCTGGCTAGTGAGAGACTATGCTGAGATGAGTATGTGTCTTGCTGCACTCCTGGAGGGTGGGGAGGGAGAGAAGACAGAGACTGAGGTGTAAGATACAGGAATACATGAAAGGTGGGGAGGCAGACTTTGTGGGATTTTTACTTACCACTATGCTCTAAAGAAGACAGTCATTGGTAGTGTGGAGGAAACCTTCATAGCTATAAAGAAGACTGTGACCACTGAAATTTCTGGATAACTCAAGTGAATGCATCAGAATTTTTATTTTAGTAAGTTACTGAAGAGGATCAAAAAATAACATAATTAAATTATATCCAAACAAATGGAATCTGTGTGCTTGTCAGTTAGCGTATCTTGGTGAATTTGGGGAAGACCAAGTGATATTCTAAACGCCATTAGTTAAGGTGTTAAAAGAGAGTAGTATTCTTCTAAAAATAAACCAACACTATTTTAGGGATGGTAAAACAAATTATGTTGTTTTCTTGTGACATCATGAGTCACAGGAAGCTCTCATTAGTGTACCATTTTAAATGGTTATTCAGGTCCTATATTCTATCTGCTCCCAGAAAATCCTGAGTTCACAAAGAGGAAAAGACTTAGTGGAAAATAAGTCAAGAAAAACTCTGCAATGAAAATGAAATGAAATGAGAATGAAAAACTCCAGCAGTGGAGTTTTTATTTCCTCAGTTATCTTCTCTTAAAATGCAAAACAGTCTAAAGAGCTGACCCAAAGCTAAGGCTAATACAAGGTTCCTGAAAAGTGTTCAGTCTATTTTGGAATGCATCTAAGCTTTTTTTTTTTTTTGTTTGAAAAGAAATCGTGCTTATGCATCTTATCACAAAATATTACATGACCTGTCATCACCTATTCTTCAGCAAAGCAAACAAATATATAATCTGCCATCTATCTTTAAATCTCAGCACATAGTAATTATGTTTGAGATTGCTCTGATGAACTTTGAGCTCCGCTCTTTTATAAAGTGGCAAGAGATATGAATTCAAAGTAATTCATCTGAACTGCAAGGCTTATTTTTATATCTGTATTTAATGTCATTTTCTTTACTTAAGGACATTGATGTGAAATCCATTCTTGGTTGACTCTGAAGTTCTGATATTAAAATAGCTATACATTGCAGGATTTGCAGGCTTATTTATCTATTTATTTATTTATTTATCTATTTAAGAGAATGCAATAGAAGTAATAGTCCTGAGAAGTTGTAACTAATTCTGTGATTATCTGTATTTGTTTAAAATTGGTTACACCAGTTTCACTGATTCATGATAGTCATAAGCTATAATGAAATGCTTTTATTTTCATTTGTGCTCAGTGGGATAAAAGAATATTTCTGGGTGAATATTACATCCATCAAAAATATACTTTGAATGCTTTTTCTAAAAGAAGGGTTCCAGTCTCCAAGCTTGATAAGGCACAGGTCTCAGGCTTTTAAAACCTGCAGTTGTATTTTCTTACTATAATCCCTAGCAGCAACTCATGGCTGGTAAAAAAGGAATTAATGATGATGTTTCTCAAAAGATATTGTATAATCAGTAACAGAAACCTGAAAGGATGCATTAAAAAGATTCATTCAAAAGAGTGAAAAAAGCACAAATTCACTTATTCTGAAATAGTGCAATACATAAATATAAAATTATCATGAATAGATGAGCTTTCAAATCTAATTTGCTTAAGCATAAGTCAATACTAATTTCAAACAACGCATAATGCTACATGGAGAAATATTGTCTTCTGTGATAAAATAAAATGCAAGATTTTCTTTCTCTGCATAGTACTAATACAGATTGAGGTTGCAAGAGAGATCATGTCATGATACTGTGGCAGGGCACAGTATTCCAGCATTTGTTATTTCCTTCCAATAAACCAAATAAAGCTGACAAATATTTACATATCTAATTATGATTTAAAGCCTTCTTAGGGTTTACTTTTGTAAAGCTTACTCATTGGTTCATTCTGATTTTTAGAACTAATACAATTAAGTTTAGGACAGTATTTTTAATGTTCATGTTTTGAACTCCCTGTTCATATCAGAAACTGTGTGAAAACAATGGATATAGTAAGAACAAACAAACTAACCAAAAAACACTTTTTATGCTGGAGTTAAGGTTGCAATAGGTTCTTGCTGTCCTTCGTTTTGCATGATCTATGTCCTTACCACAAAAAGGGTTCAGGGGAATCTTATCAATGTCTATACTTGAAGGGAGGATGCAAAGATGACAGGGCCTGGCTATCTTCAGCGGTGCTGAGAGGACAAGAGGCAATGGGCACAAACTGTAACACAAGAAGTTCCAGGAACATCAAAAAGCACTGTTTATTTACAGTGTGGGTGACAGAGCACTGCAAGTGGTTGCCCAAGGAGGTTGGAGGATCTCTCTCCTTGGAAATACCCAAAAGATTTCTGGTCACAGCCTTGGGCAATCTGATCTAGTTGGTCTCTGGAAGGGGGGTTGGACCAGATAGCCTCCAGAGATCTCCTCCATCCTGAACTACTCTGTCTTTCTGTGACCTAATCACTCCGTGACATGCTTGTTTCTAAATAAGCAGAGAAAATAACCTGCTATGCACCACTTTTGAAGGAAATTTAGGTATTAATTAGTCACTGTACTGGATAGTTTTGAAAGCTGGAAGCATAAAATATGTTTTATGTCAGCAGAAGGTAGTAGAAATTACCAATCAAGATTACTGATAAAATTCCCATTTTGCAGAAGATTTTATCCTAGCAGAGTGTTTTATTTCTGGAGCAGATTGCTAGTGAGTTAGGTACATTTAACAAATGAATTGAGGTATGAAACAGTCAGTCTTACCTTTTGTCTCAGGTTATATCGTGCCACACTGCAGCAAAATATTCAGCAGGAGTATGAGAGGTGTTTTTGTTGTTGTTGTTGTTGTTGTTGTTGTTTTTTTCATTTAGCAGACACTGTAAAATGTGGTAGTCTACACAGAGGTGGAATTAATGGATTTTAATTGAACCTGTACAACGACAGCAACTTCCAGTGTTCCTAAACAGTTGGTAATGTATTCTGTGAAGACATCATCTTCCTCTACCTGGTCTTTAAAGGTAACTGTGGACTTTCTACATTTGTCTATGAACCAATTTTTGCATATCCTGTGTGTGTGCTCTAGACACTTGGAGAATTTCTAGCATGTAGTGTAGAACCCATCCAGCTGTGGTTCTGCATTATGTTTGGCAGAAGATAATTAAGAAGCTGCTAAACCTCTCCAAACCACAAGTGTAAAAGGAGATTTACAAACTACACAGAGCCTAGTAGCAGGAATGCCTGATAATACAATGCAGGATGGTAGCATAAATTCTGAGAGAAGTGGCACAGGAAAGTACCAGAGATCATTGGGGTATAAACACAAATCATAAAATAACACAAATCAGTCAGTTACTGGCTCCTGAAGGACTGTAGTCTCCAGAGGTGGGTGGAACCGATATCTGATGTATCCTAAACATCCCATATATGGTGAAAACACTTAAGAAATTACAAGATGTTATAAAAGATAGTTACACCCACAGAAGAATGAAAACAAAGGAAAAGCAAGAATTGCTCCATCATTGTATCCCTAGTTAAGGGTGCCATGTCTGTTCAGTGTTGTTACTTATATACATTAAAAATTAAGAATTCTTAACCCATTGGAATTTCCAGAATAGATTTTTTTTTTTTTCCATTAGAATTTCTGTTGTGAGGGAGATTTTCTTTTGAACAATTCTACATAGAAATTCCCTTGTAGACCAACTGGAAATAAGGTCAACCAGCGTTCTGTTATTTTAACATTTCAAAACCTGATGATAGCCAGAGTCAGGATGTACTCTCATTTCAGTGAATTATAAAACAAGAAGATGTATTCAGTATAGTTAAACAATAAGAACAGTCTTGAATTAAATTATTAATAACCACAATATAAAAGTTTCACGTTTTATCATTTGTGTCATATTTTGTCATAGATTACTTTTTTGATTCCTCATGCTCTCAGTTGTCACATACATGAGTACCCTAAACTAGACCTGATGAAATTTAGGAGAAACATTTGATATTGTTTGGGCCTAGAGCAGGAAACAACCACAGACAGATTTGCTAGATTAAATTACTATCAAGTCCTGCAGCCAATTCTGTTCACATTTAGTTTCTGAAAGTTCTACAGTATCGGAAAAACATGAAACATTTTAATTTAGCATAAAATATGTCAAAAGTCACTTAACGATGCATCACAGCATCTTGCACTAAACAAGAGGATTTACATAGTCAGGAGCTGCTTTGGTAACAATGCCATGCTTATGTATCCTGACTAGGTATAGATTTTTGCTCCATGGGCAGGTGCAATTATACGGAATTTGTCAAGTGTGAGAGATAAACAAGTATAGGCATTCCAGAAAAATTATATTCTTCTACAGTCCCAATAATTTCTCCTGAATAATCACTCTTTTCTATATTTGAAATATTATACACTAATGAGAACGATCTACTACCACAACTGCATCTTTCTTCGGGCATTGAATAACCAGAGAAAACAAAAATTCCACTCTTATAATGAAACAGAGTAAACATTTTGAAAAAAAAAAAAAAGTTAATCTGGGACCAACTATTGAGGAAATTTCAGGACATATTAAGTAAGCAATGTCACACTTATAATAATATAGATCAAGACCTACCAAACATAATTTGTCTCAAAACACAGACTGAGTACCATGACATATGTCAGCAGTGTTCTCTATCATCTGGAAATTGTAGGAATGATGGAAAAGAGAACTTTTCTGTTTTCCATAGTTCTTATTAAGAAATTTCAATTTCATGTCCGCTCAAAACAGCGGGTATCGGCGTTCTGTAAACTTTTTTTTTTTTTTTTTTTAATCATTCTTAGTCAGTTACTTAGCTGACAGATAATATCCTAAATTCATTATATGTGTAAAATCCTGATATGATCCTCTTGAATATCTACATTAATAAATGCGTTAGGCTTTTGTGTGGTGTGGCACAGAGGCATGACAGCACTGTAAATGATGAATAATTCAGTACAGCAGTTAACTTCTAATAAAACAAACAAACAAATATTTCATAATAAGGGAAAATATGCTCAAAACCCAGTCATTATATCTTTAAATGTTTTACATGGCTGAACTATATATTGAAAATTGTATTTTAAGTATAATCAAGACCAGAGAAAACTATTCAGTTAAGCAAATCAAAATGCTTATAATGAAAAATAATAATATAAATAAATAAATTTTCAAATGATGTTGATCTTAGGGTAGAGATGAAGCATTTTTTAAAGTCCTTTCAGAAATCCTATGATTCCATTGAAATAAGCAAACTATCAACTAATAGATTCTCATTGTGAACATGTGAATGGCTAGGAACAGGTAAAGAATAAATGTATTTTATAAGGAAATAAAAGCTTCAGGAATGAAAACTAGGAAACAGAGGTAATGTGCATCAAGTTAATGAGCAGGTATATTTTTATGACGTATGTAGGAGGAATGAACTCTTCTACTACTTCTTCATAAACTGATATCTGGTGGGTATAATGAGGCTAATGAAGCTGGATATACTGAGGCTAATTCCAGACATGTTCACATAAAGATCATACAATGACTTTCCAGTATTTTGCTATTGCAAAGTTAGTGTTAATACTTCCATAATACACATAAAAAATGAATCAATAAGTGTTTTGTTCTAAAAACCTGACGTATACAGCTTTGCAACCAGGTTCTTATCCAGTACAGTGTGAAGCAGGACCTATTGCTTTACCTATGTCTGTACTATGGTATGGTTTTATTGCACCTACATTGCACATATCACAGGAGCTGATAAATGGCTAATAGGAAGTGTGCATGTGTCATCTTTGCTTCATCAGTCTTTTCTGGAATCACAGGTAAAATCTCCAGGGTTTTGGTACATGCCAGTTATAATAATCGGTTGTATAAGAGAGACGACACCTTGACTTTCTTGCTGTGAATCCATCCTTACTATTAGAACTCTGAGATTGCTCACTCTTCAGATGATGCCTGTCGTCTGTTCTGTTGTCTGTTCTATTTTTGCTTTTGGTTCCCAGAAACAGTGAGTTCCTGAGACATGGTAGTAGTGTCACTGTTGCACAAACAGAAAACATGAAATCGCTGAAGGCTTTTTTTCTCTCAATTGCACATGCAGTCTTGTGCTAAGACAATATGTAGAACAAAGAACCCTACCATGTTACTTTTACCTGGGAAAGTTCTCCTTAACAGAAAGATATTTCCACTGAAACAGTGGAAACACAGTCTGCGTGACTTTTTGTTTGTTTCAAAAATGAAAAAGTACATTATATATTAATACATATATATATATATAATATGTAAAGTTTTGGTCCACCTCTTTACTCACCAAGCTGTAGTATGGATGATCAACACTGATGCTTTTAAATACCTTCTTTAGAGATTTTTTTTTTTCTAATTTTTCTGATATATCATGAATTATATCAGAATGCATTCTGTCTAATAGGTGGTGTGTTTTCCTCACTGAAGCTGTTTCATACATATATTTTCTCTGTTTATATAGGCAAGCCTTTTCAAGTTAGTTCTACAAAGTACAAACTTCATGCTGTAATAAATATTTTAATTCTTTTATGTAAAATAAGATCCGCCTCCAGGAGTCAAATCTAGTGAGAGAACCCAATGGAACGGCATGCTCAAAAAGAAAAAAAAACTGTAATTACTCTTCTGCTTATCATTATTCATGGGTCAGTGATAAAGAAAGGCTCCTAGGGAATCTCTTCAGTATGTACTCATGTTTACTGAGTGAAATGTTATGTTATCTTTACACTAAACTTTTCATTTAATCTTTTTTTTTTTTTTTTTTTTTTTTTTTTTTAATTAATTCTGTATAATATTTATACTTGGAACATCTGAGCATTCTACAGATCTTGAGGCTGTACCTATGGCCATTTGTGAGCAAATTTAAATGAAGTTGTCTAACCCTATTCTTGATGTTAATAGGTTTATAAATCCTGATTACATACAGGATATCCACTCAGACACAATGCACTTTGAACTTCTCTGCAATAGATATTTGATGCTAATTTCCATTTCTTCAATTAGATTACTAAATTTACACCAACAACCTTTTTTTTTTTTTTTTTATGTGCTGTTTAGGTTGTTTAGCCCAGCATATAGCAAGTGAATATGACATGATTGCAAGTTAAAATATCTCTCAGTTGCTTTCTGTATGTTTATGTCACTGTTATGTTACAGGAATTAATGTCATTAGGTTTCACTGTCATGGCCTTATGAGTAAGACAGCTGCTGGGATTTTACCTAGATATCTTTGTACAAAGCATTCAAAAATGTCTGAAGATATCTTCTGGAAAAAACAATGAGTTTTAAAGTCAGTAATTAAAAAATTGATAATCCATTTCTTTCCTTGATAACTTTTTTCAGACATAAATTTTCTTAGAGGCTAGGGGATTACCAGTAACCCTAGTCTGTCCCTTGCAGGTTCAGTTAAGGAGTTTTGAATATCTGCATGCTTTACACCATTCACAGCAGGGTCCTGTGGCTCTAGTTTCTTTCAGTAGTTAATCACCCTTTTAATTAAAAAAAAAATAGCTGTGTTCTTACAGTTAGTATCGGCATGATAATTTTTGCAGTTCTTAAGACTTACACCGTGTTGTGCCACTGCATGAACTTTAACCCATAGCATGATGGGGAAGGAAAAATTATATCTGGAAAGGTTATGCAGGAAACTATTTTCTACAGATGGAATTGCTAGTGGGAAGCTTTTTTTTTCTTTTTTCTTTTTTTTTTTATAACAGACTATAGTCACAAAAATGTAAATGAAGCATGATGTCTCTTTTCATGCTTTTAATTCAGTACAACACATACACACACACACACACAAAATAAAATACAACAGTTGCATCATGTTTTAGAAACTGAGATTACTCAAGGAAACTGTAAATAGACCTGATTTTTTTTTTTTTAGCAAAATGTATGGATCTAAAATAGAGTCTGTGCCTTTATTTTATTTTTTTTTCCCCTCCCATTAAAGATTTTTTATGATCGTAACAAAATACAAATAATTTAACTGACTGAAGATACAAAGATTTGTCTACTTCCATGTGAGCTGGTGAGTTCCCTATGGATTTCTAGTCCTGTGTAGAACAAACATTAATAACACTATGTGTTAAGATACATGCTATTTAGATGTATTTTCTTGATGAGTTAGTAAGTTCCTTGTAAATAACTGTTAGACAAAATGGTGAAATGAATTTATAAAGCAAATAGTATATTTTTGAATAAAGTGTATGTGTGTATATTTATATATGTATATTTAAAGATTGTCATTTTTAATGTTGCATCATCTGGTGATGGAAAACTGGTAAAACTGAACTTGAATGCATATATATTTTTATATATATCAGCTAAGGAATTAGAGATCATGTTGACTGGAGAATTTAGAAGACTGATGTAGCACAGCAGTTTTAAACTTTAAAGCTAGACTTACTAATTTAGGTAGATTTAGTTTGATGCTTTTGTTTAGTGTTTTTGTGTTACTTGCTATCTTTCTAAAAGTGGGAATTTTTGTTCCCAACATTCCTTACCTTATTTTTGCTTCTTCTATTCATTGTTCTTTTCTGTTTTGCAGGATGTCGTATCTATTTGCTGTTCCTTGTTCTTATCTTGTCTTGCAACTTTCTATGACTTGGAATCTCTTATGCCTGACTACATATATCTTTTCCCCTTGCTTGCATAATTATGCAAAACCTTTTATCTTGTGTCTGATATGTCATTACAAAATACTGGTGTATTTTTGTTGGTTATACCATCTCTAATCAAAGCACAGAGAATATTTAGAATGTTGCTCATCAGATCTAAGGAATCTCTTTCAAGTTCCTGGGCTATGTAGTCATCTGAATGGCGCTATTACAAAGTTCATTTGTTATTTGCATCAGAGGTAGAGAAGTGTCTGGATCTGATGAATGAAGGTGAAATGGCTGGAGATTCATCCAAATAGCATTTGAGTATACATATATTATATGAGAACGTTTGAAACCAATATGGTGTTTATTATTATTATTATTATTATTATTATTATTATTATTATTTTATTTTTCTTTAACAATGCTGCCACAAAGTAAATGTAACCCACTATTTTTTGTGTAGATTGTAGAGACAGAGAAACTGGTATTTCTTTCTCTAAAAGGTGTGATGGCCAGAAATTCTTGTATTAAATTCAAAATTTCTTGTTTTAACCTCTATCTTCCTTCCTTAATAATTAACTATTCCATTCTATGGAAAGATTGGAAGTAACTCAACATTTACATTTTCTCTGGTTAACTGCAACTGTATTATGCCCATCTTCTAACAGCTGTGTTAGCTTCCTGAGTGCTTACAGAAGATAGGAGGATAGTTGCTGGAAACTTTGTAGTCTTGTGAGACTTAAAATGCGTTAAAAATTGACATTTTAATGTTATTTGGTAATGATATCTGGCAGAGTTAACTGAGCTTAGAGTTCTCCAATTGTCAATTGCCTGCCTGCAACCCAACTTGTGATTGGGATGAAGGTATTTAGAGGAAATGAGTTTCATCCTGACCATGTTAAAATAAATATTCATTTTTGACTTCAGTATTGCTCAGAGATGGCTCTAGTTGAGTTTGTTCAAAGTATTATTATAAATATTATTCTTTTAAAGCTAACATCTATGCTAACAAAGACATGATTTCTTAACTCCCTCGCCTCATCAGAAGTCCAGATAAAGGACCTAATCATCACAGCAAGATGTAAATTGTTATATTTGGATTATGTATTTTGAATGAACACCACATTAGAGATTTTCTTTTTCTTTCCAAATTATTTTTATTATTTTTTATTCATCTATAAATCACTACACCTTTTCCTGTTCTGAAATATTTGATAGTCATCAAAAAACACTGAACATTAATGTGATGATTAATGATTAATGTGGATCAAACCAAAACTGGATAGAGTACAACAATGTTTTGCTGAAGGTACACCATGACAATATTCATTACTGCTGACTTCTTGACTACTTTTGAGGACTGTAGAGATTAATGAAATAGATTTAACATGTGAGAAAACAGTTAAGCATTTTCTATAAATACACAGAAAATGACCAGTTCTTAACACAGGAAAGGAAGATAATAACAGATTTTACTGAGACTTTTGAGCTCAGAAGGGGTTTCCTAGTTGCAGTACCTTGATGACAGGTCTTCAGAAGGTCTGTTTTGTTTGTGGGTATTTTTTGTTTTGTTTTGTCTGCTTGTTTTGTTTTGTTTTGGTTGGTTGCTTGTTAACCATGGATTAGTGAGCTAAATGAAAATAATAGAGTTGTTATGATGTTACACGAAAAAGGTGAAAGGACTGAAAACTGTATAAGGTGCTGAAAGAAATAAAAGGTTAGAAATGTGAAATAGAGATAAAATGTAATACCACAAGTTTTATGGTGCTTTTAGAGCTAAATTATATAAAACCAAAACCAAACACAACCTATTAAAGTAAAACCAGTTAGAAAAGAGGAGCTAAGGCAGGAAGATCAAAACACTTTGACTATATTAGTTAATCAGTTCAGTTAGGCACAGTGAAGCATTTCTTAAAAAAATGCTGCTATGACATTAGGTAATATATATATATGTATACATATATATATATATATATATAAATGAGTGTATTTAGACATGGAATTGGATTGGGTACTGCTAAAAATAAAACAAAACAAAAACTACTAGAATACTGTATACAATTCTTGTTACCTTGCTACAAACTAAAAGTGGAATAGACTATGATAACAACTCTTGCAGGTGATAGGAGAGTCAGTTTTATGACAGAGGATTAAAATAATTTCCCTTGAGTAGCCAGCAAAATGAAGAATGAGAGGGGATCAGATTGTTCTATATAAATACATCACAGAATTGAACAAGAGGTACAGAGAACAGTTATTTAAACTGAAGGACAATGTTGGCACAGGTGCAGTGGTTATAAATTGGCTACAAACTAGACAGGTTGTAAATTTAAAAGAAAGGTTCCTAATCATTAGAGAATAAGTGAGGAAGGAAAAATATCCAACTGCTTTTAAGATGGACCTTGGCCATATTTGATTAAAATAATATGGATAATAAAATTAATTTTATATTGATTTTGTTGCTTTGAGTTTCAAACAATATGTCTGTGAAATTAAATTCTCTTTTGAATTTATGTGCTGAACTACTGCTTTTATATGCTGGTGGGAATTAAGTTGAGACAAAAAAAGAATAATTATGATGAACACTTTGTTCTATTAAAAAGTCCAGAAGCTTAGATCTCTTAGGAAAGGTTCTAGGATCTCTTAGGAAGAGTCAGTACTTCAGACTTATGATGACAGAGATATTCACTATTTGAGGTTAGCTGTAATTTCATAGCTGATTTCTTGCTCCAGTTGTTTCAGTTATAATTCCTCTTTAAATGTGTTTAGGGACTTTGCTACCTTTTTTGCTTTATCAGTCTAATTGAAACAATACTTAAGTGAGAATTTTAAAAATTCTTACAAAAGATGTTTCTTGAATTGTTTTAGGGACGGTTTAGTTGTTTCAAAAATATTTTATCCTAAAAAAGACCTGTAACCAAACCGATAAGCTAATTTGGTATCTTTTCTGATTTTGTCTTCATTCTCATCTTCAACAGTTAATGCAATTAAACTTTAAAACCAAAATTCCAGATACCTTTCTCACCTTTCCCACTTATGGGCAATGGAAATTTCTGAAAAAGCCATTAATTTTTGTACTTTAAAGTTGTCATAATTCAGGCTCATAGTATCCTGTGGGAATCCTTTTTCTTTCTCTCTTTTTCCCTCACCCTCTTCTTTTCTCCCTTTCTCTCTTTCTCTCCTTCACTCTCATTTTAACTTTTATTTTTTCATCTTGAACTGTACTACATACATATGCTTAAATAACGTGCATGTAAAAGTCAAGCAAAGATGTTCCTTATTTTACTTAAAATCTTATTAGGCTTAGTTTTTCTAGTGCTTGCATTCTTGTTTTTTTTTTTTTTTTTTTGAAATTATTTGAGTAGAAACCAGTGTGTTCTTTCAAAATAAAAGATAGCACATCAATCCAAATCTTATAGAAAAGATTCTGCCAATTTATTTATTCTATCTTCATAAGCTAATATACGATGATAATTTAACATTATAATAGGGCCTGAATTTAGCTGCCTCTTTAAGAAACCATTATTGATATATATAAATTTTCCTATTCATTCCTTTGGCAGAGTGTCTGTGACTAGTATAGTCTTCAAAAGAAATTGAACAGATTTGGTCTTAAAAGCTGGCAGATGGACTTAGAAAATTACCATCAAAGGCTTTATTGGTTGCCTTCAAACACAATCAAGCCTTTAAGACTGCCAAATACTGTAACATGGCATATATTATTTGTAAATGAATGCTGATACATTGGCCGAGATGTTTGGAAAATGGAGGTTTTTAGGCAATTAAAACTGTTCTTATTTTTTCAGTATTTGCTGTGATTCATCATTTCTATTCAAAGTGGTAGATCTAAGTTTTTTTATCATGGATATGCTCTATGGTGGATGACTCTACTAGACAGTGTCCCACTGCAATATGTAGTCCATGAAATTGTGAAAAATAAGTGTATGAATAAAAGAGCTCATAGTTTATGTTGAAAAAAGAAAACAGCATGTGAATAAGGGAAATAACTCTGAGTGAAGAAAAAGGAATTCACAAAATGTTACACATGGAACAAGCAGGTAATCATTAACTGTTCATGCTAACAGCATGTTTGCCTGGATAAGTGCAGGGCAGATGTGCCCTTTTACTGGAAGCTTTGAACCTGGAACCCTGTATGGCTCATACCAATGCATTTCCATCTTGATGGATATGAATGTAACTCATTAGCAGAATATTTTGGCAGGAATTATATTGGATGCACTTTAATAAACCAGCAGGACTCAAGTCTGAGATGCACTAGCATTGAATTACTTAGTGATTTTAGTTCCATCCCTCACTTACACAAGGTGAACTAAGATCATCTATACATGTCAGTTCAGGCAAACATTTTAAACTTTTATTAAAGAGCTGCTTTCTGAGTTATTAAAAGGTAACATTTAAATTGTAAGTTAAAAAATGAAAGTCATAAGACTGCTAATGAATGGATTCCAATACTGAATCTTCATTTTTTTAGGGTATTAATGTATTAAGTGGGTGGCTGACAAATCTTGTTCATCATCTAGGAGTGATAAGACTTTTTCTTGAAAAATCAAATGGCTTTCACTTCAGAGTTGTTCATTTCTAGCCCTCAGTATTCCAGAGCAAACCTAAAAGTTTGGAAGTCTGGAGAGGTCTCAGTTGACTGGAAGCTGGCAAATGTGATCCCAGTTTTCAAGAAGGGCAAGAAAGAAGATCCTGGAACTTACAGGCCTAGTAAAATTGTGGAGAAGATTATTCTGGGAAGTATTGAAAATCACCTAAATGACAATGCAATCACTGGCCAGAGCCAACATGGGATCACTAGAGGAAGGTCATGACTAACAAACTCAATTTCCTTTTACGACAAGATCACCCAGCTAGTTGGCCAAAGGAGGCCAGTTGATGTAATCTTTCCGTATTTCAATAAAGATATTGATACTGTCTCTCACAGTATCCTTCTGGATAAAATGACCAGAATACAGTTAGATAAAAGCATAAGAGCGTAATAAGATGAATGAACAATAGGTTGATGTGTTGGTCCCAGAGGATTCTTGTAAATGGGGTTACAACAGGCTGGTGACCTGTCACTCTAGTGACAGGGGTTCCCCAGGGCTCCATTTTAGGACCAGTCCTCTTCAATCATAAGCAATTTGGATGAAGGACTCAAAGATTTTTTGAACAAGTTCATGGATGATACCACATTGACTGGAGCTTTTGACTCTGTCAAGGGTGGTGAGGCTTAGCAGAGGGATCTTATTTTTAGTTTTAGAATGCTTCCTCATTGGAAATTTAAACCAGGATTTAAACAAGAATTTAAACAAGAAAATAAATTAAAATGTTTAAAATTTTATACATGTCTACAGGGTACTCTGACAGCAGTACTGGAATCATGTGAGTATGGAGCATATTTATTAGTTTATGGGTCAAAGCAGCTTTTCAGTTATACAATAAGTGATTTGTCAGAAGATTGGCAATTTAAAGATGATCTCCCTTCAAGTTGTCTCTATAATTTAGAAAACTTCTGCACAGAAGCCCCAGTAGTTCACTTGTCACCATTCAAGAGCTTATCATGCACATTCTTTGGTAGCTTCCTTAGCTCCCTGAAAGAAGTTACCTCTGTTTGCAGACTTTTCCTGTCCTTGAAATACTTTTTTTTTTTTTAACTTTTTTTTTTTTTTTTCTTTTTTCCTCAGCACAAATTAAGCCTCAGGGAAGGTAAAAAATGTAATGTACAAGTTGTATCACCATGTAATGTAATGTAATGCCCTCATCCACTAATTCTATGAATAGCTGGAAGTTTGCTTTTCTAAGTTTCAGGGTCCTGACTTTGCTCTTTGCCAGGCCCCTATCCTTCAAGATCACCAATTAATGAGGGCATGGTAACTGCAACCCAGGCTTCCTCCCATCTTAACCTCTTCAATGATCTCTTCCACACTGGCTGTTTCTTTGAGGAAACTGTTCACAACCTATCAGTTTCTTAACATAGAGGGGAACACTTCCCCCCTCCCCCTCCCCTTTCCTTCTCTGTCTATCTCTCCATAAAGTTACCTTTACTGTGTAGTTACCCACACCAGATCAGTATGTCCTGTTCCTTATCCCTTTTATTTCCAGCTGCCCATCTGGATTCCTCCCTCTGTTAGGGAAGCTATGCTTAAAGTTCATCCCAAGCTTGCATGTTTACAATATTGCATTTCATTTTAAACATCAAATCTATCTAACCAAATAGATGGGACCAGGTACTTGGCCTGAAAGAGAGCTGTACAACAGTATTGAAGCAATGCAACTGTAGGAGGTAACATCTATGCACAAGACACACATTACTAGGTAGAGTTACAGGATTACTTTGGGACAGCTCTAGAAGGTGACCTTGTTTTGAGGTAATGTGGTGTTCTTGTCTTAAAGCTCTGACTACTCCTTTAAATGTCTTGGTCATGCCATTCTATTAGTTTTCTAATGTCAACAAATGGATCTCTGAAACATTGCTTTCACAAGTAATTAGTCAATTAGTGAGGGGTGGAAAGAGGTGGGATTAATTTTTATTTTTATTTTTTTTAATGCTCATTTAGCTATTCTGATTCTTAGCCTCAAGACAGATAAAACACCAGGCTTAACTCATTTAATTTGCTGAGATGAAGGTGTTTCACCCTGGAACAGCTTACTGGGGAAGCAAGATTGATTGCAATAATGCTCTAAGATAAAGCAAAATAAAGCAAAACAACAACAACAAAATCATTGGTGATACAAACGTAAAATACACTTTAATTAGTTGTAACACAGTCTTTTTCATGCTTACCTGAGATATTTGTTTCCCCAGCTATGTTGAACAGCCAGATGATTCTTTCCAGGAGACAGCTGTTATGTTATTTTATCCTATTTGGCCAAGGAAGTCAGTGTTTCTCTGACAATTCTCCTTATTGGATTCATGAGTCAGTACTCCCTTGAGTGAGAACATGAGAACACCAAAGACTGGGAAGATGTGAAAAGTTGTCTACCCATGATAGCACAACTTCGTGTTTGATGACACTCAAAACAAAACCAAAAAATCAAACAATAAAACAAACAAACAAAACCAAAACCAAAACAAATGGTTCCAATAACTCATTCAGATGGTTTGAAAAACACAGTTAGTTCAGACAGTTGAGAATGTATGTAACAGTTAAAAAATCTCTAACTTTCCAATGTCAGACTAGTGATGGGAAAAATGAAACTTGCAGATGCATGAGAATAGTCAAATAGATGCATGGCTGAATAGTTAATGGCAACAAGAGTGAGGGAATGCATGCAGAGCAGTTTGACTAGAAACTCTGGTCCTCCTCTGCTACTTTTCTATTAGTTTTTCTCTTTGTTCTGCTACAGTAACAATGCAGTTTCTGTCAGATTAGAAATGGTGTTAAAAAAAGCTAAATTATGAAATATGAGTTTGAACGTAACTATGCTATGATACATTCAAAGTTTTGTTTGCTGGTGTAGTCCGTGTAGTCCGGGTTGTATATACCTGTGGCCTTAGGGTAATTTGGAGGATTTTGTGCTTTTCTAATACATTTCATATAATGTGTATATAACGTTTCTTCATAGTAAATGGTATGCTGAAGAATTCCCAGATTATAATATGTGGTTGCCAAGATACAAAAATATCAAACAACTCGAACAGTTTTCTGAAGAGTAATTATGGGACCATAGCAAGTTACGGAAAACAGTACTTTTAAGGAAGAGTGAAAGTTATTAAATTCTTATATTAAGTTCAGATGTTGACATCTCCTTTCTCAGAACCTTAAAAATACACATGTGTAGTGCAATTGCCTGAAGTAACTAGGAAAATAAGACTAACATTCACATTTTAAAGAAAATGTACAGCATTGAAGAGGCTTTCAGGGTAGGGCATAGCTGCATTACCTGAGCGTTCCCTAGGCTCCCAACCTTAGATGCTATCGCACTGGGGGAACCTGGTGTGCTAGTTCTCAGGAACAGTACGGAGTGTAGAGTGGAGTGGAGACACCATGGCTAGGCTCTGCACCAGGTGGGGACTTGATTGTTCTTGTGCACACCGAGACAGATAAGCTGCACTTTTTGCTACCCTGAGCCAAGGACCTGTCATGTTTTGACAAATGCTATACCCTAGTGTACTTTTGCTCATTATAATATCATTATAATACCAAAATACACCTCCATCCCAAAAGCTACCCACATCCAAGGTGTGACCACCCCTCACTGAGCATGTGTTCTGAATTTCTCAGAGCCTATTACTTTAAACGGAGACGAGAGAACTTTTCACCAATCATAACTAAGATATGCTTGACTAGAGCCACTCAAGCTCCACCTAAAAGATAGAAAATATACATTGGCCTAAGAGAGAGGGGATGTTAGGGAAGATACCACCATCAGGGGAGATACCATCCTGAGGGAATACAACATCCTTGGGACCTCCTGACTCCTGGGACTGGTTGACGGGCTGAGCCTCTCTTCTCCCCCATTGGGATGCCTTTGGGTGAGATTTGAACACTTGGTTATAAATCTCTTTAGAGTCTTTGTGCCTTTTAACGCGTTAATTTCCAGGCTACGCACCTGTGTCACCTGTGTATTTCATGCATGCTAGCTAGCTTTTGCAGACAGTAACTATCGCCGGCAATCCAAAGAACATGTGTACTTGTTGCTGTAATAAATTGCACTTGATTGCATTGTTCCTATTCCATGATAGTTCTCATTAAACATGACTAGAGTAAGGGAGGTTATACGTTATTGGTGAATCCGTAACCATGGTAGTTCAGTGCTCTGAATCCAACCAGACCCCTAATGGTTAATGCATTATTGGTGAATCCAACTGGACCCGTAACAGTTAATGCATTATTGGTGAGTCTGTGATTGTGATAGTTCAGTACCCTGAATCCGACCAGGCCCATAACAGTTAATTGGCTACACCCAACACAACACTACACGCGACAACATGCAATATAAGTCAATTTGTACAGCATAGCAGAACACCTCAGTGTGCTTGGAACTGTTATGTATATAATAGTAACAGTTATGTATGTAATGGTAACAGTAATGGTTTATCCTTTTGGTACAAAAAATGTTTAAAAGAAAACTCAAAAAAAAAAAAAAAAAGGATAGCTAAAACAAGTTAAAATCGGGTATCTTCAGCCCATTCTCTTTGAATGTATATTACTATATATATATATATATATAAAACAAACAAGCAAACAAACTCTAATATCAGTCTATATCTAAGAGTAATCTTTATTCAGGGAAGTCTTTGTATTTAATCATCATTCACAATCTTCAATATATTTTTAACTCAATTACTTTATAAAACATTTTCAGATTTCTTTGACATCACACTAGAATTATTTCAGTCCTGTTTTAATATAACTTCATCAAAATGCTTTTTAATCAGGTACTGATTTCTAAGGAGAAATAATATATATATATAGGTTCTATTTGATCTGAAGGTTTTACTCTTTAATTTGTATTCTTTTTTTCCTTGTTTTCCCATGAGTCTCTAGTTTCCTTCATAGTGGCATAAGACTTTTTATATAAAATTTGGAAGAGGTTTTGTTTCCAGAAAGGTAGTTACTTCCTTTTGCCTCATATTAAAGATGGAGGGAAAAAATGGCAAAAAAATGTCTTTCTCTGATCACCTCTTTGTCTTGCATGTGCCTTGATGTTGTTTCCAGGAGGATCTTTTCCATGATCTTGCCAGTCACGGAACTGAGGCTCACAGGTCTGTAGTTCCTTTCGTCCTCCTTTACACCCTTTTCAAAAATGGGAGTGATTCTCTTTTTCCAGTCACCAGGGACTTTCCCTGACTGCCAGAACTTTTCAAATATGATGGAGAGAGGCTTGACGACTACATCAGCCAATTCCTTCAGGACCCTGGGATGCAAGTCATCAGGTCCTACAGACTTTATCAGTTTATTTAGTTTCATCAGGTGGTCTCAGACCTGCTCTTTTTAAATCCTTATTTCTCTAAGATAAGACATAACATTTATTTTTATTTTTATTTTTATTTTTAACGGTATGTAGTTCTGATAGGTGCTAGAAAAAGAGGCAAGGTAGATTTCTAGATTGTTCACATTTCAAATTTTCACAGCTGCCACTCTCCACTGGCTGTCAGATTTATATATGTCTAACAGTCTTAGTCTCAGAAAAACAGCTTTAGTTTGCTGGCAATAACATTGTTACAAGAATATCTGCCAGTACCAAAAGACATGCATGTGAATAATACTTTGCTATGTATATAATGCCTTTAGGTATTCAAAATAACTTTTAAGCTGTAAACCTAATTTAAGTTTTCTTAATGGGATACTTCATATGAAACTGTTTAGGAATAGCAGCATATGTTAAACTTTGATAAGTTTCAGCTATAAATCTTGTAATTGTGTGTCAGTCCTTCTTGGTTACTGGAACTAAGAAAAAAAATAATAAAAATTTCCTTTTACCTAGACTGCTTTTACTATCTTTGCATGGGAAGATGAAGCAGAAAAAGATTGCTTTTCCCTAAAGAAAGTGACACAGTCAAGCAGATACTTTCACTTTATACATAGTAAAATAAAATATATGACAGAGTAAAGCTGAATAAAGGTTGTATTTATTTATTTATTTATTTATTTTCCCAGCATAAGCATGAGATGGTTACATCAGTCACAAGCGATGAACCCTCTAGTCAGCCTTGTAGGTCATCCTGTGCAGACAAACAAACAAAACCTTAGCCAGGCAGTTGTTATTTAGTGTATGTGTTGCATATCATCCTAGAGTCTTAATGCAGGTTACTTAGAGTGCAGGTAGAATGAAGAATTTTTGAATGATAGAATATATTTTAATTAATAGTAAGTCAATATAGAAATTCATAAAGCAATATAGAAATGTGGGCTTTATATTTTTGCCTGCTGTCTCTGCCAGTGATCCAAATAATAATTCCCAGATGGTCATGTAATTTTACTGCCACTAGAAAAAAGCCTAACATTGTCTATTTTCTGTGGTATGAACTCAACCATGAATTTTGGTAATATACATTTTTAGAAACTTCTGCTGACTAAGCAATAGGAGAATCTCTGGCACAGATTACTTAACTTGAAGAGATGCTGGTTTGCTTTTCCCCAGAAAGCACATGGCAAATATTTTTATTATTTTTTTTCCTACTTCTGTTATTAATATATATATTGGACAGATCAACACTGAGAAGTTTGTAATTAGTCTTTTATAGTATTTTGATTTAAAAAAAAAAATTTGGATAAGATGTCTAATCCATTTTCTCTCAATCAGTTTAAAACTTTTCTGTAACCTGAATTAAGGAAAAAAGAAACATCTGCTGGTAACCACAGAAATATTTGGAATTCCTAGGGCTATTTTAAAATCACCTATTCAACCAGTGTAACTGTCACATAGACTGAATATGTCTTCTACAAAACTAGACCAAAATGAATGAATAAATTAGTTAATGAATAAATAAATAAATAAATATTAATATAGATAATTTCCTTGAGGACAGAGAAAACAAAAGAGCTATCAGCTGCATAAGAAAGTGACTGACTAAAAGTAGCTCCAGAGCTGCTAGCACAAACTGCTCAGGGAACTTGCCAACCAGTCAAATGGTACTGCTGGAAATGAAATCATTCCTGCCTTAGCAGCTGTGTTCTGTGATTCAAAGGAGCAGAGTGAAAATGCTTCAGTCTGATAAGAAAAATGTTATCTTTTCAAGGTACTTTACCTAATTATGAACAAAAATAGAAAAGCAGTCTGAACATATTGTTTAGGGAAGTAGTAGAGCATCAGTTTTCAAATAGCTATTGAGGTCTGGTTTTAGGGGTACAGAGTAAATCTGCTTTTTTCTCAGGTGACAGACATTGTAATAAAACATAGAAGCTGAGAGTGAAATGCCATCCCATTGCTACTGGGAATTGATTCTATAAAAAGACATTTGAAAACTATTATTTTTTTTTTTGTTTGTAAACTGTCACTTTACCTCTTGATTTTGGCGTGATAAACATAGTGAAAACCTTTCCTTTCCAAACCTTTCAAACCAAGGTGTTTTTGTATCCTGACATAAGCTATTGAACAATTCACAGTTCATGAAACAGTGTGATATGACTGATAACATTCAGTATAACCAGTCGTCATTTCAAAAGCCCATGGCAAATAAAAAGAAGGAAGAAAAATATGGTTTACTTAAAACTGATGTTAAAGTTCTGTTTAAAAGGATTGATTGGTTCAATGACCCTTAAGAATGTATATGGTAGACACCACATATAAAATACCATATATAAGCTGTTTTCATTAAGATTTGCTAATCTATTCTGAGTTTAATTAATGACCAAAAAAAAAAAAAAAAATCAAGCCAAAAGATTGAATAGGCTTTTCTACACTGAGTTAGCAGCTCAAGACTAAAGAATGTCCCATACAGGCTCAAATGTGAATGTTTAATTGAAATTATCTCATTGAACAAGAAACATATATATATATATATATATATATATATATATATATATATATATATATATATATATTACTTAGGCATACTTAACTAGTAGCTTTCAATTCTTTATGAATTCTCAAAGTACTTCCTATAACCCCCCCCTGCTTTGGCAGGGGGGTTGGACCCGATGATCTCTTGAGGTCCCTTCCAAGCCCTACAATTTTGTGATTCTGTTATTCTGTGTGATTCCTAACAAGATAATAATTTTGCTGATTCCTTTTCCTGTTGAATGCACAGATCTTTGCCTCAGAAGGGGTAAAAAATCAGTTGAGAGCTCATGGTTAAGAATCCAAGAAGAGAGCAACACTGGTGATACTGTGGTATGTACTTGCTGCAAACTATCTGTTAAAGGTGAAGAATTTAGATGAAGCCATTCAACTTCATGCTTGCAAACTATGATTCACATGGGAAAATCCAAACACAATTATAAATGCTGGAATGGAAGAGTGGCAGGTGTAAGCAATCTAGGAGACTTCTGAAGAGCGCTGAGGACAGCTTCCTAATTCATTCGCTTTGTGTGAGGTCTTGTGCTGGAGTTGTTGTTCATGAATAGGAAAGAATTGAATGGTGATGTGCCTACTGGTGGCAACCTTGGCTATAACAACTATGACACAGAATAATGTGAGATTCTGAGAAAAAAATATGAGAAAGGAAATTACAATTCTATATATGTAGAATTACAGCCATGAACTTCTGGAGAGCAGATTTCAGCTTATTTAGGGATCTTCTTGCTGTGATCCTGAAAAGCAAAAGGCAATGGAGAACTGGTTGATCTTCATGGTTCATTCTGACATGTTGAAAGCTGAGCAGGTGAGGCAGAAGGCCAGTACAGGTGAACAGGGAACTCCTCACTGATTTCCACTGCGAAAAGGAAGTACACAGAGGGTTAGAATCAGTGATGAGTATCCTGGGTGGACAGCTGAGACATTTCTTATTTCTGCCACACTGGAGATCAGAAAGCCAAAGTTTAGATGGAGCTGGCATGTGCAAGAAATATAAAGTGAGAACTTCTGGAAGTACATTAGCAAAGGAAACACTAAGGCTGAGAGAATGGATCTTATTCTGTTTTAAATACCAAAGGCTGAGAAATATTTTGGTGTACTAGGTTACCAAATGTGAAAATAAAGATTGTTCTCAGTAATGTACAGTAATATTACAACGGCCTCAAGCAGCTGTGGTGGTTTTACTATGCTGGGCAGCTGAACTCCACCACAGCTGCTTTCTCTCTCCCCCTCCTTAAAAGAAAAGGGGAAGAAGAAAGTAAGCTGGAAAGAAAAACAAAACAAAACAAAACAAAACAACTCATGGGTTGAGATAACCTAATGAAAGGGAAAAGGAAGAGAGAAAACAAACAAACAAAACAAAGAAACAAAAAGCAATGGCCACATGGAAACACAGAGAAATTTCTCTCTACTTCCCATCAGTGAATGATGTTTGGCCACACCCCAGGAGGCAGGGCCTCAATGTGCATTGTCATTGTTCGGGAGTACAGATGTCTTCATAATGAGACCCCCGTACCCCCCGTCTCCTTCCTTCCCCTTTTCCACCTTTTTTTGCTGAGTGTGACACCATATGGTAAGGAATATCCCCTTGGTTGGTTTAGGTCAACTGCCCTGGTGATGTCTCCTGTCCACCTCTTACTCATCCCTGGCATTCTGGCTCTTGGCAGGGTTTGGAGGGAGTCCTGATGCTGTGCTGACACTGCTCAGCAATAGACAAAACAATGGTGTGATACCAATGCTGTTCTAGCTACAAAGGCAGAGCACACCACCGTATGGACCACTGCAGGGAAAGTTAACTTCATCATCGCCAGATCCAGTACAGTTTGTTCAGCCTAGAGATGGGGGAGATGTCATGATGGCCTACAGATTCCTCACAAGGGGAGTGAAGGGCCAGGCATTGATAGGACCCAAGGGAACAAGATGAGGCTGCACCAGGGGAGGTTCAGATTGGATGTCAGGAAAAGGCTCTTCACTAAGAATGTGTATGAGCATTGGAACAGGATCCCCAGGGCAGTGGTCATGAAAGCAAGCCTGTTGGATTTCAAGAACTGTTTGAACAACACTCTCAGACATACGGTTTGGTTTTGGGGTGGTCTGGTGTGGAGTCTTCTTCTGAAGACATGTTCAAAATACTCAGGACTTAGACTTACACTCCTGTGTTCATAGTAGTTGTTATCTTTTGCAGGAGTAGTCTGCTTAAAATGAAGTCTGGGATTATTTGAAGTTGTGATAACTAAATGAACTCTTATTGCTGGTATGTGGTAAGTGGACAAAAGTTATTCTGCCAAGGAATAAAGACAAGCAAGGATAGCCTATTTATTTATTTATTTATTTATTTTCAGGTATGAATAGTATGTAAATCCCCCAACATTTATCTAAGGCATGCTTAATGTTAGGAAGGTTTATGAAAAGTGAGAAAAATTTCACCTAGTGTTCTACCGAAGTATTTCAAATATATGAGCTACAAAAGGTTTCCTATCAGCATATCCACTGTATAAATCAGCCACTGCAAAGTTATATAGAAAGAAAACCATCTTTAATTCCAAAGTAAACTATTTTATGATTAATATTAATTATACATTCTATAGATGCTAATTTAAATACAGTTTGAGGAAAGAATGCTAATCCTTAAACTCTGAACATTATGCAACTGAAACCACTTAAGTAGATGCCCCATATGATGCTCCATTACTATGTCAATAAGAGCTTTGTTTTTATCCTCCAACTTCCTGATTGTGGTTTCGACAAACTACTAGAATTATTTACCCAGATGGATTGCTATTTGTCCTATAATTTATCCTTTTTATTTTTAAATTCATTGACAGTTTTTATTCTTTGTAGCTCATGATTTGATTAATGTTAAGGCTGCTTTAAACTGCATGGTCAAGACAAATTATCCCTGATTAATTATATATTTCTGAGCTTTTTTCCCTCCAGTAAAATGTAGTCACTTAACAGGGAAAGGGGTTCTATTCACAAAGACAGCAAGATGGACATATCTCTGTATCTGTTCTTGTCAAAAATATGGATATAAGACTAAAGCAAATGTGTTATTTATTTATTTATTTCATTTTTCCTCTAGACAGAGGCAGGAACAATTCATAGAATCATAGAATCATAGAATCATAGATTTGTTTGGGTTAGGAGGCAGCCTTAATGATCTGATGCCCGCCTGAACATGAGCCGGCAGTGTGCTCAGGTGGCCAAGAAGGCCAGCATCATCTGGGCTTGTATTGGGAATAGTGTAGCCAGCAGGACCGAGGAGGTGATCATTTCCCTGTACTCTGCTCTGGTGAGGCTGCACCTCAAGTACTGTGTTCAGCTTTGGACCCTACAGTACAAGAAGAACATCGAGGCCATGGAGCATGCCCAGATAAGGACGATGAAGCTGGTGAAAGGTCTGGAACACAAGTCCTATGAGGAGTGGCTGAGGGAGCAGGGGGTATTTAGTCTGGAGAAAAGGAGGTTCAGGGGAGACCTTATTGCTCTCTACAACTAACTGAAGGGAAGTTATGGGGAGCTGGGGATCAGCCTTTTCTCACAGGTAGCTTGTGATAGGACTGGAGGAAATGGCCTCAAGTTGTACCAGGGAGGTGTAGGTTAGAAATTAGATGTTTCTTCTCAGACCAGTCAGGCGCTGTAACAGGTTGTCCAGGGAAGTGATGGCATCACCGTCCTTTTGGGTGTTCAAGGAAAGATTAGATGTGGTGCTTAGGGACATGGTTTAGTGGGTGACATCGGTAGTAGGGTGATTGCTGGACCAGATGATCTTGGAGGTCTTTTCCAACATTAAAGATTCTATGATTCTTTGATTTTATGACCTAGTTCCACCCCCCCCCCCCGCCATGGGCAGTGACACCTCCTGGTAGGACAGGTTGCTCAAAGCCCCATCTAACCTGGCTTTCCAGGGATGGGGCATCCACAACTTCTCTGGGCCACGTGTTCTATTGCCTTACCACCCCAGTAGTGCAAATGTTATTTATGTCTAATTAAATCTACCCTTTTTTAGTTTAATGCATGACCCCTTTTCCTATTGCTACACTCCCTAACAAAGAGTTCCTTTCCAGCTTTCTCATAGGTACTGGAAGGTACTGTAAGCTCTCCCCAGAGCCTTCTCTTCTCCAGGCTGAATATTCCCAACTCCTTCAGCCTGTCTTCATATGAGGGGTCTTCCAGCCCCCTGAACATCCTCGTGCCCCTCCTCTGGACTTGCTCTAATATTTCCATGTCCTTCTTCTGCTGGGGGCCCCAGAGCTGAATGTGGTATTACAGATGGGTTCTCACAAGAGCAGAGCAAAGGGGGAGAATCACCTCTATCCATTGCTGATTATGCTTCTTTTGATGCAGCCCAGAATATGGTTGGCTTTCTGGACTGCAAGTACATGCTGGTTCATGTTGAGCTTCTCATCAACCAACAGCCCCATGTCCTTTTCTTCAGGGCTGCTCTCAATCCATTCTCTACCCAGCCTGTATTTGTGCTTGAGATTGCCCCAGCACAAGTGCAGAACCTTGCACTTGCCTTTGTTGAACTTCGTGAGATTTGCACATGCTGACCTCTCTCTAGCCTATCAAAGTCCATTCCCTCCAACATGTCCGCTGCACCACACAATTTGATGACATTAGCAAACTTGCTGAGGATGCACTCAGTCTCACTGTCCATGTTACTGACAAAGATGTTAAATAGTACCAGCCCCAACACTGACCCCTAGGAACACCACTCATCTGTTTTCTCCACTTGGACATTGAGCTGTTGACCACAGCTCTTTGAGCACAACCATCCAGCCAATTCTTTACCCACCATTTCATGGTGGGCATTTGATAGTCCATTCATCAAAGATGTGTTCTCTACAATTTAAAGACAAGGATATAATGTGGGAACGTGTCAAATGCTTTGCACAAGTCTAAGTAGATGACTTCAGTTGTTCTTCCCCTATCTACCAGTGCTGTAACGCTGGCCTTCAGGCATAACTTGCCCTTAGTCAAGCCACATTGGCTGTTATCCATCTCTGTCTAATTTTCCAAATTCATTAACATAGTTTCTAGGAGGATCTGTGCAATGATCTTGCTGGGCATAGAAGTGACACTGACTGGCCTGTAGTTCCTCCAGCCTTTGTTTTTTTCCCTTTAAAAAAATGGGAGTTTTGTTTCCCCTCTTCCAGTCAGTTGGAACTTCACTGAACTGTCATAACTTCCCAAATATGATGAGCAGTGGCTTAGCAACTTCATCCATCAGTTCCCTCAGGACCAATGGATGCATCTCATCAGTTCCCATGGACTTGTGCACCTTTATGTTTCTTACATGGTCTTGAATCCAATCTTCCCTACAGTGGGTGGTTCTCATTTTCCACTCCCTGCCTTTGCTTTCTGGGACTTGGACTATGTGGCTAGAGATCTTTCTGATGAAGGCTGAGGTAAAAAAGTCATTGAATACCCCAACCTTTTCTGTATATTGTATGACCAGGTCTCCTGTTTCCTTCCAGAGAGGGCCCACAATTTCCCTAGTCTTTCTTTTATTGCTGATATACATATATAAGCATTTCTTGTTGCCCTTGATGTCTTTGCCAAATTTAAAGCTAACAGGGCTTTAGCTTTCCTAACCAATCCCTAGCTGCTCAGACAATTTCTCTGTATTACCCCCAGACTACCTGTCCTTGCTTCCACTTTCTGTAGGCTTCTTTTTTTTGTGTTTGATTTTGGCCAGAAGCTCCTTGTTCATCCATGCAGGCCTCCTGGTATTTTTGCCTGACTACTTCTTTGTCAGGATGCATCGATCTAGAGCTTGGAGGAAGTGAACCTTGAATATTAACCAGCTTTCTTGGGTCCCTCTTCTCTCCAGGGCTTTGTCCCTTGGTACTCTACCAGACAGATCCTTGAAAAGGCCGAAGTCTGCTCTCCTAAAGTCTAGGGTAGCGAGCTTGCTGTACTCTGTTATCATCAACACATTCCAGGAACTTCCCAGATTACCTGTGCCCTGCTGTGATGTCCCTCCAATAGATATTGGGGTGGTTGATGTCCCCCATGAGGACCAGGACTTGTGAACTTTAGGCTGCTCCTGTCTGTAGAAGGTCTCATCCACTCATCCACTCATTCTTTCTGGCATTGCCACCACCACTTTATGTGGTCATTTTGCGACTTTTTCACCTCTTATATCTGTTTTACTTTTTCCTGCTTCATCTTGAGAAGTCACTTGAGGGGGTCCATATCTCTGGAGGTACAAAAGCTTTGCATTACAGTCCTCTGGATAAACTTGTAAGGACTGTGCTTGGTCATTCTGATTGATATAACTGTCACCATACAGATGTAGTTTGCACTTAAGAAACCATACAACCTTCTCTCTGACCTGTATTTAGGTATTATGATACTTAATGTTTAATAAATTTATCTTCTATGGGCATTGAACAGATTAAAATTCACAATAATTCTTACACTTTATTTAATTCCTTATTTTTCCTTCATACTCTCACTGAAAGGAAAAAAATAAGATTGCTGGAAGTGTTTTATCTATGTGTTGTGTTATTTTTCATTTATTTTCCATTAGTTTGTTTTAAATTTAGTCCTGATTTACTTTGGCTTTATAGGGTCAGTTTTAAGGATGATTACAATATTATTTGTATTTTGGAATTCTTAGATGAATTTCTGTTTCAGCTCTTTTTGGAGTGATACTTTAGAAACATCAAGCTGCCATGATCAATTGAAGAGGACTTTGACAAATAAAAAGAACAGAACACTTTCTCTGAAGACATGTTTAAGGGCTTTTGTCTGTAGCTGTTATGCTATCTGCCATGTGAGCCTTGTGTTTCATGTTCACAGAGCTTGTTTGGGTTAAGAACATTTTGATTGTGCCAATCTAGTGGTCATTGTCATGCATTTTTACATGAGATCTATTTAAGGAAGAAGGAGTAAACAACCTCCAGTATTTCATTTGCGGGTATACTGAAGTGAGATATATAACCAGTTTATGAATATTATTCCACTTCAATAATTCTAAACAGAAAGTTTTGTTCCTCATTTCATAACACACTACTGTTTTGGGAAACACTGGTATTTTCTGTCTTAAAAAACACAACCAAACCTTTCCAACTTCATAATGAAATCAGACTGTTTAGCAAAGAGTAAGGGCTTTAGAAATCTTTTCAGATTGAGATTTTTCAAGACTGACCATAAGAGTAACATCGATGGAATGCTTAAGTGAACAGATCAAGATTCTCAAGTAGTCAATTACTGAAATAATTGTAAATTTAAAATATACAAATAATTTTAAGAGGCCTTATTCCTATTGCCATGTGCAAGTGATTGAATGACAAACTTGAGACCCAGTTTCTTGAGCACTGGATAAAAACTTCTTATGAATATATTCACTGCATTTAAAAGGGTCACTGACCTCAAGCTTGCAAAACTGCCATATATTGTTAAGTGGGCTTTAAATTAAAGATAAAATAGGGAAATGAACTGTCACATAGCACAAAGGAACTGACATGATCTCCCAACCCACAAAATAAGCAAATGCTGAATAAATTAACTAACTTTTATTTCAGAACAAAACAGAGAATATTGACATTATAAAATATCTAGATGAAGAGAAAAACAAGATCAAGAGACTGCATTATATGATGGGCCTGTTTTAGCATGAATATCAACCTTGTGATAGTCATGAATAAATATATTGTCACTATGTAGATATAATAATATTTCTAGAAAACAATATAAAATAAACTATATTATAAAGATGACATATCAGAGATGGGTAACAAATAAAAATTATGTAATATGATTGTGATTGGAATTTTTTTGTTTGTTAATACAAAACAAACAAACAAACAAAGAGCAACAGTATTGGGGGAGGGCATTTTTTTCTCCAGCTAACCTGAAATTAATTGTATACTATGTGATTGATTATTTGCTACCAGATTCAAGCAAACAAAGAAATGTTTATGAATAGATGTTGTTTTCAGATTCTAAAAATACAGTCATGAATAAAAGGAGTGAGACAATTATTGTATTCTTAAAACGCAATACAAAACATCAAACTGGTATAAAAATGCTTTTAAATACAACCAATTCTTTTTATCAGAATAACCTTGGAAAAGTTCTGGGAAAAATGATGATCTATTACCATAGAAATTAACTTTAAAATATTACATATTTTAGCCTCATAAGAACCATTAGCTATTGGCTTTAATTGAAAAAATGGGTAGATATGCCAAAAGAAATATAATTGAGGTCAAATATATATATATATAAAGCAACCTTGAACAGAATTATATAAAAAGCAACCTTATTCTGACAGCTTTCTGCACAAGCACTGAACTCAGTCCCAATAGATTTAAGCCATAGAGAGGGAAAATTTATCTTCAGTTTTTAAGAAAATCTTTATTCTTAATTACTTCAACAGTGTGCGTGTGTGTGTGTTCATGTGTTTGTGTATGTTTATACATGCAATTATGTGCTCATTGTGGTAGCAATATAGCATTCTCATCTTAAATATGTTTTTATAAAATAACTTGTCCTCAGACAGGTTAAAAAAGAGCTATGACTTTCAACTCCATGACGCTATCATAACTGGTCACAGAAGACATTCAGAGAGTCATCTGTCTATCAGTATTTCCAGTTTACCTGTCACTAAAATAAGTAAACACCAATTACAAAGATTAGGAGAAGCATCTATGCTATCCCAGTAGAATTATCTTGACTGCCCATCTTAATGACAAGTTATGTAGTTATACATCATTAAAGTGTCATATTATATTTATCTAATTTTAATTAGCTATTTTTTGTTTATTTATTTATTTATTTTTTTAGCAGCTGACAAAGAGATATTCTACTGACATTTTCAAAGTAAGATAAGAATTTTTTGAAAGTAATGCCTGATCCATGGTATCAATATAAATATTTGGATAAGATATTTTTCTAGCTGCTATAACATCCTTTCAGCATGTCAAGCCTAGACAGCAGAGTTTGTTCAAGGTCATTTACGTTCGATAGAATCTGTCATGTTGCAGTTCAATACCTGACCACAATGAGTGACACTGATAAAGCCTGATACCAGGAATCCCTTATGTGTGGCAGCTTTTGATGCTTTATTTTTATTTCAGTATATCTCTTTGTTAATTATCACCTCTATTTAGGCACAACAAATGAATGGAGAATGAGATTGCTAAGACACCCTAGGACTCTAATACAAGGCTGATTTTATTTAGACCTATCATGTCTTTTTATAATCTTTACTTATGATAGAAGCCAATATTTTATTATTTTTTTTGGCATACAAAAACTGCTACAAGTTGATTCTTAGGACAGCTACTAAAATTAAGTAGCAACCATCATTTTCATTGGGAATTGAAAACATAGTTCTGCAGCTGATATACTTATTTTAATTTATATGACAGCTGAGTACAATATATTTCCTTAAGACATGATCTCGGTATACAATTAAGCAAACTGCTGTATGTCTGCCATGAAGGCTGATTCAAAATTTTGATTTATTTTGGCTTTGGGTTTTGAATTCCTGGGCTTTGCTATATTGTGTATGATAAAATATTCAAAATAGATTTCAATATTCATCAAATTATGTTACTCGCACCGGTGAAATAAATGTTAACTACATCTGTGTAAAAACATGTTCTTTTGCCTAAGATGACTCAAAAGCAGGTATTTTCTGTCTGAATTGATAGAGAGTAAATGAACTGTAAAAGATGTGTGTCTTCAGTTACAGTTTGTCTAAGTGGTTCCATTAAACTGCAGACACCATGATTCTGTAGAGAGAGAATATTTCTGGTGTTATGGTGTCTTTCAGTGGAAGCAAAACTCTGCCGCTAGGGTCCATCAGTCATTCCTGAGGCTGAGTCCCCTGTGGAAAGGGATGAAATGAACCAGCCACCCATTACGTGATGCTCAATTGTAAGGTATTCATGTCTTAAAGGTTTCATTTAACTTCAGTGTTGTTCCTTTTCATTTGATAACTTATCACTCAGTTTTGAAGTCATCAGGAATGCTCATTCTCGATGACATCTCCTTCAAATATGGTGAGACCTTGAGATCATTTAACATGTGACTCCATATTCTGCCACGATGATACGTATAATGCCCCTGTGTAGTCCTAAAATATATAAAGATGAAGTATTTTTTTCCAGAGGATCTAATAATGTATTGCTATTGTGTATTTGAGGGTGATGATGGGTGGCAAAGCTTACAGAGGCAAAATAAATATGATATAAGAGGAGACCAGTATAGTATTTTAATTTCTCCAGTCAGTCCTGAGATCAGCAAAATTTCATCCAAGCTGGTCACCAGGAGGTTTATAAAACACTTTTTTAGAACGGGTAAATTGGATTCTGGAAATTATTATTCTGATACTACTCATCAGACTGAAAACAAGCTGACATATCACAGAATCATTCAGTTTGGAAGAGACCTCTAAGATTATCTAGTCCAACACTTAATATGCATGCTGTGACTGGCAGTTCTGTTTATTGTTAGAGATATATGGGGCTACTTCTGCATTTAAGTCTTATTTTAAATTTCTGCAGATATGCAAAGGCTTCAAAGTGAACTAGATGGCTTTTTCCTTCCCTTCCCTTCCCTTCCCTTCCCTTCCCTTCCCTTCCCTTCCCTTCCCTTCCCTTCCCTTCCCTTCCCTTCCCTTCCCTTCCCTTCCCTTCCCTTCCCTTCCCTTCCCTTCCCTTCCCTTCCCTTCCCTTCCCTTCCCTTCCCTTCCCTTCCCTTCCCTTCCCTTCCCTTCCCTTCCCTTCCCTTCCCTTCCCTTCCCTTCCCTTCCCTTCCCTTCCCTCTCCTCTCCTCTCCTCTCCTCTCCTCTCCTCTCCTCTCCTCTCCTCTCCTCTCCTCTCCTCTCCTCTCCTCTCCTCTCCTCTCCTCTCCTCTCCTCTCCTCTCCTCTCCTCTCCTCTCCTCTCCTCTCCTCTCCTCTCCTCTCCTCTCCTCTCCTCTCCTCTCCTCTCCTCTCCTCTCCTCTCCTCTCCTCTCCTCTCCTCTCCTCTCCTCTCCTCTCCTCTCCCTCTCTTTTTTCTTCTCTCTTCTCTCTCTTTTTTTTTTTTTTTTTTTTTTTTCCTCAGGAATAATTCCAACCCTACAGAGTTAAAAACTTGAATTTCTCTGTAGTGCTCTCTCTGTACCTTTTCACTCGCAAGACTGATTAAGGGTTCTTGGCAGTTGAAGTAACTTAAAACTTGCAGCCTATTGAGAAACCAGAGTAGAGCGTTTCAACCACAGTAAGGGGGAAGGTAGAGTGAGGGAAGAGAAAGAGGACTGAGTTGACTTGTTGCTTCTGCTGTAAGGGTTGCAGTAGAAGTATAGTAGATACTGCTTTGAAGAACCACACTGCCTATCTCTCCCTTAGCAACAACAAACCAGACTATCTTTCTCTCTCCCATAGCATGTAGAAGAGCCATGAATATTTTGTTTCCCTCAGTAGCTTCCTGCCCTTGGCAAATTTTGTCTCTACATAAAACTTGCTGTTTTAATGGTTCTTGAAAAGAAATTTAACACTACTGAAGGTTTGTTACAAATATGTGGCATATACATTTGCACTGCTCAGTGCTAGGCTTGAAAAACTATTTGACATGTGTTCTCTCCAATTTCTGCTCTCTTCTGATTTGGTGTCATTGCTCATAAACCAAGGATCAAGAACAGTGCTGTGTGAGATATTTCTGATCAGTTCATCATGATACCAGTGTTTGGATCAAGACAGTCTGAAAATCCGTTTCTGTATGCTTTCCTTATTTGCAGAAAATAAACTCCCTTCCCTTCCCTTCCCTTCCCTTCCCTTCCCTTCCCTTCCCTTCCCTTCCCTTCCCTTCCCTTCCCTTCCCTTCCCTTCCCTTCCCTTCCCTTCCCTTCCCTTCCCTTCCCTTCCCTTCCCTTCCCTTCCCTTCCCTTCCCTTCCCTTCCCTTCCCTTCCCTTCCCTTCCCTTCCCTTCCCTTCCCTTCCCTTCCCTCCCCCTCCCCGTCCCCCTCCCCCTCCCAGTGCACAATTTAGAAGCCCTCACACAGCTGAATGTACAGCTGAACTTGTCACAGACTTTCAAATAGAAGAAAAGCATATGCATTTTATCTTCAGTTGTAGGAACAGTATTTTCTAAAAAGTGGTTATTGTTTTTACCACAGCATAATCATTCCATCATACGTAGATACAGTATCCTCTGTATGTCTGACTTTTCCTAGTAAGAAATATAGCAAAGGAAACTTACTTCACTACATATTGTTCTGGATATAGTGGATTAGACAAATCACACAGTCAACACATTATTTACATTCCTACTGTTAAAAAAGCAAATTTATTTCCTAAATTGCTTCTCAGGTTTGCAGGTTCACATGTAGATGTGTCAGAACACTATAGCTATGGTGATATTAACATATACATGTATTTTTCTTAATCCAGTACAATAAAACACAAATAGAATACACAGTAACTTTACATCTATGTTCAAGCATTCAGGCTGGGACTTAAATTACAGCCTTGCTATTAAATCCCTGATGACATCAACTGTATTATTTGATTTGATCTTGAATCATTTACAACACAGGCATGGTTTTACACTATAGTCTTAAATTATATATTGGTGATCGTCTGGAACTGAACAGGTTTACAAGGATCAATCCTTTCCAAATCTGACTATGGAGATGGCTTTACCACCATATGACAGAAGCCTGACTGACACCAGCTCCCACACTGGATCTGATGGAAGGGATAAAAGTTAAAACTACCTCCAACATCTCAACAAATTGACAATTCTGCTCTGTCCACTATTCTCATTTTTGTTAAATTTCACACAAATCTCTCATATTGTTCAAATCTCTCACAAGAGGAAATTTACTTTTACTTTTCTCACTCCTCCATAAAGCTTATTGAAGCCTGGGGAGGATTACAACACAAGTAAGCTCCAAGTGATATATATATATCGGTTTGAAATGAGGCCAAGTACAAATCTTATTGGTGCTCTTCTAGCTGCAGGCAGTACAAGGACCTCAGGTGATCTAAAATTCAATTTTTACATTCCCTGTGCCATTTCTTTAGCCTCAGAAGTTTTCATTGCATAGCTGAAGTCCTAACGTTTTTTAATTATGTGAACTTACCTCTACTTTTACATTTTACTTATTTTTTATGATTTTTTTTGCCTTTGCAGATGCAACCAAGTAGCCTGAAAAAATAAATTTGTTGATTTTTTGCAGTTTACCAGCATACAGAAACAGTCAGAATGGCTTCCTTCCTCCATCCTATCTTCAACCTTGTTCTTTCAAATCCCTTCTGTTTAATATGCAATATTTTCCTTCTTGGAAAGAAACCTTAGTTTCTTTCAATGTGGCTTCTCCTTCTTCTAGAATTCTTGAAATTTCATTTTAAATTTAGAGACATTATACTTAATATTGTGCTATTCTGCATAGAGATGCTATCCTAGGCTACTTTATTTTTATTTTACTTTATTTTATTTTATTAAATTTTAAAATTAAAATCTTTAAAATTTTCTTCTAACTATTCTTTGTAGTAACACATTGAAATACAATTCACAGTAAACAAACGAAAAAGTTTTATTACTTTTAAAATCAGAATCAATCTACAAAAATCTGAGTCTTATTCTGAGTCTGGGCAATACCTCAATGTGGTATGGGACTACATATTTGTGTGTGTTCCCTCTGAATATACTTTTCCCTGACTTCACTTAAATTCTTGCTGAATATGACATTCTTTTTTTTTTTTTTTTTTTTTTTTTTGAGCTCTATTGGTGTGCTTACCACTATTTAAAACATAGACAAAGAACCACTGACTGAGTGACTGTCCTGAATTGTTTTACAGCACAGATTACATGAGTAAAGAATGATTTGTGCTTACATTCCTTTGACATTTATTTTTCATTTATGGAATTTTCAGCATTCTCTTCAGAATGGTTCATGGTCTTAGGCCACCAACCATGAACTACATCTGTTAATGCTTTGTGTGAAGGATGGCTGTTGTTGAGCACACACATCAGGAGGAAGAGCTTTGGGTTTTTTGTTTGTTTTATGTGACTATGTGCAGGCTAGATGATAAGGTTTGTGTTAGATCAGCATAGTTCTACTGACTTCAGAGTCCTACAGTAGCTGAACAGCTCAAGTACTTGTTCAATTGAAATTCATTTTTATATTAACTTCAAAGTATATCATGTCTGGTTAAACACAGATCTGGTAACCAAGGATATAAAAATGTTTGCTCTAATGAAAGAAAACAAAATATATCATAGACCTACTGCCTTGCTTGTTGGGGACTCTGATTTGAAATCTCCTAAAAATTGCCAGGTAAGGTGGCTGATTGCCACTTTCTTGTTATTGGATATTTCCCTGGGGCCCAGCACAACTGATGCACCTAGAGACTACAACATCCACCATCTACCCTCAGTGTTGAAAATGGATGTCACAGATATATATTTTTTTCTTTTCCCTGTTATGAAGGTGTTGCATGAAAAATATTGGTGTTGTGAGAGATAGTTGTAGGCTGAACATTATATAACATTGAACAAGACAGAGAAAATTAATTGACTTCTAGTTGATGCTTAGTAAAAGGAATTTAAATAGCAGAAGCAGAACCATTCAAACAGTTTCAGATCATCTGATAGCAAAAATTTCTCACTGCACACACTTAGTTCCTTAGTCTTTTGTAAGGCTTAAGGTGTTTTCTGTTATAACAATCTTTGCACTTGTCATGGCATTGTTTTGTGATGAGTTAAGGATATGTGAGCAATGTTTCTGAGGAAGATAATGTCAGTTCATCTAATAGAAGATATTATTGGAGTTGGGAAGAGGCAACCTTCCAGGCAAACAAACTGTTCTTTTATGTGTTCAAGAGCTTGTTCTTGTTTCTCCAGTATAGCAGTTGTTATAATGACAGATTTCATCTTCCTGCAAATCTCACCTCCTTCAGATCATTCCCCAGTGGAAAAAAGCTTTTCGATGATTTCACATTAGCGGTTTTAGGTTTTTATTCTGTCCATTTAATGTTTATTTATTTATTTAAGTTCTAATCAGTATTTTTAGTAATTGAAATATATCTCAAGCATCCTCTTTCATTAATTGCATGGTACTTCCTAGCTACTCAACATACCGTTACTGTAGTATGTGGTATGTTATTGGTTGAGATAAAAGATAGGCATATATATGTATGTATATTTTTAAGTGTTTGCATTCAAGGCATGAAAATGTTCTATCAAATGTATCTAGAGCAGCGTTTACTTAGCCTGACTGAGGCATGGAATTTACATTTAAAATGGTTAAATGGTTAAATGCTTAATGACAAAAACTCTTAACCTTCATCTCTTTTATAGAAAATTAACCTTCTTTCAGTAATATTGCCAGGTAGCCCAAATTAAATTTCAAAGTATCTTTCAAATTTAAAAAGCCAAAAACATTTCAAGAAAAATTCAGTTCATCAACAAAGAAGAGGGTCCAACTTATTATAAGTACACTGAATAAAGTAGCCATAAAAATAATTTAAGTTAATTTATTTTAAAGTATGATTTAAATAAAATATTAAGTTATGTAGTTGGGTTTAGAATAATATGCATGATATTAACAGAAGTCAGTAGAGTCATCCCAATTTGCACCAGCTTAGAATTTAATTCGTTGTATATGTAGAACTGTATGTTGAATGTATTCAACAATGTATGTTGAACTGGTTTTGTTCAACATCTTCATTGATGACCTTGATGAGGGAATAGTGTCTACCCTCAGCAAGTACGCTGATGACACAAAGCTGGGAGGAGTGGCTGACCCACCGGAAGGCTGTGCTACCATTCAGCAAGACCTGGACAGGCTAGAGAGATGGGTAGGAAGAAACCAATTGAGGTTTAATGAGAGCAAGTGTAGAGTCTTGCACCTGGGAAGGAACAACCCGAAGTATCAGTACAGGCTGGGGGATGACCTGCTGGAGAGAAGCTCTGAGGAGAAGGACCTGGGTGTCCTGGTGGACGACAAGTTGACCATGAGCCAGAAGTGTGCCCTCGTGACCAAGAGAGCCCTGCAGTACATTAGAAGTAGCGTGGCCAGCAGGTCAAGGGGGGTGATCCTCCCTCTCTACTCTGTCCTGGTCAGGCCTCACCTGGAGTACTCTGTCCATTTCTGGGCTGCCCAGTACAAAAAAGACAGGGATCTCCTGGAATGAGTTCAGCGGAGGGCCACAAAGATGATACGGGGCCTGGAGCATCTCCCCTATGAGGAAAGGCTGAGAGACCTGGGTCTGTTCAGCCTGGAGAAGAGAAGACTGAGAGGGGATCTCATCAATGTGTATAAATACCTGAGATGTGGGGGACAGAGGGTCAACCTCTTTTCAGTGGTTTGTGGGGACCGGACAAGGAGTAATGGTCACAGGATAGAGCATAGGAAGTTCCACACCAACATGTGAAAGAACTTCTTCATGGTGAGGGTGACGGAGCACTGGAACGGGCTGCCCAGGGAGGTTGTGGAGTCTCCTTCTCTGGAGATATTTAAGGCCCGTCTGGATGCCTATCTGGACAGCCTGCTCTAAGGAACTTGCTTTGGCTGGGGGGTTGGAGCCGATGATCTTTCAAGGTCCCTTCTAACCCCTTCAGTTCTGTGATTCTGTGATATTGTGCACGAAATGAATGTACTATGTACACACATGATAGATGAATTTAATAGTAACATCTTTTAGTGTAAAAAAAAATAGGCAATATATTATTAAATATAAAAGATTTATGCAATACTGAGTTTTTTGTTTAGGAAAAAATAATCTAACTGTAATTATTACCAGTTTTCTTAAAATTTATTTATTTATTTATTTATGGTTTAAACATGTTACTATTACAATTTTCAATACTATATTACCGAGTCCAATTTTATCTACTGTACTATTAGGAGATAATGTTAGTATTTGCTTCGTATTGGAGAAAAATATTATAAAGCTTTTCTATCTGTATAAGATAAAATGTTAAATGCTTAAAATGTTAAGTATGTAAAAATATATAGCTGCTAAAATACAGAGAAACCTGCTGTTAGTACAAAATAGTCATAAGAAATCCTAGACAAAGTTTCAGGATATAACAGCAAAAGTTGTTCAGATATTTTATGATAGAATGTAATTTTTCAGGCAAGGCAGGAACAAGAAGGATGAATTAAGAAGGTCCATGAAACTGACCTTGGACCTGAATGAAAGGAGATAGTAAGAAGAGTCTTGATTAGAGAGCTTCACTGCTCTTTACTAATTTTATCTCCGATACATTTATAACATGATTTATACAAGACATTGAAATAAAGTGTTGGGAAGGATAAAATGTAAGATAATGTTGATTATGTGAAATGTTGATAATGTTGAAATTTAATTAAATGATGCAACTATAGGTCACAAAGTTTGTTTCAGTAATGTCTTTCTAATAGTTGGCAATGCTTATTAAGGTATTGTACGGTTGTTATTAGGAACAAATTGGTATTTCCAGATGATTTAAATCACTTTCCTGCCGGTGTAGTACTGAGGACAAAAACAAATAAATGAATGCTTGTGAAAACAGAATTAGTTTACCAAGCATTACTGCTGAGTTGCTATGGTTTTATTGCTAAGCCATGGCAAACCATACCATTATGTAAACAATCATAAAACATTTTAAAGAGCTCTGTGAATTTCAAGGTTTTCTACAGATGTAGATACACAGCCTTATTGCAGACTTTCTATGACTTTTTCTTATTGTTATTTATTTATTTGTTCCTGATATGGTAAAGAGGTTGTCTTTATATGTTGTCTCAAATATGAGCTTGTCATTCTTTTCCCTGTAAGTGGCTGAACTGTAGTGTGAAAATGAAGTCAGTTCTGCCCTGACTTTCCTGGTCAAGATTTACCAGGGAAAGTATGGGCTGATTTACCTACCAACAGTAGATAACTGAAGATAATTTTCATTTGCATATTAGTTCAAAGAAAAATCCCTGAGGATACATGAAGATGGGTGTTTTTTCAATTTATGTGTTTTTGTTGTTGTTATTTGTTGCTTTTATTTGTTTGTTTGTTTAAGTGCTAGTGTTCTTGCCCTTTTGTCTTATGCTTGTACAGCTAAATACAGTTATGATTAACCAGGAGGCTCAGTCTGTTACAAGCAGGGAAGAAGTGTCCAGACTCCAGAAAAAATTCTCTAGGGCAATTTCTGCTGTGTCTCCCAACCAAGATGTTAACATTAAAAGTCCCAAATCTACTACTTTATCTATGATAGATTATCAAGAAAAGTATTCTCACTTTTTGAATAAATTACTGGAAATATATGCTCTCTATTCTGTGTACCTTATTGATAATATTTAAATATAACAAAGTCTGCATATTTTAGGATGCTCTGACAGTTTGTTTTTGTCTTCTAAAGATTTACATGTGTTTTCCTGACAAACAAAGACAATCTTATGTGATTTCTGCTCCAGAGAATGTGAGAGAAGGTTCATATTGCTGCCATAAGGAAAATATATGAAGATTAGTTTCCAGTTTGATTTGTTGATATGGTGTGCCAAATCCTTGTGAACTGTTACACTGGCTGTTTTTATAGTTATCACAGCAGTGGCATCCTTACTGTTTTTATTACTAAAAAGAAAATTTGTTTTTAACAATACATTACTAGTCTATGTGTATGTTTCTATAATGCACTTCTGAAAATATAATCGTAACAAATTTTAACAAACCTATTTATATACCAATATATAAGAAATATGAATTGGAATACAGATATATGAGCATGATATTTTTTTCATTTTCATAGGTTGCACACATTTGTCAAAGTCTGGCTTTATTTATTTATTTATTTATTAATCAGATGTTCCTGATTTTGTAACTTTTATAACCACAAATGAATTTAGTTGTATCTGGAAAGATTTGTTTCTTGCAGTGGTTTCAATTAACATCTTTGTGCTTCCTGTCTCCTGTGCTTTTCCCTTTATTTTCTTTCCCCTTTATTGAGAGCTGCTATCTCATCTTTATGCCTACTAGCAAGAAAAAGGTAAGTATGAGATTTTAAGTTTTAAATGAACCTAAGTAATTGGTTGCAGTAGATTTCTCTTAAAGACATTTTTCAGTTCAATTGAAATATTGACTTCTAGGTCATTTTGCATACCCGAGATCTCAGCAACTTTTTCAGTCTCTAGACAGGTATTAACTGCAGGATAGAGACATGTTGCTTCTGTATACAAGATAAAGTGACATACACAGAATTTTTCACTATATTTTGGTCTCATATTTATGACTTACTTCTGAGATATCCATGAAGCACATACTGAAGATGGGTCAATGAGGTATAAAATAAATATAAATTATTCCAAAAAGTCTCTTTTCACTGCCGTATTTATTGCTCACCTTCCTTATATCTAAATGCACAGTTTAAACCCAAAAAAAAGCTGCAGATAAACTTTTTTTTTTTTTTTTTTTCATTGAATATTGAACTAGAAACCTCAACACCTTATTAAACATTGGCCTTTCCGGGAGTTTAGTGCTGCCAGACTAAGTGAGCATACATTATAAAACCTCATCAACATTTTGTTTCGGCATGAAGAGTATGACCTATAATTATTTGAAAACAAGGAAAAACCATTGAATAGTAAAGCGAAATAGTGAATTATTTGGTTGCCTGATGTGTTTTTTTTGTTGTTGTTTTGTTTTGTTTTTTGATGAAAAGACTCAAATGTAATTGATTTGAATGATAACGTGAATTTTAAATTTAGTCATACTTTCTGTCTGAACAAATAACAAGTAACAGGTACAACTAAAACAATCTCACATTTTTGGGCTTAAAGGTAGCTATTTTCAATTACTGTTAGTTCAAATTTATGGATGTATCTATATATATAATAAGGCATTTTTATTAATCATTCATTGAGAAAGAAAATGGAAACAATCATTTGCTCTCATGTGTCCGTTTTAGTTATCTGATAAAAATGTTTGATACATTTATTTATTTATTTAAAAAAATAAATTTGAAAAAAAAAAAAGTTTAATGTAAAACAAAGTAGACAAATTATTATAAAGCATTTTTCTTAAATGTTAGAAGGTACTCTAGGGCACTGAAATATATCTTCCAAAATGTTGAGAAATCTGCATAATATATCTTTGCAGGTCAGAGATGAACATAAGCATTGAATGGCTTTGAACTTCTTCTGTGGGTCAAGCCAAAGATCATTCAGGCCTTATGTCCCCTCTTTCAAGCTGCATTTGAAGTTTATGGAAAAGTACAATAGCAGAAGATGTAAAGATTAAACTTTTTTTCATTTTCTTGCAGGTTTCACCAGGGCATGTCTCTTCCTGTATAACAGCAACAGACAAACCAGTTTTCCCATAAACTTTTGATTCATTTTGGAACACAGACTTTTGATCTCCAGAAAACTCCATAATTTAGTGCTGTGGTTTGTGGAAAATGTCTCCTCTTGTGTCAGTCTGCTGTTGATTTCCCTGGCTGTCCCACAGCACTTGAATTGGAAAAAACAGTGGATCGTGTCTGCCTATTCTTTTCCTGATTATGCAGACCAATGTCATACCTCTTCTCCTTCTTTTTACCAAATTATAAAAAACTAGACTAAGCTACCGTCACATGGAAACAATTGCATGCTTTCTTGTCCTTCTCCAAACTTTTCTTAATTCTCAAGACTATAGGATATGGATTACTCCAATAAACAAATAAATACATAAATAATCATATTTACCATTTCTGTGCATTAAACTGATGTTTTTGGAAAAAAATGTTTTCAAGATTTGCTTTCTAAATGGGAATATTTAAATTTGAGTCCTTTTCTGTGGATATCTAAGTTGTATTTTACGAAATCCCTATTTAGTGTAATCTCTAAATCACTCATTATTTTGAATTTAATTTTATTTTTTATCTTTTTATTTTATTTTATTATATGATTAAGATTTTCAAAATGATGCTGAGATACATTTTTAAATATATATATATATTATTTTTTATTTTTATTTTTCCTGCAGCTTTTGTTACTGGGGCAAAATTTTGTTACCGGAGAGCATTCAAAAATCTGATGAAGGTAGGCAAATTTTCACAAAACCCCAAATCTTCTGTCTTTATAAGATATTACAAGATGTTCTTCTATGCAAATTAAACAGGTGGTGCAAAAGATGCAAAAAGTTAAGAAAAAAATATGCTTGAGGGGGAATATTTATTAATGAATTGTAAAATATTTAAGGGAAACAGCTGGATATAAATCAATGGATTTAAATTATGAACTATAAGTTGTAGTATTTCATGTTGAATTAGTTGAAAATATTTGTATATATTCATTGGACATTTAACCCTGTTGTACACAAACTTTTTGGATAACCACGCATCAGGAATCAGGACATGCATTTAATATACCTTGGCATAGCAAGATGAGACTTTTGTTGTATTAATTTATTTTCACTGTGAATATGATGAATATTTAAAAAAAATGACAGTGAAGAATATCTTTTGTTTTTAAAACGTTGCAAAATAATATCGTTGTTACTTGGTTCTGCTTTAAAAATAATTTGCTTAGAAAAGTGATCTTTGTGATCACAAAGGCAGATATTTATCCTCAGAACCTATAGTCCTTGTAGAGAGAGATAAAACCAGTGCAGTCTTAAGGTACTACTGCAGCCATTTGCTTTTCCAAAGAAGAAAATTCTCTGTCTTTCTAACATTAAGGTAGGATAGAAGCAATATTGAATTACCCCTGCATAGGGAATGGAAGATGAATATAGAGATATATGTATATATAGGTGTATGAAAAATATTCTAGAAAATGTAAATACAACATATTATGACTGGAGAAGATTTATCATGACATACATTTTGGATGCTAGTGAAATTCTGTGCTAGTGAAACGCTGCCCTTTGCGATGCTACACATATTCTAAGAGCCATCCACAAGCAGTGTTGTGCTGTGTAGGAGCAGCACAGGGGAAACCAGAATGGTGGCAGAGAACAGCTTTTCCTTGCACTTTTTCCTTGGGTGTGAAAAATAAGTAGGTTTCTTCAGAAAACATCTGCTTAACTGACTTTCTACATGCCACAGGTATGATTTACAGTCATCACAGAGACTAATTAATGAGAAAAAGTGCAGATAAAGCTAGGCAATGCAACAGTACTGGCTGAGTTGAACGGTCTTCTTGGTATCATGAATGTGGAATAAACATTCATGCAGTGTCAAAACCTGAAAATTCAGTCATTCTATTTGCCTGGAGCTTTTGATACTATTTTTTTTAAAGGAAGCAAATCTTCAAAGCATCTAAGGGGTACAATCATGTAATCTATAAAACTTCAGGAACTTCACCTATAAAACTTTAGGAATTTCAAGTATGTTATGCTCCAGATAACTTCTCAATTTTTTGATAATGATCAGTAACTGTTATTTGCTTGGTATATTTTTCCCCAGTTGTGCATTTTCCAGTGCCTAGCTACAAGTAGCAGCCCTAAAATATTTAGTGTTTCATCTCAGTCTCATTCTTAAAAAAACCTCCAGTTCCAAACTAATTTGTTACAAGTAATGCACCCTGCATCCTTAGCATCATTCATCATTCATTGTGGGACAGTGTAGGGCTTTAAAAATGTACTACTGAAAGTCCAAATGATAAGTTTGCTTTCTTAAGGTATCAAAACCGCTGTTACCATGCTGGTTCTAGGTAATCTTGTTTCATAGAAAGTACATCTATTCACACCATTTTCAGAAATTTCTCTGTCCAGGAAAAGTACACGCACATATGCATGTGTATGTGTTACATGCATTAACACTGATTATTTCATCTACAGTTCAAATTCCCCAAACCAAATGCCTGAATTTCAATGGGACAGAGCTCAGGCATTTAAATTTCAATAAGTGTGTTTGGTATGAGTGACTTTTTATGCAATTAGAGATTATTTCAATTTTAAACACTTAAAGTTCTTTCAGATAATGATTTCCTCCTCCTCTGTATTTTGGTATATGAACTTCATATGCAAATATCATACGGATAATTAGTTCTTTCTGTGTTCTAAATTGGCTAATTACTGAGTAGCTTAATTACTATATTACGATAAATTAGTGAGTGTAGAGGGATCTTGGGCTGCAGGGTGCAGAACCATTGAAAAGTAAAAGAATAATCTTGCTAAGATGAAGTAAATCACCTAGTTGTTGGAACAATCCTGCAGAGAAAAGAAGGAGAAAAATATATAAGTTATTTGTTTAATGTTCTCCTTCAGACTTTTTTTTTTTTTTTTCTGTTTTAGTGATTTTTTTTGCTATCTTAGGTAGACTGTAAACACGTAATATTTTTATCTTTATTATAACAATGATCTCAATTATTTTACTATATATCTGACAGTTGTTTTGATGTTATTGTTCACATTATGTAAGAGAAAGTATGTTTCATTTTATACATGGGAATTCTCATGTAATAATTAATTAGATGTGCAAAGTCATTTCAGTGTCTCATCTGCTGAACAAAGCCTTGAAATTAAGTTCGTTTGTTCTTTCTTTCTTCCTTTCTTCCTTTCTTTCTTTCTTCCTTTCTTCCTTTCTTCCTTTCTTCCTTTCTTTCTTTCTTTTTTTTTTCTTTCAGAAGAAGAAGAAGAAAGATATATATAAGAATAATAGAGTTGTATTTTTAAATACTTTCTTCATTGATACATGCTTCACTTTCTTAACAATATCCTGTAAAGTTGATATATATTCAGAAAAATAAATAAATAAATAGATAAATAAATAAATAAAGGATATATAAATGATCACTGTAAAATTTTATATGGTAAATGTTAAATATGTTAACTTGGTGTTAACTAACTGATGAGCCCCCTTTTTAAGGATATGGTTTAGTTATTTATTATTAAGGCAGCTAGGTCTTATTTAACATATCTGTATACTGGACCCCTGTATCTACATTTGTAATTAAGAACACTTTTTGTGATCTTTAAAATTACTCAGAGCCCAATTAAAAGAAAAAAACAATGAAGTAATATGTTCAGAATTGTATGTCTTGGTGCATTCCCTTGTTCACTGCACAATGTGTTGAGAAATTTAACTGGATTAAGCTATATGAATTTTCTTTACTTTAATAGAAGTGTTGGCAGAAAACTTCCTATTGCTCTTTTTAATCCATTTAGCAATTTCCACCAGAACTGCACACTCATATTACAAATAGTAGAATTCTGTGAAAAACAGATAATTAACTGTCCTGGTTTCAGTTAGGACAGAGTTATTTTTCTTCCTAGTAGCTGGTAGGGTTCTATGTTTTGGCTTAGGATGAGAAGAGTGCTGATAACACCCCGATGTTTTAATTGTTGCAGAGCAGTGCTTACACTAAGCCAAGGACTTTCCAGCTTCTCGCCCTGTCCTGCCAGTGGTCAGTCTGGGGGTGCAGCAGGAGATGGGAGGGGACAGACCCAGGAAAGCTGACCCAAACTAGCCAAAGGGGTATTCCATACCATCTGACATGCTAAACAATATGTAGGGGTGGCTAGCTGGGGGAGGGGGGAAGGACTGCTTGGGGTTGGGCTGGGCATGGGTCAGCGGGTGATGAGCAATTGCATTGTGCATCACTTGTTTGTACATATTATTAGTAGTAGTACTATTATCATCATTATTGTTATTATTATTAATGTTATTATTATTTTCCTGTCTTAATAAATTGTCTTTATCTCAACTCACGGGCTTCACTTTCCCATTTCTCTCCCCCATCCCAGAGAGGGAGGGGGGAGGGTGAGCGAACAGCTGTGTGGTGTTTAGCTGCTGGCCAGGTTAAACCACGACAGTAACTTATTCCCCTGTGTCAAATAACTTTATTTTCAGACATCTAAGACCTTGTAGAGTATAAGGATATCCTTTATGCATGTATCCTAAACATGTGTGAACAAACAAGGTAGTCCACAGATATGTTTAATTGGAGTAAAGCGCAATTATTTTATCTGGGAATTAAAACAATTCTTAGGATGTAAGTCACCATTCTGTCCTCAACCGTTTTCCCCTAGTGAAGAGTTAGTTGTTACATGTTACCCAAGCTTGCCTCGGAAGTGGTCATTTAAATGATGATTACCTGAACATGAAGTATTGGAGCTTAAAACTAGATGGAATAGTTTTTGTCTAGTTTTCCATCTAGAGGATACGAAAATTGCCCATCCTCTTTAATATCTTTTTTGATTATTTGGATGAGGGAATTGCACCCTCAATAAGTCTGCAGATGACACCAAGTTGGGGCGAAGTATCAATCCACCAGAGGGTAAAAAGGCCCTGCAGATTGGCCAATGGGATGAGGTTCAATGTGGCTAAGTGCTGGGTCCTGCACAACTATAGGACTAAGCAATGCTACAGGCTTGGGGAAGAGTGACTGGAAAGCTGTACAGAGGAGAAGGAGCTGGGGGTGTTGGTCAATGCTCGCCTGAACATGAGCCAGCAGTGTGCCCAGGTGGACAAGAAGGCCAATGACATCCTAGCTTGTATCAGAAATAGTGTAGCGAGCAGGACCAGGGAGGTGATTGTTCCCTTGTACTCTGCTCTGGTGAGACCACACCTCAAGTACTGTGTTCAGCTTTAGGTCCCTCACTACAAGAAGGACACTGAGGCCCTGGAAGATGTCCAGAGAAGGGCTACAAAGCTGGTGAAGGGCCTGGAACACAACTCCTATGAGGAGTGGCTGAGGGAGCTAGGGTTGTTTAGTCTGGAGAAGAGGACATTTAGGGGAGACCTTATTGCTTTCTACAATCACCTGAAAGGAAGCTGTGGGGAGCTGGGGGCTGACCTCTTCTCTCAGATAACTAGTGATTGGACTAGAGGGAATGTCCTCAAGTTGTGCCAGAGGAGGTTCAGCTTGGAAATGAGGAGACATTTCTTCTCAGGAAGAGCGGTCAGGCATTGGAACGGGTTGTCTAGGGAGGTGATGGCATCACAGCCCCAGGAGTGTTTAAGGAAATGTTGGATGTGGTACTTAGGGACACGGTTTAGTGGGTGATATTGGTAGTAGGGTGATTGTTGGACCACATGCTCTTGGAGGTATTTTCCAACCTTAATAATTCTATGATTCTATGAATATTTAATATAATAGAGTAACAGGTAATCTAAAAAATTGGAGCAGAAAAGATCTTGTAATGGTGACAAAGGGATCTACATGTCTTACACAGACTATTCACCACTGAAGTCTGTAAATAAGTGGTCTAAAAAGTAATGTTTCAGGTTTTACTGCATTTTGTCCAAAGGTTCTTAAGGACCAGTTGCCCTATCAATCATAGTATTATATTAATCTTTATACTTAGGTAAATTGCTTGGGAAATTCTTTTCTCTGCCTCCACAGCACATGTGGGTTTTTAAAACAAATAGGAGAGATTTATTCTTAAAACTAAATGTAGGAATAAGACTACAGAAATCTTGATCTGATTATGCTAAGGAACTAAAGCTACTAAAGCTATCAAAATGGTGCTTACATTGTTTCTTCTGGTGGACAGAATTGAGAGATGATCTACTGTCCTCAAATGTGGATTAAAAATAAAGGGGGTGGGGGTGGGGGTGGCGAGAAGGGACATGGGATGAAATGCAGGGACTGAAGCAAGATCATGCTTCCAGGGCTCTTCTCTTCACAAAGCATACTTATTTCATATTTTATACTTACAGGGTCCTTCTCCTGAAATGGGAAAACTTGATTTTGTTTGAAACAAAAGGTGTAGCTATTTGTTCAAATAGTTTTGCATAATCATATAATCATATAAAATCCTGAGTTGGAAGGGATCCAGAAGGAGTCCAGTGCTTTGTTCCACATAGGACTACACAGACATCAAACCATATATCTGAAAGCATTCTCCAAATGCTTCTTGAACTCGAACAGACATGCTGCCATGACCACTGACCTGGAGAGTCTGTTCCAGTGCGCAACCACCCTCATCACAAAGAACCTTACCTTAATATCCAACCTGAATCTCCCCTGATGTGGCTTCAAGTCATTCCCTCACATTCTGTAATTGTCACCAGAGAGCAGAGATCAGTGCCTGCTTCTCTGCTCCCCTTGTGAGGAAGCTGTAGGCCAAAATGAGGTCTCCCCGCATCGCTAGGCTGAACAAACCAAGTGACTTCAGCTGGACCATATACGTCTTATACTCTAGACTCTTTGTAGCTATCTTTGTAGCTATCTTTGTAGCCCTCTTTGGGCACTCTAATAGTCCTTATGTTGTAGCGTCCAAAACTGTACACAGTACTTGAGGTGAGGCCGCAACTCCACAAAGTAGAGTGGGAAAAACACTTCAATCAACTGGATAGCATGCCATGTTTGATATACCCTAGGTTGGCTCTTTGGGCTGCCACTGATGTGGTCAACTGATGTTTGTTCAACTGATGTTTGTTCAGCTGATGTTTGTTCAACTTTCATTGACCAAAACCCTCAGATCCTTTTCCACAGGGCTACTCTCCAGCGTCTAGTTCACCAATCTGTATGTATATCCAGGGTTGCACTGCCTCAGGTGCAGAATCTGGCCCTTGCTCTTGTTAAATATCATGTGGTTGGTTATTGCCCAGCTCTCTCATTTGTCAAGATCTCTCTGCAACTTCTCTCTGATCTTGAGGGAGCTGAAATCTCCTCCCAGTTTAGTTCTGCAAGTCATTTATGAATACAGTAAAGAGAACTGACCCTATAATAGAGCCCTGCAGAACACCATTAGTGACTAGCCGCCAGCCTGTCGTAACCACATTTACTATAACCCTTTGAGAGGATACCATCTCATGCAACCCTCTGCCAATTGTTCACCCATCATATTATGTACTTGTCTAGCTGTATGCTCGACATTTTGTCCAGAAGGATACTGTGAGAAACAGTATTGAAAATTTTGCTGAAATCCAAAAAGATCATATTAAGTGGTGTTCCTGGGTCAACTAGGTGGGTGACCTTGTCATAAAAGGAAGTTACGTTTGTTAAACAGGACTTTCCCCTTGTGAACCTGTGTTGACTGTGGCTAATGACTGCATTGGCTTTTGATGTTTTTCAATAAATCCCACAATAGTCCTCTCCATAATTTCACCATGCACTGACTAAAAACTACTGAAATAAACCTTGACACTGTCAATTGCAAATATGGGACAGGATATGAAAACAATATGGTATATTTTAGGTGGTCCTTGATTATACTCAGATTGTATAATATGAATTATATAATAACAAAAAAAATAATAAGTTTTCTAGCCACTTTTCTGTATCTTATCAGGTGAATTTCTCATCTGCTGATTAATACACAAGGTAAAATAGGGCATTGGTAAAGAGTACTGCCTCCAGTTGCTCTGTATACAGAACTCCGCATATTGTAACTATTATTTAATTCACTGATTATTTCACATCACCTAGCATTAACAGTTTAGTAGTAGTAATAGTCGTAGTCGTAGTAGTAGTAGTGTTTTCATTCTACTTCTCAAACATGTATCTTGCAAGGAAGTGTTCTTCCTTAGAAAATTATCCTTTGGAAAAGAGGCATAATCATATAAATACTATCATTACCTTCAACTTGTATGCATTGAAATCAAGATGGAGTGACTTCAAAGAAGGCAGAATCAAAGTCCATCCACACCTAAGGTGATTCAATTTATATTGTTGTTTAAATAATTTTGTATTGCATCAGTGGACCTCTTCTAGAATGATAACTACATATCTGGAATATCTTCTCGTACGTCGGTTACTTGAAATGAGTTTCAAGCAACGTGCAAACATATTTTCATTTTTAGAAATGTAAAATGCTACAGAACTGAGGACCATTTGTCCTTTCTGAAAACAAACAAACAAACAAAAACACAACAACAACAACAAAACATTAATTTAACAATAGCATCGTCCTGAAACAATTTATTTTTCCAGATTGCTGCATTTAGGTAATATTGCAAAGTAGATTACTTATTATCTGTTTTACTCAACTTGATCCTGAAATTCTTACTTTCTTACTCATGAGTTTATTATTATTATTATTAATGATTATTATTGCTGTTGTCATTGTTTGTTTGTTTTCCCCCAGGGAATCTGTCTTCATGAATAAGATCTATGGATGTTGAAGATGTAACTTAGTTCTTGTAGGAGGTGGTAGAAAGATTCACATCAACCTTCAAGAAGGCTGAATCAGCCTTTTGCTGTTATGATAAATATATGCAGTCTCTGTTCATACTGCGAAGATTGTCTCTTTAGAAGTTGTCTGCCCAAACCCTAAGTTAATACTATGGTCATCTGGTCTCTGCTGTATCTAATGCAGTATCAACATCTCTACTGGAAGGGACAAAAGACATGGATGGCCTTTAAGAACAATAATCTTTCTGCATCATATATTTCTCAATAATATATGTCACATAAGTCAAGCCCTAACAGAGGCACTTCAAAGTACACTTCAAAGGATTTAGTGGATGCAGAGGTGTGATAGTTTTGGCTAGGATAGAGTTAATTTTCTTTGTAGAGGCTCACACAATGTTGTGGTTTTAATTTTTGATGAAAACTGTGGTGAAAACACATCAGTGCTTTAGTTGCTGCAGAGTGGTGCTTACAAGAATGAAGGACTCTTCAGCTTTTCATGCTGTCCTACCAGCGAGGATGCTGGTGGTGCACCAGGACCTGAGAGGGGACACTGCCAAGATAGGTGTACCATGCCAGGGGTGTACCATGCCATATGGTGTCATGCTCAGCAGTAAAACTGAGTAAAGAAGGAGGAAGGGGGGGACATTCTAATTAATAATACTTTTCTTCCCAAGAAAACATTGTATGTGATAAACTCCACTTTTCTGGAAATGGCTGAACACCTGTCTACTGATGGGAAGGAGTGAATGAAGAAGCTTATTTTGCTTTGCTTGCATGCCTAGATTCTGCTTTACCTAGTAAACTATCTTTCTCTGCCCAAAAGTTCTTGCACTTGCTATTAAACACAGATCTAAATTTAAAAAATAAATAAATAAAAATTTACCCTCTAATTCCTCTCACTTCAATATTTTTTTTCAAAGAGTATAGTATCTTCACAGCACAAGGTGAAAATTATATTTGAAAAGTCTTAAAAAATAAAAAGTTAAAAAATCTTATATCATATGCTATAATGCTGTTTTGCATGAGGTGTTGCTGAAATGAAAAGGTGACTGGACTATGATTATGCCCTAAATCTAAGCTTTGAATTGCTGCTGGAAGTCATATTTATGATTTTGCTTCTTCCAGATGGAAATAATTGTGGGCAGGACATGCTACTGCAGCCTGATATTCTGAGATGAGTTTGAATCTACAGCTTAAATAAATGTACTTCCATTTTGAAATGTACTTGAATGTTGACTGAATATGAATACGGTGCATTTCATCATCAGAACTTTCCTTCTACAGTGTGTCCTTGGGTATAGGTTTTCCTTTCCAAGCAGAATGGTTCTGCAATTTATACCTTTGACAATTAAATGCATTCCTCATTCCCAGGATACTGTAAGGTGTAGGTTATAAATGATGTAAAACACATACTATGACATTGAATACCTCAGTATCTTCAGTAATTGTCTCCTCATATGTCCAAGAGGTTTACATTAAATCTTGTAACCGACCCTTGCCAATTCTTCCAGGCAACAAACTTAAATGTTAGTTCCAGATTGCACTGTACAGTATTTAACATGAGGTCTGGCTGCCATCTAAAGTGATTTATTACTGTTGTCAAGAACACAATTCTTGAGCAGGGAGAGTTTGGCTCTGTTTTGCAACTAAGAATAAATGTTTATTCCAACCATTGATCTTGAGGTCTCTTCCAACCTAGAAATTCTGTGATTCTGTGTGATTTATTTGCTCGATGTCCTGACATAAGGCTCAACATATTTTATGTTATTTATTTTAAATGTTTATTTCTAAATATATGCTTCTTTAGCAATATTTCTACCTATAAATAGGCAGTTGCTGTATATAGGTAGGAGGTTTGAATTACTTTAGGAATCAAAATGCAGTGTCTTCATTTCAGGAAGAAATACAATAAATACTTACTCTTTAGTAAGAAGAACTGGATAGATTCTGTTTCCTACAAGTGTCAGTGGGCTTCTATGCTCGTGGGATTCTTTTCCACTGGTTCTTTTGTTTGTTTTTTTTTTTTGTTTTTTCAATTCCTTTTCCACTCAAAAGAAGATTGACAAATAAAAAAACAAAGTTACTTATTCTGCAATCAGAGGGTTACATACCCCATACTTTGTTCATAGCAATATACATAGAACAATTACACAGACTAGGGAGTGAAAGAAGATAAACACATCAGTATTACTCAGTCTTTTTTTTTTTTTTTTTTTTTTTTTTTTTTTTCCTCTACAATTACATATTACTTTCTGAAACTAGAAATACATGATTAAAATCTGCATCAGATTTCTGAGAATTCACTCCTGTTCTCATGTTTTTCAAGTGTGCCTTTTCCTGGTCCTTTTCAATTGGAGTACATATTAATTAAAATTTCACAGATCACAGTTCTCTTGATGTCTGCCTAAATCCATTTTCCTCGAAATTTATTATTTCCCTAGCAGTCTTATGATTTAAATAGAGTTCTATAAAAAACAACAACCACAACAAAAACACAAATTAACTAATTGTCTTGATTACAATGTAGCTTTTTAACACAATAATTGCAATCACTGTACAGACCATATTTCATGCATCAAAATGGTGTGAGGTCCTTCAGTATTTCTTCACGATCAGACCAATCTTTATTGCCATGATTAACTAGGCTTTATGACCATTTTCAGTGTCATTTTTTCAAAATTAAGTTCACAGTCTGGAAGACTGGCCTATATTTTTTGTCCTTATGTGCTAGATTTCGATTTTGTTTTATTGAAGGACAACTTGTGAAAAGATTGAAAATGATTTGGATTAAGCCAAATACTGTCCCTGAAAGTCAAAGTAAAATGCCCTTTAATAGATTATAATTTTAAAATATACCACAGGATATGGAATACACTTATCTGCACAAATTTGAAAAAAAGTTAAATTCTTTGATATACTTTGAAAATTTGGGGATCTCCTTTAAGTCTTTGTTTCAAATGATATTTTTTTTCTATACTACTGAGAAACTTTTTTTTGGTATTGTTGATGGAACATCCTTCCAAAGCATTCCTAGTGGTGACCTAGTTAAACTTCATCACTGTATAACCCAGAGTATTTTATACACTAATAGTAGTATTTTCCCCAGAAGTATCTAAAGGTCCAGAAAGGTTTGATATTGCAACCTAAATTATGAAGAGTAACTGATTAGAAAGACTAGATTGGATGCTTAAGAGATTTTTCTATTCTTATTTAGATATTGATGTATAAGGGAAGAAAAATGGCAGTACCTTCCATAATGTCTAAACTTCTTATGATGTCCATATTTAGAAACAGTCTGAGGACTTAGAATCATAGAATCATAGAATATCCTGAGTTGGAAGGGACCCTTAAGGATCATCAAGTCCAACTCTTAGTAGACTTGTAGAGTTCATTTCTCATAGCTGTTGTTCTCCTCCTTGCCCGCTGATTTCATTCATTACTAGCTACAAATAGCTTGATCTTCAGGACTTTCTGAAGTTTAAACCAGCCTAAACATGGATAAAAACAAGGTTTTAGATAGCAGCCAGATGTATTTCCAAAAATAACTAGTTATCTTCCCAGGAAAATTTCAGGATTGTTAACTCAGTTAAATAATTAATTAAATAACAAATTAAGTTTTTAAATGATTATGCAGACCCAGGAAGAAGGTGAACTGGATTAGGTTATGGGACCATGGGGTTTTTAGACAAACACACATCTTAATAAATATTACAGGTAAGATTTTTCTGCTTCCTAGATCCCAAAGATTATAGTATGAAGGATATACTAAATGAGAAGAATAAATTCAGAGAGTTCATTTAGACTTCATCTTGTTTTTCTTTGTGACATAAGGTCAGAATCCCAATTATGTCATTATCTACTTCTAACAAATGAAATTGCTTAGAAAGCACAAACCCACATGCAAAATTATGTAATAGAATACACAGAGATTTTGCAGCTCTTTTCAACAGGTAGAGTTACACGATTTATCTGATAGCTATTGGTCTTTGGTTTTGATATCCTGATAATTATAACAATTATTGACTGTAAGTGGCCTTCAACAAGCACACAATATTAGCTCCCAGACTAGGTGATTTTTCTGGAAGAATAAAGAAGGGTTTTTGATTCACATATAAGTAGAGTAAAATAAGATATACATTCTTCATGGTGGGTTAAGCAGACAGCCTTCTTGTTTGTCTTGAAGGCTCCCAGGTCAGCTAAAAATGTACCATCATGTGAACAATATACTTCTTGCAAATACTTAAGAGCTGACAAGAAAAGCATGATGAGAAGACTAGAAACTAAGTCTACTGATTACCTGAGATTTACATTTCTTCAGAGTAAGATCAGATATATATATGCAACAAAAATCTGATTAAAGGGATATCACTGGATACTGCAAAATTATAATGGTGTGAAGAAGAAAGATGAGAATTCTGATACCACATGTGGAAAAAAAAAAAAAGGAAAAAATTATGCCCAGGTATGCTTTTGGAAGTTAAAAATTAAGAATCAAACCAACTAGAAACAAACAAATAAAATCCAAGCTGTTTGATTTTGGAATCTGTCCCCTTTGGTGAAGGAATATGTTGAACTGCACTGACTTCCTCACAGATAATTTATTATTTCTGAAGTCATACAGCTTTACTACTATACTCCTCATAAACCATTGTGAGTGTACAGTGTGATACCCAGATATTTAGTTATAGGGTAAACTGTTCTCAGAGAGAGGCATCCATAGGGTGGAGCTGTTCATAGGCAGAGCAGAGGTAAGGCTGGAATGACATCCTGAGTAAACTCACACTTCTCTCAGTGACACTCCATAGTGTAGCGTGTGGAATGGCCACATTTCTCTACAGTCTTGTGAGCCTTTGGCAGTCAGTTGGACATGGAAAATGGTTTGCAAAGTAACTGTAGAAAATGTGCATGTCAGAAACAAGTGACAATAACAGCATTCAACAAATATGTAAAGACTAGTCTTGACTAAAGCTTTTCAACACAAGATGATCTATGGATTTTCTTCAAAAGGTTTAAAAAAAAAATCAGGAATAAAATGGCTGAGACCTCTGCAATGTAGCATCTGTATAGCAGCCCAGACTATACAGAAAGGTTTTGGTGCAAGTCTACAGCATCCTGGAAACAGAAACCTGAAACCTCTTCCAGGACATGCAGATTAGAATGTCTTGAGATCAGTTTTGTTGGTGGTCTAACTTTAGAATTAATATAATTTATGTATATACCTGTTGTGGTTTAACCTGGCCAGCAGCTAAGCACCATAAAGCCGTTTGCTCACCCTCCCCAATCCCTCTCTGGAATCGGGGAAAGAAACAGGAAAATGAAGCCTGTGGGTTGAGATAGGGACAGATTATTGACAGAAAAAAAAAAAGATGATAATAGTACTACTAATAATAATGTGTATGAAACAAGTGATGAACAATACAATTGCTCACCACCTGCTGACCCATGCCCAGCCTATCCCCGAGCAGCCCCTCCACCCCAGCTAGCCACCCCTATATATTGTTTAGCATGACGTCAGATGGTATGGAATACCCCTTTGGCTAGTTTGGGTCAGCTTTCCTGGGTCTGTCCCCTCCCATCTCCTGCTGCACACCCAGCCTGCCCTCTGGCAGGACAGAGTGAGAAGCTGAAAAGTCCTTGGCTTAGTGTAAGCACTGCTCTGCAACAATTAAAACATCAGCATGTTATCAGCACTCTTCTCATCCTTATCCAGAACATAGTACACTATCAGCTATTAGGAGGAAAATTAACTATCCTAGCTGAAACCAGGACAATACCGCTTTCCTTACACTCAACAGGAGTTAGAACGATTGTGTAGTGAAGTGGCAAGGAAGAGTTGCCCATTGCCTCACTGAATTGCCTCAATTTAACATTCCTATCATTTAAGAATCAACTTTTGCTGAATTTCTACCAAAATATCTCTTCATCTTCAACATGCTTTGTATTCTGTTGTGCACCTGATAGTGGTGTCAGAAGGCAGAGGCTGTCCCAAGGAGAACAACAGGAATTTTCATAAACTAAGGTCATGGTAGAGGTTAAAAAATACTAATACCTATGGTATACTAGCTGCTTGTTCTTTAGTTCAAATAATCCACTCCCCTTTCCCCTACACAAATGACTGTGTTTCGTTATTTTTACAGCATTTTGCATCATCACAGATTATCAACAGCAGAAGGCAGTTTCATTTGTTGTTCTATATACCTTGACAGAAGTCACAAATTATTTTGAAAAATAAAACTTGGTCTCTCGTTTGAGAAATATGTTTCCCTAGTCTCTCTCTTCTTTTCTCTCTCTCCACCTCTCCCCTCCACCCCCCAAATCCCATCCCTCTCCCTCTCCCTCTCCCTCTCCCTCTCCCTCTCCCTCTCCCTCTCCCTCTCCCTCTCCCTCTCCCTCTCCCTCTCCCTCTCCTTTATTTCAATAGCAATGAATGGGTATATTCAATTGCTATTCACAGACACTCTATATCATGCTGAAAAACAAGTGACTCAAATGTGTATTTTCAGATCTTTCCTTGTCTTTTGCCCAGTAAAATTTTAAATGATCACAAGCTTTCAAAATGTCTAACAGGGAGGAAGTAACTCTCACACAAAATATGGTACCTCAGGTCACTACATTCCTGTGTGTTATTTCTAGAAAGTAAACATGTATGGCCATCTGCATCCCACAAGCTAACTCATACATTATGCATGAACTGGCCAAGAATAAACTTCATGCATTTCATTAATCTGAACTTTTGTGGTTTTGGTGCTGAAATGATTTACCAAACCATTGGTTTGAAAAAGAGAATGCATAACAAGTTAAGCTTAAATAATCTTCCTAGGGAAGAACGAGTGCTCTGTGCAGCCAGGAATAGAGAGGCAGCAGAGCATCACAGAAGAGGTCAGCAATCACTTTAGCCATCTGCAAGATAAAGTTTCTGTCAAAAAAAAAAAAAAAAAAAAAAAAAAAGTGGTATAGATATTCATTACTTTTCTTGTATCTTGAGAGACACAGCATAAAACTACATATCCAAACAGACATGAATTAAAAGAAAAATCAAGGCCAAATTTGTAACCAAACTTTGTAACTTTTTGTCCTTCTCTAAGGAATAGAAATGGTCATTCAATAATTCTGTCAGAACTAGGAAATGGCATTGGGCTGCCAGGGCAGACTCTGCACTTGGTAGGGATTGACTGGGACAGAGACCATGACAGATTGCTCCAATAAAGACTTAGTATCCATGACTTACCATTGACTGACCTGAACTCTGTGATGGCCACAACTGGACAAGGCCAGATAAACTGGGCAGTCACCACAAGACAGCCATTTACTTACAACATGCCTAAGAACTAGGGGAGGTCACATCACATATGTGACTGGCACTCAATGAGAAGGATGCAGATGAGTACTAAAGGTACAGTGCAGTAAGGTACTAAAATAAACCCAAGCAGATCCCAAGACTGAGGAGGAAATGTGAACTTTCCTCCTCTTGGCAAGGACCTCTGGGTAGTTCCAGCAATAGCTATTTGCAGCATTCCTTTTTGTCCTCAAGAAGATTTTGAGAATAAAAATATATTCAATCCAAAGTCTGTCTTTCGAACTTGCAACAAACTTGGATCTTCCTATATAATTTTGGAGCTCTGATCAATTTCTACCTTTCCCAAAACACTTTCTTACTGGAATTTTCAGGTTTTCAGCTTATGGGTGAGATATAGAACATTTTGCTTTGTGATTTTGGTGTAAGTTACACCCCAGTTGCCTAAAGTTAGATTTTTAAAATCATGTGTGTGCTAAGCAAAAAATGCATAGCTTTTCAGAGGTTCAACAGCATGCACATAAGTCACTGGGAATGATGCATGTAAAACGGAAGTCAGAATAGAACATCTTTTCATCACAGATCTGATGAGGTTTCTGATATAAGGGCATAGTTAATGTCATAACCTTTATGTTGTCATTTGGAGAATCATAACAACCTGTGTGAAGGTGTGCATATCAAAGACCATACAACTTGATTTACAAGACACAAGTTAACATAATGGACTTGATCCAGTTGGAAAAATTTAATGCTCTTGGAGATGGTGCTCTCTGAAATGGTATGAGTTTCCCATATTTGAAAGCCCCATGCAAATGTCTTTGTTATTTAGATCATTTCAAATGGCATAGAAATCTGTTTATGCAATTGAACTGATCCCTTACTGAATCATTAACTGTGACAGATTTTGCTAAAGTTAGATTGATTGCAGTTTTAGACTTTACTATTCCCTTTTGAGTCCTAAAACACAGATTCCAAGGATCTGGAAAAAATATGAAAACCTTTGTATGATTTTGTCCATTTCATGTTTATCATTTACTTCCTTTCCAACTAGAGATTTGCTGGCTCCTGGATCTGTGATCCAGAAATCCAGTTTTGATGAAGCAATAAATCATAGTATCCTCATTCTCCCTTCTCTTCCTATAAATGCCAATGTGCCCCCAAACCTATTCCTCATATCCCTGAGAGGTATAATAGAATCATAGAATGGTTTTGTGTGGGAAGGGACCTTTAAAGATCATTTAGTTTCAACCCTCCCTCCCTCAGTCCTTCCACTGGACTCCTTTTGATCAGGTTGTTCAAAATTCACTCCAACCTGACCTTGAACACTTCCAAGGATGGGGCATACACAACTTCTGTGGGCAACCTAGCCTCTCTTAGCTTAAAACCATTACCCATTGTCCTATCACTACATACCCTGGCAAAGAGCTTTTCCTCATTGTCCTGGTTTCAGTTAGAACAGAATTTTCTTCCTAGTAGCTGGTGGAATGCTGTGTTTTGGCTTGGGATGAGAAGAGTGCTGATAACACCCTGATGTTTTAATTGTTGCAGAGCAGTGCTTATACCAAGCCAAGGACATCTCAGCCTTTTGCTCTGTCCTGCCAACAGGCAGGCTGGGGGTGCAGTAAGAGCTGGGAGGGGACAGACCCAGGACAGGTGACCCAAACTAGCCAAAGGGGTATTCCATACCATCTGACGTCATGCTAAACAATATATAGGGGTGGCTAGCCGGGGGGAGGGGGCTGGACTGCTCGGGGATAGGCTGGGCATCGGTCAGCGGGTGGTGAGCAATTGCATTGTGCATCACTTGTTTGTATATATTATTAGTAGTAGTACTATTATCACCATTGTATTATTATTATTATTATTGTTGTTGTTGTTGTTGTTGTTGTTATTTTCCTGTCTTATTAAACTGTCTTTATCTCAACTTACGGGCTTCACTTTCCATTTCTCTCCCCCGTCCCAGAGAGGGAGGGGGGAGGGTGAGCGAACGGCTGCGTGGTGTTTAGCTGCTGGCCGGGTTAAACCACGACACTCATCTTTCTTGAAGGCCCTCCTTATGTATTGGAAGGCCACAGTAGTGTCTCCCAAGAGCCTTCTCTTCTCCAGGCTAAATAATGTCAGCTTTCTCAGCCTGTCATCAGAGGACAGGTGCTCCATCCCTCTGATCATCCTTGTGGCCCTCCTCTGGACCTGTTCTGGCCCACATCTCTTGTGCTGGGATGGCTGTTGTCTGCCAAAGAGGTAACACAAAAATAGAGCAGGAAAAACGGAAGGGAGCACCTCCCTCTTCCTACTTCTATAATCCATGGAGAAAACAAGTGGAGAGAAAAGGAGATGTCACCTTTCCTTAGCTAAGCTCATTTTTTCTTCCCTATTCATTAAATGCTTCTTTTTCGAACCCATCCAAAACTGTGGTCTGGAAAGAGGATGTCTCTCTTTTAGCCAGCTCAGATCATGAGTTTTCTGGTAGCACTAATCATTTTTGTTACTACCAGACACTGAGTGACAGCTTGTCTCTATCAAAGGACCTAAGCAATACAGTCCCATTCATGTACATAGTTCAACAGTCCATACATGTGATAGTACTGAAATATATGAATGAATATATTTTAATTTAAAAATTTAATATTATTTGTAGGAAAAATATGAACTGATTTTGTAACAGAAGATAAATCACTGTAATTCAGAAATTAATTTTAGTATTAAAGATTGGGTAAAAAAATGTTTTTTTTTTGTTTTTGTTTTTTCAGAATAAGATAAATATAATGGATCAAGATGTATTGTTTTGGGGGATTTCATACCAGCTTATGTTTACACAAAGAGTACTAATAAGCAATTAAGAAAACCACCATATTTTCCATAAAGATTCAGTAGGTTCAGTATTACCTTTATATATACATACATATAATTAATAAAGTGGTTTCTCTTAATGTAAAAAATAATAATAATAATATGAAATTGTTTTATGTAATGAGATTTCTCTTTTTATCTCCCTCCCCTAATTTATTTATTTATATATTTATTTATTTTAAGGAGAACTGAATGCTCCGGAAAACTAGTAGATCATTGATCAGTTGCTGTGGAGACTGAAATCTCATAATTATCTTCACAGAGGTGAAACGTCTCCTACTAGCAGGAGGCAACTTTACATCAACAGGACAATATATAGGGCCAAGAAGATAAATTACTAGAAAAGCTAGACATCCAGCTAAAGGCATGGTAACCAAAAGAGCATCTTAAATATCAGTAGTTCATTAAAAGTGGAGTTCAGCTCTGAGTGGTGAATGCAATTAGCTGATGTTTGATAGGCTTTACTACCTGAATCATATTTTATTTTGCTAAACAGTAAGACAGCGAAAATAAATGTAGCCATGTATGTGGTTCTACTAACTCCTTGGTTTTAATGTGCTGTATAGTTACTCTATATTCACCTATGTACCACACATCTTTTCTGTCTATAGGCAATACTAAGCCAATTAGCAAGACTGCCAATAGCAATCTTTTTCAATATTTATATGTATTATTCTGTACTCTGAGTTTTTTTCTAAAATGTCTGTTTCTTTCATTCTTCTGTTGCTTTGACTGAAAACCCCAAAATATTTGGCTCTTGCCCAAATTAAGATACCTTTGCCATTTGTGTTTATTTCCCATGAACATTAACAAAATTACAAAATTGAACATAAGCACTACCTGAGATTTCAAAATCTATCACCAAATGTGTTCTTATTTATATTCTAATAATGCTTTTGTATAGTGTATGCAATCTCATTTTAATTCGATTTTCCTTTCTTTTACCTTAAGCTGCAAATACTATTTAACATTTAGGTTGAATGGAAGGAAGATTCCTTTTCCTTCACCAAAGTTCTTCTCTTGGAACCTCTTCCATGAAAGTGTGTAAACAGGTACACAGAAATTAGTCCAGTTGATTGAAGAATGTTTTATATTTTTAACTACATAGATGTGTGCACCATATTTAGTAAATATTTATAAAACAATAGCTCACTTAAAAACAAACAAACAAACAAAAACACCACCACCAACAACAAAACACCTTTCCTGTTCCACTAATTTTAGCTGTACACATGTGATAGGTACACTGTCTGCAAAAGTGACTGTGACAGAATGATGAACTTGGATATCATACCGCTTTGGTAGTTGTAAGATAAAGAAATTGTAAACATCATGGATGATTGTATTCTCTTTTCCTACACTGGTAACAGCTATCACTTCTTTCCTATCAAGCCATCACATATTCTGAAATTAATTTATTGTTCAGAAAATCTTTTTACAGTCACCATTCAGAAACATGACTGTTTCTTGTAAGCGCTTCTACCCTCCCAGAGCTGTATAACTTGCCAACCATTTCTAAAATTAAAACAAACAAACAAACAAACAAACAAACAAGCAAACATGAAAATATCTTTAAATATAAAAAATACCTTTTAAGAGTAAAACCCTTCCAGGCATTACACACTGGTGAAGCCAGTCGTCATTTTATGCAGAATACTACATTGGGTTATGTGTTTGTGCTTCTTAAATTTAGTCACACTGCTATTTATTTTAAAATTTCCCCAGAGCAGAGAACAAAGTAGAATTTAAACATGTTTTTCCTTGAAAGATTTGCTATGTTGATGACATTTCTTGACCTTCTTGATGGTTAAAATTGCCTTCAGGTTCATTTAATCCATATAAGCTCAACTTCTCAAAAAACTAGTGATGTTTCTTGAACTATTGCTTGAATAAAATGTTTGGAACACATACATCATCTTTCAATCTTAAAAGAAAATGATTTGCTGAACATAGAGATGTTGAGCTCATCCGAGCAAGAAAGTCAAGTAAGGTTCACCAGAAGGATGAACAGCATTACTCCCAGATGTCAAATTTGTGATTTAAGAATTAACACTCCCTGATTTCCTAAAACATTTTCAGGCAGTGCATCAAATTTCTAGTAGATTGAAAAAAGCAAGTTACCAGCAGACACATCATTCAATAAGTATTCAGCCATGGAGGGTCTGCCCTCAGAGTTGCTGTGCTTTGTGGTATTACTGGTTACGTTCAAGGAAAAAAATGCTGATATATATAGTGCTTGGTTCTAGAAATGTTCTGCATAAGCTTTATATGTGAGTTTTCAACATGCCTATTTTGGTTTCCACATCAATACTTACACAGTTGTTAAAATTATTGATAGGATCCTGCATGCATGGGCAGTCCTCTGCCCATCAGTATAACACTCTTTTGATGGTTCAGCAAAGCTATCTATTTTTGCATGGGTTTGCAGATATCAATCTGCATAAAATACCTATATAGAAAAAAATGACAGATGGGAACAAAATAAGAAAGTAGGCTCATTAATAAATGAGATCAATGAGAACTGTGGAGTTATTGATTTACATAATAAAATAGCCTATAAGGCAAACAAATTAACTGAAGAAGAGAAAAAATATCAAAAAATATCAAAGGATAGAGTAAAGGTAGAGTAAAGCAAAAATAAATACAAAGATGGTAGGATGATTCTAGTAATTGCTGATCAGACCTTCATGTTAATCAAAGCAAGTAGAATTATTTCACCCATAAAATTGAATTGGAAGAAATAGTGTTATGTTGAGTTATGTAAGTATAGCAGTAATAGAAATATATAAATAGCAATATACTATATATATACTATATATAATATATATAATATAATATATATATAATAGAAATATAGTAATAGCAATATAAATAGAAATAATAGTAAAAAATAGTAATAGCAATAGTAATAGAAACGTACATACATATAGTCATAAATAAGTGACCTTTTGAAATAGTAGGATAGAGGAGATAATCTTAAATTAAAATATCAATTAAAGCATTTCACAGGATGTTTTTTTCTGGAAAAATAATTTCTCAAAAACAAACAAACAAACAACAAAAAACCACTATTCGAATCCAAGTTACCTGTGTGCACTGGAAATTGCTTTGAAGACAAATTGTTATTAGCCTTTTTGTTTGAGGAAGAATTAAAATCAGCCTCTCACAAAACATGAAACAGAGACAGAATTGATCTTTTTTAACATAAAAAAATAAATAATGTAAATGGTAGCAATTAAAGACCATGTTGTAACTTTTACTATAGTCTGAGTAAGAAAAAATGACAAACTTAATATATTAATCTTGTGCATTGTATTCCGATAAGATCTATGAGAGAATTTAGATGTATAATATTTAGCTTGTATATATTTAGCTTAATATATATATAATCCAAAATGTGTACATATATATAAATAAATACATACATACACACACACACATATATATGCATGTGTATATGCATGTGTATATGTATATGTATATGTATATGTATATGTATATGTATATGTATATGTATATGTATATGTATATGTACACACACACTGGGGAGATTCCAAATTGCCAAAGTGTCTTTTCCTGTGAAAATTGCAAAAAGAACTGCACAGAATATGAAGGAGGTTTTTGACAACACTGAAGTAAATTAAAGGACCCTCACTTGTTTCAAACACTGAATATGTAAAATAAAACCAGGAATTTCAATTTGCAGACAATTTATTGCACAATGGGTGTCTTTAATGAGAGATATCCAGATGTGTTTCATTTAGGGAAATTAGCTATACAATGACAATCAAATTTAGTTTTGTTCCAAGATAGCCTTTGGAAATATGAAAAACAGGTCCATTTGTTTTATAACAGATGTGATATGGAATGTAGAATCTTCTTTTAACCAAGAGAACGGACCAAGAGAATGGACATTTCAAGCTGTCTTTCAAACTGAAGCAACAAAAATAAAAAAGTTTTTAACATGTAGAGCATATTCTTGCTATGCAAGTGATTATGTCATTTAATCTAAATGTTATAAGCAGAGATATAGTATCAAACAATATCTCTTGAAACATTCATTTTAGCATACAAAATTGATTGTGAATATAATTTATGCCTGCTATTGTTTTATGTTTGATAGAGACATTTATTGTCTTTTCATTTCAACTTCCCTCTCTCTGCTTTTTTTCTTCCACTATTTTTTCTTTAACTTCCTTTCTCAGGTGAAATAGTCCCTGAGATATTGTTTTTCTGTAAATCTCTGAAAGTATCTAGACAGCAGTTATTAAAATTGATCAGTTTTGATAAAATGCTTAATTGTTTCCTACTTGTGCACATAATGGTAGTAACTGTCATTGTTGCTAGAATGACTTAATGCTATGCAAAACACACAAAAGACCAACAAAAATATACTAAATGTGATTCAGAAAAATATTTTTTAATACACATTCAAAAGAAATGTTGATGGCTTGTTACTAAGAAAGTACATTAAGTACATTTTGTTGCTTAGCCCTTTAACTCTTTCAAACTCCAAAATCATTTTTCTTTGCTGACCCTGTATCTAATTCTTTGTAGTTTGAGCAGTTTCATCTGGTAAGACTATTTCAAATACAGTCAACAGATCGAAGCACACAAAATACATCTTCCATTAACTATTTCTATCAAAATGGGGCTAGCAACAGTATTAGTGACACCTTTTATATAACAGTTTAGGTTTTAGACAGCTTATACATTCTAAGACATAGCGTTCAGTTATGTATTTACCTGAAAATATTTAACAAAATCCCACAAAACTGTTCTAGTTATCTAGTCTGAAAAAATCACACCCAAACTAGCATTCTTCTGTTCCTGAGAACACTTTGTTTCTTCTGTTGACATTTTATAGAGAATAATTTATAGAGAATAATGTTGACATTTTATAGAGACCAGTCAGAGCAATTCTGTATAAATGGACCTATATAGGAGGTAGGGGATTGTTCTCCCACATCCTATAAAAATGATTTTACTTTTGAGCTGAGTTGCAAAGGCATGATGCCAGTGTACTGGCAATCACTTCCTTTAAATTCTGTAAAGAATTATAACTTTTATTACTGAAAGATGAGATACAATAATGATCTTCATGAGGAAGTTTGTGCCTTGGAATTCCAAGGCAGAGGCAGAAGTCTCCTGGAAATACACATGAGATTCTGAACCTGGAGCAGGAAAGGGTAATGGCATTTCTTCCACAGAGATTTTTATTTTATTTTATTTTTTGCTTCAAAGAGGCCAGAGAAGGCCAATCATTGCAATGCTCATTATTTTGGTACTATTACTTTTAGACCATTGATCATTTTTGACCTAACAGTGCTTGCTATTCCTTACAGAAATGAAGATTTCCTCAAATAGATTACATGAGACTCCATTAGCCAGAACTGAGGTCAAGTTTTGCACTCAGTTACAGTTGTGCAACTCTGTACTTGAGTCAGAAAGGGAAATTAGGAGTGAAGTATTGCATTACAAATGGATGGATTTGCCCTAGTTGTTTTATAAGCAGAATTATTATTTTTTAAAATGTGAATTAGTAGAAGCATAATTGAAAATTAAATGATAATTGAGATATGCCTCATATCTTTCATTCAAATTGCAGTTCTCACTACCTGGTGAACTGAAAGTATTAAAATATGTGATATTCGATATTTTAGGTACTTATTTATAATGAAAGGCAGGTAGAGAGTAATGAATCTTGAAATTATGCTGCCTTAATGTTGAAAAGAGTCAATACCTAAAGTAAGAACTGCAACCCCAGCATATTATTATTATTATTATTATTAAAAATAATGATGATTGTTATTATTATTATTTAATAATAATAATAATTATTTATTATTATTTATTCTTGTTTGTTTTTGTTGTTTGTTTTTCAGCTGTAAAAATTGTGATGTCTGGTAGCATCTCAATTCAGCATTTAAAGCAGTCCTTGGGCCAAATATGAAGCTATTTCAGCTATTCCCAAAACTATTGTTAGGCAGATGCCAATTTTAGGATTTTATCTCCATCCAAATTTCTTTTATATAACTCAGCAATGCTTATTATAAGCAGAAGTGACATAACACTTTTTATTTGGGTTGTCTAAAATCTATTATAAAAAGATTACTGCCATATATGTGAGGTAAGAAACAGTTTAGTGACACTACTGACCCAGTGTTTCCTCTGAGGTCATTACATGCAGTAATGCCTTCCTGACTGCCTGGGAATGGGACAACTGCATTATATGATCTTGGACTGCCCCTGACACAGCAAATCATGTCACAGACCCATCTCCATTTTGAGATTAAGAGCTTTCTTCTTGTTTTAGGTGATATATAGTCTCAAAATTTAAGTAATAGCAGTTCTAGAAGGATATGGAGACTTTTGTATCTTGTAACTGTTATGAATGCTGGTTTGAGTGCAAATAAGGGGAGAATTATTACAGCTGAGCATTTTAGGGTCATATAATTTTTCCTTTTACATCTTGTTATTCTAATTGGGAGAAGCATATGTTTGCAAGTTGGAAAATAATGCAATTTGGTACAATCTCTGCAGACTGATTCTTACCCTATCTTTACCAACATTATGATTCATTGATCAAGCTCTTACTTACGTGCTTTAGCAGTATCAGTTCTGCACAGACGATGACCATTCCTTAGATATTAGAATATTTGGTCTCAGACCTGCACTTCACATCCTGTTCTTATCCACTATTTTAAGAACCACTTTACTATTCTCCTGCAAAGAGTCCAGTGAAGAGCCACAAAGATGATAAGGGACCTGGAGCATCTTCCCTATGAGGAAGGGCTGAGAGACCTGGGTCTGTTCAGCCCAGAGAAAAGAAGACTGAGAGGGGATCTCATCAATGTGTATAAATACCTGAGGTGTGGGAGACAAAGGGACTTGGCTAACCTCTTTTCAGTGGTTTGTGGGGACAGGACAAGGGGTAATGGCCAAAGATAGAGCACAGGAAGTTCCGCAACAACGTGCGAAAGAACTTCTTTACAGTGAGGGTGACGGAGCACTGGAACAGGCTGCTCAGGGAGGTTGTGGAATCTCCTTCTCTGGAGAGATTCAAGGCCCATCTGGATGCCTACCTGGGCAGCCTGCTCTGAGGAACCTGCTTTGGCTGGAGGGTTGGACACAATGAGCTTTCCCTTCCAACCCCTTCAATTCTGTGATTCTGTGATTTAATGTCTTCACCTCCACCATAAACAAACAAACAAACAAACAAACAAACAAACATTGTCACCAAGTCAGCTTTGGATTTTTTTATTTTTATTCTTTTATTTTTTTTCACTTGGATTGAGCTAAATTTATTTATTTATTTATTCACTATCGTATATTCTGTCCTAGTGCCTAAATTTATTATTTTTTAGATCTCTTCATGGCCTCTAAAGTTTTCCACATCCTTAAAAAATATCACTAATACTAAAAATGTAACTGATTATATTGAAAGATTGATCTGACAAAGTAAAATGCTTATAATCTACCCATGGCTTCACTATTTCTTCACTATTTATACTGTGACAAGTAGTTTTATTTATTTATTTATTTATAGGTGTATATATATATATATATATATATATATATAATTTTCTGCCTCTTAACTCTTGCTCATGGAATCACAGAATCATAGAATGGTTTAGTTTGGAAGGGACACTAGACGAGGTTGCTCAAAGCCCCATCCATACTGTTCTTGAACACTTCCATGGAGAGGTCATTCTGAGCATGTTCCAGTGCCTCAATACCCTCACAAAAAAAATTGTTCCTAATATCTAAACAAAACCTGCCCCCTTTGAATTTAAAACCATTACCTTTTGACTCTCTGATAAAGAGTCCTTTCTCATTTTTTCTGTAGGTTCCCTTCAAACACTGAAAGGCTGCAGTAAGGCTTCTCTGGAACTTCTTCTTCTCTAGGCTAAATAATCCAAACGTTCTCTGCCTGTCTTCATAGGAGAGGTGTCCTAGCCCTCTGATCATCTCCTCTGGACCTGCTCTAATAAATCCATGTTTTTTCATGCTGTGTGCCCCAGAGCTGAATGCAATACTTCAAGTGGATATGACGGTGTGCTTCTTCCCTCCTCTTGCACACCACCCAAGTTCCCATAACCCTTCTCAAGCATTAAACACCAGTGGTGGTCATAAGGGATGCATCTGGTCATGATGGCTGCACCTATCTCAAAGTGGATTTAGGGGAGACAGGTAACTACATAATAGACAAAGGAATGTGCCTACTTACCCACAGTGCTGGTCAGCTCAAGCCAACTTTTGCAGAATGTCTGACTTGATCCAAATTTGGAAGAAACTAACGTCTGCAGCCATAATGCGAATGTGCCTATAAGTCAATCATCTTACCCCATAAATAATGACAAGCCTAAGATCCATTTAAGCTCTCCTGCACAGCAGCAGGCTGCACAGTAAAATCTCCCCTTGAGTAATGATGCCTTTCGAGGCTATGCCTGCTGCAGAGATCCCTTGCTCCTTGATGTTGAGAGATTCCTTAGTGCAACAGATCCTTGGTAAGTGACAAATATATTGCTAAAGTTTGTAAGCTTTGCTAAGATTATAGCTTAGATTAATTGTGCACATGTAACCCTTTAGACATAAACTGTTGACCAAGTCTGGGACAAGGATTGGATCCAATCACACCTAGACTCCTCTAAGTAGTTTAGAGAGCATGGTACTACTATCTGAACCTTGTGATTCAACAGGAGGGTATCCCTGATGCATCTGACTTACCTTGTCTTCTATGCACTAAATAATCAAGTGTAACTTGCTATCATCAAATCTTAGGTTAAGTTATGAAAGCTTTGTTAAATTACTACTTTATATCCATAAACCATATTGCTGCTTCTCTCTTCCAAGTGAAGTACACATGATTTCCTGCCGCAACATTGGAGTCTCACAAGAGCAGAGTAGCAGGGGAGAATCACCTTCTTTAGTCTGCTAGCTATACTTATTTTGATGAAGACTGGGATATGATTGGCTTTCTGGGCTGAAAGACTACTATGCCAGTTCATGTAGAGCTTTTCATCCACCAGTACCTCACCTCTTGAGCCTGTCAAGATTGCTCTGGATGGCATCCCTTCCCTTCAGTTTGTTGACTGCACCATTCAGCTTGGTGTCATCCACAAACTTGAGGAGTGTGCACTTAATCCCAGTATTCATGTTACTGACAGTGTTAAATAGTACTAGCCCATATGTACCTCTAAGGAACACCTCTTGCCACCGGTCTCCACCTGGATGTCGAGCCAGTAGCACCTCCCACTAGACCAGGTTGCTCAAAGCCCCATCCAATTTGGCCTTGAACACTTCCAGGATGGGGCATCCACAGCTTCTCTGGACAGCCTGTGCCAGTGCCTCACCACCCTCAGAGTAACGAATTTCTTCCTAATATCTAATCTAAACCTACACTCTTGTAGTAGTTTAAAGCCATTACCCCTTGTCCTGTCACTATCCCTCCTCAGCTTTCCCATAGGCTACCTTTAGGTACTTGAAGGCTGAAATAAGATCTCCTTCAAGCAACCTTTTCTCTAGGCTAAACTGTATCTGATATAAAAGTATATAATTCAGATTGCTGTCTCATGTTCAATTTTCCATCCACCCATAACTCCAAGTCCTTCTCTGCACAGCTGCTCTCAATCCACTCATTGTTCAGCCTCATGTTTGGGATTGCCTGACCTTGTACTTGGCCTTAACTTTATGAGGTTCACATGGTCCGAACTCTCAAGCCTGTCAAGTTCCCTCTGGATGGCATCCCTTCCCTCTACCATATCAACTGTATCACTCAGCTTGGTGTCATCTTTGAACTTGCTGAGGGTGCACTCAAACCTGCTATCTATGTCATTAATGAAGATACTGAACAGCATTTATCTCGCCACTGATCCTCAAGGAACACCTCTCACTACTGATTTCTGTTTGGACATTGAGTCATTGGCTATAACTGTTTGCATGTTACTATGCAGTTAATTCCTTATCCATCTCATATCCACATCTCTCTCCAATTTAGAGGCAATACTGTTGTGGGGGACCGTATCGAAGGTTTTACAGAAGTCCAGGTAGACATCAGTTACTCCTTCCTTGCCCACTGATGCATCTACTCCGTCATAGAAAGCCACTAGGTAAGTCAGGCACAATTTGCCCTTGGTGTAGCCATGTTTTCTGACTCTAATCACCTCCATATCTTCCATATATATTGACATAACTTCCAGGAGGATCTGTTCCATGGTCTTACCAAGCACTGAGATGTACCTGTCTCATCGGTACTAACCAGGGTCTACCTTTTTTAAAAATGGATGTGATGTTTCCTTTACTTCAGTCACTGGGGAATTCACCTGACTGCCATAACTTTTCAAATACGATGGAGAGTAGCTTTGCAACAACATCTGCCAATTCTCTCAGGACCCTGGGGGACAAACAGGGCTTTTCAGAGTATGATGGATGACAGAAAGGACTTGTCTGTTGGAATCACTTTTTGTTTGTTTGTTTGTTTTCTGAGGGTCACTATCAAGTGGAATATACAAACAAAGAGGGATTTGGAAGACATGGAAGAAATACTGCCATTGTTCATTATAACCATTTTCTATGGCACATTTCTGTCAGATATATAGGTTTCCAAAAGACTAAATGGATGAGTAAATATTAATATTTCTGTTGATCTTTCTATTGAAGACAAATTCAAGGTGGAAAGTCACTTCTGAGAGGAAAATGTTTGAAGTATTCACTTCTTTTAGAGACAGAGTTATTGGACAAAAGTCAGTATAACCCCGTATCACGCATAATTAGTAAAACAGACCTAAAGTGATGTTTATCTGGAGGAAGAGGAAACCTCGCATAATTGTTAACTCTCCACCCGCAATTAAGGGTGTTTACCTGTACTTTTGAACATCTATAAATTGTTTGATTGGTGCAATTTTTATTATATCTTAATGTATAAACATGGTTTTTAAAACATTGACTTTAGCTCTTCTTAAAACAACTGTCAGACGAATTCCCTTCTAGACCACAACAAACATATTAAGATTTATGAAATAAATTTTCTTTAAAAGACAGATGAGCTGACTGAAAAAATCCAATAACCTTCCAGAGCTTTTTTATCGTATTGTTGAATTATAATGAATTGTTGTTAGAGCCTAAGAGAGTTATAGATTACAGATTGAATAGTGAAAAAGGTATAAAACTTGATTATATTCTTAATAAATTCAAGCTTTACCTTGAAGGATATTGTTTTACAATACAAAATATTTCTTATGGTTACACTATTCAACACAACTTTAATTGAACATAGACAAATCGTTCATGTATTATATTCCCCTGCTGTTTTCTTGAACTACATCTGAACCTAAAGATATGGTAGGTTTTTAAAAGAGAATAAACAGCTGTGAGAGCACGGTGTTCACCATTATTTTTAGGAAATGGCTCAGACAGTGTTTATGTTCACTATATGAAAGTGAGCAAGCAAAACAGTTTAGATATTTATGGCTACAGGAAACTAACAACAACAAAAGATTGGGTTGGGGGAAACACACTTTTTTGTTGTTTGTTCGTTTTTTTTCCTTTTTAACTCATAAAGGAGATTGTATACAGAGTAATTGTGGTGGTTTAACAGTGATTAGGAGCTAAACTCCACCACGCCACTCTCTCATTTCCCCTCCTCAAAAGGTCAGGAGAAGAAAATGCAATGAAGAAAAAGCTTGTGGGTTGAGATGCTAAGATAAGGACAAGGAAACTACTCAACGATTAGCAGCATGGGTAATACAGACTCAGCATAAGGGAGATTAATGCAATTTATTGCCAACTAAAAACAAACTAAAGCAGTGAGAACTAAAAGCAAATTAAAAATACCTTCCTCCCATCTACCTTCTTTTACCTCTTCCCCCCAGGTGGCGGGTAAGAATAGAAGAATTCATATAGAAGAATGGGGAATTGGTAATGCAGATTGTGATCAGTCCATAACACTTCATCTTTGCCATTCTTTCACTTTTACTCTCTTCCTCTGCTCCATCATGGGGTCTTTCCCATGGGACGCCATCCTTCCCTGAATGATCCAATGTGGGGTTCTTGCAGACTGCACTTCTTCAAGAACTGCTCTAATATGGGTCTGTACCACAGAATGCAGTCTTTCAGGAATTGACTGCTCCACCTGGAGAGAGATGTGGACATGAGATGGATCCCACATTGGCTGCAACTTCTCCCAGACCACCGGTTCCACCATGGCCTTCTCCATAGGCTGCAAGTGAACTTTTGCTCTGGCATCTGGAGATCTCCCCCTCATTCTTTGCTAAACTAGGTGTCTGCAAGGTTGGTTCTCTCAACATTTTCTCATTCTTCTCTCCCAGGTGCTCTGTTTCGGCATTTTTAAACTTTTTAAAATATGTTCTCACAGAAGTGCAGCCAGCATTGCTCATCGGCTTAGCTTTGGCCAGTGGCGGGTCTCTTTCTCAGGCTGGCTGGAACTGTCTCTTATTTAACATGGGGCAGCATCTGGACTCAGGAAGGAGAAAGACCACTCAGTGAGAAGCAGGGCAACTAATAGTGCAGATTCACAGGACATGAAAGATACACAGACTACCTATAAATTGTCAATATGTTCCCTGACTTCAGAATGAAAGGAACAATTTACTATTTTATTTCCTGTACAGAAACTGAATCAAGACAAATGAAAATAGTTTAAATAACATTTCAGAACTTTTTTCTTATGTTTGTAGCTAATCATTTAAAACATACATTCACATATTTATTTTTATTTTATTTATTTTTTTTTTTTTTGAGAAGCACTAAATTACTTATTTATTTGTTTTAAGGAGGAAAAGAACTTTCAAACTTCTCTTTTGAAAAGCAAATCAAATTTCTTCTCTAAGCTGCAAAAATGCTATATAGACCTGAAAGACTCAAGCTGCAATAATTGTAGCTGTGCAACTGAATTAATAGGGAACTTTTGTAACTGCTAGAAGCTAGGTAACTGACTAATAAGAAGACTGTCTCTATAAGTCTTGTAGTTTTATATGAAAAATGTCAAATAGAGAAATGACAAAATACTGCATCTAAAGATGTTTCAAATGACTGCAAAATGTGATGCTGTTAATGATGAGAATATTAATGAATATTTGTGTATGGATAAAAAGTTAAAATCAAATGGAAGATGCATGATAGAATAGAATAGGCAATACAATAATGTGTGATAAAACATATATAAATAGCTTACTGAGGAGAACTGTGATTGGTACATTTGGAACTGGGCAGCTGGGTACCACAGGCTTAGTCAGCAGCTGCTAAGAGCCATGCTGCCGACTATCATACTACCCCACTAACAAAGTAAGCAGAATGTCTCCAGGGTCGGGCTGGGCTTCACCATGGGCTTCTCCATGGGACATGGGAGCATGGTACCACTTGGAGGCCTGAGAGGGAACAGACCACAGGTCAAGCAAGTGTAGCTCATCACCAAACAGCTGCACCTTTGAGTCTCAGTGGAGGCTTGTCAGGAGGGGAGAAGGGAACAGAATGGCTAGCAAGAGAAACCAATCATTGAAAGAGTCATCTGCAACCAGTTTGATAAAGAAGTGTGGGGTGTAAAGAAAAGACAATTGCATCTGCGGCTTCTTAATTTCAAAATATTCTTACACATGTAAATCAAGAGATGCTACAACATGCCTTGTTGAGTTTGCCCAACTCTTAGCAATATATTTCTACTGTAGGATTTTTTTATTATTATTATCTTTTTTTTTTTTTTTTTTTATGACTATAAATAATGGTATATCTGCTCACTATCTCACTATTTGCAGTGAAAGTCTATAACTGACCTGTTTTCTACCTGAGCAGTGTTTGTAACTATAAAAGCCAGACTCTCATTTATTGTCATCAGTAATATTTTATCATATTTATGGTAAGAGAATCGATATTGGGATATAAATGCTTTATCATCCTATCACTGATTTAAATGAGCCTGAAATTGTGCTTCAAAGTCCATTATTCATTCACTGCCTAGTCTCAGACTATGACAGAGGCCTATCTGATGGTGTTCAATAGTAGTTTTGGATAAAATCCCCCCCAAAAATCGAGCTTTCAGTGGCTGTGACTGACTACAACTAACTTCTTATGTGTAACCGCTTGCTAATGGAGATCTATTAGAGAAATAGCTTGCAGAAATCTATGTTGTATATACAAAACCATTTTTTTTGCCTTGTGAAATAAAACCAGACAATTTTAAATTCATCTACACAGAAGTCCTCTGAGCCATAACTTCAGCTTCAAGTTCAAAATAAGCATTTTTTTCCCCTGTATATTTAAAATAACAACAACAAAAACCTACTCATATTGGCTGAGATACAGTAGACTGTCTCTCCCTCAATTTTCCCAATTAAATAAATTTCCATGGAATGTGAAAATGTGACAAATTAGTACATTTTTCTAATTTTTATCTTTGTATTCTTATTCTATTTTATATTGTTGAGGTATTTTGTTTTAGGGAATGTGCAATGTTGGGTCTGTTGACCTCATGAACATATCCACACTAATGCCAATGAGATTCTGTTATTGATTTTTATTTTATTTTATTATTTATTTTTTAAATGATTTTTAAGATTCACCTCTACATATTTGGTAGACAGAACCAGAAAATACTGGAAACTGCAAATCTATCAATTGGCATTAGTTTGTACTCTCTGCAGTGCTGCAGAAAATAGAACTTGTGAAGATGTTGACCTCAGTACCTCATAATAGCCATATTATATAGCCATATAGCCAGGTCCTCAGCTAGCTATAAAAGGGACTATTACATCTGAGGAGTTAATCCAATCTTCTTTAGCCTAATCTAGAGCAGCATTTTCAACTTTCTCATAAAGTGTTGCACCACTTCGATGCATCTCAGATCAAACAATAGAATTTGCCAGTTCTATTTTAAACACACCATATGTGACAGTTCTTTTGTGAATGTTGTCAGTATACTGCCACTGCTTTACTAATATGAATGAGACCTGACACCTGGACAAGTCTCAGGATTCTGTTCTAGCTAATATATACATATTTAATATATATATATGTAAATTGACTCTTATTCAGAATATATATATTTTTTCCTTTGGGGAAGGTGACTGGTACTATTAATAGTAATGTTGTAATCTGTACTGGCATTTTAATACCTGTTTAAACTCTTCTGATCTTGTCAGAAATCAGCAGAAGAGATCATGCTGAGCAATGCTTCTTGGCATAGTGTAGTAAAATGGCTATGTTCCTTTCCTGACTGTTGTACTGTCAGTGGCACAAATTTAACATGGGACAGGTTTTATTACACTAAATTACCAGTGTTTTGTCCCCTGTAAAATTGAAATAAAAAGTTTTGGAGCAGGAGGATTCTGCCTTAGAAATGTTAATGTGACATGGGCAAGCAAGGCAACCGCTAAATGTAAAATTTGTCATCTGATCCTTATATAACCTGTACAATATTTTTAATTCTAATAACTAGTGCAGCTAAGAAATTAATGAATATATAGATCTTCTTCTCATATGATAAAAGTAACCCAAAACTTCACTAAAAAATTGTGTAACTTTGCTAATTTGGTAGAAGAGATAAATGTTTGCAAGTTTTTATTTATTTATTTTATTTTATTTTATTTTATTTTATTTTATTTTATTTTATTTTATTTTATTTTATTTTATTTTATTTTATTTTATTTATTTTTGATGTTAATGTGTCTTACAAGCTTACCTTGAAATGTTTATGTTCTTCTTGCTGGCTAAAGGCAATGGGATTCCTCAGACGAGGGACATTACTCAGCATTCTTGAAAACCAAGCTAAACTTATTCAAGAGTGATAGTAAATTATTTTTGGCTCTTAGCTGTATAACCAAATGGCATGGTTTTAGCCAGGATAGAGTTAATTTTCTTCACAGAGACTGGTATGATGCTGTGGTTTGGATTTATGATGAAAATAATGGTGATAAAACACCAATGATTTAGTTGTTCCAGAGCAGTGCTCATACAAAGCCAAAGGACTTTTCTGCTTCTTGTGCTGCCCTGCCACTGAGGAGGCCAGGGGTGTACCAGGATCTGGGAGGGGACACAGCCAGGACAGATGACCCACGCTGACTAAAGGGATATTCCATAGCATCTCATGTTGTGCTCAACAATAAAACTGGGTTAAAGGAGAAGTTCAAGAAGCATTTGTACAATGCTGTCAGACACAGGGTCTGATTTTGGGGTGTTCCTGTATGGAGCCAGGAGCTGGACTCAATGATCCTTGCGGGTCCCTTCCAACTCAGAATATTCTATGATTCTATGATTGAGAGTGATGATTTTTGTCTTCCCAATAAACCGTTATGCATGAAGAGCCCTGCTTTCCTGGAAGTTGCTGAACACCTGCCTGCCGATGGGAAGTATGTATGAATTCCATGTTTTGCTTTGCTTATGCATGTGGCTTTTGCTTTACTTAGTTAACTGTCTTTATGACAACCTGTGAGTTCTCTCACTTTTACCTTTCCACTTCTATCTTCTATCCCACCCAGGGAGAGTGAGCGTGTGGCTTTCTGGTGCTGAGCTGCCCTGCCGGGATTAAACCACAGCACCAAGTAGTGCAATAAATGACCAGCCACAGCAGTCTGTCACGGCAGTCTCCCGTTCTTACCTGCAACAGCAAAGGAACATGCTGAGAGAGGTGGTGTGTGAGGTTGCTACTGGAAGGTTTCCAGACCTATTCATGCTGGCCGGTTTGAGCCAATTATCCTCCATTCATTCGTAACATTTGTTGTTAATACCACTGGAGTGTGGTATTATTGTTTGGCCAGCCACCCCCCCCCCCCCCCAATCCTCTGATGTGGAATGAAGTTTCTAATATTCTGTCTTTCTAATAGGCTGAATATAACATACATCCCAGGACTGTTGGCTGTTCCAAAGGAAGTGGTTAGATCCTTGATCATTTTCTATCACCTTTTCATTCCTCAGGGCTGCATGGACTGGCAGCCCTGCTAAGTGTGAGAGCTTGCTTCATTGCTACGTACTAAGTCATGTAAGTACAAAGCCTAAGCCTTAGCATAATGTCAAAATATTTGATTTCTGTTATGATCCAGTTGCTATGACAATCAGTGCTACTATTGTCTCTATATTGTCGATTAGCACACAATTCATCTCCTTGCACTGTAGTGCACTTCATTTCAGATCTCGCTGTAATTCGAAAGCCAAGACACAAATGTCTGGACTTAGGTTCTGCACCAACTTTTAACTAATTAAACATATTGATGCTTACTCGATGTCTGTTAGAGCACTTTTTCCATGCATTATAGATTTTAATAGATATATCGATTTATAGATTTTCCTTATATATAAAAATAAAAATGCAAAATTTAAGGAAAATGCAAAATAATTTATTAAAGTTGTGCCTACTAGAAGTTTTATAATTCTGTGTTCAGTGTCTGTAAATGTATTGTTAAATGTTTCATTTTTCATTTTATCAAAGATTAGGCCAGTTGGTGAGCAGATAAGACGTGTCAGTGTGTTTGGGGACAGTCTATGTGTGTCTCTCTACATGCAATTACTTATTTGCAGTAACTCTATTTTATCATGTTACTTATATCATGTGTCCACATCCAGGTTTTGGACATGGGGAGGGTCCGCACAGGGCCCTCTGTGAGCAGAGGCCAGGCCTGCCCCATGCCAGACACAGCTGTTTCTGGCCGGTTCCGGCCTGCTCCAGCAGCCCAGCTGCAGGGGACGGCTCAGCCCAGCAGACAAAAAGGTGGCAGCACTGTCACAGTGTATTAAGAAAGGACAAAAACACAACATGGCAGTGAGGAGTGAGGGAAGGAAAAGTGTAATAGGCAATCCTGCTAATACCTAGGTCAGAGAAAAGAAAGGAAGGAAGTGCTTCAGGCACCAGAGTGGAAATTACCCTATAGCACATGGTGGAGTACTTTCTTGTTGGCCATAGCAAGACCGTGTCAAAGCAGGTATCTATAATGTAGCATGTGGAGGAACCCACACTAGAGCAAGTGGATGTCCTGAGAGAAGCTGCTGCCTATGGAGATTGCATGCTGGCACAGGTTATTCCAGAAGGACCGCAGCCTGTGGAGAGGACCCATGCTGGAGTAGGGTTAAGAGTCTGAGGAGTAAGAAGTGGCAGAGGGGAGCTGTTACAGACTAACCATAACACCCTATTCTCCATACACCCTACACTACTTGGAGGTAAAGGAGAAAGCAGTTTGTTTGATTTTAACTTGTCTTTATTTTTCACTATTCAGCTCTATGCTTAACAGCCAAGAGAGACCTCTTCCCCAGCATCTGATCTTTATGGCGAGGTAAGTAACATTTCTTGTATATGAAGTATCATAGTATATGATATGCATGCATATCATAGTATATGCGTGCAATGCATACATGTCAAGCTTAAACAATAATTTGTGTACATCAAACTAGCTTAATTAATAATTAAGGCATATAGTAAGTAGTAGAGGATTCAACCAATCATAATAGAATGCAGACTGCCTTTTGTGTTCAATCTTTAATTCTGTTTCTCTGTTGATTAATAAATCCTTTGGGTTAACCTCATCACAAGAACTAGTTTCTGTAATTCTCCTGTGACACTGCCCCATAGTTGGTGAGAAGGGGATGTGAGAGCAGCTGCGTGGGCAGACAGCCAATTTCAACCAAATAATGGCAAATAATATCTAGACATGTTTATTTTCTTTTTCAAATGCATAGAGTGAAAAAACATTTATCTGCTTCATCATTGTTCTTAAAGGGTTTCTATAGCAATTTACAGAAATTGCAGTGCTCTTGGATCCATTCTATGAGATCAAATAGTAATTTCCTCTGTACACTGGTAATGCCATTCATACTCAAATGTATAAAGCTTGCTTAGTGAGTCAATGGGTGCCAGCAGCAGTTGGGGTGTAGATGTGGCAGTGGGAGTGAGGTATACTATGTGCTTACCTGGCCAAGCAGCCTGCTGTGGGCTGTAATGTTCTCATGCCCATCTGGGTATTACTATAACCCTTTTAATCTTTCCTGGGTAAACTGAAGCAACCACACACTTCTTTCAGATCTTCTTCAATGAGTCCATATTTATACTACTTTTAGAGACTGATTTAGGGTGAGAGATGATCTTAAATCTCTCCCATTCATGTCTAAAATAAAAGGCCCATGAAATCTACCTAAAATCCTTTTAGGGTGTAGCCCATTGAAATAATCAGGCTTAGAAGGTGCAGAAAATGTCAGTAAAATAATGGCTGCCTAACAGGAGTGTGGCAGAACTGCCTTTTCTTTTATCAATAACACACTTGCTTCAGTCCTGGGTCTTTGAAATATACTAATTGCCAGGATGTCTAAGGGGACCAGAGGCTTCCCCCAAAGCAGCAAGCAACTGGACTATCTAGCTGAGCATTGCAGCTAAGGATGAACAGATGCAACCTCAAGAAAAGTAGTTGTCTCATGCTTTCTGGAAAAAAAGTCACTGCTGAATCACTTTATGTATACCTTCAGGGGCAGTTTATATTTATGGGAAATCTTTGTAAAGCTTAGTAGAAAACACAAATCTTTCCTGAGATTTTCAATACTCTACACATTTTTTATAATAAAGAAGAGATACAAATTTTGGAAAGAGTATAATGCTCTGTGTAAAGGAAATTATATGTTTCAGTAAAGCTCTACTGTTTTACTCTTGTCACTATTTCACTGTGGACTTTTCTGTAAAATTACCCAGTCTATAAGCAGGAGCTCTGCACTGAGGCAATAAATGGGGCAATAAATAGAATAACCTTAGAAGATCTTCAGGCTACTAGATGGATATGTGTCAATGTGTTTATCTGATATTATAGCAGCACCAGCAGATCTGATAGTCTCAAGAGTTTTTACCTCTTACAAGGTAAGAGGTAAATACAATAACTTCCTGTTGTGCAGAGATACCCAGTACCTGTATAACATATCATTAGCATTGTTATGGCTCAATATGCAACATTACATCTTTACCATTTTGTCAAAGTTGCTTCCACCAGTTGATCAGCGTTACCTTAACCTTCTCTGAATTTAATTTTTATATTCTGCCAAGAGTTGAAGTAATGAAAAAATTGCTGGATGCATCTTGTTTGTGTTTCTTCTAGAAGATGGATTACTATGGTAAAAAAGAGGTTTATGTTGTTTGTTTAAGACCCAGCATATTATCTGTTAGCTACAGAGAAAATTTGTAAGGAACAAGGGAAAAATAAAATACTGCATTTGCTTTCAAAACTTTCAAAAGTAATTTATTGGGGCTACAGTATTGTACAGCAATGCATCATCTATGTATTTTTGATTTGCCTTCCTGGAGTAGAGGTGCCAAACAAAACTAAAAATCTTTCTTATTTTAGGTCCAAATTCTTATGATGCTTGTGAAAGAAATAGAAATTTTACTTTCCAATGTCTGATGCACATGATAAATGATGTGTATGTCATATTATTTGTTCAGATTCAACCTTTCTGTCTTACTCTTCTGATAGGGAGAAAAATAGGGAGTGAATTTAAGCATTCTGAGTTATTTCCTCTGAAGGCTTTATTTCCTGAGATTTTTGCTTTCTGTGACAAAATGATTTTTTTTTTTTCTTATGAAATGTTCTATTATTTTTCTGTTATAAGTTATTGTGTACTATAGAGGTAGAAAGATAAACATTCACATGGCTGGTTTTGCACTTACTATATTAAGGGTACTTACTACCAGTGCCCTCAAATGGAGGTGCATGCCCTCAGTGACCTTGGATGGCCACTTCACTCCTAGTTTTTTTAATTCTTCCTTGTAGTTCTGAAAACAAACAAACAAGCAAAACAAACAAGCATTCAAAACAACAACAACAACAACAAAAAATGACAACAACCAAAATAGACCCAATGTAGTTGTACAAGTATTTTTGTTGAAGGAGTTAACTGGCATGGTCAGGCTGAGGAAGGAATTAGAAACGCTGAGATGGATCTGATGAAACAGCATAGGAGAGATGAAGGTAGGAATGGCCCTGTCTGCAGAGCTAGGACATTGGGAAGGCAGAGGGTGAGAAACAGCAACTTGAATTCAAAGTGTGTTGTGTTTTCAGCCTCTGTCTGTGCTGCAGTAGTGATACATGCTTGCAATCCCTCATGAACTCAGGGTACTTGCAAGCAGCTGAGTTAACTGCCCTTAATACAGTACCTCAATGCAGAGACTCCCCATACAAATGCACTGGCTGTGTTATGTTAAGAAATACAGCTGAAAAGTAACTTTCTGAGTTAGAACACTTTATTGTCTCATCAGCATTCAGTACCACAACTACAGCTCAAAGTAGATGAAAACCAAACAGAGGAACAAAGGTTTAGAAGAGTAGATAAAAGGAGAGCAATGAAAGGAAAAACATGGCACTTAATGTGCTCAGGGAAAGGTAGAGGGCAGTGGCAGAGCCTGAGGCTTTGCACTCACAGGATCTTCCTTCCAGTGCTGTATGTGTTACAGATGAGCATATACTGTAGAGATCAATTTTTTATTGGTAGTGGATGAACACAGAGGTCTTTTTCTGTCTCTGATATCTGAAGTGCTATAATCATACCGTAACAGGTGTAACTGAGAGGTGTATTGAAAGTTTCTTCCCTGTTTAAAGTATTATTTGAAATAGGATGTCATAATGTAACTGGAACTCAAGTTACCTACTTTGTATGTTAGTGAGTAACTGGACAAGAAATGACAATACAGAAAACTTTGAACTTAACTATGGTTATGTCTCTTGCTTACAGATCTGACACTGGAAGACCTCCATTATCTGAACATTTTGATTTCATTCACAGAAATAACTTTTGGCAGTGAGTAATGAAGAGTAAGCCTAGAGTATGAAGTAAAGTAAGAGTAATATATAAATGAGCAGTGATTTCTGAATCAAATTTGGTGTGTCATATTTTATGGGAAAGCAAAATTCATATTAACAGACAGTTTTGAAATTTTTGTCTGAGTTTGGATCTCTATACAAGAAGATGAGGAGAACCATTTGCCTCTCATAGGGCAAAACATGCTGTATTGGATGTGTTTGAGAGATTGTTCAGAGGTTTAATTTAGAGACTGGTTTCCTACCTGTCGGAACTGACCTGTATGCACAGAGCAGTTTGGTATACATCTTCTGCAGTATATATGTGTTACCTTATAGTATTTAATAGTCATATATCATGTCAGTAGTTATGACGATGAAATTTGGAGATATCAAGGCTCTCAAGTCCTCCGTCCTTGTCAGTGACTAGCACCAGTGCTTTCAAGAGACAGGCTTAGTTCTGTTTGTTTTCATGGTTTAGGATTAGAACCAATAACAATGTGTTAAACTCTAAAAAGAGAGGAAATATGTCTGGGAAAAACAGTAGGCTGCAGGAGAGGTGGCTCATGGCACTGACAGATGTGCCTTGTTTGCAGTATCCTGGCATAGCACAATCTCAGCACCACAGCAGACAGTAACATAATAACTATACAAGGTGGTCATAAGCAGCCTCCAATGAAACTGAGCTCAGAATCAAAGTGGATGAAGCAAAATAATGATAGAGAGGATCATGGCGGGTAGTATCATATGTAGAAGTTTGCCTAACAAACAAAGCAGCTTGTGCTTTAAAAGAAGGCTGGGGGGAAAATCTATTCATTTCTATTTTTTGGATGGATTTCCCAGGGATCTTTCTCTCGAATGAAAGCTTTCCCCCTTGCTAAACCATTAGCTCAATATGGCATTTCTCTCTTTTTTACTGTGTGAAGATGAGAGTTTCATAAAAAGATGAGATTTGAGACTTGAAGATTTCTTTTCATAAGCTCCCAAAGCATATATTCAGTCCAGTTATCTATAATATAGATACATAGGTTTGGTTTGAAAGAACATGTATATCATATATAGGACCTAACTATACCAATAAGTAAGAAAATAGAGCAAAGTCTCCAATAAATATTCAGCTTTACAAATTATAAAAGGCAGAAAGAATCATCCACATACTCCAACAATTGTAACCTGTGATAATGGAAAAAGATAATGCTAGGAGTTCTTAAGTAGATGTTATGGCATAATTTATTTTCTAGAGAGGAAAAAAAAAAAAGGGGGAAAAGGTGGGGTATCTATGTGTGAGTAAAAAGCTTACATTAAGTTATGTCCTGACATATGAGACTCCATATAAATCAGTTAAGAATGTTACCTATATCTGCCTATTTGCAGAGCACCATATAGACAACCATAGAGTCTACTGAAACACCTCTCTGATGTAATTTCCTTTTAGTTTTAACTGTTATTTTGTAGGAGTTCATAGGATGTTGGTAAATGTCACCAAGTTCCTTCCATTAAGAAAATGGGCATTGCTGCAACCTATCTCCATTGATTTCAGTTGGAGATTCAATATTTTTTTTAGAGGGTCTGGGATTCAGTTAAAGCTAAATTTATATATATATATATATATATATATATATATATATATCATATATACATATTTATATATATATGATATATATATATATATATATGCATATATAGATAAATACATGACATGTTTTCTTTATTGTAGGAATGGTCCTTATTCTGTATGACCCAGTGCAGTGTGACCCCCTAAGCTGATGCACAGTAGTTCTTCACAACTTGACTACAAGTAGAAAATTAGAGTTTTCCAGGCTTAAGAGCCTGTTGGACTTTTATGAAATACAGGTAAATAAAATACATGTTTAATCATCAAAGCTGATCTTAAATGTCACTGTTTTTTCCGTCTTGAATGCCGTCTTTATTTTTCCTCTCCAAATACCAGATACTTCTACAAGTAAGAAAAGAAAAAAAAAAGTTTTTCTTATAATCATAAAAAGAAGAAAATAGACACACACACCCCCCCCCGCCACCCCCCCCCTCCCCCACTTAGACAAGTGCTATCAGGGATTTCTAAGTATGATAATAGTTTAGTGAAGGTATTTGAAAGCCTTTGTAGTATCAGTTCCTATATGCCTATCAGACTAAATTAAACTTGCAAAATGCTAATTTTGAACTGAAGGACAAGCAAGCAAGAAAATTCACTCTGGTATTCTTAGCAGACTTCACATCTATCAAACAGAATATAATTTGATATTCCAAGAAGCATGTCTTCAAAATGGTGTACGGGGAGCTACACAAACAAATCTTTTTAATGTAAACGTGACTTGAGCACATAACTTCCCAAGAGGGACCTATGAAAGGTACCCCTCATCATTTCTAAATGTATTTGAGTCAAAAGGAGATCCCAGAAGGATATGAAGTACTTTTTTTGTTATGTTAATTAAATACTTTTAGCTCTAGTAATTTGTTTTTAACTACTAATCTACCAAAAGAAATAAAAAAATAGGAAGAATGAAGAAAGGGAGCAGTAATTGTAATGAGGACAAAGGAAAAATATTTCTTAACTATCTGAAAGGATGATAGTTATATAACTAGTCTTGAAAATACTTTTTTCTCTGTAAGAAACAATGTCATAGTATTGTTAATAACATATTTTATTGCAGTCAATTTCATATAGAGGTTATTTAAAATACAGGCTTTCTATGTTAAAAGGTTAGTTTGGTATTATTCTGTATATTTCAGGATAGAAAATATCTTATCCATTCAAAATTAATGGAGTCTAAAGCTTTTGGATCTTTGAATCTCCTGTTGCAGACTGAGAGATTTGCTGTGTCTCTAGTTCCAGGACAGTGTTTATTAAAAAAAAATAAAGGAGAGTGAAAAAAGGAGGATCCAGCTTCTTCTCAGCTCTATTCAGTGATAGAATTAGATACAGTAGAGAGGCACATATTGATTTATTATATATTTAAGAAAATACTATGGGGATATGATCCATATGAGGTTCTGCTTTACACATACAGTTTTCATCACAGAAAATCTGACTGCAGGATAGGAAAAGATGTACTATTGTGCATGTCAGCAGTAGGGTAAATAGTTGATTAAAATCAATGGTAAAATTAAATTTTATTGCCTATCCTCATTAGAATGGTTAGAGTGGCATCTTTGTTACTTGATCATTTTACTGTTATTCATTTTACTGTATTATTCTGTCCAAACCTACACTGTTAATATGCATATATATAAATGCATTTTCTTGTGAGTTTATGTTCAAGTATTGTGTTGGAGTACTGTGTTCAGTTGTGGGTCCACCACTACTACAACAGACCTGGACATACTTAAGAGAGTCAAATGTAGGACCAAAATGATTGGACTGGAGCACCTCTCCAGGAGAGGCTGAGATAGCTGGGTCTGTTTGGCCTGGAGAAGAGGAGATAAGAGGCTCAAGGGAGATTTTATTAATGTCTATAAATACCTGAAAGGAGGGTGCAGAAAAGACAGAGGCAGACTGTTTTCAGTGATGTCTAATGCTAGGACAAGAATCAGTGGGAACAAACTGGAACTCAAACTGTGTCTAAACAACAGGAAGCACTTTACTAAGCAGGATATGCTTGATGGAGCTTGATGGAGCACTGGCACAGGTTTCCCAGAGAGGTTGTAGAGTCTCCCTCTTTGGAGATCTTCAAAAGTCACCTGGACTGTGTCCAGGTGAACCTGTTCTAGGTGTCTCTGCTTTAGCAGAGGGCTTGGACCAGATGGCTCCAGAGGTTCATTCCAAGTGCAGCCATTCTGTGATTCTGTGAAAAACTTTTGTATCCAGTAAACATCCTATTCATAGGCATAGACATCCTATGTACATCCTATAGACATCCAGTAAACATCCTATTCATAGACATCCTATATGTCTTCATTGGCATATATCACTATGCTGTAGGCACCCCTGCACAAAAATGGTATCACTGATTTTATTTCTGTTTGTTTTCTGAACTGTTTACAAGGTCATACTGATCTAAGAAGATACGACAGTGAAACCTTATTACTCCATGCAAGTGAAACAAGGGTAGCTGTACTTATTCTGGAAGAAACAGATGAGTAGAAGGCTCTGCCATTTTGTCTGAACAAGCCAGGGTATCTTCATGGAGAATTTGGAAATACCTTAATCAACTCAATTATCTGTTATTTTAAATTAATTCAATATGGCTATAATCAAATACTATATGGTAGCTGAATTTTATATAGACTAGTTGGATAACTATTTTAAGTGTGATTCAATTTCATTGAATCCGAGATGACATTCACTAGATCGCAGCATAAATTGGAGTTGTCCTGGAATTTAATATAATCACAATAAAATAAATTTTCTCAATGGATGTGGTAAAGCAATTGATGACATTTTTAATCTATCATAAAGGTATGTTCAATTCTTATTTAACTTATCTACAGACCTGCAGAATAGTTGTGAAATACCAGGCAGGCTAATAAAATAAAACTTCGGTGATCAAGAGTAAAATAAATAAATAAGTAAAATGGCTATGCTTCATTGTGCCTGTGATTGAATTTTCTCATTTGAAATGTCAGGGGACTAAACCATTTCCCTTATTTAGAATGTGCATCACTTAATTAAATTTGTTCTATAATGTAGAATCAAAACCCATCACTGTTCCATTGCTGGAAATTTTATTTGGGTTATAAGCAAGATAGAAAAGAAAATACTGCAACTTTGTGACAAGTTTATAAGACCTAATGTTTTTCTGGTTTAATGAACTGTCGTCTTGAAAGTCTCAGCCCCTCTTTTCACTGATAAGTAGTAAACATTGCTGCACAGTTACTCCAGAAAAGACTGTGCATAGAAAGACCCATGGCACACCTATGTTTGAGTCCCTGAATACATTAAAAAAAATAAGTGCAATTGAAAAGTGTCTAAAACTATATCTTGGAGTATCAGTGAAATTGTGGGTGAATTTTATAAACAGAATCTGTTTTAATGCTTTATACTTTACATTTTTTAAAAAAGTATGACAGATGTACCACTGTGTATAGGTATCTGATTTAAATAGGTATCAAAGATAAAGAAAGCATAATCTTATTTTAATTCAACTGAAAAGAGTATGTTATTTCATTTGTGATGCTATCCTTTGTGAAACATGATCATATACACACCATATTATCTGTCATTAATTTTATCCCATTGATGACAAAATATCATGTAATAATTGGTTGTAGGGATGTATGGAACTCTTTATACAATGTCAATGTCAATTGCTCCATTGACATTGCTCTGTACATCCTCCTTGCTCTTTCTCACTTTGTGTTTTACATATCTTCTTTTGTATTCAGCCCTTCTTTTCTTGCTACATGACCAAAACAGTTTTCTTCACATTCTTATATTTTTGGCATCATTTTTATCTGAATAATTTTATCCATATCTAGTTATTAGAGTTTAAAAGATCATATTGCATTGAACATTTTGGAGGAACTACTGCAGTATAGGGCAATTTTTCTATAAATGAAACAAACAAACAAGCCACCCAATGTACTGTCATTTAATTGGGATCTAGATGTTTCTCAGACTGGGGAGAATGCTATAGATCCGTTCTTACTTAGCCTTTGGCTATTTGATAATTCAATTAAAGGTGATGTGGTTTCAGCAATGGAGGTAGAATAGCCTAAATAATATTTTCCTGTAGAAAAGCCAATGTTGATTTTAGCTATCCCAGAAAGAATATTCTTTGAAATTAGTATTTCCTTGCCAGTGATTTTTTTATCACAGTTTGCTGCACTGAACTCTGAAAAAGTTCGAAGCTTAATGTGCCCACGGAGCATAAACGTAGTTAGTGTTTTGTTTTCTGTTTAATCACTGAAACATTTGATTACTAAGCTCACATACGCTTTCTGCCTCATAGACAGCTCATGTACTCCAATTCCTCTCTGCTTTCCCAGCCCACTAAGCAATAACTCTGTTTAATCAATGGGTGCCATAAGAGGTATTCATAAATCCTTCTATCACAATTTAGAAAAATTAAATACTAAATTGAGTCACAGAAACACAGAATCACAGAGTGGTTGAGGTTGGAAGGGACCTTCAGAGTTCATCTAGTCTGACCACCTTGCTCACCTAGAGCATGTTATACAGGAAATATGTTACATTTATAATTCAATGTATTGGAGTTTTCCAAGATTTAACAACTTATACTGATACTGAGTGTTTCTGTATTATCCAGTGAAATGTCACTAATTTCAGTGGAATTAGCTTGGTGTAACTCAGCAAGGATTTTGCTTCATGGCCATAGTGAAACTACACAGAATGAACACAAAGCTGAAGAATGATCTAACACTATTAAATGAAAGCACAGAAGAATACCTACAAGGTATATTTGCAAAGGGACTTTTTTCTTTTGATTAATAAAAAAATAAATAAATAAATCTCGATCTCACCTTGAGCAAAATCAAGATTGCTAGTATTCATTAATTTGTATTATTTTAGTCTTAATATTTTTTTTCTAAATTCCAGGATGCTGCATTATAAGAATTGTGTTAGCCCTCTTCCGCTGACCCAGCATTCATTTTGAGAAAGGAGTGTTCACTTTTTACACCCTGCTTCCAACTGAACCAAATATTACCTGCAGATCAGAGCTATTGAGAATGGGATGTCACAGGAAGTGTTATGGGCTTGGAAGAAGAGAATGAATTAGTGATTGGACGTATTCATTTCCACCCTCACAAATACCCTGTTTTTGGAAGGAACCACTGGCACAACAGCTCCAGAAGTGCTTTGAAACCTGGCAGATGTTTATGTGCATTTTTCCTGAAAATGTCTTTCATGTCCATATTGCTAATATCTGCCATGGGAAATGGTCTAGAGTGTTGTCACTGTAAAGAATAATACACAGCATGAACAGGAGGACTACAGGGTCTTTACTTACAATTCTTTTCAACTCTCTGGAGAAGTCTTAGGGGCATATTTGGATATATCTCAATAGCAATACTGCTTCCCTTGTCCTGTAAGATAGCAAAACAAAATGCAGTGCTCTCTTTGTTCACAAATAAATTGATTTCAATAAAAAAGAAGGAAAATTATTGCTAAGGTATTAGATTCTACTAGGTATCCACCATAATAAGGTCCCCTATGTTTCCCCATATTGCAGGGTTTCATCAAGAACATAGTCAGGTGGTAATAATGAACAAAATTAGTACAAAGAAAGTACAATTTGGTGTATAATGATGAAAACAATATGCTGATGTATTAAGTGATACGCAATTAAAATGATGGATACATTCTACTATGTACATTTTATGAGCTATGGGTAGATTATATGTAATCAATAGGTTTGCGATTTTAATTCAATTTTCTTATTTTTGCAAGCAATAAGGTGAAGTGCTTGTGTGTTCATATGTGTTTTCACACTGTCATATCTCTGGAGTGCTAAAGAAAGTGATCTCTCTTCTGTCTCTTTCTTGTACTTTTTGTCATATTTGTTGAATCCTACTAAACCAGATTACATTACTGCACACAGAATTTTGTTCTTGGGGAAAGGACAGCAAAGGACAAACCCTAATGCTCCTCTAAAAGGAAGCTGGTTCCAACAGTATTTGGATTCGTATAATTACAATTAATATTCAATTACAATTAATATTACAATTCGTATATTACAATTAATAAAAGTGTGTGTGTATTGAGATTCAGTGCTGAGATGCCCACTGAAGTGAACTGTACATAATATTTGATGAAATTTTGATTACAAATTGTGATATAAGAAATTTTGATAATATTCAGATCTGAGTGACTTGATGTTCTTTCCTCTCATGAGCTCATTTGCTGGATACATAAACCGCTAAACATGTTGCCAGTGTTGTAACTTTCTTTGTCTCTCTAATAATTCTTAGAGCAGCGTGCAGCAGTGTGTATGGGTGCTTTTGTGTGAAAATGCACATATAAGGATTTAGGTTGTGTTTGGACAGAACCTCAGCAGAAATTATGCTCCCTTCAGGTTTGTATTTAATTTATAAAATTACGTCAGTCTTTCTAAATGAGGGAGTTTGATAAAGCATTATTTGCTTTATGTCAATGAAGGAAATATTTACTGGGGGTTAAAATAGCAGCACAAGTCAGAAAGGAGGAGAGAGAACTTTGAATATAAACTCTTAGATTCTAATTTATCCCAGTTCAGGCACCTATTCCCTATTTTCTGTGTAAATTGAATACTTAGATTTCCTTGAAAGTTCTGGTTCCCTATTCTACAATTTTAAGTTTCAAGCCTGAGGTGGTATTGGTGGAAAACGTGTGGCAAGCTTTAAAAATGTTTATGACATTTTGAACATCGCTGTCACAGCTGTCTAATCTAATTAGATGTTAAGGTCTTTAGGGCAAGGACTACACTTAACTGTGCACCCAGTACAATGGAATTTCCAATCTTAGCTTGGGTTTGTAGACAACGCTGTAATAAAAATGATTAAGAAGGGTAGAAGGCTTAAATAATGCTGATAACATGGCTTTGATGACCTCCCTGGGGAGATTATTCATCACAGTCTAATGAGATCATTAGAAGGAAAAGTTTCCTACTTCAGTATACAGCCAAATCAATGCAAAGTCCAAGTGACTGTAAACCGTAATGGTGCTGCAGTGGTGGGATGAGACAATTCATAAAGGAAGAGTGGATCTTTGTGACTTAAGTAAATCTTCCAGTTAGCTGAGGAATAAAAAAAGGACAGATGGGACTATTAAGTATGTTAATGAATAAATGAATGAATACATACATATATAAAAGACTAGACCCAAAGTTTCAGAAAAACTAGACATTAAGAAAGTACCTTTGAGAGTGTAGTACTACTCTGTCATGCATTATTTTTTTGGCTTGTGACTTCAGTGGTCATTCAAACTGATAACCATCGTCTAATAGATACATTTCTTGAGAAATCTGTATGCAAGTGTTCCTGGCAGTAGTCATCATTCAGTGGATGATGCCTTTCCCAGTGAGTCAGTATTGAACTGGCAGCTAAGGTCAGGGAGAGAAAGACATGTGGCCAGTGCAAGTAACTTTACGCAGATTAAATTATAAAACTATTATCCCATTGATCTCTTGTGCTCCTTGGAAATGTTAATATTTCTTTATCACTAAAAAGATGATTGTATAGTCTGGCCAAACCAAAGTTTGGTTTTCATGATTTACACTGCTGTTTTCATTAAAACGGTAGAAAGCATTGCCTTACACAGTTAAATCATGGCTATATTTCATCACAGAGGTGCAATGAAGGTTGAAATAGAGGGCAAAGTGTCCGTACTTATAACATCACTCCTCTGTTTTACTAATAAATAAGAATTAAATAGATTTTTATTTTTTTTTATAGAAGGTTTAATAAAATGTAGTGATCAGAGTTTGGGATAACACGTTTCCTATTAGTGGAAATTGTAACTAGTGAATTGTCTTTGGTCTGAATGCATTTTTTTTTTTTTTGTGTAATGAAAATTTTCAATGAGTAGTGCCTGAGTAATGTCTGTGGAGTTGGTCCTGTGGTTACATTAAAAAATAAATAAATAAATAAATCAGGATAATATGCAATGACAGTTAAAAGAAATAGCAAGATTGATAGACAAAAAGATAATAATTACTCATTTTGCATGTTAGTGAATGTGAAATTTAATTATTTCAATTTTCCTTATATTCTTTACATTCTAGTAGTGATATATATATATTACAACTGATTCTGAAATTATTCTTTTTCAATTCATTTGCCTTTAAACATAATTACGAAAAATACAAAGTATTCAGAATGGCTTTTGTTTTCTTTTGTTTCCTTTCAATGGTGTAACTTGACTCTAGAAAGGAGGGTCTCAGAGTTCACAGGACTGATTTGATAGCATGTGAAGTGTTACATTTTCACATGCCAAACAATAACTGCTTTCAATCTGAATGACTTTTCTTTAAAAAAAATGAAAAATCAGGAAACTCTATATGTATCTTTCAGCCCATAGTACATATGTCTTTTCTGCAAGATGGTGAATGTAAAATGTCATTTGCTGCTGCAACAAGAAGGGAGTCTTTCCTTATTTGCAAGGATGGTAAATAGAAAATAGAGCATAATAGAAAAAAGTTGCATATCACAGAATCACAGAATCACAGAATCTCTAGGTTGGAAGAGACCTCAAGATCATCGAGTCCAACCTCTGACCTAACGCTAACAGTCCCCACTAAACCATATCCCTAAGCTCTACATCTAAATGTCTTTTAAAGACTTCCAGGGATGGTGACTCCACCATTTCCCTGGGCAGCCTGTTCCAAGGTCTAACAACCCTTTCAGTAAAGAAGTTCTTCCTAAGATCCAGCCTAAAACTCCCCTGGCACAACTTAAGCCCATTCCCCCTCATCCTGTCACCAGGCATGTGGGAGAACAGGCCAACCCCCACCTCGCTACAGCCTCCCTTGAGGTACCTATACACAAATGAACTTTGTAAAATTTAGCAGCCAACAGCTGCATGGGAGACTATACTGTAACCTCCATAGAGGATGAAAATTCAGCCTAGAAATGCATCCAAATAATTGAATTTAATCTCATGTGTGTCTCATGTAATTATGGCTCCATGGTGGAGTCATTCTTGTTTGATAGGCAAAGCAGTTGCATATGGAAGTTGGTCTTAAAAGAAGAGGACACAAAGTCTATAAAGGACTATTATTTGATTGTAATTGCATAATTTCTAGAGTACAAAACCAGAAATTTATCCAAATCGTTTTGATTCAGGAGTTGTGCTAATAATTTTGGATGAAGGTTGAGATTGTCTGAGAGTTTTCTTGAAATAGTTGCTGTAACTTCCGGGAGTGAAAAATGTGACTGCTTCACATCAGTGGTTGGATGTTCAAAAAAGGTCTAATGAAATAAGGAATGCAAGGTTTATAGGTTAAGTCTTCCACAATCTAATTTTGTCTTGATTATTTTTATATCAATTTTCAGTATTTTAATTTCTGGCATTGGTGAAATATGTCTTTGAGCTACAAAGACATGGTAATTTAGTTTGTATATTTGAACTGGGTTTTATTGATAGATTTTGACTATATTATTTTCCCCTGTAGTTTGTATGAAGGTTTTTAGCACAATGAATACAAACAGCTATGCAAGAGGAAACCAATTATATTTTTGAGTAGCTTAACTAAGTCATTTTAGTTTCCGATGTCAGAAAAAAATGTATAACCTTGGACAGAAATATATGGTGGCTACATTTGAAATGAAAAGAGGTTATCTTTTTGAGTAACAGAAGCAATTAACTTGTTGATTTGAAATGTGTATTGAGAAGATCATGAAGTTTTAGTACTAAAGTAAGTGCAGTGCAATGAGGCTGTGTTCACATCAGCAACAACTGAAAATATGGAATGATTTGAACATAACATGCAATATCTCTTCAGTCAGTTGGGACAGCCATTCTTGGTATGTCCCCTTCCAACTTCTTGAGCATCCCCGGCCTACACACTGTGGTGGGCATTGTAACACAGATTTATGCTGTGTAAGCACTGCTCAGCAATAGCCAAAACACTGTTGTGTCATCAACACTGTTTAATTCACAAATCCAAAACACAGCACCGTTCAGGCTACTCTGAAGAAAAGTACCTCCATCCCAGCTAGATCAAGCACATAACGCATTTAATGATGTCAGTGAATTTCTCTTAAACGAATTAGTATGGTCTCCTCTTGAACCCAAGTATTAGTACACTGTCTAGTGCAACAAGACAAAGCCCATGTTTAGGGTATTTGTATTGGTTTTTAGTAATGTGTTAGTATTTTTGTCACTAATACCAAACAAGTTATAAACATTTTGAAGCCAGCAACTGCAAAAAGAAGTAGGTTTACTACAAGGAATTAGAAAGAGAAATGTAATGTAACTCAAAGTGGCCAAAAAATCACTACTGTTTCAAACAGAAGACAAACATTATCCACTGATTTAAGGGGTGGAATGATAAAAGAAATAAATAGAAAGAAAACAAAACTACATTATATAATTTTGAAGTAAAGATCAAAAGAAAGGCCTACATACAGGTAGAATTTTCGCAAAAATAAGGTAACATGCAGTAATATAAGCACATGCAAAATGAGTTACTCATATATTTAAATCTATCAGAGACTAAGTGAACAAAATAAAGTGATTGCCATGCCACCCATGCTTTTTACTTTCATCTCTGGTTTAATTCTTAAATTAAGATCATAATTGCTTGGTAGGAGAGATGTTCTTGATGTTAAGAAGACTTAAAAAATATTGAGTATGATTAAGCATTGGACACACATTTATTCTTATCAGAATAATTTCAATAATTTCAGGACAGTTTAGATTCAAATGACCAAAATACTGTTATAACATCCTGAAGTCATATTAGGCACTAGTTAAAACTTAAATGTTTATGAAAAAAATACATGGATGCAATATGTGTCTATCTTTTGGGCAGTCAAAAATTGATTTGCATGTAACAAGTTTTTTAAGGACTTCAAAACTTCAAATATTAACTTAGTAAAAGGAAAGGCATATTCTTCTCTGTTTAAGTTTGTGCTTGGTATTAGACATGAAAATTAGTGTTATTACTTAAGTTGTATAATAGTCATAAAAGAGCTGTTAGTGAACTTTAAATGGTTTAATAATTTCAATTTTAGAAACCTTTTCAGCTTACTATATAAAGTTTTACAGACTTGGGACTACATGAAAAAACAAAACAAAACAAAACAAAACACAACTCTTTTATGAATAATTTATAACTAAAAAGCTAGCTTGAGGATAAGAAAAAATGTTGAACAAATGTTGAGTTTAAAGTCATGTTATCACTCACTATTAAAGCAATAGTTAACTAGCGGTTAATTTTCACATTCAGTGAATCTTTCACATTTTTGTAGCAATATTTTTGGAACAGACAATTTGGAGGAAAGATATTTTTCTGTGGTCCTTTCAAACAGTAAAATGCTACAACATTTGAGTCCTCTTAAAATATATTTGTTATCACAGTGTGTCTTTTTCCACCTCTATTTCTGACATGATACACAAACATTTAGAGCAATAAGATACTAATTTTTATTCTATTTCCTCCTCCAAACAAAGCTCTTTAATTCTGGGTAATTGACATGGTGAATGTTATGTTTGGAAAGTTTAAGTTAAAAAGTGTTTGCTTTTTTTTTTTTTTTTTTTTTTTTACTCAGGTCCCTTGAATGAAAAAGTGTAAGAAGCCATGCTTAGTAACCTCCAGATCTAAAAGAATGACCTAAAAAAACAGATTAAGGATCTTAACCAATAGTCATTATCCACTGAGGATTCACAGCTAGAAATGTGTACTGTCATTTTTGCACTATGCTGTTGTGCAGCAAACCCAATGAGTTCTCATATGGCCAAGCTTAAATCATGACTCTGTTTTGCCTTAACATTTAGTGACAGGTTCATAATTTTATAAGATCATTACCAAATCAGTGCAGGGAAATGCAGTTCTAATATATCTGTGCACTACATTCATGCATTAATCTGAAACATTTTGCACAATAAATTTTCAAACTGGGTTATGCTTTATATAGACAAATATTTCATTTTGTTTCGAACAGAATGCTTGATTCTTTCAGTGTTCTATGTTCCAGGTACAAGAAATAATAAATAATAATTTCATTTTTATTTTCTCATTTTCATTTATAATACCACAGCCCACTGTCATCTTCCATTCCATCATCAGGCTCTGAGGAATCCTAGTTTTCCATACATGGAAAGTATTTTATATTACTAAAAATCCTTGCCAGTTTGCTCTATCATTTGTACATTTTGAAGAAGTACTACATTTTTAGACAGTGGTTTGTGTTCTTTTCTATCTTGACTAATAATCCTGTGGTTATACCTGCTCCTGAACAAATAATTTATATTTTGTAAGTGCTCCCAATATGTTTTTCCAGAGCGTCAATATCTAAATTTAGCTTATAACTGAAGAACTGAAGTTTTTGTTCATTTGTTCATGAACGTTACTCTGAATATATCAGCACTGAAGTTCACTTTATATTTCATCATCATTCAAAATCATAGCATCTTTGTGCAACTGTCTTTGTAGTTACTTTCCATTTTTAATGCCTTTCAATAGTTTATATTGTCATCAATTTTCTCATCTTACTACTTGTTTTCTTTTCCAGATTATGCTTGTAGGAATATGCTGTATGCAATGGGTCCCAATACAAACTCCTATCTCATTCCATTGGTAATCTCCCTTTTTTAGGAAATAGATTATTTATTCTTCCCAGCTGTGTTACATATTTTATTCTGCCACCAACAGAGAACTTCCATTTGATCTCAAATGTATTCTTTAAAGCATTTGGTGTGAGTACCTCACTTTTTTTCTTTCTTTTTTCTATTTTTTAAGTAGAAGTATAACTTACGATCTTCATTCCTGATTTACCTTCTCATTTACTACCTCAAAGGTCCATAGTAGATTTTAAAGATGACTTTCTTAAAAAAAAACACCACTTATCTTTATTCTAAATATTTATAGATTCCAAAGGTGTTATTCTATGTGTGTGCCATCTGTGACCTTTATATATATTTTCTGCTTTTCCTATTGAAATTCAGATTTCCTTTCCTGTAGTTTCCTAGCTCTTCCCCAGAGCAATTTTTTAAAGTTTGGTTTTGTATGCACAGCCTCTCCTCTAATTTAATAGCAGTTGTCCCCGATCACTATTAAATGATAGTGTTTGTTCAGGTTGGTTATATTTTGTATGTTTATATTTTAAAATACTGCTTGGTCTTAATAACTTTTTAGATTCCAGTTAATATTTTTTTTTCCTCAAACATCTGCTTCTCTTCAGGGTGAGATCATTCCTTAGAATGATACTACAAAGAAAGACTTTGATTATTTGATTATATTAAAAAAAAAAAGTTATTTTTAATTATTTGTAATTAATAAAGAAAAAATAAAACACAACAAAGTGAATAATTATTTTAGAGTTTATTTCACCTATTTTCTTGAATAATACTTTTGACTAATAGTCAGCCCTCAGCCATCAGCTTCTCTTACATATTCCTTACATAGCTGTAAAAATATTTTTTTTGTAGTTTTCACATTCCTCTTACAAGTCTTTTATCCTCACCTTTTACAGTTTCATTGTTAACTTGTCAGAATTCTTTTGTACATTATTTGGGCATGGCTTCCACTTTTTGAAAGGTACATCTTAGATCTAATCACCTCCTTTATTCTGCTTTGTAACTATGCGAGCTTTTATTTTGTCCCTTTTTCTCTGAACATCTAATATGGTCTATCTAAGATGATTCTCTCATGTTTGAAAGTTTTTTACCCATTCTGCTGCTTGTAATTTTTCCTATATAGCATTCATATTTTCACCTTATTTTCCTTTCTAAATTAAATATAAATACAATTATTGCCTGAGATAGTACTAAGTCATAATGGTCTCTGCTTACCTCAAATATTGACTAGTCTATAAACCTCTGTAATCCTAAAATAGAAAAAAAAATTAAAAGAATATCTTACTTGTAAATTATTTCCATAAATATAGCCCATAGTCAGTTTATTTTATAAGTATGAAAAGACTGAGGTATATTTTTTTGTTTGGTTGCTTGTTTCTATTAAGGTGAGTCAGGAGAAAAGAGGAAGAATGGGCAGGACAGGGCAGGGCAGGGCAGGGCAGGGAAGGGAGGAATGCAAAAGCTAATGTTCAGGTTCATTATTTCATCAAAACTGTATCTATCTGTCTTTTGGTATTTTGAATCACTCTGTATTGTCAAACTACTTTGCTTATTCCTGTGTAGAGAAGACAAACTCGGTTTCTCTTTGTCTTCTCTTCAGAAATTCTTTACTGTAATAAGAAAAGGAAAAAAATTGTTGGAGGAAGCTGAGCAATTCTCTTTGTCTTTGTGTACACACTTGGTGAAAGAACTATAGCCTACCAATGTGCTTACTTGGCAACCCCACTCGGGATGGTGAGTTCAAGAAGGTCAGCTGTGAATCTATGCGTGTCCTTTCCCCATACCATCCCAACTGTTTATGTATACCCTCCTTTCCTGACAGATTAAGAAACAGCACCCCCATTTTGCACAGCTTGACTCACACAGGACTCCCATTACCTATGCTTCCATATGTGCTCCTCTTGCTTTTTCTCTCTTCTTAACAAACATGAAAGAAAGTCACCCATCCAGTTATTCTGAAGGGAACTGATAGATCCAGTACCTGTTAAAAGATCAGCTCTGTAGCAGTTGCTTCAATTCACGAATACAGTCGCAATATGTGGGAAGAATCCTGAATCAGAAATTACTAATTTCAGAGCTATTACTATGAATCATGCTGTCGCCTCAATGCAGGAATTGTCATTCTAGTGCTGCTCTCAGCATGCAGAAACAGAGTGGACTGTATTAATTTGGGGAAAAAGATACCCTTTCCAGAATGTTATTTTCACGTATATCATAGACCAATAGGTGCCACCATTGCACTGTGACATTCACAGAAAGTCTGAAAGAATAAATAAGAGGAAATGTTTTGTTTTATAGTTTAAAAATGCATTGAAGGGGGGAAAGAGGGGGAGGGCAGGGAGGTGTTGTTCATTTATTTGTTTATTTTACCTTAGGAAAAAAAAATGGGGGATGCAATTTGGTTGTTGGGCTTCTTATTCCTTTTTGTTTTATTTCAATTCTTTCTTATTTTTACCCTCTTTGATTCATTCTAACCAGAAGGTTTCAACCTTGACATTTCTTTGTAATTATTCAAAGCCTTTGATCAAAAGTATCCAAATGAATTAAGCTTTAGTAAATCATGAGGATGTGCCTTTGTGTCATTTTACTGCTGAGCAAACAGTATCACCAAATGACTTCATCTGGTTAATTTCTCATTCCTTTAGTGGCCTAAATAGAACTGTTCTCATAGTTCTTTATTTAATTTTTATATATGGAAGTCACACTTCTTATATATATATACAGTTGAAGTTACAGTGTACCATGGAAAATTATATTGAGAACACAATATTTTCAGTGTTGGTATTCTTTTGATCTTAATGTAATGAATGAAAGTATGCCTTTGGGTTGTGTTTCTAACTCATCCACACACTCTAGAATATGTTTCAAAACCTCTTGATATGAATGGTAAAAATTGAAGATAACTGCACTTTTCTTAGTTAGGTATTCTAGAACTTAATTATTACTACTTTAGATGACTTTAGAGTACAAAGCTAGATGCAATTTATCTTCCCATTTGTAGGCAACTGTAATACCATGCCAGTGAGCAATGGCAGATACTCAAATATTTGCAAAGCTAATTTAGATGATAATAAGGAAAGTTTCCTATGCTGTCCCACTTACTTGTCTGAACCCCAATTTAGTTTAAGAGTCTCCAAGATGAGAAGAAAAATCTATATCAATATATTTTCGGTTCTTATCGTGTGGTTCGAACTTCTAAATGAGTCAGCAAAAATTGAAAGTTTGTAATTGAGATGGATGTAGAAAACGTGATAAAGCACCCTCACTTTGCAGAAATTATCAAATCATTTACTGGCAGTAAATCAATACCAGTATGACCTAGATTATACCAAATGGCATAAAGATGAAAGACTTGCCCTATTTTTTTTTTTTATTTGGTCTTATCTGAATGACTATATTTCATTTGGTTTTGTTTTGCTTAGTCCTGTAATGTGTCACTAATGTATTAGTTACCATATCCACTCAGTCGCTTTCCTATTACACAGGTAGAAGCATCTGGACAATGCTCTAAGATACGTGGTCCTCTGTGGATCAGGAATTGGACTCAATGATCCTTGTGGGTCCCCTCTAAATCAGATATTCTATGGTTCTATGATTCTGTGATTTAGGGAACATAATTCTTTCTCATTAAAATCCCTGTTTTTCCATCACTTTCCGTGAAACCACTGGAGGGTAAATATCTGTAATATGTCATGTAGTGAATTCAATCTATAGTGTTGAGCACTAGGGGAGACTATACAAATGTCATGCCTTGTTGGCTGGGAGCAATCCTGCACTGGTAGAGAGTAATTTCTTTCCTCTGTGCCTTTGCTTTTCTTTTTCTTTTCTTTCCCCCTTTTTCATTTTCCCTTTATTTAATAATAATTTTCCATTAATAATTATTTTTCCTTTAATTAAATTATCCTTATCTCAAGTTCAGCTGCCTAGCAAGGTAAAACCACAACAAATCCAGAACCAGGACCTGTAAAGCCTATCAGTGTAGCAACATGCTTAATCCACTATGTCTTATTTAATAAACGTAGATTAGCAACCGAAATACATTTGTGCTAATACTGATAAAATGTCTGACATAAAACCAAGCATTTTCCATATTTTGTTTCCTTTTTTTTTTTTTTTTTTTTCTTCTTCCCAGTAAATTGATGCTACCTGAGTTATTGCTTTTTCCTACAGAACACCATTAGGAAATATCTGTAACAGTAAACTAGTTAGGTTGAGGGACTTTGCTGAAACACCACTTCCTTGACTAGAAATTGGCATTATTTTGGCCTTTGACAGCAACACTCCTAGACAGTGCCTGTCTGCAGCCTGGGGGATAGCTCAGGAGGACAGCATTGAACCTGAGGCTGAGGGATCCAAGTCCAAAGAGAAGGAAACCTAAGTATTTCAACACTGACAGTCAGGCTCCTGACAAAACAACTCAGTGCCACTGACATTTTTGTATTTCGTATAAAATATTTCATGAAGCACAAGCCTGCCACTATTTCTGTCATTTAACATTTTCACTAAAAATATTTGTGGCTTGGGATCTTCACAGCTTAAGAGCTTTCAGAATCTGCAACTGCCTGTCAGCTCCTACATCAGATAAAATAAGGGCAAACCATTAGTAAATGGTAGAAAAGCACAACATCGATTCAAAGGACAAGTTTAAAGGAAAAAATAAATAAATGATTCTAACAACACAGGTATGAACCAGAATGAGCATTTCACATACCAGGCTGTGGGTTCCCTGTGTAGCTGACTAGATTTTCTCTACAAGAGAAGGGTGATGAAGAAAGATCCTGAGCATACTGAAATACTTATTCTGGTCTGCTTTCCAGTTTGTGATCTGGCATGGCACATCAATTCTGCTGTTTACGTGCTAACCCTTGTGCCTAATCTCCTTCTTGGCTTGCATACAAGTAGCCATCTACTGTTTTAAAAACATCAATATTAGCGCAGGGGATGCTTTTTCTTCAGCAGCTGAATGTTTTTTCTTGTGAATTGTAACATTTTATAAAAAAGCAATCATGAAAAATGTACAGCATAATTTAAATGTTACCAGACTCAGTTTACAGTAAAAACCAATCCCAAATCTGTTTATTTCACTAAATGTTGTTACAGAAAAACACACAGAAGCCATTCTGTCATCCTTCAGTATATCTAGTTAAAGCTTAGACTTTTAAAATACTTTGCTAGAAGTGTTTTACAACAATCATTATCAGATTTGATTTCTAAAGTAACAGGTTAAATTTAAAAAGAGGATCTCCTAAAGCAGATCTCCTGAAAAAAAAAGGGAGATGTCTAAAAACTAAAATCTGAAAAATGTTGAAAAATAAATATTATATATTTTTGTTACTCTTAGGTGGTCATTTTGCAGAATTATTTGATCTGCTATTGAATAAAATTATACTCTTTCTAAAATAATACATTTACTAAAACAGCTTCCATATAAAATCAGTTTTCTGTATCTTCAAGATATATGTCCCTACTCCTTCAAGGATTTGTGATGACCAATATTTTGAAATAGTTCCTTGCTGTTTTTCTCAATATTGTAAAGAAAAATATTTTCAACAGTATCAAAAGGAATTTCTATTACATTTTAAAAGTCCTTCCTTTTTTTTTTTTTTTTTTTTTTTTTTTTTTTTTTTTTTCAGGAGCATTATTGAAAAGATTTAATTTAATTTAATTTAATTTATTTTTTTTTTTCCCAGGGAAAAAGCAGATTTTAGTTAATGGAAAATAATTTCCAGATTTCTTGATTTCCTGTCAAATTCCTCTCTCTCTTGCTCTCTTCCCCTGTCTCACTTCTGTCATCTCTCCTGCACCCCTCCACCGCATTTCAGGAAACATTTGAGTAAATGGCATCATCAAGATTTAATCTTATGTCTAAAAGTTGGCATACACTTATATATTTAGCAAAACAGGAATTAATTTGGCCTTTAACACTGACTGATGAAAGACTTTGTGGCTCTGTGGGCCAGAAAATAATTTATCCTACTTGTCCATTAAAGCTCTAGATAACCTGCAAGTTTAATGCACTGGAGTTCAATATCATAATTATTGTAAACCTTCCTTGTGTTTAACTTCCAGGAATGGGTGGTCCTTTAGAACTTTAGAACATTTGTTCACATGCCAAAGTCCTATGGACTATTAAGTAAGCTCAAGCATTTTTCTCTTAATGGGACATCAGGACCTTGTGAACTGAATGGCTGGTATCAATACACTTGCTTTACAGGTGGTCTGGGAGAATCTCAGAATGAAACCTTTAGAATCAATGCAGATGTTCAACTTATAGCATTGCTCTCTTTTACTGTAAATATAGATATTTCTTGTGTAAAAAGCTCTACAAGGAGATTTTTATAAGGGTACACTAGATAACTGTTTTGTCTTTTTGTTTTCAGAATTCTTGATTGGCTTTAGGCACCAAAATATTTAATGCACAGGATAATTCCAATTACAGTCCTTTCTGATAACCAAAAGATGCATCTTTTCAAATATGCTCTTTTATATTTCAATTTTTATATTTTTTATATTTATATTTTTAGTTGTTTCTAAAGAAAATCACCAAAAAGGATAAGTATTGCAATGTTGCAAAGATACCATTTGTGGTAGCTGAAAAGAAGTACATGGAGCATGTTCTTAATTATGTTATTAATGAAACCTTGTTCAGCAGGGATTTCCCAAGATATCTGGGAGAGACTACTCACAAAACTCACCTGCTATTTTGAAAATCTTCAGTCCCTAAACCAGTCTCATGATGAAACAGGAAGGAGTTTATTTTTAAGAGAACTCTGTTTGTTTCATGCAATCATAAAATAACTTAGGTTGGAAAAGACCTCCAAGATCATCAGGTACAACCATTAACCTACCACTGCCAATTCTGCCACTAAACCACATCCCTAAGAACCACATACACATGTCTTTTGAATACCCACAGGAATGGTGACTCAACCATTTCCCTGGGCAGCCGGTTCCAATGCCTCACAACCCTTTCAGTGAAGATTTTTTTTCCTAATATCCAGCTTAAGCTTCCCATGGTGCAACTTGAGGCCATTTCCTCATATCTTATAGCTTTGGTTGGGAGAAGAGACCAACCTCCACTCCAACACAACCTCCTTTGAGGTAGCTGTAGAACAATAAGGTTTTCCTTGAGCCTCCTCTTCGCCAGACTAAACAACCTCAATTCTCTCAGCTGCCTCTCACAAGACTTGTGTTCCAGGCCCTTCACCAGCTTCATAGGCCTTCTTTGAACACACTCCAGCACCTCAATATCCTTCTTGTAGGGAGGAGCCAAAAACTGAACACTGAACACAGTATTCAAGTTGCAGCCTCACCAAAGCCAAGTACAGAGGGACAATCACTTCCTTAGTCCTGCTGGCTACACTGTTCCTCATTTAAGCCAGGATGTTTTGGCTTTCTTGGCCACCTGAACACACTGATGGCTCATATTCAACCAGCTATCAACCAAACCCCAGGTCCCTTTCTGCCAGGCAGCTTTCCAGCCACTCTTCCCCCAGCCTGTAGCATTAGGGTGACCCAAGTGCAGGACCAAACACATGGTCTTGTTGAACCTCATACAGGTGGCCTCAGCCACTGTTTGTTTTGTTTTGTTTCATTTTGTTTCTTCTCTGTTTCTCACCCAGTTACTAGTCCGAGCTCAAATTAAGTTCACCTCTCTCTTTACATCCACTGATGGTGTATGGCTGTATTAACTGCACTGCAAGCGTCCTGGCAGCCAGTCTTCTGTTCACAGGCTGCTGTGCTAGAATAGCAGACCCCAGAGGCTCATGTTGTCTCCACATGAAAACTTTCAAACTGCCAGAAGTAGCTGTTTTGATACTGTGTTTCAAATCCATATACTTCACTAAATATTCACTCACCGTGAGCAAAAAACAAAAACAAAAACAAAAACAAAAACAAAAACATGCTAACATTCAGTGTGGCAAACATTTTACATTTTCAATTTATGTTTTTACTAATGTTGAGAGTTTATTTATTTATTTATTTTTATTTTTATTTTTGTTCCAGTTTTTACTCTAGGTTACTAATGCAGCATCTGCTATTCCTCATGTGAAGTCACTTTCATGTCTACTTCAGGTGTTAAGTTCTTTGCAGTTACAGGGCAATGCAAAAAGATAATTTTATATTCTTTCTTTTTCTTCTGTCGTTCTTTTTGAGCTCTGGAATTATTTTTGTGAAAGACTAGGCTCCTTAAGTTGAATACTATACTGGAAGCAACATCTCATCAATATTGGCATTCTTCAGCATTTTATGTAGAGATTTCACTGACTGATTCACCTCTCCTATTATAGGTACAAGAAAATGCTTGAATAAATGATGTCCCTAGAAATAAATGCAGTTACCTTAAATCCACTGTTTACAAGAGGACACCATGGCCAACACTGGTTACTGTTAAAAGTGTTGGAAAATAGGACTTAATAGTGCAAGATAAAGACTCAGGATTCATAATTTTGGATTTTTATGAATCTCACGTATTGTATTAATGGGGCTTAGAGAGACAGAGACATATGTTTTGTTTTGTGGAACATTAAATAAGCAGAGTCAGAATCATAAGAAAAAAAAAAAAAGTAATATAAGGAACAGGGATCTTAGATTTAGATATATCATTTATCATTGTGCATTCCTCAATACATTTTAGTCATGGAACCAGCTAAATAAAACTAACAAGGCCCCAGCTCTCTCTCTGTAAATAAAACTTGCAGAAGCTGTGAAAATTACAGACCAGTAACAGTAATGAATACTCTGCAATGAGGTGCCACTTAGCATAGCTAAGTGGAACAACCAAAATGTTTTACTAAATCAGTTCATGAATCAAAAAGAGCCCGGGTATCATTTTTCATGGCTAGAAGTGTGCATGCACCAGCAGTGGAAAATATGTTCTCACATGAGCTGAGATCATAGAATCATAGAATATCCTGGGCTGAAAGGGATACACAAGGATCATTGAGTATCCTGGCTCCACACAAGATCACCCAAAAATCAAGCCGTGTGTCTGAGAGTGTTGTCCAGCCATTTTTAGAACTCTGTCAGGCTTGCTGCACTGACCACTTCCCTGGGGAGCCTATTCCAGTGCTCAACCACCTTCCTGATGAAGAACCTTTTTCTTTTTGATTTATCTTCAATATGTTGTTGACCAAAACCCCCACCTTACCTTCTGCAGGGCTGCTTTTTGGCCTTTCATTCCCCAGCCTGTACGAATATCCAGGATTGCTCCATCCCAGGTGCAGAATCCAGCACTTGCTCTTGTTAAACTTCTTCATATTGCTGGGTTTTGCCAAGCACTCTAATTTGTCAGGATCTGACTCTAAATGTCAGGATCTCTATGCAAGGCCTCTCTACCCTGCAGGGAGTCAACAGCTCCTCCCAGTTTAGTGTTTTTAGATTATAATTTAGATATCTCAGAACAATCCATTTAGAGCAAATTAAATGAACGCAAAATGTTTTGACAGAAACTTCTGATCCTAAATGGAAAACATAAAAATGGTTTAAGAAATTCAAATTATATATTTATTACATTTTCCTACACTAAAAATTATTTCTGAAAGACTGAAATCCCTCCCCTCCCTCCCCACTCCACCCCACCCCACCCCACCTACCCTACACACACACCTTCTCCCCTCCACAGATCTTAAGTTGAGGAAAATTAAGTAGTGGAAAAAAATACAGAATATTCTTTATGCCTCCAATTCCAGTAGGCCAGTAAATCACCCTATAAATTAGGGTTTAGGAGGTGTTCATGATCAGTGTAACAGTTTAGTGTACCAGAACTAAAGTAACAAATACAGGGAGTGTATTCACATCATGGGTGAATTCAGGGATTTATGATCTGATTTGGAAAACAAGTGTACTATACTTGATCTTTTCTTAAAAGCACTAGATTCTACTTGTTCTAGTACTCTGAAAATCTATTACTCTAGTGTAAGAAGAACGAAGTGGGAGGTGAAAGATACACTAAGTAAGAATACACTCTTTCTGGTTGTAATAAGTATGATGTTTTTATGTAAAATGGCTAAAAAGATATTCTTGTTTTGTGGGAGGAAGGAGTGCATCATGCTGTCCTAAAGGACAGTTCTCACTGCAATTTAAAGTGTGAGGAGGAACTAGTTGCCTCATCTGAACCTGTCTCTGTGCATTCAGGTATCTTAGAATTGATTTACACACTATATGACAAGCAGAGAGTGTGGCAGCTGTCCTCACATTGTACATTTTCAGTCCCCAGACCTAAGAAAGGTGATACCTTCTGTGCGAGCAGTCCTTCTGAGCAGAAGTATTGCATATTGGAGTTCCTTGTTTTCTAAAACAAGAAGTAATAAACCTTATCTCTGCTTTGTTCCCTTGAACCCATTGCCAAAGAAACACCCTGTCATCAGCTTCATGAAGCTTCTTGCTGTATTTTCCAAATATTTAAAAAATATTATTTTAAGCAATAGCTACCGCTACAAATAGAAGAGCAGATTTTTATTTTTTTTTCTAAAAAGATATAGAAGTGGAATGTTGATTTGGAGGCTAGCTAAAGAGATTTTTCCTAATGAGTTTTCAATTTGATATCCTTTTCTGTATGCCAGACTTAAGTATAGGCTAGGAAAATCCATAAGCAACTGAATGAGGTTCATGTGAAGCATGGTTCTCTCAGTCTGTACAGAACTGTACATATCTGTATAGATCTGTAACAGAACTGCTTAATTCTCCCTCTTTAAATAAAAATTTGCTGTATTACTTAATTGAATCTTGTCAAATTGAAATAAACACTGATGGCATAAACACTTTTAATAACAAAATCATAAATCTCAATGAGCTTCATGAATTTTACAAAAGCATCAATTTTGTGTATTAGTATAAATATTTGTGTATCCTGTAATGTGTATATTATAGCAAAAGACTTGCACTGCCTCCCAAGTGGCTTTTCCTGTCATTTAAGACAAAACTGAAATAAATGTTAAACAGTCTCATTTTCCCTTCTTCATCCTAGTGCATGCAATCCTTTCTTGATTATCATTCTTTTATTTTCTGCATTCTAGTTATGTTGCAAGAAGCCCTTAATAATGTTTGCAATACTCCCCATAGTTCCATAGTTCCATATTCAATGTATTTTACTTCCCTAGTTATCCTAAAAAAAAGTGTTCCCACTTATTTTTATAGATCTCTCAATTTTCCTCCTTACCAGATTTAACCAAGTAATTACAAAATACAGTCTTATGAAAAGATAATGTAACAGAATTAGAAATGTTGTGCATTTAAATACTACAGTCTGCAGTAAATGATGATGCTAAATAACTATTTCAATCTCAATATAATAGCAGTGAGAGGAAGTCATAGCTCTTATTTTTGCATGCAACAGATCAGTTGCACATATAAAAGCAATCACAATTCAACAGATTTAGGGATTACATCTTCATAAAATCACAACAGCTTGTTTTCCAGTCACTTAATAGGAACGAGTTTTCACATGGGGTACGTCTATTTTACTTATTTTCAATTTATTTTCAAGTCTATTTTATTTATTTTCAATTATAAATGTACAGTTAATAAGATGTCCACTGGAGAATTAAAAAACAAACAAACAAACAAAAAACACTACAGACAATATTTAAAAAGATCTAGTTATCTGCAACTCATATTAGTTTTCTTAAATACTAAACTTGACATTTTTTAATCAGGAAAATAGGAAATCTTTGTTCCAGACGTATTAATGTTATAATAGCTAATTTTCTATTAGTGTTTAAAACACAAATTTCAGTTTGTATCCATTTATTGTTTGGTTCTAAGATTTCTTCTCCATTCTAAGGCTTATTCTTCTAGGACCTAAATCAGAGATATTTTGTATATAGAAATCCTATGTAGCAATCAGTTACGTTAATATGAATGGAAATCATAATTTTAACTTAAAAAGTGAAAAAAATGTTAACATTATATATTTACATACACTACATACATTAGATATGTATGTATTTACATACATTAGATATGTTTATTATAAATTTTTAGACATGATGTAATGAAAGATGCATTTTCAACAAGCTTCTTACAGTAGTTGATTTTATAATGAACATTAATTATCACGAACATTAATACAATAGTTCTACTGTAGTTCTAACATCAAAATATTAAACAATATAGTTTGAATTTAATTGAAGTTAATTCCAGTCAAACTGCTTGATAGAATATTGTCAAATTTCATTTTCAGGCATTCTTACCTTGTCTTGATTTTCTGTTTTTTAAAAAGCTCTGTTGAGGAGTTATTGAATCATCTCTTTAGATGTGTACCTTTGCTTGGATGATAAGGGAGCTGATCTGCTAGGTGGTTATGATTATAATGGCAATTCACATTTGTATATACTTATGTGTATGTGTGTGTGTTTGCATACCTATAGATAATATGTAGTGCTCATTGCTATAATTCTTGATCTTCAGTAATTTCTTTAGACATAACAAGAAGCATAAGGAATTCCTTAGTAAGACTATTTCAGTAAGAATGAGAAATCACACCTGCTAGAGAAGCTAAAATTAAAAGATGAAGCATGATATGAACCATATAGCAATTATAAAAACAACGCTGACTGGAACATAAGTAACAAAGAAACATCTGATTTGTGTACACTAGTATATGTGTGGGAGTGTACACATAAAGTTTAGAGGAATTAGAAGAGGTCACCAAAGAATTAAACTGTGGAGTGTGCAGACCCTTCTAGCATTCAGATTTGCTGATACACACACAGATGTTTCCAAGAACACAATATTCAGAAACCATTTAGTATACCTATTTGGTAGTCTGGTGAGATTAACTACCAGCTAAAGTTTATGCTCTTAAGCAACCCTGAGGCTTAGCTTCCAGGAATGCTTTATGGTTAGCACATTAGTCATCTTCAGCTGGAGATGAACTTGAAAAATACCCCAAATATCTTCCAAATGCCAGCCAGATGTAGAATAGCCACAGGTGTCATGTATAGGAAAAATGTCACCGTGCCTGTTAATTAACATTTGTGTTTCAGCTGAATCTCTTTAGACATCAGTGGTTTTGAATATTCAGGCATGGTTTGAGAAACTCAGCAGCATCTCACTGTAGATATATAGGTTATGTCATGTTATACCTGACCTCAGCCAGCCAAGTACAGGACTTTTATTCTTTACCTCCCTATCACAAATTCCAATCTTCTGCAAACTGCTTTAATCTTCCTCTACATTCTACTTCTTTTGACAGAAGTATTTTTTAACTATACGTTATCAGTACCACAATGTGTTTACATGTCAAAAAAAGAATAAAAATAAGTTCTGCTCATCTGTGGCAGGCAAATATTTTACTTTTTATTAGTTTTGACAGGACTTAGTTTGCCACAGGTAATATACATTTACAAGTTGTATTTTATTAGCACATCAAACCATGTTGCTCTGAATTATGCTTTGTCACATAGTATTAGTGTCACATTAGATCTGACAGGACATGGCCTCCACTTAAACACACTAAGTTGATAAACTTTTTATGCTTATGTATTTGTTGCATATGTTTTATGCATTTTGTATTTATGCATTTTGAATATATCTTCTGCTTCCCAAAGGCTATTTATTTATTTATTTAGGTCAAGTGAACAGATATCCGTTAATGAAAGTTTTTCACCAGACAGCATATTCTAATGCCTAAATCTTAGAATTTATTTCCTTTTCACATGATTTTTGGCTTTTGAAAATCCAAACTTCATAAAGCATTAATATGAATAAAAAATATACAACATGAAAAATTCACTACTATCTTAATCCTGTGAATCCTGTATTAATCCTGCCATTTATTTACATAAATGACTTTGCCACGACTTTTAAATGTTTTCATTCAGGAGAATTGCCAGATCTCTACTTTATTATGGCTTGTGCAATGTATTTTATGCAGAGTGTGTTCTGAGTGTTTTAGAAAGTGACTTGACCAAATTGCAATACTAACTGATATCTTATAAATATCTGGAAAAGAGAAATTAAGAAGAATAAATTAGATATGTTTTCAGAAAATGCATGAAAGCATGTTAACTTAATTATTCCTTTTACAGACTTCTGTTTATATGAAACAGAGATAGCATTTCATGAAATTTAGAAAAATATCTATAAACGTAATGAATATACTCACATTGATTACAGTATGCACAGGTCCTCCAGTCAGTCAGACAGACAAGCATGCAAAAATATTGGATTCTTCTCATATGTACCCAATAAAATAAATAAATAAAAATGAAAAAAAAAAAAAAGTGCTAGAAAAGTTATGGACTAATGTGAACAGGCTCACAGTAAAAGTAATCAGAAGAAACAATACAAACTAGCAATGGGATTATGTTTTTAATCAGTTTAAAATGATTAAAATGCAATGATTTTTCTCTTTAAAGCTCTCACTGGTGAATCAACTCATTTTATTGCTTTGTCTAACTTCAGATTATGTATACAGGATAAATTATACAAATATTTTTAAATTATTTTCACTACTGATTTTTTAAGCTATTTTCTAACAAACTCTTTTCCAAAAATACTGTTCTCTACTGCTTTAGGAAGTGCTTTTTACTAGCACTGCTGAATAAATATTGTTCAAAGTGTGTGTCCAAATCTGCTCAATATTTTGTTGTAAGAAGCTGTAATCTAATCAAATACTGTTTAATATTTCCCATTATTACTTCTTTCTGAGGGCTTAGTATTAATCTAAAATCAAGAAAATTTCCAGACAATTATACATATATATATATATGTATACATATATATACAAATACAAAAATCAACCGTTCCGCTTTCAGGAAAATGCATCCACAACCAAAGAAAATTCATACCTTCTTAACTTTGCACTTAAGAGCACTTAACTTTGACTTTAAAGTTATCTACTGGATGAAGATACATTGTCAATGTCATCTTGACCCAGTACCAAGTTGCTGTCTACAGTTATGGTTAAGGGAGACTGCAAAAGCTCTTTCAGTGTGTGTTTTAAGAAGGGATTTTCCAAATGGATGTTAACCTAAATCGATCAGTTATTCTGCATTAACCTACATGACATGATGAGGTCCATTGTGGAATGTCATGATTACCTCCTGTATATGCATCCAGTCACTTAAAATTTTTTAGTTGGTGTGAATGTCTATAATGTCACATAAATCATATATATATATATATTTCATAAGAACAAAAAGTGATTTTATGAGGTTTTTATTACAAATTTACACAAAATAGTTTATAAAGTATAGCAGTTGTTGGTTTTGATTAGCTTAGAACATAAATCCTAGGCTACACAGTTTCCCTTGTTTCAATCCCAAGAGTGTTACGTTACCTCACCTCAATTATATACTGTATATAATTTTAACATGTTTTATGTTCCTAGAATGAAAATTGCTATATGCCCACTGTCATTATGAGAGAGAAAATTACATGTTCCAGCAGTTTAAACACAAGGCATGAAACGGTTCTCCTGAGTTCTCATACAAAATCCTGCTGTGTTTTTGTATAATAATAATTATTATTTCAGCTATTATTTAATGTTTCATATGTCATAGCTTGGAAATTTCAAGTGAGATTATAATCAATTGCTATCTCACACAAATTCTTCAGTCTTTTAGTAATTAGTGATTCCTATCACCACCTCCTCACCCCCAGCAAAAAGATTTGAGTTCTGAATATACAGTATAATCAAAGGAAAGGCTGATGTCCTTCAATAACTAGACTGGGAAAAAAAGCATTTTAAAAATAAAGAAAACAATACCGTGGAGAACAATCCATATGCTTTTTAATACTCGGGAATGGGCTTATATAGCAGTGCTATTAATTTAATTCATGTTATATTTTAAATCAAAGGAGATGACCTGGAAGAATTGGGACTCAAGGGCTAAGTACAGCTAAAACTGTGAATTCTGCAATAGCCTTGCAACAACTCCCAAACAATTTTTACTTTTAATTTTATTTTTATTTTTAATTTATTTATTTACTTTTATTTATTTATTTATTTATTTATTTATTTATTTATTTATTTTCTCGGTCCATCTCAGTCCTGGTAGACAGCAAGCTGACCATGAGACAGCAATGTGGCCTTGTGGCCAAGAAAGCTAATGGTGTCCCACACTGCATTCAAAAGAGTGTTGCCAGCAGGTCAACAGGTGATCCTTCCCCTCTGCTCAGCCCTGGTGAGGCCACACCTGGAGTATTATGTCCAGTTCTGGGCTCCCCAGTACAAGAGGGACATGGAACTATTGGAGTGCGTCCAGTGGAAGGCTACAAAGATGATTAGAGAACTGGACTACCTGTTGTACAAAGGCAGTCAGAGGGAAATGGGCCTGTTTAGCCTGGAAAAGAAAAGACTGAGGGAAGACCTCATTAATGTATATAAATATCTGAGGGGAGGGTGCCAAAAGGATCGAGCCGTCTCTTTTCAGTTGTGCCCAGTGACAGGAGAAGGCAATGGGCACAAACAGGAGATTCAGCCTGGATATGAGGGGAGACTTCTTTACTGTGAGAGTGACAGAGCACTGGAACAGGTTGCCCAGAGAGGTTGTGGAGTCTCCTTCTCTGGAGATATTCAAAATCCACCTGGATGCCATCCTGCACAATATGCTCTAGGTAATCCTGCTCAGCAGAAGTGTTGGACTAGATGATCTTCCAACCGTAGGCCCTTCCAACCTCAGCTCTGTGATCCTGTGATCTTTGCTCTCCTCAAATTAACCTCTATATTAGTTTAGAAATAATAATAATAAAATGAAACCTCAGATAATGAGATCCATCCAATAGGTTTGTTGTGAAGGATAACTAGAAGATCTCAGAACTTACATTACAATTCTTATTTGATGAATTTAATGCATAGCCCATTCCATTTTGATATGCAGTACCCAATACCGTTGCATATTGTGGAGGAGAGTTATTATTTACAATTATAAAATGTCACTGATTTCCCTGCCAAAATTCTTTGTACATCTTTAACGTAATTAGTTTTGTCATGACTATTCAAAATTCATTAACAGAAAATTCTGTCTGATTAAGCATGTCCAAAGCCAAGACTCACAAATAGTCATTCCTCTGATTTACATAGATTCCCAGAGTAAATGTTTATCTGATATGGAACTAGAGCTGCCTACATCTATACATATTTTATGTTATCAAAGTTTAGTTTTGTGCTTGATCACACAACTTAACAATGCTTATAAAAAAATGGAATAGAAGATTCAAAAACCCAATTTACCTGTGGGGGCAAAAATCTAAAAGCACTTTGCCCCTGTTGAAAAGACAACATTTCAAAAAGCTTTTGTATTTCCCTTCTGGTAGGTGAGAGAAACTTGAAACTTTAACACAGAAATGGATTTAAAACAAAACAAAACAAAACAAAAACAAACAAAAATCTTCATATAATAGAGAAAGAGCATGAAGTCTCTGTTGACTACTTCCTTTCTTTTTCCCATCTCCTGATTTCATATATTCTATTGACAGCCCTTCAGAGAAATACTTGTTACAGTGTTACAGTGCATTGCTCACATTGTAAAAACATCTGTAAATTAACCACTGTCAAGTTAAGAACGTATACGTCTTCTGTATTCATAGAAATGGGGAAAACAAACCAGCAAGCAAACTTCTGCAGAGGGAACAGAAAAAGTTTAATAAAAGATTCTGTTTTTCTTCTGCAAATTATACCACTCCTCAAATTGATTTTTTAAATAACTGTTTTTGCAGATTTTTTCTACAGAGGAATATAAGTGCATGAAGACACAAACTTGAAAACAGTTTTTATCATTGTGCATACTATGGAAGTTTTCATTGACAAATAATCAAAAACTAGAACTGTTCATTCAGAAGTGGTTCTCACCATTTTAAAATGATGGAGGTGGTATTTCTAAGTATTCTTAGCTATGCTATATGGTGCTTTAATTCTAGGAAGATGTGCTAATCAATTTCTATATGTGTTTTATATTCTATTATCTAAGATTGAGGACAGCTATATATAGTCATACCAAACATAATTTTGTTAAAATGGCAGAGACATTGTAGCAATTAAAGCAAATTGGGATTTGGACTAAAATCCTCAAAGTTAGAAAACATAGGTGAAAAGTAACAGTTTGGAAGTGTTATACTCCCATAAGAGCTGTAAAGTTATAGAAGATTCAGGAAGACTTTGTACTTTTGGATAAGCAAAATGTTTGTGAGGTTGTCCCATGGCAGTTTCACTCACAGCTACAAGAACCAGAAAAAGAAGGTATTTGCATGGTAGCAGCTGATGGAACCAGTAGAAATAAAAAATATTTGTGTCTCTCTGCCGTCAAGCTTCTTGCTAGATTGGAACACAGTTTTTAAAGTACATCTTTAATTATTATTTTTTCAAATAACCCTCCCAAGACTTTCTCCCTATCGAATTTTACTAATACAGTTGTGAAAGTTGTCACTTACAAGATACAAGTTATTGTAAACAGGACATCAAAATAACTTTGAAGTTAATATAAACAATACCATTTTATAGATAATATGAGAGAATTAGAAAGAATTCAAGACCTCTTTAAGTAAAGTATTAAGGATCAAACCTTCAATGACAAAAATAGGCACAGTTATATTGCCTTCAATATAATGTAATCAATTAATTACAAATGATAATTTGAAAAAAATAAAATTAAAAAAATAAAAAAGGTCTTTATTACCTAATTAAAAAAAAATAAAAAAGGTCTGTATTAAAAAGGTCTTTATTACTTTATTTTTGTGAATATTATTAATATTACTAATTAATAAATAATAATACATTAATATCATTAAATAATAACATTTTGTAAACTTGATAACTGTTTTGTTTCCTGAGTGCTATCACTGCCAGTACTTTGGAAGTAAGAGTCAGAGAGACATTGGTCCATCATCCATCCAACTTGTCTTTCTTTTCTGAAGTTGTTTTTTGTCCTGTTTTCAACTAGGATTTTCCTCCTAGTAGGTGGTATGGTGCTGTTTTAGATTTAGGATGAGAATAATGTTGTTAACATGCTGAAGTTTTAATTGTCGCAGAACAGTAATCCAAGCACTTTACAGCTTCTCACACTGTCTGCAGGCTGGGGGTGCAGCAGGAGCTGGGAGGGGACAGCTGACCTGAGCTGGGCATCAGTCAGTGGGCGGTGAGTAATTGCATTATGCATCACTTTCTTTGTACATATTGTTATTAGTAGTAATATTCCATTATTATTATTATTAATTTCTTTTCCATCCTAATAAACAGTCTTTATCTCAACCCACAAGATTTTACTTTTTTCCAATTCTCTCACCCATCCTATTGAGGAGGGATGGTGAGCAAATGGCTGTGTGGTGCTTAGCTGCCTGCTGGGTTAAACCACAACAGTTTTGCATAGTGTTTAAAAGCAAATAATAAAATGATTTCTTCAGCTCACAATGAATATTCATTGTGCATTGTTTCATTGCAGTCCTTGGCAGAAAAAAATAAAAATAGTTTAGAGGACTTCAGAGGATGTTTTTTCACTCATTTCCATTCTTCTTCTTTGACATCTTGTACTAATTTAGTTCCTGTTTCAAACTAGAAAATAAGCAGGGCTTAGATATAGGACCTCATTGAAAATCTGTTTTGGACTGTTACATGGTTTCAGCTGTACTGTTTCTAAACAGCTGTACTGTGTCTCTCAATCCTGTAGTTCATATTATGAAGAAATAAAATGAGAGCTGAAGACTAATACTCAAAGTTGCATTCAGTAACATAGTAAAATATAAGAGCCAGATTCTGCACCTGGAAAGGGGCAACCCTGGTTATACGTACACACTCGGGGAAGAGATGCTGTAGAGCAGCCCCGCAGAGAGGGATCTGGGGATTTTGATCAGCAGCAAGCTGAACATTAGCCAGCAGTGTACCTTGGTGGCCAGAAGGGCCAGCTGTATTCTGGGGTGCATCAAGAACAGCATTGCTAGCAAGCTGAGGGAAATGATTGTCCCACTCTACTCTGTGCTGGTGCAGCATCACCTCAAGTGCTGTGTAGAGTTTTGGGCATCATATTATAAGAAAGATTTTAAGCTGTTAGAGAGTGTCCAAAGGAGGGCAACAAAGATGGTAAAAGGGTCTAGAGGGGAAGACGTATGAAGAGTGGCTGAAGTCACTTGGATTGTTCAGCCTGGAGAAGAGGAAATTGAGGGGAGACCTCATCACATCTACAACTTCCTCATGAGGGAAGCAGAAAGGCAGGCACTGACCTCTTCTCTCTGGTGACCAGCAAAGGGCCTGAAGGAATGGTTTGAATCTTGACAGGAGAGGTTCAGGCTGGATATCAGGAAAACGTTCTTCAATGAGGGGGTGGTCAGGCACTGGAACAAGCTCTCCAGGGAAGTGGTCATGGCATCAAGCCTACTGGAGTTCAAGAAGTGTTTGAACAATGCTCTCATACACATGATCTATTTTTTTTGGGTGTGGTCATCTGGGGACCCAGGAGTTGGACTCAATGATCCTTGTGGGTCCCTTCAAACTTGGATATTCTATGATTCTATGAAAATTATAGAAAGCTATTATAGTTGTATTGAAAAAATAAATTCTATTACTCTTTCTAGATATTTTAATTATCATAAAATTCCAGGTCAACAAACAGCAAGTTTTCTGTTCCTGGTCTTCCAGAAATCCACTTTGAAATACCTACAATGGCATCATTCATTAAGGCAGAAAAATCCAGGCTTCCACATGTGCAGGTGAACTACTTGTTTAAGGTCCCATTACAGCCAACAGATAACAAGCTACTCAATGTGACCTAGAGCTATTCAGCTGTCTCAAGCACAATAAAGTTTATTCTCCATAGTAAGCTGAATTACCATCACAAACTGTTATTTTAATATGATTAACATCTGTTTCTCCCAGTGTATCTGGGTCTATCTTACATTTGTAAAGGTCTAGGGAATCAGACCAAGAACATCTTACTGCTCACAAATTAAAATATTCCTATTTCAAAGGGCAGTATTCCATACAATATAAAAATTATTAAGATTGATACTCAAGTAGTATTTGTGATTTTACAGATATCAGAAGGGATTAATCTGTCTTTTAGAAAATAAGGAATCAATCTCAAGACTACCTGTAGCTGTACACAGCTTCTGAGGTTACCAAGAGTTTGCTGGAGTGTCCTGGTAGCAATAGTAAATCGTCTTTTGGAGCCAGCAAGGCAAAAGACATAGATGCAATATAGAAAATTCCATTATTTGTCAGAAAACTGTTTCAGAAAAGAAATTAGTCCCAGTGCTGTTTTTCTGACCTTCATAGCTTTCATTTTCAGAAGGAAACCAGGGGAACCAAGTTATTCTAGATCTGTAGCTCTAGAACATGTAATTCTTTGTGATAAGCTATTGTTATTTTACTTCTGTTGGATGATTGGTAATTTTGTAAAAATGGACTTTCTACATACAAGGATTATTCATGTTGCTCAGCTAGCTAATTGTAAACATAAACAATGAGACTGTTAAAATGGGGGCTTCCATGCGTAACGTGCAACATCCTTACAATGTTAACCCTATCAACCATTCTAGCCAGAAGAGACCTTACTTTGTATTATTTTACTCTTTTTGTAGTCCTTCTATCTGTGTAGCATTAATGTAAGATACCTCTGATCAGAACCGGAAAATTTATCAGATCCATTTTGAATGATTATTTGCATTTAGACAAGGAAAAATAAAACCAACTGGATAAATCATATATCCATGCTGTTAAGCCCAGATATCAGTAAAAGCACTGTTGGTGAGCTCATCAAACAAAAGAGTAAAGGTCTGAAGTCAGTTATGAAACTAATTTTTTGCAATACAACAATGTAGAAAGATGAAGGGTAGATTTTTTTCCTGATATGTGTTTTAAGTAATAGTGAAATATTATGTTCAGCATCTAAAACAGAAGAAATGCCTTGAAAGCAGTCTGTTCCTTATTTGCAACACTGCAGACATTTAAACATTTTAATAATCTCAAGTAAAGACAGTATATTTCATTAAATCAGATATCAAAATTTTCTTCTTCCAGTCTCCCAAGATTGTCCAGCAAACTGCTGAATAAACAATATAAAACTATTGTTACTTTGTTCTCTGCATCATCTTATCTATGATTTGCAGAATGAGCCAACAAAAATGGAGTTTGCATTTTTAACTCATTTTATCCTGAGTGACTAACCTTTCTTAGTAATTTGAAAGGATTCTGGTGCTGGTACATATCCCATATGTTTCCAGCTTCATCAGCTTAAGTTGTGACCCGGGGTAATAGAAATGTTTCTCCTTGAACTAAGGGTGAGTACTACTCTAATTAATATCTGCAGATTTTCTTGATAAGTAAAATAGGTATTTTTATTGGAAGATTACTAATTTGTATGTAAGAGAGGGTTCTCTACATTATTTCCTTTTAGTTAAAAGACCAAACCAGTTGAGACTGCCATGATGTCTTCTTATGAGAGCTACTGCTAAGGTATTCCCTTAAACAAAAAGTATTGTGATTTAAAAGAAGATCTACACCATTCATATTCATAGTCTGATTAACGTGGCAGTAACATATATATATATGTCAATGATACATAGGAGAGCTATAACTTAATAATCATTGGTCTAAATAGTGAAAATCCTTTGCATGTTCAGGAAAAAATGATGAGATGTCTACTAGTAGAAGTGCAAACTGTCTTTTAATATTTATTATGAGTGTTTTGAATGAACAATAGCACTCCTTGTACCCACTGAGTGTTACTAATTCACTGGCCAAATTATCATTGATTTTTACCTATTATATCATTCTGAAATGAAAATAGTGTAGGATAAGTCATTCTGATGTTTGCATTTTTATTTGAAACTTTCTCACAATTTGTTCAAACCTAAACGACTAAATGTAGGTAATCAAGAATTGACGGTACAGTCAGCTTTAAATTATAATCCTTGCAGTCTTGTTATGCTCATAAAATCATGAGATTTTCCTAAAACACACTTTTCATCTTTTTTTTTTTTTTTCTTTTTTTTTTTTTTCTTTAAATCAATTTACAGCAACTCCTACACCTGGAAAGCCCATAACCTTTCCAGAAATTTTCAGATTCATAAATACCTTTGTTAACAGATGGAAAAGTCCCAAGAATACCTCCTGGTCATTGATTATAATTAGCTGTTGTAAGAGCCGGAGCTCTCAAACTTCCTCCATGACTAGGTTTAATGTGTTCATTTTGAGACATTTTGAGACACATAGTGAGTAATACATTACTAAACTGAGTAATAAATTACTAAGCGAGTAATACATTACTAAGTGAGTAATACATTACTCACTATGTGAGTAATACATTACTAAACTGATAAGCTTTCCATTTATTAACAAAAATAAACTTTATGTAAATGAGCATTTAGCATCTGTTTTTCCTGCTATAGAAGGTCTAGTAAGGAACGACAAAACTGGTTGTCCCATTCACACTAATTTTATAGACCTGCCAAGTTGTAGAGTGATTCTATCCACCCATTCAGGAATACAGATATTTATATGATTAGTTGATTTGTTTGAACAACTTTGTTGATCTTTTATAGATTTGCAACACTTTGGGATCTTAAAATATTACTGAATAAACTATGATGAATTGCATGAATTTTATGGTGGCTTAAAAAAATACAAGAAGTGTCTGCCTGGGGAAGGGTATTATTACCCTTATTATATGTATTATACATACATACATACTCTAATACCTAGAGTATTAGATTGAAAATGTATAGTTAGCAAGACCAAGCTATGCAATACATTTTACATTTCCGAAGTTGCTCTGTTTTTGTTGTTGTTATTCTTACTGTTTTTTGTTCATTCGTTTGTCTCCGTCTTCCAAATGCAGAAAACTTAGTAGTAGATATTACTTTTTTTCAGTTAATGGATCTTATTTCTTCCATCCATATTTCCCCCAGATTTACAGTTTGGCTACTCAAAAGATCATTTAACAAAATACATAAATTTTAGAAAGTCATTGACTCAAATAAATTATTTTGGTATATGCTTGAGTGATAGATAAAAATAAGATTTGGGATCTTTCTTAAAGTGTCTGAATGATCTGTCTCAAAGCAGATTTTGCCACCTAGCTTTTTGCCGTAGGGTTATACACATTCTGTTTGGGCATTACTTTTCACACCAGAGAATTTCATTTGTACCAAATATATTCATACCTCTGATCCATGAAGATAGTTGAAGTTTCTGTCTGCAGACTTATACGTAAGTGAAGCAATGAATGAATTAAACAAGGGGGCATTTGAAACAAACCAAACTAATTGTGTCCTGGGGAAAACAAAACAAAACAATACAAAACAAAACAAAAAAACACAAAACAAACAAACAAAAACAAAACAAAACAAAACAAAACAAGGGAAATACGCACCATGAGGAGTTAAAAGATTAATAGCTTTACCATGTTCCAATAATCAATCACTGAAAATGTTTAGCTAATGACACTAGGGTTTACCCAAGGGTAGGTGAAACCTAAGGGTTTAACTAATGACTCTAAGGAAGCTATTATCTTTTTAAATTGAGTAAACTTTGTTGATCTTACTGTAAAAAGAAGAAAAAAGGAGTAATAAGTGATAATAGATACAGAGAGCAACATGAGAACCAAATGAAATGATGGTTTAAAAATTAGGACTGTACATTACTAGTTAAGATTGTCATTTATAAGTGATAATGTGCACCTTGTATCTCCGATAAGCTCTGGGACAAATCCCTCAGTGTAGTACTCATCTCAGCCTATGTTCCCTGTAATCATCCAAAGTCTTTCTATAATCAGTAGAGGAAAATAGTCTCTGATCTTATAAGACCACTCAAGACAACGGTTATATTCCACAGGCATATTCATTTAGCCTCAGAGAACTGCCTTCTTATTGGAGACAGTTTGATAAAGTAGGATGGTGTCTCTTTTAGCAAGCAGTTATAGTACCACGTATAGCAGATAAAAAGAAAAGCTAGGATTGCAGGTAACCTGAGTGTTAACAACTAGCAAAGTATGGCACTTAGAGCTAAAACTTAGGAGTGCACCAAATTTCTCACTGCAAAGGCCGAGCTTATTGGTAATCATAGAATTATGGTATAATAGAATCATACAATAATAGAATGACTTGGGTTGGAAGGAATTTTAAAGGAACATCTAGTTCCAACTCCTCTATGGTTGGTCAGGGATGCCGTCCACTAGACCAGGTTGCCCAAGGCCCCATGCAACCTGGCCTTGAATATTCCCAGGATGGGGCATCCACACCTTCTCTAGGAAACTATTCCAGTGCCCTCAGAGTAAAGGATTTCCTCCTAATATTTAATCTAAATCTCCCCTCTTTTATTTTGAAACCATTCTGCCTTTTCCTATCACCATGTAAACCACTGTTCTCCATCTTTTTTTATAAGCCCCCTTACATACTGACAGGCCACAAAGAGGTGCCCTTGAAGCCTTCTCTTCTTCAGGCTGAACAGCCCCAGCTCTCTCAGCCTTTACCATAGGAGAGGTGCTCCAGCCCTCTGATCATCTTTGTGACCCTCCTCTGGACCTGCTCTAACAGGTCCATATCTTTCTTGTTCTGGGCACCCCAGACCTAGACATAGCACTCCAACTGGGGTCTCACAGGAGCAGAGCAGAGGGGCACAATCACCTGCTGGCCACTCCTCTGTTGATGCAGCTCAGGGTGCAGTTGGCCTTCTGTGCTGGAAGTGTGCACTGCTGGATCATTTCAAGCTCTTTGTCCATTGGAACTCCCAAGTCCTTCTCTGCAGGGCAGCTCTCAATGAGTTCTTCTCCCAGTCTGTATTCATGTCTGGGATTTCCCTGACCCAGGTGCAGCACTTTGATGTTGGAGGAGGTGATTCTTTGCCTCTGCTCTGGTCTCATGAGACCCCACCTGGAGCCCTGCATTCATCTCTTGGACCCCTAGTGCAATAAAGACATGGACCTATTAGACCAAGACCAAAGGAGAGCCACAAGAATAATCAAAGGCCTGGAGCACCTCTCCTATGAAGAAAGGCCAAGGGAACTGGAGAAGAGAAGGCTCCAGGGAGCCCTTATAGCAGCCTTCCAGTACCTAAAGGTACTGGAAGTACCTACACGAAAGCTGGAGAGGGACTCTGTATCAGGGAATGTAATGATAGGACAAGAGGTAATGACTTTAAACTGAAATAGAGGAGATTTAGATTAAATGTTTGGAAGCAATTTTTTTGCTTTGAGGGTAATGAGGTATTGAACCAGGTTTCCCAGAGAAGTTGTGGATGCCCCATCCTTGGAAGTGTTCAAGGCCAAGCTCGGTAGAGATTAGAGTGACCTGATCTAGTGGAAGATGTCCCTGCCCATGGCAGGGTGGTTGGTACTAAATGATCTTTAAGGTCTTTTCCAATGATTCTGTGATTCTATGGTTCTGTGAATCAGTAACCACAAAGTGGTAACCAGTAGTAGCAACAGGAAAGATTGATAGAATAACAATCTGATTTTATCTACAACACGGTGAAAAGAAAAATAAATGTGACGATTAGGATGGTTGTCCTAATTCGTGCATGTAGAATGATGATTGAAAAAGAGCAAAATTGTCAGTGAGGGAATCTAATGAAATACATGTAACTTTCATTAGTGCTAGCAGCTAATTATAGGATTTATATTAAAAATTAAATTTGAATTCTCATACTTTTTTCAAGAAGTCTGTGAAGCAGTTTGTAACTTTATGCTTTTTGTGCTGCCACGAGCTGCCTAAGGAAATAAATATCTGACCTGCAAAACATTTCTACCATTTACAAATGACTGCAACCCAATTCCAAAAATGATAAGTTAGAAAGTATTGGGTTTTATTTAGCAGAACAGAAATCCCACAAGATTACAGAGTTTCCAGATTTCCCCAGCTGCCATTTAATGAATTGCTTTCTTACTAGGTTTCTGCAAACCAGCAAGTTAGCTAAGTGAGCCCTGTGAGTCAGCAAAGGGAACATTCAATCACCAGACAGTAGCTCCTAGAGTTGCTACTAGAATTTAAGTGCTCCCAGAAAAACCTCAATTTCCACTTTTTTTGGGGATGTCAGGAGTCCAGGGAGCCTGGCAATCAGTTAGGTCTGCTACATGGAAGCATGTAACTCTAGCTATCTGGAAAGCTTGGGAGATGCTTAGTCAAATCTCCAGACTAAGATCCAACAGAACCAGTTGCCAAGGAAACCTTAAAGTTCATTGGGTACAATGTGAAATGCATCTAGCTTAATACCTGACTGCCCTGCAAACCTGGTCAAGCTGATGTCCTGGAAGCCTGAATATGCTGCTGTTTTCCTCACTGGGATTTCTGCCTTGTGGTTGGATAAAAAAGCTGTTTTGCTCACAAACTTTTGTTTTTATTTTTATTTTTATGAGTTCTGTGTAAATGGAAAATTGAATATTTCATATTTGACAAGATTTTGTGTTTGTATTTTATACTTTTTACTTAAAGAGTCAATTGATCTTTGCAAGAACAAAACCAAACCAAACAAAAACAAAAACAAACAAAAAGAGCCCAAATGCCATTTAATGAGCAGCTTTAATAGCCAGTTTAGAAATCCAACCCAGCTGTTAGACTGTCAGCATCCATTCTCTTGACCTTTTAATCCTGAACCTTCGTCTCTTTGCGTGGCCCTAGAGGTTTTTATGCTTGGAAGGGAGTTGCTTTCTTCAAATGTAAAATACCACTCTCTAGCTCTGGGGCTAAATTGAAAATCTACAAGTCTAATTTAACAATTTAAAATGTTATTGGTTCTTATACTATTATTGACTCTGTATTTGTAGCTCTCTTGAGGGTGGAAAAGAGCTGCTCAGCAATGAAACCTGGATTGATTTTCATTCATTAACTTTGAAAAAGGACATAAACATCCTGAACTATGTATTCATTCAAAATTTATCATTTGTCCTTATGTTTTAATCATGCTTTAGGAACTGATCTCATTGTTCCTTTCAAGAAAGTCAGTAGTAAATTAATGGATTAAAACTTAACTGAAAAATAAATATCCAAGGAAACTGCTGCTCAAAAGATTATTTAGTCCAACTACAAGTAAAATGTTTTAAGGAATTTATACCCACACACACATATGGAAAAAAATAAAATATGCTCAGCTTCATTATTTCTATCTGTTTTGGTTGATATGAATGCTAATCTCTAATACTATTTTCTTTCATTAAATATTTTAAAAATCCTATTATAGGAAATTCACAAAATTGGTTTTCTTTTGAAAATTGAAGCTGGAGAAATGTGCAATGAAATACATACAATATAATGTATACACATCCTACAACATGTCTCACAATTTACAAACAGGTTTTGAAATGTAATCAGAATGTCAGAGTTTACCATTGTACTATTTACCATTGTGGTTGGGATACAGTTGATTTTCTTCATAGTATGGTGTTGTGTTTTGGATTTGTGACAAAACGTACTGATAACACTCTGATGTTTTAGTTGTTGCTGTGGAGTACTTGCACAGTAAGTCAAGGCCTTCTCTCTTTCTCACTGTGCCCTGACAGCAAGCAGGCTAGGGGTGCAACAGGATCTGGGAGGGGACACAGTTAGGACAGCTGACACAGCTTGACCAAAAGGATGCTCTATACTATATGGTGTCATGCTCAGAAATGAAAGCGGGAGTTAACCAGAGAAGAGGTGGAATATTTGGAGTGGTGTTTGGAGCAATGATGTTTGACTTCCCAAGCTGCACGTGATGAGACCTACTTTCCTGGAAGTGGCTGAACATCTACCTGATGATGGTAAGTACTAAATGAATTCCTAGTTTTACCTTGCTTGTATGTGCAGATTTTACTTTACCTAGTAAACTATCTGTCTCAACCCACAATTTTTTTATACTTTTTTACCCTTCTGATTGTTTCCCCCATCCCGCTGTGGGTGGAGTGACTGAGCAGCTGTGTAGAACTCAGTTGTGTTAAAACATGACAACCAAAAATTAATTCCTGAACACAAATTCACTCTTCAGTGAATCAGTATTTTTCAAAAACAAACAAACAAACAAAATAATAATAAAAATACATTAAAAAACAAAAAAACACTTCTTAGTTGGAAGTTGTTTAATCAGATTTATGAATTGATAAGGAATCTGGGAAAACAATCATGAAAGAAACAGATTTATTCATACCTACACTCTAGAGTTTGATGTAATACAGTGGAATACTATTTTCTTAATTGCAGGTATTCAATATTAAATAAATATAAATAAATATTTATTAAAAATAGAAGTGGACTTTTCTTGCCCTTCAGCAGAAGTTGCATAGAAACAAAAGTTTGAAAAAAAATTCAGTATATGTAGAATTGTTTATAAAAATCACAAAAATAAAAAGCTTTAAGGCACATCTATAAATACGGAGCAAATCACTTATAGGAAGTTTGTGTTCCTTTTTATACATTTCTCCAATTCTCTACATACATAAGTGCCTTTTCAAATACAGTTCACTAAAGAAAAAGAAATAGAATTCTGTACACTGAATCATTCAGCAATATACAATAAGATCATATATAATTCACTCTAGATTTCAAATACATTTTGATACCTTATCACATAAGAAAAATAACTTCTTGTGATTCAGAAATCCTGATGTCCTTTCTACAAGATACCATAAAAGTCAAAGTTAAAAATCTTCTCTGAAAGACAATAGATTAAACAAAATCCTTATTGAAAACTTAACCTGTTTTTTCTTATGCAATCCAGATATGGAAATTTTTAAGGCTAATATTGCCAAAAGCTGAGGGAGAGAGGGTGATTATTACAATGGAATATTTGTACAGTTTACCTGTAAAAAAAAATAAAAAAAATATTTGTAGATGAGATTTAGGTTTCTTTTACTTTTACTTATAACCTTTGCTTTTTACCACATTGTGGTAAAATTATACTGGCAAATGTTCAACCTGGAGGAACTGCCTTTATGTTGGTGGTTGTGAGGCACAGAATTACCAATCACCAGAGCATTTCTCTAGCTTTTTTTTTTGTTTGTTTGGTTGGTTTTTTAGGTGACAAAGATGAGAGGTAAAGGCTACCTGATCTGAGCTGTAGGCATTAGTATTGTTTCGACAACTGCAGAAGATATTACAGCACAGAAATACTCTAAAGTATGTTGGCAACTGAAGGGAAAAGACCTTACCTACCAGCAGACTCCTAATCCATTCTACTGAGCTTAGCGCTCTTGGCTGCAGGCTGCAGTCAACTGTTATGAAAGACAGTGTAATTATTCCTTACACTTTCAGAATTCATTCATTTGCTACTCTTCTTCTCTGAAAAATCAAAAAACATAAAAATAAAAAGGCCTGTAGTGCTCTTCTGTTCATTCTATCTTCTTCTATATGTATCTCTATGAAGCCTACCTGTGCATGAAAAAATTAATCTTCTGAATGAAGAAACTGAAATAAAATTATTCAGGTAGTATTCTTCAGAGAAAACTTTGAGATTTTAGGAAATTAATAGTAAAGAGCTGTCTTGTCAACATTTTAAAAATTCCCCTTGAAGAAATTCAACATATTGCATGAAACAGTAAATCATTGAGTGCCTAGACTACAAATGCTTGTTATTGTGGCAAGGCTTGCCTTATTTCCAGATTTCAGAAATTTGCTGTTACTTTCCCTAAAGTGATCTTAACATTCTAACTACTATTTTATGCAGTAGTGGGGCATGACATACTTTATGTCTGAGAGAGAATTTCTCACTGTCTAAAAATGATGTGCAAATGGAAGCTAAATGTTACTCCAATAGACATTTTTAATATGCCTTCTCTGGTTATATCTAGCAGGATTCATCCTGTTGAATAAATTTTATTTCAACAGCAGGCTTCAGATGGTAAAATATTTTTGGTGACTGAAAAGAGTACAGCCAATACTTGCTTACCTTGCTTACCTATTAACTTCAGGAACTCTCTCTCTCTTTTTTTTAAATTAATTTTGTAGCCTTAGCTGTAAGTACATGGCAAGACAAGGACTTTGTATATCTTTGATATTAACACTGCAATGAGATCTGAAAAAAAAAATAAAATCATAATTCTTCAGTTTTTTAGTTGTCTTTTAGATAATTCAAATCATTTTCTATCTGCAGGTTAACATAATTGCTCTACAGAGTTTCAATTGGGTAATTGTAATAACAATACTGCAATTCCACAGTTTATATTTTCATTCTTGAAGAAACCCCCAAATGCTAGCACAACCTATTTATCTGCTATACTAACTGTTGAAGGCATTATATAAATTTATATATACAAAACTACTTGTTGCATTCAATCAGATGATAAATACAACTAAAATTCAGACCAGTGAAGAGAAAGACACAAATAACCTACAGTTATGAATACTGTAATAGTTACTTCAAAGCTATGATTTATAAAACTGATAGAGCACTGTCTTCTTTTTAGATTCTTTTTTATTATTCTGACCTTTCTAGACTTTTAACTAAACATTCTTTCAAGTGTCAATGTGTAAGAGCCAAATATCAGAATTCAAACTGTCCTTGTGGACAGTTTGTTGAAGAAGCAAAGCTCTTGAGTAATTTTAAGGCATTAGGTAGAAAGTTTCCAAAGAAAAGTTTGTTGTTGTTGTTGTTGTTGTTGTTTTTTACTAGAATATAAAGCTGCTCAGGACACTAGTTGGTAGAGTCTCTTGGGAGGCGGTTCTGAAGGGCAGAGGGGTCCAGGAAGGCTGGGCGCTCTTCAAGAGGGAAATCTTAATGTCACAGGAACGGTCTGTCCCCACGTGCCCAAAGACGAGCTGGCAGGGAAGAAGACCAGCCTGGCTCAACAGAGAATTGTGTCTTGAGCTTAGGAGAAAAAAGAGGGTTTATAATCTTTGGAAAAGTGGGCAGGCCGCTAGGGAGGACTATAAGGATGTTGCGAGGCTGTGCAGGGACAAAATTAGGAAGGCCAAAGCTCATCTGCAGCTCAATCTGGCTACTGCCATTAAAGATAACAAAAAACGTTTTTATAAATACATCAACACAAAAAGGAGGACTAAGGAGAATCTCCATCCTTTACTGGATGCAGGGGGAAACTTAGTTACAAGAGATGAGGAAAAGGCGGAGGTGCTTAATGCCTTCTTTGCCTCAGTCTTTAGCGGCAATACCGGTTGTTCTCTGGATACCCACTACCCTGAGATGGTGGAAGGGGATGGGGAGCAGGATGTGGCCCTCACTATCCACGAAGAACCGTTTGGTGACCTGCTACGGCACTTGGATGTGCACAAGTCGATGGGGCCGGATGGGATCCACCCAAGGGTACTGAGAGAACTGGCAGAGGAGCTGGCCAAGCCACTATCCATCATTTATCAACAGTCCTGGCTATCGGGGGAGGTCCCAGTTGACTGCTGGCTGGCAAACGTGACTCCCATCTACAAGAAGGGCCGGAGGGCAGACCCGGGAAACTACAGGCCTGTCAGTTTGACCTCAGTGCCAGGAAAGCTCATGGAGCAGATCCTCCTGAGAGTCATCACGCAGCACTTGCAGGGCCAGCAGGCGATCAGGCCCAGTCAGCATGGGTTTATGAAAGGTAGGTCCTGCTTGATGAACCTGATCTCCTTCTATGACAAAGTGACGCGCTGGGTGGATGAGGGAAAGGCTGTGGATGTGGTCTACCTTGACTTCAGCAAGGCTTTTGACACCGTTTCCCACAGCATTCTCCTCAAGAAACTGGTTGCTCTTGGCTTGGACTGGTGCACGTTTCGTTGGGTTAGAAACTGGCTGGATAGGCGGGCCCAAAGAGTCATGCTGAATGGAGTCAAATCCAGTTGGAGGCCAGTCACTAGTGGCGTTCCCCAGGGCTCGGTGCTGGGGCCGGTCCTCTTTAATATCTTCATCGATGATCTGGACGAGGGCATTGAGTGCACCCTCAGTAAGTTTGCAGATGACACCAAGCTATGCGCGTGTGTCGATCTGCTTGAGGGTAGGAAGGCTCTACAGGAGGATCTGGATAGGCTGCACAGATGGGCTGAGGCCAACTGAAGTTCAACAAGGCCAAGTGCCGCGTCCTCCACCTGGGGTACAATAACCCCAAGCAGAGCTACAGGCTGGGAGATGAGTGTTTGGAGAGCTGCCAGGCAGAGAAGGACGTGGGAGTGATGGTGGATAGTCGGCTGAATATGAGCCAGCAGTGTGCTCAGGTGGCCAAGAAGGCCAATAGCATCCTGGCTTGCATAAGAAACAGTGTGACCAGCAGGGCTAGGGAAGTGATCGTCCCCCTGTACTCGGCTCTGGTGAGGCTGCACCTCGAGTACTGTGTTCAGTTTTGGGCCCCTCCCTACAAGAAGGACATCGAGGTGCTTGAGCGAGTCCAGAGAAGGGCGACAAAGCTGGTGAGGGGCCTGGAGAACAAGTCCTACGAGGAGCAGCTGAGGGAGTGGGGTTTGTTCAGCCTGGAGAAAAGGAGGCTCAGGGGTGACCTTATTGCTCTTTACAGATACCGTAAAGGAGGCTGTAGCGAGGTGGGGGTTGGTCTATTCTCCCACATGCCTGTTGACAGGACGAGGCGGAATGGGCTTAAGTTTCGCCAGGGTTGTTTTAGGTTGGATGTTAGGAAGAACTTCTTTACCGAAAGGGTTGTTAGACATTGGAACAGACTGCCCAGGGAAGTGGTGGAGTCACCATCCCTGGAAGTCTTTAAAAGACGTTTAGATGTAGAGCTTAGGGATATGGTTTAGTGGGGACTGTTAGCGTTAGGTCAGAGGTTGGACTCGATGATCTTGAGGTCTCTTCCAACCTAGAAATTCTGTGATTCTGTGATAATCAATTATCAAAAAGTTAAATTTAATGGAAGCCCCTCAATTTGTGAAGCCTTGACTTTAAGGATACAAATTTCCCTTAAAGTAGCTATCTTGGCCAACAGTACAGTTCTCAGGGATCACCCTGATATTTGTGACACAGGGTCAAGAACCTATTTTAATACTTAAGCTATTATTTTGTATTGTCCCCAGTTTTCTTCACCATGCCAGCTGCTCTGGAAGCATTTATCTCCTCCTACTTCTTACAGTGTTTGTCAAAACTGAAATATTCCTTTGAGTATAGATTTCAATTTGATCTCTCCAATTTTGTGTGTGTGAGCCTTTGCTTTAATTGCCACAGTTTTCTTCCAGCATGAATGGTAAAAGTTTTGCAATTACTGAATATTTTTCCCACTCTAATGTGGGAAGGGAAGGATCACTTCTCTTGACCCTCTAGTGAGGTGATTACTTTGTTTAATACATCCCAGGATAGCATTAACCTTTATATTTTTATTTATATGTTCTTTTCCTGTTATCTACTGAAGATATTCTGTAATATTTCTAACAATTATCTGACTCGTTGTCTGAAAATGTATGGATTTTGTTTATTTATTTGAGAGGGAGGTGAGTGGAGTTTCAGAGGATTGTGGTTACCAGTTTCCCTCTAAAGACATTTACGATAGCTCTGTGTAGGAACTGGTGGCATTTGTCTCTGGTAGACCTAGCGCACAACAGGTGCCCTTTTATGTGTTCAATCTTCCTATGAGAGCTATAGAAAACCAATATTTTGACTGCTTTTATACAAATAACTTACTTCCAGATAAGATATAAGTCACCAGGCAAGAACTTTGTACTAGCTTACACATAGAGAACAACAACAAAAAATCTTTATAATGATGCAACATAACTCAGAAAGTTCTTATCAGATTGTCTAAATCCTCTCCAAAACCACAGTCTAACTGTTCAGTGACATAATAACTACTGTCATTCTGCATTTCTTCTTCTTCAGTAAATTAATGCAATCTGACAAGCTAACAGTCTACTCTACTTTTCTTGTGTTCTGTATTTGGAAAGCCTACAGGTAACTAGTTCAAAATCTTCATGGTATATCTGTTCATACAAAACCTAATTTTCAAATTCAGTAAATGGCATCTGTGGTTTTGGTTATCATGCAGATGTCCATCATATTTTTAGTTTTGAGATGTAGCACGCTAGTTACAGATTTCAAAAACTGTATTAATAATCATCCTTATTGTCAATATTTAAGAACTATCTTTTTCCAGTCTTTCATGCAACATGTTCAAAAATGGTTTAATAATACACTATCTCTAGTCTTCTTCCTCTTAGTCATTTAAGTCCATCTTTATAAGCATCATTTCCTTGTACTCATTTAAATGCATAAGCCCATCATCAGCTAAATTTTATAGTTTATAATGACGGGCTGATTTTTTTTTCCTTCAAATTTTACAATTTATTATTCATACATAAATATTATCTGAAAATCTGTTAAAGGTGTTAATTAGAAGTAAAAGATTGTAGTAAAACACTTGAGTTACTGAAAGTGTTCCTACATAAAAACATCTTCTCCTGTGATTATCACTTTATAGTTAATTGATGTATCTTAATATTATAGTTAGGAAGTATATTTCTGAGTAAAGTGACTGCTGAAAATATGTTGTTTTGATGGTCCCAGGGAACAAATTCTCCCATATTAACAAAATCAAAAATTTTCCACACTGTTCTGTCACACTATAATCACTCCATTTTTCAGAGCCTGCCAATAAAGATGCCACAGACAATCAGGGAGTAGAAAGCTCATTCTGTTACTTGAGACTAATAAGCAGAGGACATGTTTTAAATTTCAAAGATAAAATATTTTCATCTGATTTGGTCATATGGTGCAAACACAATCTCAGCTATATCTATCTAGAGACATTTCCTTCTGGCAGTGCAAACTCACTTATAGAATGTGAATTAGCTTTCATTGTAACGTTAATTACAACAGTACATGACAGCAAAACATATTTGCACAGATAGTCGGATATGCAGTCCAGACAATTGTTAGAGATGATTATGAGACAATGCCCTTGGATTGGCATTCAAATAAATCCATCATGGTCCTCGGACTATACTGTAACCCACAAAATACCATTGCAGAGACAATGGTATTTCCCACATTAACTGCGGAAATACTGCAATGCAGGTGCTTGTCTTTCCATTTTTATTAGATCTGTTTCTGAAGTAATATGCTACAGCAGGCCTTGCAGGGCATCTTAAGTGAATGTCGCTCACAGTAAAGAAGATACTGTAATGAAGAGGTTTCAAGGGAATGCAACAAGGTCTAAGTGGCTGCATATGTTTATATCAATCTCAGATCCCCGGAAACACCTTGATTGTCTCAATAGCAATGTACTATTCTTTTCTAGTTCTAGCTCCTTTTGGTATAAAATCCAAGCATGCAAATGTGAATGCTCCATTTCCCCACTCTTCACACAAGGAAGAAAAGCATTGCAAGGTCTATTACACAGCACATCTATTCCACAAAATGTATTTGCTCTAGTTGCCTCCTTGTTCCCTTTGCAGGTTTTGGAGATACTAGTGATGTCAGCAACAATACTAAAAACTGACAAAATTAGTCAAAAAGATTCTCATAATCTTGTAAATGTTTTTAAGACAAAGTTAGTCACACACAAAGTGAAATATGTTTTGCAAAGATCAACACTGACAAGAGGTCAGCCCAACTGAATGCATACGATATAATAAATATTAGAGAAATAAAAAATAGAGATTTTTTTAATACTCTAAAAAATAAAAGCAAACAAACAAACAAACGAGTGAATATAGCTACACCAAGAAGAGAGTGTTCTTATTATGAGCACAACACTGGACATTGGCTCTAGGTTTGAATTTTTCATTTTATTTGCCTAAAATATCTCATTGTAAGCCAAGGAGTTGCTTTGATGTACTAGTGTAAAACTGATAACTGCTGGGCAAATAGATCTGTTGTAATGCAGTTACAAAATCAGTTTTGACTTTCTCTAGTTTTCATGATCTGATATTTGAAATAATTTCTCACATATAAAGGAAACAGTGTAACTTTACATATGCAATAGTGCAATAGTAAATTAAATCAGTAAATTAAATTTCCTTAATATGACTGAACTCCAGTTAAGTCTGTCTAGCACTAAGTCTGTATTATTTCTGGTATTAGAGCTGTCAGCAAACAAGCAAGTACAAAACAAACAAACAAACAAACAAACAAAAAACACTTTTTTCTCTCTCTCTTTTTTTTTTTTTCCTTGTGTCTGACTTTTCAAAACTCATTAAGAATATTGGGCACATTCTGATACAGTTTTTACCTTTTTTTTTTTTCCTTCACCCTCCTTTCCACATCCCCCCCCTCACACACACACACTTTGGCTAATCCATTAGCCTCCCCTTTGGCTAATCATGCACTTTTAAGACAACAGTGTTTCTTTTTAGTATTTCTTGTATTTGAATTGATATTGCTACTAACCTTTTTGACCTTTTCCCCTTCTGTCTTTTAAAATTCCAACTCTTCTGGTCTTCCTTATAGCATGACTCATCAACAGTGAGCAACAGTGAGAGAAGCAGAGACTCTTGAAATCTATTAAAATCACCATTTGCATGGAAAAATTCTATGCTAGTGAGATTTATGAGTTTTCTAGTTTTTTTTTTTAATATGATTTTTTTATGATCATATGAGAAAAAAAATGAAACAACCACATTGTTATGAAATAATCTAAAAAATGTTCTCTATAAATGAAAGTGAGAAAAAGGATAAATATTTGAAAGAGATAGGATGTGGTATCTTAAAGACTAGAATTGCTCATACATTCCTTATATATCTAAGTTTTTACTTCCGAATAACATTCTGAATTCATTTTCTCTTTCTCTGTTTTTTTTAACCCTTCCCTCTTTTGTATATATTGCATATATTTAATATCTTTTTTTTATTGCATATATTTAATATCTTTCAGATAATTATCTAGATAATTAATAGAAAGATAATTAGAAAGATAATTAATATATTTCAGGTAATTAAAAGAATTTGAGGGTAGCACTCCTCTGACAGAATCTACTATAGGCAGTAAACCTATTTGTGCCTAGAACAGGCATCAGCAGCAGTTACAGATGAATTAATGTAATTTCCCCACCCTGATTAGACTGTGAGTGCCAGCAGTCAGAATTCTTACAGGCATTGTACTTGTCTTATGTTGAATAATCAGGATTCAGCAAGACATACATAGAGAGTGTGTGGTGAGATTAGCAGGATTGTGTACAGGCTTCAATGCAGCAGGTACAGACAACCACACTGGAAAAGATATGACAGAGCAATTTCAATGCAAACATTCAGAGCTGTACAAGCATCACAAATTACAGTTTATTGACAGCTTTATTTTTACAAAATAGTATCTTGTTCTAGAATATCAAGAAGTTGCATTAGATACTAGAAGGATATTCAAGACTTCCATGGTTTTTGCTGGATCATTTCTATAGCCTTATTTTTTAGCAGATATCATGTGATTACCGAAGCTATATTTGTGAATTAAAAAATAAAAAAAAAAAAAATGTAATTATCATTGAAAATTCCTGAGGAGAGGAAAATCATTTTCTCACTCTTAAATTTGTAAACTCACTGAAAAGAATAAACCCTTACTTGTGTGGCTCAGGAGTTTTGATGCTTCTGGGACCTTTCCAAAGTTCATATTTCCCAAGAGGCATCATGAGTGCAAGGTGTCTCTCATGCAGCCCTGACTACCTCTGCAATGGTGTATCTGGGGTTAGCAGAGCTTGTTGACACCGAGGTTACTCATCATCCACAGGTACCATCATAATCTTCAATCCTGGGCATTTTTAATTGACATAGCTTTAGAGTTGTTGTATGGCGATGGAGGAAGCCTGGATTAAAACAGGGCTTCTAAAAAATTCGAGATCAATCTTCATATTAGGTAATCTTCGAATTTGGTCAGAGAAGGGATTTTTCTGAAAAGTTAACACTATAATTTAGGTCCATTACTATGAGGATATTCAAGATGCTGACTCTCCCTAAACATTACAAGAGACAAGAACTTTGTCAGCTAGTTATATTTTGTCAGTCCGTACATGTTTATTGCAAGATTTATTGTGTCTGATGAATCAGAAGTTTCTAACAAAACCAATGAAACAAATGTGAACACAACTGTCCCTAGAGATCTTGGTAGGCTTAAGGAGGTTATAATAATGATCAAGTTTCCAAAACTGATATTAAAGATAGCTGAATGAAAGCCTGTATTGTATAACTGTCTGCAGTGCAATCATATGTCTGACATTTCAAGAAGCATTATCTTTAATAAATTTTCCATGTCTGTCTTCTTGCAAAGTTTTTATGTGACCATAAATGAGTTCATACCATGTCACTGTCAACTTAAGAATAGTTTCAGAAGGAGTTCACATATTCTATTCTTTACATATATTTAGAGAAAAATTATTACAAATATAAAAGGTATATATTGAGGGTTTGCCTTTATTTCTTAACACTTAAATTATTATATTAGTCTTTACTTCATTATTTATATTCCATAAGAAAATATTTTTGTCAGCACCGTAAAACTATCTATATGTGATAAGGAACAACTCAAGTTTGTGCTAACATTAATTCTTGTGCAAATTTTGCAGCAAGAATTATAGTTGCTTACTGCTTTATGGAGACTGGTTATACTGAGCATAGGCATATCATGCATGCTTACAGACAAATTAATTGTATGCATGCAACTATAAAGTGATACAGATATACACGTGCTATATGCTTCTAGTCTTTTGAAGATAACAGAGTAGGTTTAATTAGTAATTTCTACACAAACCTATAACTATTCTATAACATGGATTGAGAACTTTATGGGGTTTTATGTATTTATCTAGTCATTGGTTGTGCAGTTTAGTAATTGGTTGTGTAGTTGTGGCTTTGAACATGTATGTATATTTGTTCCTTGACTCTTGTCAAATGGTTAGTTTTAGATTTGTGTTTGTATTATAGTTTCTGATGTTATTGGAGCAAGGTTAATGTATAGTAGTAGTTTAGGATTTAGGCCTTTCAGTGGAAAACTGCAAGCCTGATTTGAAGCCTTTGAAATTTTTTTTTTCCTCGCTTTCTGTTTCTCTGAATGTATAGTCAGATCAGAAAAAAGTCAGTGTAACAAAGTTGCTTAAAGCTCTTGAGAATCTTTCTCTCTTCAGTATCCTTCAGGACACAAAAGGAGCTTTAAGGGAGAACTGTTATCTATTTTATTTTATTATTATTATTATTATTATTATTATTATTATTATTATTATTATTATTATTATTATTATTATTATTATTATTATTTTATGTATTTGAAAGTGGAACTCCTTGTAATACATTCCTGGAAAGGCTGCTGAAACTAGCAGAAGAAGGACACAAAGTAAAAGACTAAAGCTATTAAAAATGTAATTTGCTTGAAGCCAGTGGTATCTAATCAGGCAACTGAAGAAAGACAGACATTTTTGGAATCTTTCTCAAGGTGGAAAGCAGCCATTCAATTCCTGCAGTCAGTTTGCTTTGGAAAGAGGAAAGCTTGGAAACAAAATGATTTATCATAGATTTTAGTACCATTTTTCTGATACCGTAAATTATGCATTAGACACAAATCTCTCTCTCCTTGCTATTTTATTTTTTTTTTTTTTTTTCCCGTTAAGGGTGTCTTTCACTACTATCTCAGTATTTTAGCCATAGCTAGCTAAACTGAATCTAGAACATAATGTAAATATCTTAACTTTAACTTTATGTTGTCTAAAAATGAAAAACTGTTTTCAACAAATTAAAAGAAATAAAGTTTATTCAACTCATTGTACTTTACTGTGAGGAGTATACTGAGAGAAATTTTTGAAACAGAAAATCAAACTTTACAGACTTGCCTTAATGATTAGAACAACTTAATTTTGGTAAAGCAAAATAGAACTAAAAATACTGATGAGTAAAAACAAAGTTGATACATGTCATAAAATTGTGCCTTGTACACATTGGGTACAAAAAATGGAGGCAAAATAAGCAAAACAATAGGATATAATATGTTTTCCTACTTATGTTATATTATGGAATAGAAATATTATCTCAGTTTATACCACAAGACTAAAAGATTAGATGTTCTTGTGACATCTATTCAAAGTTTCAAGACATGACATGAAAGTGAATTGTGAATGTGTATGGTGGGGTAGGGGTGAGGAGTAAAGGAAAGAATTATGAAAACATGAATCCTATAACATCAAGAAACATGAGCCTAAATTCAAATTCTTGTCACTTTCACTTACTATATTTGACAATTCAAGGCCAGCAGTCCAATGTAGGGGAAAAAAAATATGTATATATATGGTCAGTATGCTTTCCAAAAAACCTGATGTTTAAGTAGCAGTTTTACTTTTTTTGTTTGTTTGTTTTCTTTAAGTATTATTATTCTTTTGTGTGTGTGTATACTCAGTGGTGTTTTTTTTTTACAGGTTTATATATTTGAAATGACAAGAAATTCCACTTGGATTATAGAGTTTCACAAAAAAATAACACTTTGAAAATAAAAGTAGGTTATTTTGCTCTTGTAAGACAAGTGCAGCTGCAAGGAATAGGCATCATCTAATGCATGTTCAGTGAATAAATCAAGCTCTATATTTAAACACAAATGAAGTTTATAAGTAGAAATTAACCCCTTTAAATAGTAGAAAATAATCCTCTGATTCTCTAGTGTTTTTTTTTTTTTTTTTTCCCAGGAATTTAAAAACCCTAATGACTATCTGGTATATCTGGTATCACTTTCTAGCTATATAATTGGACAAGCTGGAAATGAAATACAAATATTGAAAAAGTTCTGCATATTCGGGGAAAACAAACAAACACATACAGGCACAAAAGCAACATTGGCACTGTGTAGTACATTACTGTACAGTACAATAATAGTGATGTACTGTAGAATATGTTTGCTTTCCAATAACTAAGAATCTGTTACTTAGGTAGTGAGAGAGTTCCTACCATAGAATTCCTCAGATAAGATTTTATTTAATTTGATACACCAGTCCTTTTTTATATTTTTGCTCAATAAATCTTTCAGGAAAATGGCTGTGTTTACACTATCTGAAAGTTCCTGTATCTATTAGAATAGGATAGAATAGCTTGGGTTGGAAGGGATCACCTAGTTCTAACCCCCCTGCCATAGGCTGGGATGCCACCCACTAGATTAGGTTGCTCAGGTCCTCATCTAATCTGGTTTTAAACATCTCATGGGATGAGGCATCCACAACTTCTCTGGGCAACCTGTTCCAGTGCAAGCATGCTCTGCCAGCTCATGTCAAGCTTTTGATGCATCAAAACACCCAAGCCCATCTCTGCAGGGCCGCTCTCAATTATTATTATTTTTTTTCCAGTCTGTACTTATGTATGGGATTTTCCTGGCCCAGGTGCACTTTGCACTTGGATTTATTGAACCTCAGTAGGTTCATGTGGGCCCACTTCTCAAGCTTGTCCATGTCTCTTTGGATGGCATCCCTTCCTTCTATCATATAAACTTCCTTCTGTCATATCAACTGCACCCCTCAGATTGGTGTCATCTGTAAATTTGCTGAGGGTGCACTCAATCTCACTGTCATTCATAAAGATGTTAAACTGCATCAGTCCCAAGACAGACCCCCAAGGAACACCACTCATAATGGGCGTCCACTTGGACATAGAGCTAATAACCACAATTTGCACCAGGATGTGACCTTCAAGCCAACTCCTTATCCACTGAATGGTCCACCCATCAAATCCATATCTTTCCAGTTTTGAGACCAGGATGTCAGGTGGGATCCTGTCAAAGGCCTTGCAGAAGGCCAGGTAGATGACATCGATCTGTCTTTCGCTATGAACTGGTGCAGTCACTCCATTGTAGAAAGCCACCAGATTGGTCAGGCACAATTTAACCTTGGTGAAGCCATGCTGGCTGTCTTAGATCACCTCTTTGTCTTTCATGTGCCTCGACATTGCTTCCAGGAGGATCTTTTCCATGATCTTGCCAGGCACACGGGTGAGGGTTATTGGTCTGTAGTTCCCTGGGTCTTCCTTTCTACCCTTTTTAAAAATGGGACAGATGCTTCCCTTTTTCCAGTCATCAGGAGCTTCACCTGACTTCCATGACTTTTCAGATATGACAGAGAGAGGCTTGGTAACTACATCAGGCTATTCCCTCAGGACCCTGGGATGCATGTCATCAGGTCCCATAGACTTGTATCTGTTTATTTTCAAACCTTGTATCTATTTATTCTCAAACTTGCTCTTCACTTACTGTGAAGGCCTTTATGTGACCTTGAAGATCATCTAGCACCAACTCCCCTTTCATGGGCAGGGACAGGGACACCTCCTGTTAGATCAGGTTGCCCAGGGCCCCAGCCAACCTGGCCTTGAACACTTCCAAGGATGGGGCATCCACAACTTCTCTGGGAAACCTGGTTCACTACCTCATCATCCTCACAGACTAATTAATTGCTTCCAAACATCTAATCTAAATCTCCCCTCTTTCAGTTTAAAGTCATTACCACTTGTTCTATCATTACACTCCCTAATACAGAGTCCCTCTCCAGGTTTCCTGTAGCTTCCCTTTAGGTACTGGAAGGCTGCTATAAGGTCTCCCTGGAGCCTTCTCTTCTCCAGATCCCTCAGCCTTCCTTCATATGAGAGGTGCTCCAGGCCTTTGATCATTCTCATGGCTCTCGTTTGGTCTTGGTCTAGTAGGTCCACGTCCTTCTTGTACTGGGGGCCCGACAGCTGAACACAGTGCTCCAGGTGGGGTCTCATGAAAGCAGAGTACAGGCAGAAAATCACCTCCTTCAACCTGCTGACCATACTTCTTTTGATGCAGCCCAGAATATGATTGGTTTTCTGGGCTGCAAGTGAACGTTGCCAGCGCATGTTGAGTTTCTCATGAACAAACATTCCCAAGTACTTCTCCTTAAAGATGCTTTCAATCCATTCATTGCCTAGCCTGTATTCATGTTTGGGATTGCCCTGGACCAGGTGCAAGACCTTGCACTTGACCTTTTTGAACTTCCTGAAGCTCACACCACTCAAGCCTATCCAGGTCCCTCTGCATGGCATCCTTTCCCTCCAGTGTGTCAAACATGCCACATAGCTTGGTGCCTGTGAAGAGTGATGCAACAAAAGTTGCCTCACCCTTCTCTATATCCTTTTTCCTCCTGGAGAGGGCCCACAATTTCCCTAGTCTTCCTTTTATCGCTAAAATACTTTGAGAAGCTTTTCTTGTTGCCCTTGACATCCCTAGCCAAATAGCTGGATCTTAGTTTTCCTTACCTGTTTTCTGGCAGCTCAGACAATTTTTCAGTATTCTTCTCAGGTTACCTGTCCTTCTTTCCACACTCTGTAGGCCTCTTTTTTCTGCATGTTTTTGTCTACAAGCTCTTCGTTAATCTATGCAGGCTTTGTGGAAATTTTGCCTGACTTTCTCTTGGTTGGCATGCATCATTCCTGAGCTTGGATGAGGTGATCCTTGAATACTAACCAGCTTTCCTGGACCCCTCTCCCCTCTAGGTCTTTTTCCCATGGCACTCTACAAAGCAGATCTATGAAGAGGCCAAAATCTTCTCTCTCAAAGTCTAGGGTTGTGAGCTTGCTGTGCTCCCTTCTCGCTGCCCTCAGTATTCTAAACTGTACCATTTCATGGTCACTGTAGCCAAGGCTGCCTTTCAGCTTCACATTCACCACCAGCCCCTCCTTGTTGGTGAGAACAAGATCCAGCATAGTATCTCTCCTTGCTGGCTCCTCTATCACTTGAAGAAGGAATTTATCATCAATGCATTCCAAGAATTTCTTTTATGGCTTATGCCATCCAGTGTTGTTCCTCCAACAGGTGTTGGGGTGGTTGAAGTCCCCCATGGGGACCAAGACTTGTGATCATAAGGCTGCCTCTATCTGTCTACAGAGGGCTTCATTTGCTTGATCTTCCTGATCAGGTGACCTGTTGCAAACTCCCAATATAATTTCACCTGTCCTATAAACTGACCTATAAACTCTCTGTCAGCTCTTCATCCATCCACATTTAAAAGAGTATTTAAAAGAGTTCACTGAAGAGCTCTTCAGTGTCTCTGAAGATATTAAACAGTCAAAAATAAAGGTAAAATGTTATATTAGAAAGTCTATATGGAAAAGTTGTTAATAACAGTTTTAGATGTCTGTAAGATATCAAATCTCAAGACGCTTCAAGGCAAAACAGATTTTTATATGAATGATTTTTTTCAGTGTTTGCCAGTCACGTTTCATTTGCTTCTCCAGTGTTACTTGTATTTAGAATTTTAATTTATTTCAGGTCATATGGCATATTTCTTTTGCACAATATGTAAAAAAATATTTATATGATTTTTCATTCATTCTACTTATAAATTTTTGTATATTAAAGGTTAATAAAGCTGTGCATGTTTCTCTTTTTCCATTATAGTAAAAATATAGTTGTAAATCTACTTCAGGGAATTGAAATGTGAGACTTTCATGCACCTCACACAGGGTTATCTTTGTTTTGTTTTCTTCTGCCTTGAAAAAGGGTCCTTTCAAAACATATATTTAGAATCTCTAATGTCTTCTCACTTCCATCAATCAGATACAGTTACGTGATTTCAGTGGAAAGCTGAATGGAGCTTGTCTGCCAGGAAAGCTGAAAGTTTCCTGTTTATGAATGAGTTAGAGAGAGCAGTAGTCATAGATTAAAAAACAAACAAACAAACAAAAAAACAAACAAACAAAAAACCACACACGATATAATCTTTTTGTATTATCCTTTCCATTACACTAGACAAAAAGCTTTTTATGCTATTTTGAGCATCCATCATTTGTCTAAGTTTTCTGAAAAATGTTCAGTTTCTAATAGACAATTATAACCCTACCACAAAATCTTCTCATTGACATCTTCTCATCTGATCAAAAGAACTGAGATTACTTGATTACAAAATCGTAACACAAGGCTATGATTTATTTCAATGTTTGAGCTAGGATAGCAATTCCATGTGTAATTTCATCACAGGAGGAACCTGCATGCTGAAAAAATACAAGGCCAGCTCTTTAAAACTGGAGACACTAGAATCAGCAACCCAGAAATCCAAATTTCTTTTAAGTGACACTGGAATTTCAAAGCAAATCTTTGCAGGCAGTTCTAGAAAACAATCAATTTATTTTACATTTCTATGACACACAGAAACATAAGATAGCAAAAACTTTACGTGAGATCCATGTTTTTCACACACAGAAACAAACACATATGCTCACAAATACGTACATATCTATATGTCCACAAAATGTTACAAATGTTACCCATCTGATATACTTCAGAATAACACTTTAAATGGCATATGACCCAGACTAGTCATCCTACCAGAGACTTAAATCTTCTTTTCATCTCAGTAACCAGAAATATCTACTGTAAGACAGCAAGGTGTTAAAAAAGGAAGAAGACCTTCTCAGTAAAGGAAGAAGATGACATTCTATCTTTACTTAAGTTCCATACTTTTACCCTCAGATACAAGTTATCTACGTGGGTAATGATTTTCCTACTATTCTGTTCTTGCATTTGTTGCTTGTTAAACTAAAGGTCTTTGAGATATAAACATGAAGGAGTTGGCAAAATGCCACTGAGAAGGCTGTGAATGGTTACGTTTTTGAATGAAAGGTTATGTTCATTTTTAGGAGCTTAATAATTTCTTGAAGTTATCAATTTTCTTCCTACTGCAGAAATTGAATGATAATATTTAAGAGGGAGAAGAGGAGAGAGTAAGCAGGAAATCTATTGAATATGCATACTAAGGACTACAGTGATGGTAACTAAGAGTCTTACCTAACCTAAAAATTGATATTCTCTGATTTTCCAAAATAACTGCTGCCCAGTAGGAAAGACATTGCTAAATATAGAAGTACATAGCTTTGTTTGCATGTTGAGGGTGGTTCTTAAACACAAATCTACTCAGAAATACACCTTCCCCTTCTCCCCAACCACTCCCTCCTAATTTATTTATTTATTTATTTTTAATGTCTGGAAGACTGTATTAGTTTCTTTAGAAATGATTACTACCCCAATTAATTAACCCTCATAAAAGAGCTTTGGCTTGGTTTAAGAGGGGTTTTCATCACTTATGTTTACTGTCTGCTCTCAGAGCAAATTAACAAACTTTTTTGTGTTGTTGTTTTGTTTTCCTGAAGAAAACTGTTCAAGAACTTCCAGTCAAACCCAATATAAATGGAAGTAAAATATCAACATACTTTTGTTACAGTTTTATTGCTGGCTAGCTTTTATAAAGTTTCTTTTCAAATGCAATATTTAACAATCTAATGTTTCATAGAAATAAAATTAGATGTGAAACTTCTCTTCTTTCATTTAACATGCACCAGAAAAAATGCAGAGTAGACAGAAATAAATGCTGTATCTATATTCTGATAAGTATCATACTGAAATAAATATTCAGTCAAATTAGTAAGAGTTATACTATTTTTTGTTTCTTGATACAAAGAGATACCTACAAAGTATAGGTAGAGATTTATTATTATTATAATTATTGTCTTATTGTCTTTGATTACAAAAAGCTGTTCCCTTTCCTTACTAAGACATATGGTATTAATCTTACTGATTGTGTATAGTGATGATTTCATGTGGTTGCTTCAGAAACAGAGCTAGTAAAAACACTATGTAAAGTAACTCAACAGAAAGGTTCTTTTTAATTGGTTAATCAGTATTTTTTTCCTACTATTGTATCAGTAATTTAAAGACAACTCACATTTTTCTTGCACAAACTGGAAACAAATAACTTTTCTGTATTAAATACAGGAAGTTTATAAATTTATATAAATACATCATAGTTTCTTTTCTCATTAGTTAAAAATTAACCTGTGATGTGGAAAATGACATGTCTAGCTATAAGAGCTTCCCTGAGGGATGAGTAATGAAGTCAGACATCTTGGACTTAATTTTCCCAGCTAGTTATTTTCTTCTGGTTGTTTGTGGGATGAAAAAAGGGGGTAGGAAGTTTATTCTTTTAATTTGTATTTAATCATTTGAAATGATTTCTCTAAATCATATTGTGCTATTTTTAACATTAGCCTGTCTTGAATTCTCATTACGTATTTCCTTTTTCCCTCTCCACAGGGATTCCTATCCTCTCCTTTTTATAATTTATTTATTTTTAAGTGGCTTGAGGTGGCTGGGATTCCCTGGAGTGCATTTGCCATCACTTAGGAATGCAGTCATTAGTCCAGTTGTTATATTTTATTGTGAGATTTCTTTTTCACGGTTTGGTCTTTCTAGGGACATAAGGAAAATTAATATTATATGATTTTGTTGTGGATGTAGGGCAAGGTTTTATTTTTCTTTATTCAAATTTGTGTTTCCTTTTGGCAATTTGATTTGACCAGTGGCTAGAACTTGTATTCGCACTTAGTTGCCATCTGAGCTTTTTTTATTTCTTCTTATGCATTAACCTGAACTTACAGACCATTGAGCTTATTTTTTCTTTCACAGATGAAAATTCTAATCTCCATATTTATTTTTAGAGCATTCTATACTGTCAGAGTAGAGATCTCACCATTAATATTGACAAATGAAAGGAAATTAGTTATAGTGTTTCCCCAGTTTCCCAAACATACAAACTTAGAAAATTCATTTTGTGGAAATAACCTAGTATCCTAGCACATGGTCTCCTCTATGTACTGCTAGCAAAACTAAACTCTTGGCTGGTTATTTTAGCTTCTTGACTTTAGGTTTTAAGTAAAACTATCATATGTATCTGTCCAGTAAAATCATTTCTGTTCCCACTTTCCCACTGCTAAGTCACATGATGAAAACCTCACAATAAGACTTACTTAACAAAAAACAGATTACTTCCAATTTCGGGAAAGGTCATTCTGTTTATTTGAAGGAATGAAGATACATTAGTTTTCTTCAATATATTCTTACCTTGCCCTTTAAATGATGTCAGAGAAGCAAAACTAAGCTTCTTGCTTGGAAGAATATAGTCTTCTATAAATGGATCCTACCTTCCACTTGTCACTGGTTTTAAATTAGACAAACTGCAACACCAGCATTTTTTCTGCATTTTCTTCAATGAATAATAATAACCCAGTGGACCTAATTCTGTCTCCATCTATGCAGCTGCAACTTTTTGTATGTAAAAGCATATAAATCAAAAGGAGAAGGTAGATCCAACATCAATTTGGAACACATCCAAATACACAGATGACAAATAACTTGTGCAAGATTCCATCTCTCCTGCACCTGATATCTGAAATAGGCAGACTAATATAATGTAGTCCAGTATTTCCCAAACTATGGAAGCACTTCAAGTAATAATGTTTCATGGAGAGAATGACCAACAATGATGTCCAAGGTGTAATGAAAATGCTCAAAAGGAATATCTAAAAATTGATATTTCTACTTACATATTCTACTTCCAAATTCCTTCCATAAGATGCTCCTATTATTAAGAATGAAGAGAGAACAGTTACAATCATAGGAATGCAAATGATGAAAGGAGTAAGTATGCATAAAGTAGGAAACTTAGTTTACAAGTTGAGTTCAAATAATTTCAGGGATGGAATAATGTAAAACATTATATCCCTTTGAAATACCTTACATTTTTCTCCACCAGATTTGGCATGATAGGTACTAAGGTGCCCTGAACTTGAAAGTTTTAAAGGAAGATTTAATGACAACATGGAACAACAAAACATATATCAGAAAACTAAATAATAAGACCTGAAATCCTAGTCTTGATGAATTTCTTTCTACAAGTCCAAGCATCTCCACTGACTTACCAGAGTCATTATAATCTCAGAAATGTGTTATTTTAAAATCATGGCTTCCAGATTCATTTTACTGGATTTGGTTTTATGTTTAAAAACTTTATACCAATAAAAGAGTACTAGAGTATATGTTTTGTTTATATTCATGTTTTATGCAAGTTCTACACATTCTGGTTGAAAAGGAAGGGTTGAGCAGTGAGGGAAGAGACTGCCTCCTGGGCTGCTCTTGGCTTCAGCACTCAGATCTGGACAACAACTTCTGTGGAGGCAGGAGGAGTTGCAATTAACATGTTCTTTAAGGTGAAGAGGTATGAGTAAGCAGAAGTCCTTTAACATAAGAATGAGGGAGCATACTTTTATAATAAAATAGACGTAGCTATATGTGTAAATTGCCACCCAGGAAACTACTTCACCTTGCTGACCTGAAATCAAGGCTGGGGGACTCCTTCTGTGGGAAGGGGTCTTCAACCCATCTTATTTGAATTTTTAACCCAAAAGGTTCCATCTGTACATGTTCTTTCATTTTATTATTGCTGCTGTGCTGTGCTGCTGTTGTTTTAAACACTGGCCTTGGGTGCTATGACATAGGAGTGGTCTTAATGGCAGTTAAGTATGTGTTGACTGTATTTCTGCATATCAGACTACAGGAACAAATGCGCTATTGTGGCTTTCTATTCTTCTTATCCAGCCTGCATGTTCAGGTTGCTTTCTATAGTGTTTGAAAGGATGGGTTGTGGTGCCTATTGATATCTTGTTTTGATATGGAGTTGGAGAGAAGACTCCCTCTGATAAATATGGCTCATAATATCAGACTGGGATCCTAATGCAGAGCTTTGTTTTGCAATGATTTTACTTAAAAAGCATGTAAGAAGATTATTAACACAGGTTGGAGTAGCTTTACATGAAACAGACGAATACTTGAAGATACTTCTCAACATTTTTTTGTTTTGTTATTTGTTTTTCCAACCTTAATAATACTTGTTTTTAGGAAAGAAGGTATGGGCTTCAATTTCTGAGGTCACTACCTGTAGAGTTCTCTGATGTGTATGTGAAAGTGTCTCTTTTTTGCAATTTTATCTTGTCTGATATTTGTGAGATGTTTTGTAGCATCCTTATAAACAGTTCTTCAAGAATCAACTCTCAGATATTTCAGGATGTGGTGACACCCATTTTTTGACTTCATAGAATCTGTGTTATTAAAGTCAAGTACCAAGTACTCTGGAAAGTTTCATATGTATTTTAATTCTAGGTAACTGCATTACAAATGTCATATTCTGAATACTGTGGCATTTGAAATCTTCATTGATTTAACTATAGGAGTCAGCACGGGTTTTAGAGAACTGGTTTTAAAGGTTGATTTTTTGTTTGTGTTTCTCATTCAGAGCATTCTTCCTACAGTTTTATTTTGTGTGTGTGTGTAAGGAAGAAACAGTGGAAAAGCCATATGGAGTTTCCAGCATGAAAAATAACAATTATTTTGAAGAAAATGGTGTTTCTTCCATAATCCCCTGTTTTCTGGGAAATTCAATACGTATGAGACAAAGAAATCCACATGTATTTTAAGAGTTTTGACTAAAGTCAGCCTTTATTCATGCAAATTCTAGACAATAATATTGCTAACCCCCAAAATAATTGACACAGACTTAAAAATCATGCATATTTCAATGGTTTTAGATTTTCTGATTTGCCCTCTGTGTTTCTGGGCACTTTTTTTTCCTTTTAATTTCAATTGTTATTTGTAAGTAAAAGGACAAGAAAAGTTTTTCTAAATATAATTAAAATCAACACTGCTATAAAAAAAAAAAAAGGCCAACATTCCAGAAACTGAAACAAACACTATCCTACACTTCTGAAATATAAGCTTCTTATTATAATAATTATAATATAATTATAATAATAACATTATAATTATATTATAATGTTATATAACATTGTAATGTTATATAAATTTATCACCATTTCTTTTGAATAACTAAGAGGGTTCACTCTTTTTTTGTTGTTGGCGGCGGTGGTGGTTTTTTGCATATAATTACTTTAGACTCTTACTTTATGGGACTTTAGGGGTTTGTTTTTTTGTATGTTTGTTTTTTTTCAAAAGCACAGTTTCTGGCTCTGAAAGCAGGGTCAAAGCTATTGAAATAGAACACAAAATGAAGGTCAGGCCTAATTATGGTTATTTAGGAGCTCATCATACTTCAGAAGTATAGGATAGTGTTTGTTTCAGTCCCCCTCACGAGGAAGTGTTTGTTTCATTCCCCCTCGCAAGGAAGTTGTAGACTGTGAAGAGGTCCCCCCTCAGCCTCCTCTTCTCCAGGCTGAACAGGCCCAGTGACCTCAGCTGCTCCTCATACGTCTTCCTCTCTAGGCCCTTCACCATCTTCATTGCCCTCCTCTGGACAGTCTCCAACAGTTCAATGTCCTTTTTGTGCTGTGGTGCCCAAAACTGCACACAGTGCTCAAGGTGAGACCACGCCAGTGCAGAGTAGAGCAGGACAATCACCTCCCTTGACCAATTAGCAATGCTGTGCTTTCTGTACTTCTGTGCCTTTAACAAAAAAAAAAAAAATTAAAAAAATAAAAAAGGAGTTGGGGTCAATATCAAATAGATAGTCAGTTTGTCAGTTTCTTTTTTTTTTTTTTTTTTTTTTTTTTGGTCCTGTACAGACAAGAGATCAACAAGAGATCAAGGTTATTATTATTATATTATTATTATTATTTTACAACAATCAACAATCACAAGTATTTAAAAGGATGACAAAGAAAAAACATCTTTTTTTGTTTTTTTTTTTTTTTTTTTGTAAAAGCTTTTTACGTTTCTAAAACTAAGTGAGTATCAATATTGTCCAAGAAAATATTTTTCATGACTGAGTTGTTTTTTAATGGAATGGAATGATAATATTTGGAACTAGGAATGGTTGTATGCTGTCTATGATTGAACAAGATATATTTGGGAAGAACATGAAACACAATCTCTTTAGAGACAGATGAAAAATTACCTCAGGGCAAATAGAGCTGATGTGAATTTTCAGTTTTGATTGATGAAAAGCTCAGATAATCTTTATCCATTTCTAAACTGGAAGTCATTTAAGTCCGTCTGGTCTGACAGATTTTTATTTGGCTAGAAAAAATAGCTATTAGGAAACAAGCAAAAATAGTGAGTATTGCAGGCACTCCTGGGTTTCTTTTGTTCAGTCTGATAATCCATGACTGCTGAAACATTTTTACCTGAACAGGCTGCTGCTTTAGTTTCTTCATTACTTTATTAAAAACTGACTCCTTTCTGAGAAAAGCATAAGCTGTTTAGTTACTTTTAAGTAGGACTAAGCCAGCTTTTCTCTGTACATTTAACTTAATTATTTTCATTTTAATTACTGACTTAGATATAGAATCATTGAATCATAGAATGGTTTGGGTTGGAAAGGACCATTTAGTTCCACCCCCTCCCCCCGTGCTATAGGCAAGGACACCTTCCACTAGATGAGGTTGCTCAAAGTCCCATCCAACCTGACCTTCCAGGAATGGGTCATCCACAACTTCTCTGGGCAACCCATTCCAGTGCCCCACCACACTCATTGTGAAGAATTTATTCCTAAGATCTAAACTAAATCTCCCTTCTTTTGCTTTAAAGCCCTTGTCCTGTCACTATACTCGTTACTGAAGAATCACAGAGTCATTAAAGTTAGAAAAGATCTCCAAGATCATCTGGTCCAACCATCACCCTACCACCATTATTGCCCACTAAACCCTAAGCACCACATCCAACCTTTCCTTAAACACCCCCAGGGATGGTGACTCTACCACCTCCCTGGCCAACCCATTCTAATGCCTGCTCTTTCTGAGAAGAAATGACTCCTAATTTCTAACCTAAACCTCCCCTGGTGCTAGGCCAAGTCCAAGGTAGCAGGTTTACTGATCCCCCTCCTGACTTAACCAAGAATAGAGAACTCTACCATGTCATGGTCACTCTGGCCAAGACAGCTCCCTGTCACCAAATCTCCCATCATTCCTTCTCTGTTCTTTCTAGAGGGACACCCCCTCTGGTAGGCTTGTGTGAAATGTGTTCATCTGATTCGTGTCAATATGGAACAATGCTAGGGCCGCATGGTATGATGAATGTGACCTTCTGTCATACATACCCTTGTATAACCACAAGTCTAAGAAAAACAGAGTGGTTAATGTATATAATTCTTGTATCTTGCAAAGGAATGTTTTAGCAATTTGTGTCAATAGAGAGCTTGAAGGGAAATGTATTTGTAGGCTTTTCCTTGAAGTCTCTGATATCTGGGGGGGGGGGGGGAGGGGTGTTCAGAACAACTGCTAACTGTTATGGCTATTGCATGGGACACTATGCAAGTCTCTGATATCTGGCCAGGAGATTAAGAAGACGGGGAAAACTGAAGAACGACTAAAAGACAAAGCTTGCAGGGGATGCTGCACAAGTCTCTGACATACAGCCAAGTTGGACAAAGGAGAAGGACAAGAGGGAGGAAGACTATGAGCCTTCAGCACGAGAGACCCCCAGAGACCCCCAGAGGGACCACCGGAGACTGATACGCATGCTTCAGTAGGAGGGTTTGGATTCCTAAATAAACCCTGGTTTATTTAGAAGTAGTAATGAATATGTATTAGCCTAGGAGCATAAAAATCAGCTGCTTGATGTAACTGGTGTGCGTCTTGGTGGAGCAGAGAGTACCAGCGCACCCAGCACTGTTTGCTTACCTCTATTCCTTTAATAAATTGTAAACTTTGATTATAGTCCTATTTTAAAGACTGAGCCATTTATTACACTCGCTAACCAGCTGAGTCAGGAAATTGTCTTCCATACACTCCAGGAACCTTCTAGACTGCTTCCTCAAGGCTGTGTTGTATTTCCAGCATATGTCTAGGAAGTTGAAGTCACTCATGAAGACAAGCACTGGCAATTGAGTGACTTGAGCTGCTTATAGAATACCTCATCTGTCTCTTCATCCTAGTTTGTCAGTCAGTAACAGACCACCCCACCAGGATGTCTGTGTTATTGGCCAACCCCTTGACCCTTATCCACAGGGACTTTACCTTATCATTCCCAACCCTGAGCTCAAAAACATCGAAACACTCTCTAATACTGAGAGCCATGCTACATGCCCCCCCACCCCCCACCCCCTCCAGGCCTTAGTTTCCTGACCCCATTCTGAAGAGCTTGTAGCCATCCATTGCAGCACTTCAGTCATGGGAGTGGTCCCATTAAGTTTCAGCGAGGGCAACTAAACTAGGTCATAGTTTGCCTGTCACAAATGGCTTCCAGCTCCTCCTATTCGTTATCCACCTTTTCTTTCCTGTAGCCCCCCTCAGGTACTGGAAGGCTGCTACAAGGTCTCCTCAGAGCCTTCTCTTCTCCCCAGTATAAACAATCCCAACTCTCTCAGCCTGTCTTCCTAGGAGAGGTGCTCCATTCCTTTGATCATCCTCATGGATCTCCTCTGGACTTTTTTTAATAGGTTCATGTCCTTCTTATGCTAGAAGCCCCAGAGCTGAATGCAGTACTCAAGGTGGGATCTCATGATGGCAGAGTAGAGGGGAAAAATCACCACTCTTGACGTGCTACTTATACTTCTTTTGATGCAGTCCAGGATAAGGTTGGCTTTCTGGACTGAAAGTCTACATTGCTGACTCATGTTCAATTTTTCATCTACAAACACCCCCAAGTCTCTGTAGGGCTGCTTTCAATCTATTAATTACCTAGCATCTATTCATGTTTGGGATTGCCCCAACCCACATGCAGAACCTTTTACTTGGCCTTGTTGAACTTCATGAGATTTTGTCGCTTCAGAGTTATTCAGAGAATATTGAAAATATATATTTTTTCTCACTCTCTCTCTCTTTTGTTTTGTTTTGTTTTGTTTTGTTTGGTCCCCTCTGCTTTCAGAAATAATTGTTTAGCATGTTGAAATATATTTGCATTATATAATACCCTAATATGATATAAGATTGGTTTTCATTTATGTTATTTAATTACTTCTCTGTGTTTCTCTTTCATTCATATTCATGTTCATGTACATATACGCATACACAACAATATATATAGCTATGCTTTAACTTATTTAGATTAAATATCATTTAATTCTTGATTTTGATTCTACTCTCGTCAGATACAAAAATACCTTAACAGAAATGTGTATTTTAAATAGAAGTGTGTCATTTTATTTTTATTTTTAACTTTGTCAAATGTGGATATTCACCTTTTTCCTTTAAAACAGTATTGTGATTCATATTTTTGTTGTTGCTGCTGTTTTTCATTTTCAAATTAAAAGCACCGAGGCTGGGAAAATATTTTCAGAGAATGAAAAACCTTAATACATAATGTTATTAATTTTAGTTAAATTTATTATTGAAATTTTATTTCAAAAATGAAAGTTAAAACATTTATTTTTACTGCTTTACTGTTTAATATCCCTTTCTGCAGGATTCTGGAAGATGCTTAAATTTTTTTATTTAAAATAGCTTGATCCAAATTTGTGTTCAGTTCTGGATGTTGATACTGCATTTGTGGAGCTGAGAATGAGAACCAAAGAGACATCTAGAGACATCTAGTCTCTTTGCTTCTCAGTCACGGCTCAAAGTGCTTTACTGACTAAAACTAAATTCATGGCCCATAATATCTTTGATTACTGATGCTAGAGTGGAGTAAATGAGGAACAGAACATAATGTGATGTGAACGTGACCATACTTCTTTTTTGTGCCACTTTCAACACAGAGAAACAACCAACATGGGATGAACACTTGTACAACAGAAGCTCTAGTGCTTTTTGCTTCACTCATAACAACCTGAAACCATCACTTCCTGGTGAAAAATAAACACCATATTTTATCAGAACATATTAATGGAAGGTGAGGCTTAGTAAGTACAATACTTGCCTGCTTTATTGTATAACAAATTACAAGCTCCTCTCTGTAATTATCCTGGAGGAATAGCTTGCTTTGTTGCACACTCTTGGAAATGGGTAGATCTTCCAAAGAAAGGTCTTTGTTACCCAGTATTTTATGAGATGAAAAGGGTAGGGACACAGCCCTGGAAGAGCAGCTTTACTGTTTTTCAAGTAGCACAAACTCAGTTTCAGATTTCTCATCTACTCTGCTATCAGTTACCAGAAAAAATAAAAATAAATTAAAATATATTAAATAAATAAATAAAAAAAAAAAGAATTTGTGGTGAGTTAACCATGGCCAGAAGATACCAGTACACAGCTGCTTGCTTACACTCACTTCGCCCTCCATTGGCCAGTGGACAGGGGAGAGAATAGGAAAACCAAAAGTGAAAAAAACTTGTTGGTTCATATAAAGACATTGAAGGAATAAGGAAGAAAAAAAATAAACAAATAAACAAAAAAGTAGTAATAAAACACTCAATCACCACATCCTGCAAGTAGACCATATGGTATGGAATATAATATATATAAATCTACGCAGATCATCCACATCTGTAAAAGTTTACTTTTATCTGGCCATGTATTCAGAAAAGATGTAATATTATCACAGAATCACAGAATCACAGAATTTCTAGGTTGGAAGAGACCTCAAGATCATCGAGTCCAACCTCTGACCTAACGCTAACAGTCCCCACTAAACCATATCCCTAAGCTCTACATCTAAACGTCTTTTAAAGACTTCCAGGGATGGTGACTCCACCACTTCCCTGGGCAGTCTGTTCCAATGTCTAACAACCCTTTCGGTAAAGAAGTTCTTCCTAACATCCAACCTAAAACAACCCTGGCACAACTTGAGCCCATTCCCCCTCGTCCTGTCACCAGGCACATAGGAGAACAGACCAACCCCCACCTCTCTACAGCCTCCTTTACGGTATCTGTAAAGAGCAATAACTACAAAAAAAAACTACATCTCCTTCAGTGTCCCTAATGTGAACAGTACCTCTGCAAAGCACAGGGATGTATAAGGATAATGAACTGCACACAATTTAAATCTCATCTAGATATCAGAGTGCATTGTATACATGGCAGACCTGGGGAGCATGTTCAAAGATGAGGGAGAAGTTGAACAGCCCTGAACCACTAGCAAACATGTCTGCTACAGATGCCAAGACAAGCATCTGATCCAAAGGTAACAGAAGACTAAATATTAGGACTACAGAGGACCAGAGAATGGATGCTTTACTCAAAGCTATTCAAAATGTTATAATTTTAGGTACTTTAGTCTTTAGGTACTGAATTTCTCAAAATTGCCAAGTAAACTAGAATGTTTTTATGAAAATTTTATCTCTGAGAACCATGATCTTAAATTAGAAAAAAAGAAAAGAAAAAAAAAAAAGATAAAAAGTGTCTTAGGAAAATATTTTTCAAGGCCTTGTTTTTGGAGTGGAAGTTGTTAGCCTCTAAACAGCTGAAGCTTGGTTTTCTCACCTTTCTTTGGATAGCTTGGGAGGGAGATAGCCTCTCAAAACCACTTTCACTTCTCTCATATTTTAGTAATATATATATACACACATTTGTTGTTAAAAGGATTAGGATATTAATACCAAATATAGCATATGGTGTTGCCTACAGATTGCATAGCAAAGATGTTAGGTCTCTATTGAATGCACCGTTGTAATCCACAATGGATGTATTAATACCATTGAGAGAAGATCAGATGCCTCTCCATACTGAGATTTAGCGAAGAATCTTCCAGCTGATATGTTGCACACATGGAAGATATATATGCATCACATGCAAGTATCAGCAGGAAGGCACAGTGAACCATATAGGTTACAACTCTAGAATACGATTTGGAATTCTTTAATGTTGCCATTTAAGCTCACCCCAAGGGGAAAAAAAAACAAAACAAAATAAATAAACAAATAAACCTGAATTTCCTTAAGGCCAGTCACTTAATAATTACAGAATCATTTCTTTCAGTGCTATTCATTATATCTACTATAGGGTTTTATGCAATCAAACAACAAGAGATTTTCCATTTTGTTTAAAGAGAGAAAAACTTTCTGATGAGACATTTAAATCTTGTTTTTTCTTACTGTCATGGTTTAACTTGGGTGGGCAGCCGAGCTCCACCACAACTGATCTCTCACTACCCCTCCTCAAAGGGAAAGGGGGAGAAAAATATAATGCAAAGTGCTCAAGGGTTGAGATAAGGATGGGGAGATTGCGCAACAATTATCGTGACAGGCAAAACAGACTCAGAGTAGGGACATAGTAAGATTTATTGCCCATTACTTACAAGCTAGAGAAGTGAGAAACAAAGGAAAGTAACCAAAAGAACCTTCCTCCCATCCACCCTCTTCCACCTCCTTCCCCCAGGGCGGCGCAGAGGAATGGGGAATGGGATCTGTGGTCACCCTTCGTCTCCACCACTCCTTCATGGTCACTCTCTGCCCCTGCTCCAACAGAATCACAGAATTTTCTAGGTTGGAAGAGACCTCAAGATCATCGAGTCCAACCTCTGACCTAACGCTAACAGTCCCCACTAAACCATATCCCTAAGCTCTACATCTAAACGTCTTTTGAAGACTTCCAGGGATGGTGACTCCACCACTTCCCTGGGCAGCCTGTTCCAGTGCCTCACAACCCTTTCAGTGAAGAAGTTCTTCCTAACATCTAACCTAAAACTCCCCTGGCGCAACTAAAGCCCATTCCCCCTCGTCCTGTCACCAGGCACTTGGGAGAACAGGCCAACCCCCACCTCACTACAGCCTCCCTTGAGGTACCCATAGAGAGCGATAAGGTCGCCCCTGAGCCTCCTCTTCTCCAGGCTGAACAAGCCCAGCTCCCTCAGCCGCTCCTCGTAGGACTTGTTCTCCAGGCCCCTCACCAGCTTAGTTGCCCTTCTCTGGACCCGCTCAAGCACCTCCATGTCCTTCTTGTAGTGAGGGTCCCAAAACTGAACACAATACTCGAGGTGCGGCCTCACCAGAGCTGAGTACAGGGGGACGATCACCTCCCTAGCCCTGCTGGTCACACTGTTGAACAACATGGGGTCCCTACCATGGGATGCAGTCATTCCAAACTGATCCAGCGTGGGCTTCCCACAGACAGCAGCTTTTCAAGAACTGCTCCAGATACTGGTCTGTACCAAGAGGTCTGTCCGTCAGGAGCAAACTGCTCCAACCTGGGTCCCTCATGGGGAGCAGGCAGGTCACCTGCTCCTATGTGGTCTCCTCTTCACAGCATACAGGTCCAGCCCGGAATCTGCTCTGTTGGGGGTCCTCCACAGGTGGCAGCCTCCGTCGGTGCAAGTCCACCAGCTCCACCATGGTCTCTTCCACAGGCTGCAGCATGGAACCCTGCTCCACAGTGGTACTCCATGGGCTGCAAGGGGACGGCCTGCTTCACCATGGTCCTTACCACAGTCCAGCTCCAGCACCAGGAGCACCTTTCCCCCTCCTGTTCACTGACCTTGGTGCCTACAAGGGTGTTTCCCACCCTTGTAGGTGGGAAACAAACATGCGTGGCAGCATGTTTGTTTGTTTGTTTGTTTGTTTTTTCTTTTTTAAAAATGCTCTAACAAAGGCACAAACAACATCATTTATTGGCTCGGCTCTGCTCAGCAGTGGAGCCCTTATCTGACATGGGTCAGCTTGTGGATTCTTCTTACAGAAGCCACCCCTATGGCGTCCCGCTACCAAAACCTTGCCACATAAACCCACTACATGTACAAATGTTAGTGTGGCATGTCATTCAAATTCTGATAGACTTGCTGGAGGTTTGTACTGAGTTGTCAAATTTGGAAGAATAATAGTTTTACACAAGAAATAAACATAGTAATTTTTTAAGGATTTTTTAAATCTTCTTTTAGGTTCTTAGGGTCTACAATTAAGGACTGACTGGAGGATGTTATTTTGAAGAGGTGCTTGATGTATGTCTATGAATATATGCAAAATAATACCTGAAAGGATACCAGTATCTTTTTCTATAGAAGGAAATTCTGAGCATAGAATTGAACAAAATATCCATAAAGTTTATTATTTACAGTTGTATACAGGTATACTGAAATATTGCTTTCTGAGTGATGAGAGTTTAAATTATTAAATAACTTTGGAAACAACACAAAGTTAGAAAACAGAACCTAAGAAGCACATAATTTGTATGCATAAAAGCAAATCTTTTCTTAAATTGTGTCATTAGTTCTTATAAATTTATTCTGAAATTAGGTGTCTCTTTTTCTCTGCACAGTTTTTCCTCTGCTTAATTTTAAATTGGGCAAGAACAGTATAAGAATTATTTCCTGTCCTCCAACTGAACAACAGGAAGAAAAATTACATGTATTTGTTTTAAATCAGCCTTTCTTTCCTGGCATGTTTTTGCCACTACAAAAGCTGAAATGTTGTAACAGTAATGTGGTTCTTTTAAAAAGGTTGTTCGGAAAATATGACTAATACTTTAGGATTTACAAAACAGAAGGAAAAAAAAAATAAAAGAAAAAGAAGACTGAAAAGAGAATTTAACCTAGAGTTTCATTAAAAGTGAAGTAAATTTAAGGAATGAAATCATAAAGTCATAAAATACCCTAAGTTGGAAGGGACCCAGAAGGATCAAGTCCAATGTCAATTAATTTTACAGTAAATGGAATTTGAATTGAAATGGAAAATACATGATGGAATAACCAAGGTACTATAACCAATAATTTGTGGGAGTTAAATCAAGATGAAAATTATTTGTAAATCCTATAGACTATCCTAGAATAATATCGTGTCATCGTTTTTGCTGGGATAGAGTTAATTTTCTTCATAGAAGCTCACACAATGCTGTGTTTTGTACTTTTAGTGAATAGTGGTGATAACACACCAATGATTCAGCAGTTGCAGAAGAGTGCTTACACACATTCAAGGACTTCTGCTTCTTATGCTGTCCTGCCAGCTGGAAGGGGACCCAGCCTGACAGGTGACCCAAACTGGCCAAAGGGGGCCATAATGGCCTATCATATGATGTCAAGCTCAACAATAAAATCTGGGGTAAAGAAAGAGGAAGGATGTTCAGAGTGATGGTGTGTGTCTTTCCAAGAAACTATTACGTGTGCTGAGCCCTTCTTTCCTGGAAGTGAATGAACGATGGGAAGTAGTGAATGAATTTTTGGTTTTGCTTTGGTTGTGCACACAGCTTTTGCTTTACTTACTTAAATGTCTTTATCTCACACCAAGAGTTCTCACACTTTTATCTTTCCAATTCTCTCCCTCATCCCACCTGGGGAGAATAAGTGAACATCTGTGTGGTGCTGAGGTGCCTATCAGTTCAAACCACAACAGTTGCAACTATAGTAGATGGTTTACTTTATATTTCAGATTTTGAAGCAGGAGAATATTCAATGTTCCAAATGTCATTTAAATGTAAAATCCTTTTTTTTTTTTTTTTTTTTTTTTTTTTTAATCAATGTGTTTTTATAGTGTTTGATAATGCCAGTAACTTTTGGGTTTTATCCTTCAGTCATGTCACACTTTCTTTTGCCATTTTTCACCTTTTGCTATTTGCCGTTGATGTTTTGTCAGTTAGGCCTTGGCCAAATAGGCCTTGCAAAAGGCCTATATTGACCTATACATGTATAGGTTTCCTAAGCATTCATGTCCTAAATTCAATTTCAATAAAGGGGCTGGAATATTTTTGCTACAAAAATAAAACTTTCATTCACTATCTCATCCGCCAACAAAGGCTAGAGATTGTAGAAGTTCGTATTTTCTTTGTTCAGATGCAGTGGCCTGTGAAAGATTATAGACTCAACCAACGCAGATCTATTCCAAACATTATGTCTTCATTGCAGATGAAAGATTAAAAATCATATAAAAACTAATATATCATGCCAGGATGCAATAAGTCTCCTTATTCATTCTATAGATAACCTCCAATTAGAAAACATCTAATATCATGTTCTCATCCTATATATTCATACTGAAATCAGTAGATCTGAAATCATTGGATATGAATTAATAATAATATGTCCAAAGCTATTGTACATAGGACAAATCATTCAATAGCTCAAGCAGAAAAATATATGTATATGTATATATATACATATTTTTAATATATATATACATATATATAATATATGTATATGCTATAATTTAGAAACCAAATTCTTCAAATCTAATACCAATTATTATTTCATAATCATTTTTCTTTGCATGTAATGTTAGTGAATAATTTTGAAGAATAAATTCCCAGTACTAGATTTCCCTTCTACCTGTTTGACAGTAATGCAAATACATTTCTTACCTTGTGCAATGTCAAACATACTTGAATAACAGCATTTCAGGTGAGTTGACTATTAATTAATTAATTTTGTTTTTACCTTGCAATGAGTGCATTTACCAAATACAAAGGTGTATAAGCACACATTAAACTACTGGTTATAGTTGCAGATTGCATCCATGTAGTAATCATAGTTGCATGATTAAATGTTAACAACATTTTTTTAGTTATACTTAAGTTCTATTTACTAAGCTCTTCAAAACATAAAATATTCATTGCAGAAAGTAGCTCTCACTTTAACTGAGACTTGTTAAGCATTGTGTCGATTAGGCACATATCTCTCACAGACACAGTGTGTACTTGTTTTCAACTGTACAATATAAATTCTTTTGGCTAATGAAAATCTATTTATTTAAACAACAGAGAGGAATAAATGGAATTCAGAAAGTAAATAAAACAGTGTACTGTAGAATCAAACCTAGTGTTGGCTAACATCTTTCTTTAGTACTGGACAGTATGTATATTATTGCATCACTTATTTTCACATCTTTTCAACACTGAACTATTAGCCACCTTCAGGAAATGAGAAGATTCACTTTTTGTTGTTGTTTTTCTATTACTTTTCCTTTTTGCCTCCTCTGTTGATGTCATTAATGTTGTTTACAAGGGTTTAGTACTTTATAGACTCTATGGGGTGTTCAATAATAACACCCCATAGCAAAGGATCATGTTAATAATAATAATAATTAAAAAAAAAAAAAAAAAAAAAGACTAGGTTTTGTCACAACATAAATAGATCATGAACCAGTAGGTCTTCCTAGGTCATGTGTAATCTTTCCTAGATCCTTTGTAAATTGGCACAGGATCTAAGTATCTAAAGATGCTGGAAATTAATGTTTTAAAAAGAGGAGAAGACTTTTAAAAAGTGGTGGAGAGAAGTAATTTTCAAATATGAAATTAAATGAATTAGGAAAATAATTTTTAATGAGAAAAAATAATTGCTTTTCCCCCATTTTATACATTATTATGAAACTATTCAGTACAGTTCCCTTTACATTTTAGAATGACGATGAACTGTAGAATTTATCAAGAGAATTCTCATCCAATATTCATTTAAGTAGCATGGATCCATGCTCTTCTATGTAACAGATACTTAGTGAATATCTGTTACAGGAAATTATAATTAATATTATTACAATGAATTGTGTATATCTCAATGAATTGTGTGATATCTCTTATACCAATGTTATAGTTCTTTAACTAGACATCTTTTGTTCTTTATCTTTTAGTTCTTTAACTAGACATCTGTCTTTAACTAGACACCCTTTCCTTTTAATTTTTTAATAAAGAAAGAAACTTTTAATGGTCACTTACATCACCTGTACCATAATTTAAAATTATAATCTTCAAAGAACAGAAAAAAATAAAAAGTCAAAAAAGTAGGTATTTTTATTCTTGAAGGTGTAAAGTAAAGTAATAATATACCTTGCATTTATTTATTTTCATAGAATATCAAAAGTTATTATCAATCCAGAATGCCATGTAGATAAAATATTTTACTTATTCTGTTTGCATGTGTGTGTAAGATTCAGCTCCCTACTCTGCACTAGCCACTAGATTGCAGTCAACCTATGTTTCCGTCTCCTCTGTCTAATGCAATGTCTATAAAATAGTTAAGCCTGATTTTTTTTTCTATAGAGATTGAGATCAAATTTTGATGATTAAAATAATATAAAGAATGAAATTCATACGAACAATTCATTTATGCTGTGATAAATCTTTGACACTGAAAGCAAGACTCATCATTAATTGACAATTCTAGGATGTTTTTTCCTCATTGCAAATTCTGCTTGTATCAGATAAAGCTCCTGCATTTTTATTTATTTATTTATTTATTTTCTCCTTCTCTGCAGTTCCTCAGAAACTCAGATTGCCTTAATGCTTCATGTATTCTAAATCTGGTGCTCATAAACAGTTGTGCTAAACACATCCTTAGGGGTTTTAGTAGATGTGGGAATATGGAAGGAATATGGAAGCATGTTCTTCTGGTTTAACTTGACAGAAGATTATATCTCTTGCTCATTATCAAGAAAAATGTATAGCATTTAAAGGAGCATGCCTTTTAAAAAGACAGGCTGTTGTAAATTATCCTTGAATCTCAGTTTACAATGTGAAGTCATGCTGTGCTCTAGACCAGACTTTAGCATATCTAGGTATTGTTAGTGAGTTTACAGTTTACAGACACATGCAAAAGGGTCTCTCAGTTGACCCCCAGACTACATTATTTCTGGGAGCTGTACTAGACGTTTGGTCTGGTCCTTCTGGTAACAACTCTTCTAAGTGTCTCACTTCAAGAGACACTTGCACACCCTTGGCTTCCAGGACAGATTGCCTACTTGCCAGCTTGTCTGAATAATAATCACACACTTATTTATGAACCTACATTTGCTCTAGCTGCTAGCACTCTAGACACACAACAGGCATACAGATCCCTTTGACCTATTCCAGTTGCTATAGTCAAACTCCCCTACATGCACATGTGCTGAGAAGAGAGGGTCCCTAAACCAGGAAAAGAGTTTAATGAGAAGAAAGGACAGACTGTCCTGACCAGGCACGGCCATACAAATATACTGACCAAAAACTGTTCAGAGGTAGCCAGTTCATTTTTTTCCCCATTATCCCTCTGTTTTCCTCTTGTTCCTCTTCTATCTACTTTAATCCTTTCCTTTTCCCACTCTAAGTACTTCATAAGTACCCCATAATAAGTTTCATGCAAACCCAGAGTTATAGGATCATAATGAGCTGCATTCCGCAGGGCAGCAAACCCCCAGTCTGCATGGTGCGCTGGACTCACAGTGTTGTATTTCACCAAGGCTACAACGCTGATGCTTTCCTGCATTACCTGGGGGGGGGGGGGGGGTAGGCAGGGGCTCGTGTCCCTGTCTGAGACACTGGGCTCCACCCATTGCCCTCTGCCTCTACACTCCTCAATGTGCGTGTCTGTATGGAGATCTGTCTTTCATGTCTGATCACTTTCCTGTGGTAGCCTTTGGAGTATTCAGGTTCCACCACCTGCTTACCTCCTTTCTGTGTCTGGAGATGAGCATCTTATAACAACTTAACAGCTGTATTAACCCTTCATTTTCTGGCCACGTTTTTAATTTATAGTATGACTACTAAAATTATAGGATGACTATGTTGAAATTAAAAACACATGGAACATGTAGAAGCCAACAGTCTTGAAGATCTGCTGGAACTTTCTCCCACCGAAATGACTGGAAATCATCCTAAGACACCTGTGTGTGTACTACAGAGACTACAATGTATTTGTACTCACATTGTACTGACAAAGTCAACATACTTTCAATGTTCTTTGTTTCAACCATTTCAATTAGAAGAATATGTCTCTCTGTCCCATTTTCTCTTTCTTAACATATCTGAAAGATATTTCTGTATATAATACAGAAAATAATGGTGTACATAAATCTAAAAATCTTATTATCAGAGGACAATAATAACAATTCATTGAGCCCCACATGGTTTTAATTTCAAAACATTTTAGACAATAAAACTCGAAATGAAATTTATGTGAGCCCAAAAACCCTCTTCCATGTATTTATTTATTTATTGGATCTCTTCCATAATTTCTTGCACTATCTTATAAACACAAACACACACAGGCAAAGTAATGTGGTGTTTGGCTAGGCTTCCCATAGTAATGCATTCCCATGGTTTGCTTTATGGACACAATGATTTACTGATGAATGTATTCAATAACTGAATGAAATTAATAGTTTATTGATTATAATTTGGGTTTAACCTAGCATGCCGCTAAGCACCACATAGTTGTTTGCTCACTCCCCCCAAGTAGGATGGGGGAGAGAACAGGAAAAAAGATAAAACTTGACATAACAACAGTTTAATAGGACAGAAAATTAAAACAATAACAACAGTAACAGTAATAGTGAAATATACAAAACAAGTGATGAACAATGCAATTGCTCACCACCTGCTGACCAATGTTCAGATAGTCCCCAAGAAGCCCACACATCCTTGGCCAACTCCCTCCAGTTTTTGTTGTTCTGCATGACATCATATTAATATACGGAATACCCCTTTGGTGAGTTTGTGTCAGCTGTCTTGGCTGCTGTGGTGGTTTTACTCGGGTGGGTGGCCAAGCTCCACCACAACTGCTCTCTCACTCCCCCTCCCCGAAGGGGAACAGGGAGAAAATAAAAAGGGCTCCAGGGTTGAGATAAGGACAAGGAGATTGCACAGTAATTACTGTGATGGGCAAAACAGACTCAGCATAGGGAGACAGTAAGATTTATTACCTATTACTAACAAGCTAGAGAAGTGAGAAACAAATGAAAGAAACCAAAAGCACCTTCCCCCCCTCATCCACCCTCTCCCACCTCCTCCCCCCGAGTGGTGCAGGGAACGGGGGAACGGGGGTTATGGTCAGTCTATAGCGCTTCTTCTCTGCTGCTCCTTCTTGGTCACTCTCGTCTCCTGTGCTGTGGGGTCCCTCCCATGGGATGCAGTCCTTGCTGAACTGATCTGGTGTGGGCTTCACACAGGCAGCAGCTCTTCCAGAACTGCTCCAGATATGGGTAAGTACCATGGGGTCCATCCCTCAGCTGATCCCTCAGTAAACTTCTCCAACCTGGGTCCTACACGGGCAGCAGCTCCTGCCAGGTCACCTGCTCCTGCGTGGTCTCTTCTCCACGGGCTACATGGCCCGGAATCTGCTCTGGCGGGGGTCTTCCACAGGCTGCAACCTGCCGGTGCAGGTCCACCTGCTCCACCGTGGTCTCCTCCATGGGCTGCAGTATGGAACCCTGCTCCACTGTGGTACTCCATGGGCTGCAGGGGGACAGCCTGCTTCACCATGGTCCTCACCAAAGGCCACAGGGGACTTCTGCTCTGGTGTCTGGAGCACCTTTCCCCCTCCTTCTTCACTGACCTTGGTGCCTGCAAGGCTGTTTCTCACTCCTCTTACTCTCCCACCTGCTGTGTGGTGCAGATTTTTTTTCCCTGTCTTAAATATGCTCTCACAGAGGTGCAAAACAACATCACTTATTGGCTCAGCTCTGGTCAGCAGTGGGGCCTTTACCAAACATGGGGCAGCTTCTCACTGAAGCCACTCCTATGCCCCCCTGCTACCAAAACCTTGCCACATAAATCTACTACAGCCAAGTCCCCTCCCAAATTCTTCTCAGCCTCCTCACTGGCAGGACAGAATAAGAAGCAGAAAAGTTCTTGACTCAGCAATATCACTGCTCAGCAATAACAAAAAACATCAGTACATTATCACCACTATTAATTAAAAATTCTAAATATGCCCTTGTGTGAGCCTCTACTAAGAAAATTAATTCTATCTCAGCCAAAACTAAAATATCAATGTGTTATCACCATTTTTTTGTCTCCTAAATCCAGACAACAGAAACATACCAGTCATTGTGAAGAAAATCTCAACTGAAACCAAGACAATATCTACCCCTTATACTATACCACTTACATCATGCTCAGGTCCCCAGCTTTCCAATATGTCCCAATTAATCACCACCTTTCCTGTCTTTTGATGTATGAGAATCCTTCCTCTAGTCTATGGGACATCCCTCTACAACATCCATTGATTTTCTTTAGTCTATGGCTTTGGGTTCCATCTGTCATACAAGCCCTTCAGGGCAGAATCATAGAAGAGATGGTGTATTGTTGCATAATGAGGCCAGCTCTGGTTCCATCACCACTGCATTTCTTTGATTTTATCACTGTTGCAAATTGAATGGTTCCATCAACATTTATTTTTCATTAATCTGTATGAATGTTACTGAAATGTCATTGATATGGCATACAGAAACCATAGTCGTGGTGACATACGGTATTATATAACAATATTTTAAAATTCAAAATACTGGCTATTCTCACCTGACATCAAATCCCCTTAACATGTACATTGGACTTCCCCATCCTTCTACATTGCCCACCAAGTGCACCCAGGTCCTTGAGCAAAAGGAATCATATGGATAGTTTTGCTTTTGCCCAAAACAGGAATAATCCAGACTGTCTTCCCCAGCATGATGGTTTTGTTATTGTTGTTGTTGGTTTTTATGTTCATAGCAGGGACTTGATCCCCTTTAACAGTACTTAAAAGTTTTGATTGGGTAGGGCAAGTTTGATTGGCAGAACCTCTAGTATTGCTCAGTTAAGTGGCTTTTGCTAAATGTGTATCCCAATGTTTGAGTGTCCCAACACCCATCACTTTCAGTGGAGTCTTTAAGAGGCCATTGTATTGTTCAGTTTTCCTGGAGGCTGGTGCGTGATAGGGGATGTGACATGCTCACTCAATGCCAAGCTCTTTGGCCTAGTTACCTATGAGGGTGTTTCAGAAATGAACACTGTTGTCAGACTCAGCTCTTTCTGGGGTACCATGTCACCATCAGATTTGCTTTTCAAGGCCCAAGAAGATAGTGTTCTGTGTAGTAGAATGGGGCACATGATGTTTCCATCCGTCTAATCTTTGCTTCCACATTTGTAAGCACATGATATTTGACATGGTGGGTTTATGGGACTGTGATGAATCACCGGGGCTCCCCATTTTTGTATTTCAGCCATCATCCTCCATACCAGAAAGGCTTTAAACCCTTGGCTTGCTTGATTGTAACACGTTTCACATTCATGGATAACCTTTGCAATAGTGTCCATAATCAAGTCCTCCTCTCAATCACAAACCTATCTGCATGTCTGTATATTGCACCTCTTCCTTAGAGTCCTGAGGCGTCATTGTCTGATCTATAAATAACTCACCCTTATGTTGCAAGTCCAGACCCACCTGGGCCACTTCAATCTTAGTAGCCTGATCCACCTGCTGGTTGTTTTGATGACTTTACATGAAAATCTATGTGGCATAGTTTCACAACCAGGTTCTCTACCCAGGAAGCAATACCATGCCACAGCGCAGCAGCCGAGGCAGGTTTGCATCTGTGATGCCAGCTGTTCTGTTCCCACTCAATGTGCTCAATGGATTAAAGAACCTGAAAGGATTTCAGAAGTTGGGCTGAAATGAAAGAGTAGGGCTGAATGAAGTTAAAAGATTAGACTGACTGTAGATACCTGTACATGACTATAGTCTAACAAGCAGAATATGCAGGAAAAGGAAAGGAAAAAAGAAAAAAAAAAAATGCAATTAATTAATCCAATTTAGTATCTGAAAAAGAAAGTTTGCTCTTGGTTTGTTTGTTTATAGTAGAGAAGTTCCTTCTCCCCAGACAATGATGAAATTTATGCCATTAAGAAATGAAATGAAGTCACTCAGTTGCAGTGACTTTTGAACACTATGAGAGGATGTTGAAGCCATAGGCATGCTGAACATTCCCGCATTTCTCCAGCCCTCAATTACTGTTCACTCATTTTAGCATCTTTTATCACTGGGAAGAAGTTTATGTTCTTAGATGTATTGCTTTGTTAGACTGAAGTGTTCACATTGGGATCATTATTACATTTAAATTGCTCCACCATTACAACTCTTCAGGATCTCCAAAGATAATTTTTAACAGAAACACCTTAGATTAGAAATAGAGATTATTTGTTTTTATTTTAGCTTTGGTGATTGCTGTGTCTTTATTGCAACCTGGGACTATCTTTTGTTCTGTTCACTTAGCATATTATATTTGCTGTTGGTTTTTTCATTTATTTAAATCTTGCACAAGTTCTGTTAGTAATTCAGCAATGGTGCTGAATTAAAGATAGAGATGTAAAACATTTCTTGCATTACAGTGACCAAGTCAGTATATGCTATGTGCAATGCATTCAGGCTAACATGTCTAAGGATAATTATAAGGATAATAATACCTTTTCCTACTGTTAATGAAGTATTCTAAATGTTAGAATGGTAATTTACTGCAGAGTAATTATCCCTAAAAGGCTTGATATGTTTCTTGAGTAATAGGGCTAACTTTTAACTATTGTATTCATTCATTTATGCGTTATGAAAATTCATAATGTATTTCCAGTGCAAAATCATGTTCCCACAAAAAGCAAACCTATAGGCAATTCTTTAAAAAGCAGCAACCACAGATTTTGTAAATTTAAGTGTACAAGGGGACATAGTGGCTAGAAAAAAAGTAAAAGAACACTCAAAGTAAGTAAGTAAAAAATATAATCTCTCTCTCAAGTGCGATGAAAGGAAGTAGTGGAAATGCATTGGGAAAACATGCTACTGTAATAAAGAGCACTTCCTCCTGATATTAGGGGCAAATTTCAAAAGCTTGTATACAGATTTCATGATAGCTTATTCTCAGAGACTGAAGTTGATACTGTAGAGGATCAAATAGCTTAACTTAGGTACTAGTGGGTAGGTGCTCAGAAATCCTTCAGAGTGATGGACAGCCTTGAAGATGCATGGTGCATTACTTGCCTATTATAACAGGCTGACAAGCCTGAAACTGTAGTCCTTAGTCCTAAATAAGTCCAAACAGCGATTATGCATTGCACAGGTAATATTCACTTGCTGATATTTCTTCTGAATCTCCTGACAAGGTCTAGTTTGTTGTAGATCTCTTCATGGTATAAGCCTCGATACTGGGGATGAGATTGTGATTCTCAGAATGCCTTGATATAAAACTAACAGTCATCTTTAAAAATCACATTCCCTTATTTATACTGTTTACATATCCCATATATCTTGCGTAAATTAGACATGAAATTACATGATTATTAATATTATTCAGAAACCAGTGCAATGACAAGAGTTTTGTAATCCTCAAGAAAAAACGATGTATCAAATTGAAATGTATTAACTGAACTCATTAAATGCTTTCCATTCACTCAACTTTGCTATTTTCATAAGTGCTGTACTGAAACACACTGAACATGCATATTTACATAAAAGATAATCAGTTTAATTAATTTACTTTCCTTTTTTTTTCTCTCTCTCTCTCTTTTTTTTTTTCTTTTGAATGGTAGATCAAAGGAAAATTGCAGAATATCAGGTGCAGCCTCTCCTGAAAAGTATCTTACCAAGTCATCCTGAAACGGCGTCTCTCAGAAAAAGGTCAAGGACAGAAGGAAGCAGTGAGTATGCAGTATGGAAGCAATCAACCCTTACATTCATTTAAAAGCAGGACACCTTTAAAGAACCATTAACAGTTTGTCACAAAGTCAGCGGATCTGATTCTCTTTTCACTGGCACAAATATTAATTGGGAGTAACTCCAAGTTCATGAATTAAGTTTTATTGCCAAAAATGTCAATGTATGATGAGCCTAGAGGACAAAATTGTCAACTGGTTTCTGTTTGCATAGATTCATTATCACAAGCCAAGACAGACAAGCATATGTACATGCTCAAGTTAGCATGCACATGTATGTACTGGTCTAATTAATCTATCTTCTTTTTGTCTATCAATGTCCTAATATAATGAAGTTTCTGAAAGCAGGAAGTTCACTTAACATCTGATTATTTTTAAAGACTTAAATTTGTCTGAAAATAAGTATATTTATGAAAGGAGTTTTAGATTAAAAATATGTAGGTTTTTTTTTTCATGATTTTGATGTGTTCTAATTCTGCTTTATGTAGTGTACTTACAAAAATTTACCCAATTTATTTCCAGTTATTGAATGTAAACAGAACTCTCACAGAACACTTCTAAATATGTTCTTTTCCCTCTGCCCTATTTGTGTGACTGTTGTTTTACATAGAATCATAGAATATCCCGAGTTGGCAGGGACCCATAAGGATCATCAAGTCCAACTCCTGGCACTGCACAGGTCTACCCAAATGTTTAGACCATGCGACTAAGTACATAGTCCAATCGCTTCTTAAATTCAGACAGGCTTGGTGAAGTGACTGCTTCACTGGGGAGCCTGGAAGAACCTCTTCCTGATGTCCAGCCTAAATTTCCCCTGCCTCAGCTTAACACCATTCCTGTGGCTCCTATCACTGGTGTTTACAGAGAATAGGTCACCTGCCTCTCCACTCCCCCTCACGAAGAAGTTGTAGACTGCGATGAGGTTCCCCCTCAGACTCCTCCAGGCTGAACAGGCCCAGTGCCCTCAGCCACTCCTCATATGCCTCTAGGCCCTTCGCCATCTTCGTCACCCTCCTCTGGACACGCTCCAACAGTTTAATGTCCTTTTTGTACTGTGGTGCCCAGAACTGCACACAGTACTCGAAGTGAGGCCACACCAGCACAGAGTAGCGTGGGACAATCACCTCCCTTGACTGACTAGCAATGCCGTGCTTGATGCACCCCCAGGATACGGTTGGCCCTCCAGGCCACCAAGGCATGCTGCTGGCTCATATTCAACTTGCTGTCAACCACAACCCCCAGATCCCTCTCTGCGGGGCTGGTCTCCAGCATCTCATCACCCAGTCTGTATGTAAAGCCAGGGTTGCCCAGTCCCAGGTGCAGGACCCGGCACTTGCTTTTGTTAAACTTCATGTGGTTGGTGATCGCCCAGCTCTCCAGTCTGACCAGGTCACTCTGCAAGACCTTTCCACCCTCATCCGAGTCCACAACTCCTCCAAGACTGGTGTAATTGGCAAATTTGTTCAGAACACCTTCTAGTCCTACATCCAAGTCATTTATAAAAACATTGAAGAGGACTGGCCCTAAAATGGAGCCTTGAGGGACCCCACTAGTGACTGTTTGCCAGCCAGATGTGGCCCCATTTACCTTTTGAGCCCTGCCCGTCAGCCAATTGTTCACTCATCATATGATGTTTTTGTTAAGTTGCGTGCTGGACATTTTGTCCAGTAGGATCCTATGGGAAACTGTGTCAAAAGCCTTGCTGAAGTCCAAGAAGGTCATATTAGGTGGTTTCCCTTGATCAACTAGATGGGTGACCTTATCATAAAAGGAAATCAAATTTGTTAGGCAGGACCTACTCCTCATGAACCCATGTTGGCTGGGACCAATGACCGCATTGTCCCCCAGGTGCACTTCAATAACTTCAAGAATCATCTTCTCCACAATTTTTCCAGGCACTGACATGAGACTGACAGGCCTGTAGTTGCCAGGGTCTTCTTTCTTACCCTTCTTGAAAATTGGCACAACATTTGCCAGCTTCCAGTCTACTGGGACCTCTCCAGATTCACAAGATTGATGAAAAATAATTGGGAGAGGTCCCGTGATGACATCAGCCAGCTCTTTAAGCACCCTGGGATGAATCCCATATGGACCCATGGACTTATATGTATCTAGGCAAAGCAGCAAATCCCACACATGTTCAGGGGCAGTTGGGAGTTTGTCATTTCCACCATCATGGTCCTCCAGCTCAGGGCACCCTGGGTCCCAAAGCCCATCATCAGTGTTGAAGACAGAGGCGAAGAAGGCATTAAATGTCTCTGCTTTGCCTATGTCATTGTCTGTGAGGTCACCTTCCCCATCAAGTGGCAGACCTATGTTTTCTTTGGTTCTCCTTTTTCTGTTCACATACCTAAAAAACCTTTTTTTTTATTATCTCCCACAGACATGGCCAGCTTCAACCCTAGTTGGGCTTTGGACACACAGATTTTCCCCCTACAAACACAAACAGCACCCCTGTATTCCTTCCTCATCACTTGACCCTCCTTCCAGCAGTCGTACACTTTCTTTTTTCACCTAATTTCCAGTAGAAGATCCCTGGCCAGCCAGGCCGGCTTTCTGCCCCACCTGCCTGACTTACAATACTTTGGAATTGCCTGATCTTGTGCTTTTAGGAGGCAAGCTTACCTTTGGCATGATCAGATTTGTATAAACAAAGTTGCAAGGGTCAGGCCCCCAGAGAGTGAGAAGCAGTAACACCTTAATGACAGACATCTCATGTGTCTCTCTAGGGCACATATGTATATGGTAAGGTGTGGTGCTCAAGAATTCAAAACTAGAATCACAGAAATTCCCAGGCGGCTTTTGAAGATCTCCAAGGAGGGTAACTCCACAACTTCTCTGGGCAACCTGTACCAGTGCTCCAACACCTGCACAATTAAGTGTTTCCTGATGTTTAGAGGGCACCTCTTGTGTTCCAGTTTGTGCCCATTGCCTCTTGTCCAGGCACTGGGCACACTGAAAAAAACCTAGATCCATCTTTTTTGTACCATCCCTTCACGGTTTTATACACATTGATAAAATCCTTTCTGAGCCTACTCTTACCCAGGCTGAACAGGCCCAGTTCTCTCAGCCACTTCTCATAAGAGAAGTGCTCCAATCCCTTAACCATCTTTGTGGTCCTTTGTTGGACTCTCCAGTATGTCTGGCTTCATGTTGTACTGGGGATCTCAGAACTGGACACAGTACTTCAGGTGCACCCTCACCAATGTTAAGAGTCACATCTCTTGTCCAGGTGGAACCCCTAGGTTCTCTGCTCATTACTGGCCTCCAGCTAGACTTTTGCACCACAGACCATTATTGCCTACAGTGTTCTGGGACTAAACTATTCTCAGTACACAGCTCAATTGCTGCAGACAATACTTTTAATAGACAGAAATGCTAACTACTATTAAAATGATTAAATGATTGTTTTATTTGTTAATTACTAAAGAAAAGTCAAAATTTGACAAACTTTTTTTTTTTTTTTTTTTTTTTTTTTTTTTTTTTTTTTACTATATATGTAGTGTCTGGAGTTCTATGAAATATACCTGCCATCTCTGTAACTTACTGTAGAGGTTTTGTTCTTGTTTCACAGTGAAAGTTCTCATGTAAACCTACACCTGAAAAGCAAAACTATTCACAAAGCTTGGGGGTGGGGTGGGGGGCACTGAGACCTGCAGTTGGATGGAAGTGATGAAACACAAACAATGAAAAAAACAGTTTTATAATAAACATACACTCAAACATCATTGGTAAAATGTATCCACATCTATGTAATACCAGGGAATAGTTTACTTTTTATGTCTACTGTTCATTAAAAGCATCTGGTGTAAAAGGAAAAATATAGTCAAATTCGTTAAATAATTTGATATTTGATAATTTGGTATTTTATCAGAAATACCACTTTTTTATCTTTTTAATAATCTTATTTTGCTTATTGTTTAATAAACCAAATATGTTGTTGACCTATAGTCATCTTTTTTTCCAGAAGAAGTTGTCATTTGAAGAAAAAGGAGGAGCTTCTTACTAACTAAATTTGGAAGTCAAAGAACTGCAGCTAGAAAATGAGCATAGACATACTGCTCATTTTTTCTCTCATGAAGAGAAATCATCACCTCCAGGTATTGAAGGTGATGGAAGAGATTAAACTTCTAATTTATACATCTCACATCCAAGACAAGCATGATGAATTCCTTTCTCAGTATTGTCAGCTGCCTTGGAATCTCTACATGTTTTGGCATGATGCAAACACCATGCTAGAGCATATATCATTATGTTCCATGCAAAAGCAATTATGTCTAGGCCAGTGTGCTAGATACACTGATGTGAGACATGAAACAGTATTAAAAATAATGGTGTATTTTGTTTTGTAGTTCTGTAACACATTAATCTTGTATATGTTCAGTTGCTAAAGAACTGACTGAATATAAATGTAACATAATTGCCCCTTTCAAACATAAAACTGCAGTGAGTATAATCTTTATGCGATCATCTTAATTCTAAGCCTAAGCACTTTGAAGTACCAGATGTATTTATTTATTTTTAAATAAAGCATAGTATTAGGATTCCAATGACTTTTTATTCTTGTAAATAATTTACTAAATAATTTTATTCTTAATGAAGTACAGACTAAAGATGCATTTGGGGGCTGATGATAAGGCAGTGAAAGGAAGCTCTGTGTTTCACAGGGTGCTCCTCAGCCTAGCTCTGACCTCTGTGGGTGCAGCTTTGGGCATTGCCTTGATGAGAAACTGCACAGCAATGTGCGCTTGTTCTCTGCTTCCACCTCTGTTTCTGAAACTGCATGGTTGTTTCTTGCTGCAAATATCTGTTGTTATGTACTGTGTGGTATTCCCAAGTCTGAAGTAGATTATTGAATAGGCAGTGAAAGTATATTTTCTTACATCAGGAAAGCACTTATAACCAAATTCTGTACTACCAAAGCAGATGTTCTTATGGATTATCTGCTTACTCTCTTGGACCTGATGGAAAGTTTTGCAAGCTATAAATATTCTTTGACCTGTCAAAATAAGTATTAAAGTTAAACATATCTGAATTTATCTGCGGGAGTGATGCTGTGGGAATTATCTTGAACTATCCTTTGTACTAGTGGTCTACTACATTGACCTAGAATGCTACAGACCTCACTGAGACTCTGGGAGATGCAGCGTTTCAGCTGCATTGAGCTCATTACAGAACTGTAGGGTAGAAACTCCTGTTGCTTTCCAAAAACTCACATTGCCCTCAAAGGGACATGAACTTTTTTTTTTTCAAGGTACAGGTTATACAAGGAAAAATAAGCAAGAAAGTGGAGACTCTAATACTTAACCTAAAGATATGCTTGATCAACAAAAATGTTTCAAAACAATTCTTGTATTTTAAGCAAGCTTTACTGAAACTTGTTTCATACTATTTTTTTTCTAATAGTTTTTGGTATGGCTTATCAGCATTATTTTTAATAGAGAAAAATGACATATGCTCAATACTCCCAAGCTTTTTGTCTTTTTATTTAATTTTTGAAGTAAGCATTGTCATAGATCAGATTCTAATTTTCTTTTTTGCTCCCAATGCTTCACAAAATCTTAATTCCAAGAACCTTGCTTCCACATGAAAGGCATTTTTAATATTAATGCAATTCAATGAAAATTTACTTTAAAGGTTAAATGTTACTGCTTACTGAGTTCCTGGTAGGATTCAAGTAGTGGAACAAAATCCCACAGAATAAATTTAAAGAAGGATAAACTCTTATTTGATGTGAACAGCATTTTTCAATGTAATGCCATTAGAACTAAGGAAGCATAAACAAAACTCTTAAGATTGGAGACATACACTAAGATAAATTAGACAAATATTGTTATTGTTCACTTGGCTTGCCATGGTAGTAACTTAATTACTATTTGATAGGAACAGTAGATTATATATATATATATATTTATATATTAAATAACAATGTAGGTACTGTAGTATAGATATGTATTCATACAAATATATGGTACAGGTACATCCTCTTAATTGCAAATAGGTATTAAAGGTTTATTGTGCCAAGCTAATTATCCTTCTTTTGTTTTCTTAATTAACTTGAATTTGGGCACATATTACTGTAGTAGTAATATTTAGGTGAGAACATGCTACTTAAATTGTGTTAATTAATGCTACTTTGTCCATTGAATGCTAACAATCAGATATTAGACATAACATTTTAAAACTTGCTTGAAGGTAATAATACATACAAACAATAATAGCCATCCCAGGTCAGAATAAAGATCTGTCATGGCAGTTCTTACCCTTCTGGTGTGGTTTTTGGTCCTTCCAAAACATCTTCTCAGTAAAGACCTCATGCATTGGAGTAAAGACCATAGCTTTCCTCTCTGCTAAGTTTTAGGAGCAAGAGCTTTATGGCTATATGGTACCAAAGAAAGAAAAGAGCAAACACAAGTCTTGGAACAGGGAAAGAAATTGCTACAGCTTCCTAAACAAATGCAGACAGAATAAAAATGGATTTGTTTATTTCTGCACTGTGGCAGCATTTTGCAATCACTTCTGACAGGTGTACAGTCTCCATCAAAAAGAGCTTCCAGTTCTCTAAATCATTGTCTTTGAATTAGGTGTTTATTTTTTGGTCTTTGCCATACTTTAGGTGGACATTTCTGACCTAGGAAGTCCTTTTTCAGTTACATAACGTATGTCTCACTTTTTTAAGGGATTATATGGATAAATCATATAAAATAGTAAAAGTAACAGATATATATGAAGTTATGAATTATATAGTGCTTCCTGCCTCAGTAATGAGTGATACAAAGGAACCAACACTTAAGAAATGACAGGAAATTAGTGTTGCTTTTTAACTATGCTTTTTTACTATGCATTAGTAAAAGCATTTTAACTAAATGCTTTTTAACTATGTCCTTATATACTTATATATATATTGAATAGTTATGCTGTCATAACACCTGGGCTGATTGGAAATACATAAATTCTTCCCGGTTTTGATTGATATACTTCTATTCTCATACAAATTATTTGTCAAGAATGTTAGAACATTTTTTTGATTTTAGGACACACAGAAAACATGTCCAATTTCAAGTTAATATGAGAACATTTTCCCTGAAACATTTGCAAAAACTATTGTGAATTATGCACAGCTCTAACTGTAGGAAGTAAAGGTTCAACACAACCATTTTCAATTTAAGTGCAATGTTCTTTAACTTAATACAGTACAATGTGAAACAAAGTACTCGGTCCAATCAAGAAGAATAACAGGTATGTTAACTGATATAAAATTCAGGCTAAGAGAAAAACAAGTTATGTTGGTTAAGAAAATGATTAACAGACTTCTGCAAAACTCACACAGTATAATTTGGGGATGGGGAAATGTTTTATGTTTTAGATAAATGTTCACCAAGGTTAATCATTCCTGTAACTGTTTTGTCTTTGTTTGCTTTTAGAGCAGGCAATCACTCAGAAAGCCATGTTTACATTTTCACCCAGAATGTTTTGGGTTGGAAGGGACCTTAAAGATCATACAGTACCAATTCCCCTGCCATGGGCAGAGACACCTTCCAGTAGACCAGCTTGCTCAAAGACCCATCCAGCCTGGCCTAAAACACTTCCAGGGATTGGGCATCCACAGCTTCTCTGGGCAATCTGTGCCAGTGCCTCACCATCCTCTGAATAAAGAATTTCTTCCTAACATCTAATCTAAACCTACCCTCATTTATTTTAAAACCATTACTTCTTGTCTCAAAAAACAGCTGGAACTCAGCACTAACAACAAAATGAGGAGAATCTCCATCGTTTATTGGATTTGAGGGGAAATGTAGTGAAAGATGTTGAGGATGAAGCTGAGGTACTTTTTTTTTTTTTTTTTTTTTTTTTTTTTTTTTTTTTTTTCCCTCTATCTTTATTAGTAAGGCCAATTGGTCTCAGAATATTCAGCCCCCAAGCTAGAAGTTAGTGGTAAGGAACAAGATGAAGCCCCTATAACCCAATGGGCAACTGTCCCATTACATCATTTGCCCATTCACAAGTCTATGGGTCTAGATGTGATTCATCCAAAGGTACAGAAGGATCTGACAGAACTGCTCTCCAAGACACTTTCAATCATTTACCAGCAGTTCTGGCTAATAGTGGAGGTCCCACACGAACAGAGGTTACTGAATGTGACTCCAGTCTACAAGAAGGGCAGGAAGGAGGATCTGGAGAATTACAGGTCTGTCAGTCTGAGCTCAGTACCAGGGAAGGTTATGGAGCAGATCATCTTGAATGTCATCACACAGCACGTATGGGACAATCAACTGATCAAATGCAGCCAGCATGGGTTTATGAAAGGCAAATACTGCCTGATTAACCTGATCTCTTTCTATGACAAGATGACCCACACAGTAGATGAGGAAAAGGCCATGGATGTTTACCTCAAGTTTAGTAAAGTGTTTGACAACATTTCCCACAGTATTCTCCGGGAGAAACTGGCTACTCACATCCTGAACTGGCATCTTCACCCAGTTCACTGAGTTAAGAACTGGCTGGATGGGCAGGTTCAAATAGTCACTGTGAACTGTGAATTAATCCACTTGGTGACTGGTCACCCACCAGTGTCATTCCACAGGGCTGAGTTTTGTTTAAATTTTTTATCAATGATCTGGATGAGAGGATAGAGTGCACCCTCAGTATCCTTGTAGACAATACCAAGTTAAGCAGGACTGTTGAGCTCCTTGAGGGTACAAAGAGGTTACAAAGGGATCTAGTTAGGCTGGATCAATGGGCCGAGTCCAATCACACGACATTCAACAAAGGTAAGTATCAGGTCCTGAACTGGAGTCGTAAAAACCCAGCAATATAGGTTTGTAAAAGAGTGGCTGGAAACCTGCCCAGCAGAAAATGATGTGGGGGTGTTGACCAACAGCTGTCAGAATATGAACCAACAATGTCAAACAGCAGTGTCAGCAGGTCAGCAGGACTTGGGAAGTGACTGTCTCTCTGTGCTTGATACTGGTAAGACTACACCTTGAATGCTGTGCTCAGTTTTGTGCCCCTCCAAACAAGAAAGATAGTGAGTTGCTCGAGTGTGTGCAGAGAAGAACAACAAAGCTGATGAAAGGAATAAAAAACAAAATTTATGAATTTTGGCTTAGGCAACTTTTTTTTGTTGTTGTTGTTCTTTTTGTTTGTTCATTTGTTTGTTTGTTTGCTTTTTAGTCTGAAGAAGAGCAGACTCTACAACTACCTAAAAGGCTGAAATGAGGAACATGTGTGGGTAGTTAGGGTCTGGCGGCCGGAAGATGTCGTGCTGTACGGAAAGGTGGAGCCCGTCCCTTGACGGACAGTAGCGTGTGGTCTGTGATGTAAGCAAGCGGAAGTGACGCTATGGGCCTCGGGTATATAATGCCATGTGACTCGACAATAAACGCCATTTGCCATCCACCACATTGGTGTCTGTGAGCCGATGGACCGAGCGGCCTGGGGTTGGTCGCCGTGCCGTTCCTGAACCAGGTCGCCACTGCCCCCTGAAGGCAACAAGTGGTGCTGAAGCCCGGGAAAACTCCTGGATTCGGGTGAACGGCGGCCGGAGCGGCCGGACCAGCCCGGTGGGGAGGACGCTCCCGGACCAACAAGGAAGATGGAAACCCTTGTGAAGGTCGTATCAGAGTTGTGGAAGCTATGGGGTGGCTCAGCTGAGGAAGCCAGGGGTGCTGGTGGGGAACCAGAGTCTGAGGAAATCTGGGAGAGACCAACGCCATGTGCGCCCCAGTACGGCGCCGAACTAGAAGACGAAGAGTCGGGTGAAGAAACCTCCGGCGGGAACGGGGATGAAGTGCTAGGTTTTACTAACACGTGGAAATGGGGGAAAGAGAACGGCTGTGGGGACAACTGGGGAGGAGGTAGAAGCGCGAGAGAGGGGCAGAGAGCCGATCGGAACAGCCATCTGAAAAAACGCTCTGGTGAGGCAAACACCTCGCCGAGAAGGCGGGGCGAGCCACGAGGGAGAGAGCGGCCCGCCCAAAGGGGTGGGGGGCGGGGCCGGAGCGGGGAGCGGCCCCCCCGCAAGGCTAGTGGGCGGGGCCCGAACTCGATGGGAGGGTACTGGAACTCGGAGGTGAGCAGGCAGCCGAACTCCGACTCCGGATCAGATACAGATTCAAATTCGGAGGAGGAAATGGGGACACATAGCAAAAATATCCCCATCCGAAATAAAGCAGCACTGCGAGGGGGAGAAATTCCTCTCTCGGATTGGAGGAAAATTAAGATTGCGTGTGCCGTCTGGGCTCTTTTGGCCATGCTAGCATTCCCAGTCTGGGTGACAGATGGGGGGCAGAGGGTTCACTCACCAATAAACCCTAAGGATGTACAAGCGATTGTTAAAGCCATTGCAGATAAAGGGCTTCATTCTGCAATGGTCTCCACCCTCATAGATGGTGTTTTCAGGGGAGACAATATGCTCCCGTTTGATATAAAACAAACTTGTAGACTGGTCTTTGATGGGGGGGGGATGATCACTTTTAAACAAGAACGGGAGGACAACTGTATGAGACAACTGGCCCAAGTTACTGGGGCAGATCAGCCACTATATGGCTCTAGCGTGCAGCAGCTAATGGGTGTGGACCCAACAGTGATCACCCCCCAGGCGCAAGCCCAGGGCCTGTGGGCCCATGAAGTTATGGCAACTCGTGCAGACAGAGAAGCTCCAAACAGCCAACGCCCCAACTTCCAGTGGAAAATGCTGCCTCAAGGAATGATCAACTCGCCTACTGTCTGCCAGATCACAGTGGATCGGGCGCTGGCGCCAGTTCAGTGCAGTGACCCGACCGTGACTCAGAATAAAACTAATGAAAACTGAGTTTCTGTTCACAGGAATGGATCATCGGACACCCCTGTAACCTGTATACCCCGGTGACAAGAGAAGACAATAAGTCATCAAGTGTCCTGTCTAAGCCTGAGAGTTCCACACTGGCAGAACCCAGACGACAGCGAAGCGGCCTCTGTGGGTGGGGGCCGGTGATGCCTTTGTATGATCTTATCTTTGGACCTTGTATACCAAATAAGCTTGTGTTGTTTGTTAAAAGTTGGTTAGAGAAAGTTAACATTATGTTGGTAGAACACCAACAACTACTTTAAGAGTGTATTTACTCAGGGTTACCAGTTACCTTCTAGTTTTCTCCTGGTTATTGTGCTTTATGTTTTTTATTTAAGTTATGATGCCTACATCTTAAGATTGTTATATTTTAGCTAATTTGGTTGTGCATAGGGAGGGGGGAAATGTGGGTAGTTAGGGTCTGGCGGCCGGAAGATGTCGTGCTGTACGGAAAGGTGGAGCCCATCCCTTGACGGACAGTAGCGTGTGGTCTGTGATGTAAGCAAGCGGAAGTGACGCTATGGGCCTCGGGTATATAATGCCATGTGACTCGACAATAAACGCCATTTGCCATCCACCACATTGGTGTCTGTGAGCCGATGGACCGAGCGGCCTGGGGTTGGTCGCCGTGCCGTTCCTGAACCAGGTCGCCACTGCCCCCTGAAGGCAACAAACATGTTTGTCTGTTTTCTCAGGTGACAATGGTTAGAATGCAAGGAAAAGGCCTTAAGTTGCACGAGGAGAGGTTTAGATTGGGTATTAAGAAAAATTTCTTCTTGTAGAGGATGGCCAAGCATTTCAGCAGGCTGCACAGGGAGTACTCCATCCCTGAGGTACTTAATGGACATGTGGATGTGGCACCAAGGGATATGGTTTAGTGATGGCACGGCACTTGGTAGGTCCAGTTGATGGTTTGACTTAATGATCTTGATGGTCTTTTCCAACCTAAATGATCATATTATTTCAGGTAGAAACATGTCAATTGTCCCTTTTGATAGGAGCACACAGTTAGAATAAACAATGTACAACATAAAACTGTTCTCCAAAGAGTCTTTGCAATCTAAATTTCATTTCTGTCACAGTGGTGAAGTCCCCCTCACATAAAGTCATGTCAGAGGATACGTCTAGAACATGACTTTACAGAGAGCTGTCCCTATAATGTCTTTGTGATGGTCTTTCAAAATCAACAACATATAAAGCTGTAAATTTAACAAAACAATAAATATTCAGCATTGTTATCCATAAATCTTATATTGATGTTATTTACAGTCTTGACGTGAATTGAATATATGACACAATAGGCAGGAAATCCAAACCCACAAACTACATATTAAACTGATTTCTACCCTATATATATCTCTAGTTCATTGTAAAACACCAGTCATGACATGGAAAACTTTGTAAGACAGAAGATGGCAAATGTAAAAAGGAATTTCCAGTGTATAAAATAGTTTATCAATGGCTCTTAGATTACAGGATGAAGCTGTCTTTCACTAGTTTCCAGACTGATGACTGTGTCCCACTAGTCAAAAGAACCCTCTGGAGCCTTCTTTGCTGTTTCATCTCATGGAGCAAAGACATATCTTTCAATATTGAGACTGGGATTCAATCTGACTGTGATCCTTACAGAATATGACCTCATTTTAAATGAGCAGATCCTAACTGACAAATGTAGGATTGATGAAGATGAAAACACAAAGGTGGTGAACAGCATTATGAAAAATAAGTATAACTGGAGCATATGTTTTAAAGTTTTTGTGCACCATCTGTCTCTTCTCATTTGAATTTACCCTTTGTCACCCACATGAGCCAAACAGAACGGGATCAGACTTTGGTCTCCAGAGTCCTTCTTGACAGAGAAAATGGTTAGCAAAGGGAACTGTATGTCTTTGAGCCCCTCTAACTCATGTCAGCTTACACAGACTGCCTGTACATTTCATTACTGCTTTAATCCTCAGTGTATTTTCGGAAGTGATGCCTTAACTCTGGGTTGCAGTTTAGTTATTTAGGGCTTTTCTTAGTAAAACCTACCTGGAAATGTGTCAGACATCAGATTTTCTCCTTTTCACAAAGACGGTAATGCTCTTGGATCCTCTTGTGGAAACAGTCTACCTAGCTTCTAGAAAATAAGTTATTCACCCTCCAGCAATCTCTACAGCATTGACAACATATTAATGTCATATTTGGACAACTATAAACAATTAGAGATATTTATATATGTATTTATTTACATCTTATTATGCTTTGCCATTGAAAGACAAAGAAGTTCTAGTTTTCTATTCCTGAAAGGAAGTGTTTTTTCCTCCTAGATCCAAGGATGTTGCACATGAAGTGGATAATATCCCATTCATATAGACATGGAGTCTATCTAAGCCTACATAACCATGCATTCACAAAGGTTTGTGATCTTTCAACATCAGAGATTTCTCATGCTTTAAAAGCTAAGTATTTAGGGTATCTGGTGTCACAGGAGACATACATGTACACAGCTTGTGGCCCAAATGGTCAGTGAGTCTGCAAAGACCTGAAGATTGTAAGCACTAATCACTGAGGATACCCATTGAATGGTGCTAAAGAAAACCCACAGAACAAATCCAGAAAATCTATACCAACAAACACTCTCAACAATTTGTTGATATGTTTTTGTCTAAATTTTAAGTACAATGATGACCAGTAAAGTATCACAGAATCATGAAATATCCTCAGTTGGAAGGGACTTACAAGGATCTTCAAGTCCACTTCTGGGTCCACTCAAGACCTCCCCAAAATCAGACGATATGTCTGAGAGTTTTGTCCAAATGCTTCTTGAATTCCAGCAGACTCAGTGCTGTGACCACTTCCTTAGGGATCCTGTTCCAGTGCCCAATTACCCTTTCAGTGAAGAGCCTTTTTAGGATTTCCAACCTGAACCTCTCCTGTCATGGTTCCATGCCATTCAGTCGGGTCCTGTCACTGCCCCCAGAGAGCAGAGCTCAGCACCTGCCCCTCTGCTCCCCTCATGGGAGCTGCAGGCCACCATGAGGCCTCCCCCTCAGTCTCCTCTTCTCTAGGCTGAAATATACTGAGGCAAACTTCAAGGGATAAATCTTCAGTCTTAAGTCAACTGAAAAGCATACAAAATAATGTAATAATATGTCCCCCAGAGCTGTCACATATAGGCAAGCAAGTCTTTGGATAGTCCCAGTGTTCTCTCTATTTTCAGATTTCAGAAAAGTACTGTTTTCTTCTCACAATTACTAAATCAAGTTCTGATCCTGGATAATGCCTATCTGTCTACTAAATGATCATTTTCAGTCTCCTGAATGTACACCACACAACCATCTCAAAGCTGCTTGCTTTTTCATTAGGCAGGTATATTTGCTATTCAGATACTGGGTGCAAGGTTTCTTCACACATGATAGTAGAACCCCAATGAAAAAGAAAATAAATGCTTACAACTTTTTTCCATATTTTTACACAAAACATTTGTGTGAGTCAGCACAGGTAGGCAGTAGGAAAAAGGATGGCCCCACAAATAAAATGTAAAGGGTAGATTTATTTTCATTACCTCACCAAACATGAGATTCCCAATGCAAGACTTGGGCAGAGGCACAGAAGTGGGGACACAGGCACTGCTAAGCTTGGTCCCTGGTAGAAGATCTCCCACATGCTTTCTTTGGTCTTCTCTGTACCAAGGCCAGGAACTCAAGCATGTCCTCCAAGTCTACCAAACACCTATGCTTTTTATGCGCAGATGCACTACTTGCCAAACACACAGAAAACAAACAGCAGTAGGTACAATTTGTGTTCTTTTTTATATTACGACTCCCCAGACTTTACGCATTCCCAGCTTCAAGGTCACTTGAGTGTATTTACAAACCTCCTTGCCAGTCTTCTGTTCTGAGTTCATCCTCCTTGCCAATCTTCTGCTTTTAACCCATTCCTCCCAACAACACCCTTCCTGAAAATTTTGTTATGAATGTACTAGGCTGATAGGACTGAGTCCTGGAACAGTATAAAGATGTTTTCTTTTCAATTATGAAGCCTTTTCAATTGTGAGGTCTTGGACATGAATCAAAAAAAAAAAAAAAAAAAAAAAAAAAGGAATATGATATTTTTTTTCATCATATAAAGGTAATTTAACTGGAGAATCTTTCCTTTTCTTCATCAGAAGCAATCCCAAAGTGGATATGGCAAGGCAGCAGTTCAAAAAACAGGGACTTTCCTAATGTAGTTGAGCACATGCTTAAAGATAAATTTCCCTCATGTAGAAATAATAATTTGAGAAGTAGCATGCTTTGGCAGTTATCTCAGATGCAATTGCATCAGAGCAGTTATACTGCAGCTTTTGCTTCAGTGCATCTCAGTTTTAGATAAACCAATTTGTCTAGACAAGCCCCAAGAGGTAACCATATGGTAAGCTTGTGAGGCTTATGAAGAGCATAGTGAAAGTCTCAAAAATTCAGGACATTCTTCAAGTGACAGCTGTGTCTTTATTTTTAATAGTCGTTGTTACCTGCATCATGAAATGCTCCAGGCTTCAGGTACTTTTTCTGCTTGTTTTTATGCTGTTCTACAAATTATTTTTGCATGTAAAACCAAGTATAAAGGAAGGTGAGTGACAAATAGGTATTTAATTTAGATAAAGGTAGTTAAATAAACTTTATTGTTACTAATGTTTGTATCTTAGAAATTATGATCTCTTTTAGACAAATTTATTTATTTATTTATTTTCCACCTATTACATGGAATATAAGAGTTAGCACCTAAAGAGCAATACAGTTTCTTGGTGAGAAATAATTAATTTAGAGATATTTATTGGCAGTAGTTCTTCAACACCTCACCCTAGGCCTTAAAGAAAGCTGTAAGAACATTATGCTCAACTTTAAATAGCAAAGATATGCTTTCTTGTCATAGAATCTTAGAATGGCTTGGGTTGGAAGGGACTTTAAAGATCATGTAGTTCCAATCCACCTGCCATAGGCAAGGTTGACATCCTCTGGATTAGCTTGGCCAAGGCCAACCTGGCCTTGAACTCACAGAATCACAGAATCACAGAATTTTCTAGGTTGGAAGAGACCTCAAGATCACTGAGTCCAACCTCTGACCTAACGCTAACAGTCCCCACTAAACCATTTCCCTAAGCTCTACATCTAAACGTCAACTCCTCCAGAGATGGGGCATCCACAATTTCTCAGAGCAACCTGTCCCATGTGGAATAATTGCCTAAGATGACATGAAAATTAAACTGATGTTCGCATTTTAAAGAAAAGGTACAACACGGAAAAAGCTTCCAAGGTGGAGCGTAGCTGCACTATGTAAAAATTCCAAGGCTTCCAACCTTAGAGGTTAGTCACACTGGGGGAACCTGGTGTGCTGATTCTAAGGAACAGTACGGAATGTAAAGTGGAGACACCACAGCTAGGCTCTGTGACAAGATAGGAACTTGATAGTTCTTGTGCACACTGAGACAGATAAGCTGCACATTTGCTACCCTGAGACAATGGCCTGTCATTTTTTTGACAAAATGTTTTACTCTAGAGAACTCTTCTCATTATAACATCATTATAATACCAAAATACACCTCCATCCCAGAAGCTACCTGCCTCCAAGGTGTGACCACCCCTCACTGAACATGTGCTGTAAATTTCTTGAAGCCTATACCTTTAACTGGAAGTGAGAAAACTTTACACCAATTGTAACCAAGATATGCACAACAGGAGTCACTCAAGCTCCACCTACAAGATAGAAAATAATATAAATTGGCATAAGAGAGAGGGGATGTGAGGGAAGATAACATCGCAACTTCTGGGATCAGTTGATGGGCTGAGTCTCTCCACCTAGAGCATTGGGGTACTTCTGAGTGAGATTTGAACACTAAGTGCCTCCCTGGGAAACTTAGAAATCTCTGTAGAGTTTTTGTGCCTTTTAATGTGTTAATATGGACTGTGTAACTCATACTTTTGGCATTTGAGTGTGCTTTTCAAGCAGTGAATTTATCACTGGCAATCCAAAGAATCTGTGTACCTGTTGTTTTAATAAATTGCACTGAACCTAGCAGTGATAGCTCTCATTGAACTTTACCAAAATTATGATAGACAAGCTCATGTTAAACTTATTGATGCATTTTAAAATATATATTTCAATAAACAAAACAACAAACTCTTTCTCCTTTCAATATTTATGTATCTAATATTTTTGGTATCTTCCAAATTAATAATAATAATAACAAAAAAAGACTATATCGCTGCTTGATTTTATGTTTTTAGTAGTACAGTAACCCTAAATCTCTACCAGTGTGATTGATATTAAAAACCAAGAGAAAAATGAAGTGTTCCACTAATGACTCAATATATGAGCTTTTATTCTTTTTTGTTTTGTTTTGTTTTGTTTTTTGTTTTCCTTTTTCTTCAGTTATCGGTGATAAGCCATACTCTTTCCATCTCTATCAGGTCTCTGTTTTGAGGTCAAAAAGAAAGCTGTTGATCTGTGGTTCAGACTGCCAGTTTAGTCTTTGGTTTCCTATGGAGCACAGACTGTATTTTTATCTTAAAATCACCTTCGAGTTGTAGCTAATAGATTGTCTTCTGCGAGATTAGAGTACTCGTGATGCTCATAAACTTTCTGCTCTCTTCCTGTAGTATATTTTAGCTTCTGTTTTTTTGTTGCTGTTATTGTTTGGTTTGGATTGTTTGTTTTATCATAGGTCTTTAATTTTTCTCCAGGGTATGTGTTTGTTTGTATGTTTTTAGTCATGGTTGTTTTTTGCTTGATTGCTTTTTGTTCGTTTGTTTGTTTTTTTGTGCACCAAGAATATTGTCAGGGTTTATCCTACCTCTTGTAGGTAGTTTTCTGAATTAAACTCTTATTTCATGGTTACTTGCAATGAGAGAGACTAGATTTCATTATTCAGGAGTCTACTCCCCCTTAGAAGTGTATTCCTCCTTAGGAATCCTTTCTGAAAAAAATCTCAGTTCCTAAAAGCTGTCTGTAAAAGAATGAAGTCAGCTACTGGTCATGCAGAACACAGGTGCAGGAACCAAAAAGAACAGCAAAATTGAGAATTTACAGAGAAACAGAGATTACAGAGAGAAAAGGGATCTTAGCTATGTTAGTTCTTTCAATGGTTTATAAATTCATTAGTGTTATTTATGAAGCAGACCAAAGCAAATCAAAATAGCTGTCACCTGTTGAAAAATGTCTCAGAAATTAAGAAAAGATCTTTAATTAAAGAATTGTATTTTTTATCTTTATTTATTTAATTATTTATTTTTAGTGCTCATATCAGGAAAAAAATGTTTCATTTCATATAGTTCTGTGGAACAGAAATTTTGGTATGAAATAGCCATCTTTAAAAGTTACCAATAATCTCTTATGTATTTCATGAACTGTTGCTTAGAGAATTTTATGAATGTTTTAACATATATTATGCATAGCCAAGAGTACTACATGCATTTAGGCCAAAAAAAAAAAAATATTTTTCCTATGAAGAATGATAATTTCCCCTATGGAGAAAGGCTGGGGAAAAAAAAAAAAAAAAAAAAAAAAAAAAAAAGGAGAGCAAATGAAAGGACAAGGGGAGATGGAATTAAACTAAAAGAAGGGAGTTTTACATTAGATGTTAAAAGGAAATTCTTAGAGGTGAGGCACAGGAACAGCTTGCCCAGAGAAGTTGTAGATGCCCCATCCCTAGAGTTAATCAAAACTAGGTTGGACAAGCTCCTGGGGAACCTGGTCTAGTAGGTATCATTTCTGCCAATGGCAAGGTGTGGGCTGGGAACTAGATGATCTTTATCCTTCTAATCCAAGCCATTCTATGATTCTATAGATTACAGGTGTCTCTTGTTTTGCTGCTGTGAAGTATCAGTGGCACCAAATTAATGGGTTTTGCACATTATCTTAATATCACATCACTTTTTTATTTTATTTTATTTTATTATTATTATTACTATTATTATTGTTATTATTATTATTATTATTACTATTAAAACTCCTACCACTTCCTGAAAATTTCTGGTCTGATTTGATATACAACTTCGTAAAACTATTTTTAGCAGCTAGTAGCAAAATTAATCTAAAAGATAATGTATCCAAATATTTTCAGAAATGAGCATTAAAAAATTAAATAAATAAAAATCAGAAATAATGACTTTTTATAGAATGTGGGATATTATATTTACCTTATTTAGCTATGGACATTCAGATCATGTGTATAAAAGTGTGTATAAAATAATAAATTTTATAAAATTCTCATATAAAATTCAATGCAAATATAACTTTAATATGATTTTTAAAATTCTATTCTGCTTGCATATTTATTACATTTGCTAGCTATGTAATAAATGAGCTAAGATTCCTCTGCTTTCTAACACAGTATCTAAAATATAGCTTCATGTGTCTGTTCAGTATGTACTCATTTATGCCTGATGTGTACAGTAAGTTACTCAGTAAGTGTACCCACACATAAGTGCAGAATTATGAAACAAACTGCTGGTAAGTGTAAATAAAGAAAAGGAAAATAAAGTCATCACTAAAAAAAAAAAAAATTTATTGGCATGGTCTCTGCATGTTTGTCATCCTTTTAATACTTCACAAATTATTTGGTTTATAATAAACAGAATCAGAATAACCATCAACATTTTACTAGTGATTTAAAAAATATTTCTGTATTAAACTTATTTAACTGCTGTGCCCAACTTAAGTTATTGGGCACAGCAGTGTAATAAATCTAACTCCCTATACGTATAAAACAGATAAATCTTTTTGTGCCACCTTTTTTTCCTACAACTTATCTTTGGTCTCTATGAGTTATTACACTAGAAATCTTTGGGAAAACATCTTAAAAACAAACAAACAAACAAAAAACATATCTGTTTGGGGCAGATATGTGTGTGTTTGGGGGGGGGGGAAAGAGGGGGAGGTTGTTTTTTTCAAGTTCTACATTGTTTTCATTTTAGAAGTGAATAATAAAAAGGAGATTCCAGCTGGTCACTCTTTTAGACAGAACCTCTCTGCAAGTAGATTCTTGGACATAGATAATTCAGTGAAGTTACTGAAAAGCAAGTAAAGCAGTTCAGCTAATGTATAGATCTCCAAAATAATTTTCTATGCAAAGCACTCTGATGACAGAATTATGGTTTTGTTGATCTTGCAGATTTTTTCTTGTGTTTTTGATTCACTTCTAGTGAGAATATAGTCACTTTTTAATTAAAATTAGTATTTAAAAAGAGGTGAATATATAAATGCATCAATATTAAGAAGGAATTTAATTAATATTTACATACAAATTTCGGCAGAAGATTTCATTTTCCAATATTTATGGCAGCAACATCAACTGTAATTTACATCAATTTCACATCCCTAGATTTTATAATTATACTGAAGCCTAAATTTAACTCAAATATTAAGAACAAAAAACGAAGCAGATTTTTCAAAAGTATTTTCACATATGTGCCCCAAATACAGTTTATCTATTTTTTGTTCTATAAATGTATTTCCTTTGCATTTCTATGATGAATTCCCCCCAGGTTCATATTTCTCCTAACATTTTCCAATAAATAATCTTTCTAGGTAAATATATAACTAAACAATGTGATTTATATTACCCATACAACCATATGAATTATTAGGGTTTGCCTTATATATGTATACAGTGCTGGATATACTGATTGCAGCAGGAACTGAAACATAATTTAATAAAATATTACTCCTAATTTACATTTACTTGTACATACATTGAGGTTCCCTTTAGCTATAAATCACCCTCACTTTTAAGTAAACAAAAAACAAACAAACAAACTAATATAAACCACTGTTGGATGGATATTTTAGACATTTAATCTGATGACAAGGATCCTTATTCCATGCATATGTGCAGTATATCTTTACTAAATATTATAAAACTTATATTTACTAGAATAATAGTATGTAGTTTTCTTCAAATGGCTGAAGACTGACAATTCCACATTATTTATTCTTAGAGAAGTATCATAACTTTAGTGCAGATAAAACAACGGATAAAATCTGAAGAGAAGAAAATGGTCTTCAGCTTCCTCTAGTCCTATGTAAAATTTCTTCAGTTCCAATAATTTCTGAAATGCCTATTGTTTTAACACTTTTTTTTTTTTCTGTGAGAAAATTCAATTCACTTGAGAAAATTCATTTTCTTAAATGTATTTTCTTAAAACAAAACAAAACAAAACATATTATTTCATCTGAATTTACAGGTGACATAAGAACTTTTCCATTTGTAAGATTTTTCAAATTTAATTTTCAAAAATCTCTGGTCTGATACCATCAGATATGTCACTAGAGTAATCCCTGAACATCTCCCCATCTGCTCTCCAGTTCATGTATGCTGTGTTTCAAAATTGACTAAAGCATTATCAGATCAGCTATCATTCTCTATGCCTTACTTCCTTAGATATGCTGCAGTAATTCCAGTAATTTAAGAATAGAAATACTTAAGAATAGAAAGTGTACACCAGCAAATTAATATTGCCAGGTACCATTCATATTCAGTGAGATATAAGCACCTACATTGTCAATTTTTACTATGGCCTCTGGCATGCTCTTGTCCAGCTAAGTCTCAGACTTAATTTGGGAGATCATCTAAAATCATGTAACTATGAATGATAAAAGAGTTCAACTGTGGGTTGAATGACTGTTGAATGACTGTTAGAAATGGCTCAATCTTCAAATAGGATTAAATAAAAAAATAGGATTTATTAAAGGAATAGAGGTAAGCAAACAGCGCTGGGTGCACCGGGAGTCGCTGCTCCACCAGGACACACACCAGTTACATCAAGTAGCTGATTTTTATGCTCCTAGGCTAATACATATTCAGTACTACTAAAAAAAATAGGTTATTATAATTAGCTTCCAGGGTCCAGTCTCTCCTGCTGGAGCATGCGCATCAGTCTCTGGTGGATCCTCTGGCAGATCCTCTGGCGGTCTCCAGGGGTCTTTCATGCTGAAGGCTCGTAGTCTTCCTCTCCAAGTTTTTTTCTCATCCTTCCCCTTTGTACTCCCTTGGCACCTTATCAAGTTTATAGAACATCCCCTGCAGGTCTTGTCTCCCAGCCGTCCTTCAGCTTCTTTTTTCTTCTTCTTAATCTCTTGGCCACCTGGCCAGATATCAGAGGCCTGCATAGTATCCCATAACAGTCACTAGCTGTTATCAGTTGTTCTGAAACCCCCAAACATCAAAAACTTCATACAAACGCAAATAGCTTTCTTATTGACACTTCCCCAGTAATTAAAACATTCTTCACCAGCCATTCACAGGGACAGTCACACCTATAGCAGTGTTAAATTAATCTCGAAGAAGACAAAAAAAAAAAAAAAAAAAAGGCTGTAACTGTTAGAAATAGAAGTCTGTAATAACAAAAGCAAACAGGTTCATAAATTTGAGGAGTATTTTCTGAAGACTTGATAAATTGACTAGAATGAGGGGGAGACTGGGACACACTGCATCTGTGGTTCAAGAATTAAATTGCCAGTGCAGGGCCCAGAGGCAGACAGGACTGTTCTTTATGGACATGAATTGTTAAAACATTCCTAACAGACTATGGGTCATTTCCAAACAGTTGGTCTCAGGGATTGCTTAATCTAGTGTAGACTAGAGATCTGATATTATTTTATTATTATTTATTATATTTATTATTTTATTTATTATTATTTTGCTTTATATGATTATATTAATTATATTGATTATTATATATGCCTTATGAGATCTGATCATTTCTATCACATATGTACTCCACATCATACAGTCTGTTTCATGAGGTTTTACAGAAAGTAATAAAAAGATGAGAATATTGTGAAAGTTCTCTTAATTATGCATATGAGTCCTAAATATTCTTTTGTAAAACCATTTGACATAGACGTCATGCTGGGACATTTGAAATTAGCTGAGAGAAACATAATATGCTGATATACATACCCTCCATTCCTATTCCTATTACTTCCTAAATTTTGTTAGAATTTGTCCTTACATCATTTCCTTTCCGTGAATCCTGACACATTCTTTGGTACGGCTCTAATGTATATTGTCTATAGAATTTGTGCATGTGTTTCAGAAAGCTGTCTTGGTTTCAGCTAGGATAGAGGCAATTTTCTTCCTATAGCTGGTAGAGTGCTGTGTCTGGATTTAGGAAGAGAATAATGTTGATACCATGCTGATGTTTTAATTGTTGTAGAGCAGTGCTTACACTAAGCCAAAGACTTTTTGGCTTCTCACACTGCCCTGCCAGTGGGCAGGCTGGGGGTGCAGCAGGAGCTGGGAGGGGACAGATCCAGGACAGCTGACCCAAACTGGCCATACCATATGATGCCATGCTGAGCAATTAATATAGCCAGCGTGGGGGGATTGGCTGCTTTGGGATAGGCTGGGCGTCAGTCAGTGGGTGATGAGCAATTGCATTGTGCATCATTTGTTTTGTACACATTATTATTAATGTATTATTACTATTATCAATATTATTATTTTCTTTTATTTTCTGTCCTAATAAACTGTCTTTATCTCAACTCACAGGCTTTCATACTTTTCCTGATTCCCTCCCCCATCCCAGAGAGGGAGGGGGAAGTGGGAGCAAATGGCTGTGTGGTGCTTAGCTGCCAGCCAGGTTAAACCACAACAAATACCAAAACTGTTTATGGGTAATATATGAAAAGAAAAAGTAACATATGCTGTTACAGTGTGACTTACATGATGTGTGTAGTTCATCCAGCCCTTCTCTAGACACTGGTAGGAACTGATGATATATATTTATATATATATTAAAAAAAAAAAAAAAAAAAAAAAAAGGTTAATTAACCTGTGGAATTGGAAAATCAAGGTTAAAAAAGCAGGTTATAATAGCCTTAGTATAGCCCTACAGATCTGAGTGGAGCTACAGCAACTTAAAGCAATTTTGCAGTGCCTTTAGCACTGCAAAAGAAAATACTTTAAAAAAAAAATCACAAAATGCTTAAAAATTAAGAAGAAAATGCCTAAGGTATTGAGAACTGGAACACCAACTGTGCCTTGACTTGGTTTCACAAAGTTATGAATGGATTCTGATGAAACTCATACTTGCAACCACTATTTAATACCTAATTGGATGTTTACTACAAGATCTAGGCAATAGACCCTTTTGCACACGGAATTTTAAACCTTTTCGCCCCCTTGAAAGGCAATATTATTTTTGAACTGTTCATTTCATAACCAAAATTCATTGACATCCTATAAGTGAAGTTCAAGATGTTGAGTTGAATGAAAAACATTTTACAATTGCTGATAGCTTTATTATTATTATTATTATTATTATTATTATTATTATTATTATTATTATTCTACTAGCTCACTGATTAGAAGTAAAATTTCATGCTATATTTGATGATAGTGGGTGGGACTCATCTATTCAGTTGGAATAGAAAAGTTTTATTCCAACGTAGTAATCTGTTGGTAATATGAATTCTTAGAACTTTCTTGCCATTCATATTAGCATTAATGTTAGTGACATGTTTTTCTGAAGCAAGATGAAGTCAAATTCAATCTTCACTGGTACACCATGCCACTTTCTGAAGTACTTAATTACACTGATATATATATTTAGAAGAGCATTTATATATATATAAATTAGAAGATTTTTTTTTTTTACAGTACTGATTTAATCAAGGAAAACAAATATATTATATAAAATAATGGAAATACACATAAACATGAACATAAATATATTCACCATAAAACAATTTTATACAGAATTGAATCTATTCCCCACCAGAACTCCACGAGTGCTTAACCAGCTCCCTTCAGTCCTTGTTTTCACAATGCATTATAATACTTTGTGCTAAACTCAGCTATCCCTGTTGAAGGACCGGGAAACTGGTCTGTTGGAGGATATTGCCTTACTGCAGTTTTTCCAAGTACTGTTTCCCTACCTTCTCTTCCCCCACCCCCACCTCCCGATAAAACAAACTGTGGCATCTCAAGACCATCTTGAGAACTGATGTCAATAATAAGGAAAGAGTTGCAGCCAGCTGTCACACCCTATTACATCAGATTCTCACTTTTACTCCCTCTGGGAAATGTGATGAATCACAATTAATGTATAATCAGTTTATGTTTGTAATTAAATAACAGCCAGTCAGCCAGGTATCACAAAGGAAAAATGTTTTTGTCCTTGACCTTGAAAAAATAGAAGATGTAAAACAGTGACCAAATTATGTCTGTTACAGAGAAGTAGCCAATTAACCTGGAAACAATATTTTTTCAGTCTCATTAAATGTGAAATCTATTCTCATCCTTCCTAAAGTTACCATTTTTAAAAACTGAGCAATACTTCTTAAGAACTGCCAGTAACTACATCCAAGATAATACCAGGTTTTACTGCTGGTTTAGATAGTTGGAGCAATAACTGAAGATGCTGAAGAACTGCATTTGGTGTCCAAAAGAGCCTATAGACTTTCTAATGAATTTATTCCATAGTAGTTGATATAAGAATTATGTCCCCTGACATTATTATGAAGTATACATGAAAAAAAAAACAAACAAACAACAAACCATGCACTGAATGACACCAGTAGAATGATAGTCTGTTAATGTGAAATCTGACTTCCTTAAGAACTTTTGAGTTGAATATGGCATGTTCAAATAATACAATTTTGTGGAAGACATTTCAAATATAGAAAATACTGAGTTTAATGTGAAGACTGAATTGTTACTTTTTTTTTTTTTCTATATCCATGGACTTTGCCAAACTCAAAAACTATAATAGGAAGCAAAAAAGCTTAAGCTATAGGTAACTATTTTAGTATTTTCCTGATATATATTAATTTTCAATATATATATATATAAACCCACAATCAACAACAACAATAAAAAACAACAGTGGGTGTCTCTATTTTTTTATTTTATTTTTTCCTCTAAGGGTAAAAAAATAAAAATTGCAGCAACCACTACCATCACCCCTCATCACGAAAATAAAAGCAACAGCATGTTATATCTGAAAGGGAAATTTGAAGCTTATAGTGAAAAACTGATGATAATGTCTCCTTTTTTTTTATTCTATTTTTCATCCTAGAGAAAGAAAACAGGTAGCTTAATGTTATGTCACTTTATTTATTTGTTTTTATTACCACTGCTATCCAGGTTATAAAACACGAGTTATTTCACTTTGATCTATTTTCCTGGAATTTGGCATGCCTTACCTTGTTGTCTACGCAGAAGATTGGACCTCAGGAATGTTTCTGTACTACTGCAGCCGTATCCAATTACAGCTTTCCATGTGGTCACAGTCAGCTTCTGGCCTGCCTTCTGTTTTAGTGATGATCACAGCAGATGACCACAAATTAACTTTTTTACATTTAAGGTTTGATAAAGTTCTAAGAACACCTACAAGGTTTATGATGAAAAACTGTTTATAAATACCGAACATCTCAGATAATAGAATTATGTCAAAAAAAAAGTTGAACTGAAATTATCTAAATTGGCAGTAAAATACTGCTGGCAACAAACTTTCCTTTGCCTTAAAAAAAAAAAAAAATGTGCTCCCAAAGTTCATGTACATTTTCAAAAACAGAATAGACTATAATTTCAAAGGATGGACCTGGAGAAGGTGAGCTGAATTGAAAACAGGAGGAAAATCCACATTTAAGCTATAATTCTTGGAGTATTGAAGATATTTGGAGAAATGGTGTCTAACATGTCTAACATGGGTCTAACATGGGTTTAACATGTCTAACATGGGTCTAACATGTTTTCATGTGTTTCTGTGTTATATTTTTTTGTGTTTCATGACCACTTTTCATGATCTGTTGCTCAGAAAATACATATCTTGTTTACTGCCTCTATTTCTGCAAGTTTCTCTCCTCATAAGATGGAGTGGAGTGGTGAGAGAAAAATTATCACTTTGTTTCCCAGATATCTCCCACAAAAAAAATATATATATATATATAAAAAATCCCTTCTCAAATAATAAAATACTTTTTGTTTCACTTCTCTATTAAACAGAGATATGAGTATGCTTGAAAGTTTTAATGGTCAGGGGACCATGGCACTAGAATGTAGTATTTCTGCATCCTTTCTGACCTTCCTTTAGATGAGATGCCTTCCCTGAAAGTCTAAAGTACTACAGGGGTGAAAAAGAGATGTGAAAAAGCTTATATTGGGAAAAGAGGTTAAATGTCGCTTGATGCAGCACAAAACTTCAGAAGGCAGTTTAAAAATAACCCCAGAAAGCTATTGAAATTCAGGGTTTGGGGCAATAATATACCTACAAATACTCAGACAAAAGACAAGGACTCCAGAAGACCTTCATGCTTCGATATTACGTTTCTAGTTTCTCTGAAAATAGGGATATTACATTTATTAGAATAATGTTTTTATTTATTTTATTTTATTTTATTTTATTTTATTTTATTTTATTTTATTTTATTTTATTTTATTTTATTTTATTTTATTTTATTTTATTTTATTTTATTTTATTTTATTTTTAATTAACTGTCTTGATATTTATGACTGCCATTGAACTCAAAAGGAATTTTGACTCAGGTAGTGTTTCCTGATGACGTCTGCATATAATTAAGTTTTTCCAACACTGCCAAGCTGTGGTGAAAGGACAAAGTCAAACAATCAGAGGTGATAAAAGACAAAGAGTACAAAGAACAAGATATAACAATCTCCATCTCACATAAAATCAGATCCCGAAGTAATTTAAATATTTTATTGTAGTGAAAAGTGGCTTAGTCTTGGCTTCTCTTATTTGTGAATCCATTTATACCCCCCACCACCACTTTTTTTTTTTTTATTTTTTTGTTCTTTTGTAACTGGAGAGAGTAGGAATAATGATCTTTTAAAAGAAACACAATCATACAAAAGCTTTAAATACAAATATGTTAGTCTGTATGCCAAATACCTAAGTTTTAGTAAATAACTTACATGAGATACAGATAATTTAAATGATGTGCAGATAAAACACACCATAAACAAACAAATAAACAAAACAACAACAACAACAAAAGATCCTGGACCAGTTCATCGCACAGCTCTAGGAGAAAGGGCAGTGTGGCAATAAAGTTCACTCTGTCTTTTTAATTCATAACACAGTTATCAAAGAAACAGATAGTCAATGACTTTGCTCTGCAAAGTGTCAAGTACTTTGTGTTACTACCAGATAGGCAGCTCCTGCAATTAGAGCTATTAACTTCCCATCTGTGGACTTGTGATTTTTATTTACAGCTAACGTAGCTGGTGTTTGACTTTGACCTACTCTGTAACACCAAAATCATACTTTTATTCTTTTCACATACTTGTACATTCTATTAGGAATAAAAAGTATACATATTTGTAATAAAAATGGATAATTATATATAAAACCAGCACTATTTTCTTAGATATTCATAATCACATATAATAAAATGAAAGTGATAACTGAGATTATCTCTGGCTCTTGAATTGTACGGCAACATCTCTCAGTTTAAAGACTGAGTTAGTTTCAGAGATAGTATGTAAATAAGAAAGCCTAGGAGTCATCATTTCAAATTACTGCAAATTCAAGAATACAGACATTTTGCTTATATTCTTGGTCACTGCAAGAAATAAAAGCCTGCTTTTTTTTTTTTTTTTTTTTTTTTTTCCAAATATTACTTCTCTTAATTATAACTTTCTATGGAAATCTTTTAAACCAGAATTTTAAGCAACAATATTATTTTCATAATAAATGCAAATACAATATGTCTTGCAGGAGCTGAAGACAAACATTTTCTTACATATCAAAGAATTTCAGGCAGGAATTCTCTTTTCTTCTCAGTTTTTATATTAATAAGTAGTTAAAACGCACAACCACTAAAATAAACTTTAAAACTTGCAGAGCCCCATGGGTATACAGTCACAAGTCCATTACATTCTATGTTTTTTTGTTTGTTTGTTTGTTTTTTTTTTTTTTTTTTTTTTTTTTGTTTTTGTTTTTGTTTTTGTTTTTGTTTGTTTGTTTTTTATACATGATTGTATTACATTGGACATGTTTGTCCCATGATTGTATTAAATCTTCCAGTAATTATATATGTATTAAATTATGTATTATATACTTCCAGCATTTAACTACTATATAGGCTTTTATGACTGTCTCTTTAAGGACAGTCATAAATATTCTGTCTTTAAAATATATATATGTGAGTGTAAGAAAATTTACCCTTGAGAATTATTTCCACAGCTGCATAGGCAACATATGCTTTGCTTAAAATTATATCATTATATATACATGTGTGTACATGTATATATACATATACCCAAGAATTACTTCAGTAGTTGATTTTACATTTAATATTCAAAACTAAACATAATATTTGTCTCTTTCTATATTGCATACAACAGCTGGAATGTAAAAGCTTTTATCTCTAAATCTTTCTTTTTTTTTTTTTTTTCTTTTTTTTTTTTTTCCTGTGGTGTATGAACTAAACTCGAATTACTGTTTTTTGTTCCTTCTGAATGCTCATATTTGCTAAAATAAATAAAAACATTTGATTTTTGTTTCTTTACCTTCTAATTAAATTAATTTTCCAAATTTGCTGAATAAGTAGCACAATTCTGTAAAAGAGAGGGACTGGTCAGCAAAGAGAAGTTGTCTCTGTGCTTTGCCCTCACTGCCGCTGCTGTGCTGATGGTGGCTCTGATTTCATGGGAACACCTGCAGAACTCATTCCTACCCAGGTTGCAGCTGGAAGAGCCCTCCAGACTGCAGGGTTGTAGTGGCAGAGCAGATGTAGTCAGTTTGTCACATTTCTAAGAAAATGACCAAACAAAACCAAAACGAAAACAAAAAAAAAGTTGACTTTTTTTTTTTTTTTGAGATAATTGTATGAGTTTAATTCAAAAAGAGAGGCACTAAAAGTGCTAAACTGAAAAAACAAGATAGAAGGTGAAAACATTTCCCGCATAGAAAGTGAAAGATTTTCCTGCAGTTACTCCAAGTAATAAAATATACCATTGCTATAGCTAAAAAGAAAACAAACAAACAAATCAAAAACAAAACAAACAACAACAAAAACAAACAAACAAAACACATAATCTCTACTGTTACCTTTTACCAGATGGAAACTGTTTTACTAGATTTCAGTTACATTTAGAAAATTTAGATTTAGAGATGTTAGGTCATGAGTGATTAAATTTAGCTTAAGAATGGACTGGAAATATTGTAGAGGAATTCCAGGAAGCAGAGAGGTGACCAAAAGCATTGTTATGTGTGTTTCAGAGCATGACAGCATGACAGTTTAACTCTTCCTGCTGGGAGGCAGAGATGAACGAGTATACGAACAGATCTTCCTGCAAACTGGTAGGTATTTTAGTCTTCTAAATACTATGTAGCTCTAGTAACAAGTAATGCTCAGCAATAAAACATCAGTTTTTCTTGATTTCAGAATATGGTTTTGAAAAGGCATGTACTGTGCTGGGACTAAACACTTGATCAGAATGACAGACAGACTTGCCTTTCATGAGGCCAAATGTGTGAAGATGCCTTGCCTCAGTGAAGCTTCTTTTGGAACATCCTCAGCTTTTTACTACCCCAGGGACCTTTTTCAAATGTAGCTCTACAGAACATTTAGTGCTCCCCTCCAGACTGATGACAAAAATTGCTGGTAGTCTTGGGTCTGACTGTTTCTTTAATTTGATCACTGACTTGTGTTTACTTTCCAAAATGAGCAATCAGTCCCTTTTCAAAAGGAAAAGCTGAAAGCAATACAGAGAGACACAAAGAAATCTTCTGTAACATTAAAGAGGTTGGATAAAGTATGCCACAGAGACAGCTGACTGTTTAAAAAGCCAGTAAAAATGTTTCTTGACGTGTTTACGAAGGACAGAGTGTGAGTGTGCAGTGTTACTCTGTTTAATCTGGCTATTTATTTCACAGAAAATTGGACTATATGCTATTGTATTTGATCTGAAACTGATACTGCTATCCCAAAACCAAACATAAATATTTCATGGCTGTATATTTAGATCTACAAAACAATTACAAAAAGACTATGTATACATCAGCAAATTAAACAGAATGAATTGTGACTTTGATTATAAATATTTTAAACAGAAATTTGAGCTAGGTAAATACATAAAAACTATCATGAAAAAAAAGTTGTTTTAAAAAAATACATAGTATTGAAAAAATGCATAGTATTATTATTTTTTTTTTGTTTAAAACTTTATTACAACCTTCTCTTTGTTCTTTACTGCTGATAAAGTTCTTCGTCAAAATTTGGATCACAGTTAGAAAAAAAGTCAATTTTTTTTGTTTTCAAATATGGTAGAAAAAAATAATTAAACTTCCTGGGAAATATAAGGGATGATTGGCTTCTTTTAGCTGTATTGAACTATTAATATAATTTGTTCTTCCAATGACTAATCTCGTGCTTCAAAATATAAGAATGGAAAGGATCTTTCCAAGCTTGGAGTCCAAATCCATATCATAAGACACTATTTCAATTCTCTAACAGATCTGCTGCAGAAAAATTATTATTATTATTATTATTATTATTATTATTATTATTATTATTATTATTATTATTATTATTAAATAATATTAATATTAACATTATTCATTATTCTCATCATTGTCATCATTATTCTCATTATTTGTTGTCATTATCATTATTTCTTTAGGAATTACTATCTTATAATTTCTAGACTTTCTCAGAGAAGAATAGAGTCATCACGAAGCACTTGCAGGGCAAGCAGGCGATCAGGCCCAGTCAGCATGGGTTTATGAAAGGCAGGTCCTGCTTGACAAACCTGATCTCCTTCTATGACAAAGTGACGCGCTGGGTGGATGAGGGAAAGGCTGTGCATGTGGTCTACCTTGACTTCAGCAAGGCTTTTGACACCGCTTCCCACAGCATTCTCCTCAAGAAACTGGTTGCTCTTGGCTTGGACTGGCGCACACTTCGTTGGGTTGGAAACTGGCTGGATAGCCAAGCCCAAAGAGTCGTGGTAAATGGAGTCAAATCCATCTTGAGGTCTCTTCCAACCTAGAAATTCTGTGATTCTGTGGGGTCGTCTTGAATGCAATCATGCAGCATATGTGGGACAACCAGGGAATCAGGCCCAGTCACCATAGACATTCAACATTCATGAAAGGCAAGTCCTGCCTGACCAACCTCATCCCTTCTTCTACCTTATGATTCACCTGGTGGATGAGGGAAAGGCTGTTGACTTAGTATACCTAGACTTCAGCAAGGTCTTTCACACGGTCTCCCACAGTATTCTCCTGAAGAAGCTGGAAGCCCATGGCTTGGACAGATACATTCTTTGACGGGTTAAAAACAAGCTGGATGGCTGGCCCCAGAGAGTAGTGGTGAACGGAGTGAAATCCAGCTGGTGACTGGTCACCAGTGGTGTTCCCCAGGGGTTGGTGTTGGGGCCCATCCTCTTTAATATCTTTACTGATGATTTGGAGGAGGGAATTGAGTGCACCCTCAGTACATCTGCAGATGACACCAAGCGGGGGGGAAGTGTTGATCTGCCACAGGGTAGGAAGGCCCTGTTAAGGGACTGGGACAGGTTGGATTGATGGGCAGAGGCCAATGGGATGATGTTCAATGTGGCTAATTGTCAGGTACTGCACTTTGGCCACAACAGCCCCAAGCAACACTACCAGCTTGGGGCAGAGTGGCTGGAAAGCTGTGCAGAGGAAAAGGGACTGGGGATGTTGGTCAGTGCTTGCCTGAACAAGAGCTAGCAGTGTGCCCAAGTGGCCAAGAATGCCAATGGCATCCTGGCTTGTGTCAGGAATAGTATAGCCAGCAGGACCAGGGAGGGGATTTTTCCCTTGCACTCTACTCTGGTGAGGACACATCTTAAGTACTGTGTTCACCTTTGGGCTTTTTTTACAAGAAAGACATCAAAGCCCTGGAGCATGTCTAGAGAAGGTCTATGAAGCTGGTGAAGGTCCTGAAACACAAGTCCTATGAGGAATGGCTGAGGGAACTGGGGTTGTTTAGTCTGGAGAAGAGGACGCTCAGGGGAGACCTTATTGCTCTCTACAACTACCTGAAAGGAAGTTGTGGGGAGCTGGGGTCAGCCTCTTCTTGCAGAAAACTAGTGATTGGACTAGAGGGAATGGCCTCAATTTGTGCCAGGGGAGGCTTGTATTGGAAATGAGGAGACGTTTCTTCTCAGAAAGAGTAGTCAGGCATTGGAACGGGTTGCCCATGCAGGTGGTGAAGTCACTGATCCTGGGATTGTTTAAGGAAAGGTTGGACATGGTGCTTAGGGACATGGTTTAGTGGGTGACATTGGTGGTAAGGAGATGGTTGGAACAGATGATCTTAAAGGTCGTTTCCAACCGTAATGATTATATCACAGAATCACAGAATCACAGAATTTCTAGGTTGGAAGAGACCTCAAGATCATCGAGTCCAACCTCTGACCTAACACTAACAGTCCCCACTAAACCATATCCCTAAGCTCCACAGCTAAACGTCTCTTAAAGACTTCCAGGGATGGTGACTCCACCACTTCCCTGGGCAGCCTGTTCCAATGCCTAACAACCCTTTCGGTAAAGAAGTTCTTCCTAACATCCAATCTAAAACAACCCTGGTGAAACTTGAGCCCATTCCCCCTCGTCCTGTCACCAGGCACGTGGAAGAATAGACCAACCCCCACCTCACTACAGCCTCCTTTAAGGTACCTGTAGAGAGCGATAAGGTCACCCCTGAGCCTCCTTTTCTCCAGGCTGAACAATCCCAGCTCCCTCAGCTGCTCCTCGTAGGACTTGTTCTCCAGGCCCCTCACCAGCTTCGTCGCCCTTCTCTGGACTCGCTCAAGCACCTCGATGTCCTTCTTGTAGCGAGGGGCCCAAAACTGAACACAGTACTCGAGGTGCGGCCTCACCAGAGCCGAGTACAGGGGGACGATCACCTCCCTAGACCTGCTGGCCACACTGTTTCTTATGCAAGCCAGGATGCCGTTGGCCTTCTTGGCCACCTGAGCACACTGCTGGCTCATATTCAGCCGACTATCCACCATCACTCCCACGTCCTTCTCTGCCTGGCAGCTCTCCAAACACTCATCTCCCAGCCTGTAGCTCTGCTTGGGGTTATTGCACCCCAGGTGGAGGACCCGGCACTTGGCCTTGTTAAACTTCATACAATTGACCTCAGCCCATCGGTGCAGCCTATCCAGATCCTCCCGCAGAGCCTTCCTACCCTCAAGCAGATCGACACGCGCATAGCTTGGTGTCATCTGCGAACTTACTGAGGGTGCACTCAATGCCCTCGTCCAGATCATCGATGAAGATATTAGAGGACCGGCCCCAGCACCGAGCCCTGGGGAACGCCACTAGTGACTGGCCTCCAACTGGATTTGACTCCATTTACCACGACTCTTTGGGCCCGGCTATCCAGCCAGTTTCCAACCCAACGAAGCGTGCGCCAGTCCAAGCCAAGAGCAACCAGTTTCTTGAGGAGAATGCTGTGGGAAGCGGTGTCAAAAGCCTTGCTGAAGTCAAGGTAGACCACATGCACAGCCTTTCCCTCATCCACCCAGCGTGTCACTCTGTCATAGAAGGAGATCAGGTTTGTCAAGCAGGACCTGCCTTTCATAAACCCATGCTGACTGGGCCTGATCGCCTGCTGGCCCTGCAAGTGCTGCGTGATGACTCTCAAGAGAATCTGCTCCATGAGCTTCCCTGGCACTGAGGTCAAACTGACAGGCCTGTAGTTTCCCGGGTCTGCCCTCCGGCCCTTCTTGTAGATGGGCGTCACGTTTGCTAGCCGCCAGTCAACTGGGACCTCCCCCAATAGCCAGGACTGCTGATAAATGATTGATAGTGGCTTGGCCAGCTCCTTCACCAGTTCTCTCAGTACCCTTGAGTGGATCCCATCCGGCCCCATCGACTTGTGCACATCTAAGTGCCGTAGCAGGTCACCAACCAGTTCTTCATGGATAGTGAGGGCCACATCCTGCTCCCCATCCCCTTCCGCCAGCTCAGGGTACTGGGTATCCAGAGAACAACCGGTATTGCCACTAAAGTCTGAGGCAAAGAAGGCGTTAAGCACCTCCGCCTTTTCCTCATCTCTTGTAACTAAGTTTCCCCCCGCATCCAGTAAAGGATGGAGATTCTCCTTAGTCCTCCTTTTTGTGTTGATGTATTTATAGAAACGTTTTTTGTTATCTTTAACGGCAGTAGCCAGATTGAGTTGCAGATGAGCTTTGGCCTTCCTAATTTTGTCCCTGCACAGCCTCGCAACATCCTTAAAGTCCTCCCTAGCGGCCTGCCCACTTTTCCAAAGATTATAAACCCTCTTTTTTCTCCTAAGCTCAAGACACAATTCTCTGTTGAGCCAGGCTGGTCTTCTTCCCCACCAGCTCATCTTTGGGCATGTGGGGACAGACCGCTCCTGCGCCATTAAGATTTCCCTCTTGAAGAGCACCCAGCCTTCCTGGACACCTCTGCCCTTCAGAACCGCCTCCCAAGGGACTCTACCAACCAGTGTCCTCAGCAGCACAAAGTCAGCCCTCCAGAAGTCCAATACAGCAGTTTTACTGGTCCCCTTCTTGGCCTCACCAAGAATAGAGAACTCCACCATTTCGTGGTCACTCTGTCCAAGACAGCTCCCGACAACCACATCCTCCACCAGTCCTTCTCTGTTTGTGAAGAGAAGGTCTAGCGGGACACCACCCCTGGTAGGCTCACTAACCAGCTGCGTCAGGAAGCTATCTTCCACGCTCTCCAGAAACCTCCTAGACTGCTTTCTCTGGGCTGTGTTGTGCTTCCAGGGTATGTCAGGGAAGTTGAAGTCCCCCACGAGTACAAGAGCTGACGTTTTCGCAACTTCTGTCAGCTGCCTGTAGAACTCCTCATCCGTCTCCTCATCCTGGTTCGGCGGTCTATAGCAGACCCCGACCAGGACACTAGCCTTGTTGTCCCTCTCGCCAATCCTAACCCAAAGGGACTTGACCTTGTCATTCCCAGCCTCGAGTTCTACAACCTCGAAAGACTCTCTAATATAGAGAGCCACACCACCACCCTTTCTGTGCTGCCTGTCCCTTCTAAAGAGCTTATAGCCAGGCATTGCAGCACTCCAGTCATGAGAGTGGTCCCACCACGTCTCTGTGATGGCAACCAAGTTGTAGCCTGCCTGCTGCACGATGGCTTCCAGCTCCTCCTGTTTGTTACCCATGCTGCGTGCATTGGTGTAGATGCACTTCAGCTGGGCCATTGCCTTATCCCCTGGCCTTGACATTGTTCCCCCTGGCACAGCTCCAACAATCCTTGCTTCAGCCCCATTCCCCTTCTTACCTAGTTTAAAGCCCTCTCAATGAGTCCTGCCAGCTCCTGGCCCAGGATCCATTTTCCCCTAAAAGATAGGGACCCGTCTGCAGCCATCAGGCCGGGTGCCGAGTAAAGTGCCCCATGGTCGAAAACCCAAGATTTCTGCGTTGGCACCAGCCCCTGAGCCACGTGTTTAACAGGTGGGCTTTCCGTGTCCTCTCTGTACCCCTCCCTGCCACCATAGGGATGGACAAAAACACCAACTGCACTCCCGCTCCCTCCACTAACCGTCCCAGTCCCCTAAAGTCTCGTTTGATAGCCTTCAGGCTTCTCTCTTCAATGTTGTCACTGCCCGCCCGGACTATCAAAAGAGGACAATAGTCAGAGGGGCGAACCAGGCTAGGAAGCTTTCTGGCAATGTCCCTGACCCTGGCCCCAGGGAGGCAGCAGACTTCCCTACAGGTAGGGTCAGGCCAACAAATAGGGCCCTCTGTTCCCCTGAGAAGAGTCTCCCACAACAATAACCCTTCTGTCTTTCTTGATGGAGGCAGTCCTGAGGCGTGGAGTCGACCTCCTCGCCCTAGGCATCCTCCTGGGAACACTTGCTACCTCTTCCTCACCCATGGTCTCAATCTCCAGGGCCTCAAACCTGTTGTGTAAGGGCACCTGGGAAGGTGGGGCCAGAAGGGGAGGGCATCACCTGCGATGTCGAGCAGGGACCTATTTCCATTCCTCCTCAACTCTCAGACCCCCTCCCTCTGCCTTACGGCGACAGGGCAGGGGTTCCACCCCCATTTGGGGTGTCTCACCTCGGTACCTCTCCTTAAGGCCCTGCAGGGAGTCGCTCCACCAGTCTATCTCCCGCTTACACTCCCTGATATCTCTCAACCTCTCCACCTCCTCCTTGAGCTCCGCCACCATGCGGACCAGGTCATCCACCTGCTCGCACCTCACGCACGCAGTTTCTCTGCCTCCCGCCGATGGCAGGAACAGGCTCAGACACTCCCTATGTTGTTTTGCTTACCACAGAAATGGCTATTCGAACTGCGGAGAAAGGATGGACGCATGCCAGCCGTGTGAAAGGACCAATCCAGGAAGGTAAATGGGAGGCAGCTCCAGGCCCTGACGACTTGAAGCTAACACTAAGATGGACTCGATAAGTATTGTATATTATCTGTGTATTGTGGGAAGGGGAGGAGGCCCTGTTTCGAAGGCTCCCTAGTAGGTTCCCCTGAAGAACACTGCTGCTGCCAAGAAGAACCGATACCTTGTAGTTCGCTGCAACCAAACTGACAAGCGAGGCAGAGAAGTGAATGGTGGGGGACTGAGGGGCCGACAATTTAAAAACACCCTGGAGAGATGGGCTCTGACCACCTCCTACGATACATGGGAGTCAGTATCATCATTTTGGTCAGCTATGGGTCTGCGCATCCCCACCAGCCTTTTAAATGGAGCTTGATCAGATGGAAGGATCAATTCATCATCCAGCAAACAATGACAGCAGGTGTCCCCAGTTTCTGCATCACATTATGTGACCTGGTGTCAGTGCAGCCATGCTTTAACCGATCAGGATTTTGTTTCTGCCCAAGTTCTAACCCGGAAAAGGGGTACTGTAAATGCCCGAACATGTATTATCGTGCATACCGTGGGTGTGAAACCATTGCTACACACTGGACACTTGGGTCTGGACAAATTCTTACAAGTGTGATATGGGCTGCAAGGTTTTAACCGACAAGTGGATCCCTGTTACAGGTGGCGAGGGCGTGGTATAGGGTATACAGGAACCTTCCACGGAAATAAAGAAATTTGCAAGGTTCTATATATAAATATAACAAACTTGGATAATACTAGCTGGGTACTAGGAAAAATGTCAGATTTTACGAACATGGAACAGATAGGGGAGGACTCATACTAATAAAAAGGAGGATGCTGATAGGCCCCAGGCAGTAGGACCAAATGAGGTATTGTCAGAAAATGTCCAGGGAATCCAGCCTGCGGAAAATACTACAGTGCCAACCCTCAGCAGCCCTACAAGCTCAGGTAAAGCCGAGAATGATAACATAGCTGAGAATAACATATGGGGGGGGGGTCATGAATGCCAGCTACCAATTATTAAACAAAACAAGGCCAAATGTAACAAAACACCTTTGATTATGCTTTAGTATAAGGCCTTCATATTATGATGCTATTGGGCATCCTGGAGAGCCCACCCGCACAAACGAGAACAACCCTCTACAATGCAGTTGGGGAAAAGACATAAGGGTAACACTAACACAAGTCACTGGAAGTGGTAGGTGTGTGTGCACGGTTCCTAGTGGGAAGTGTCACCTACGTAATATCATGGAGAATGGAAAACAATCAGCCGAGTGGTTAATCCCAGCCAACAACGCTAGGTGGGTTTGTTCATGAGTGGGTGTAACTCCTTGTCTATCACTAAAACCCTTTAATGCATCTTGTGATTTTTGTATACAGGTGATAATTATACCAAGGATTCTATACGACCCTGAGGATTATATGTACACCCAGACACAGTGGAAAGTCATCATCTGGAAAGAAGGGAACCATTCACGGCTCTAACTTTGGCCACCCTAATAATCCTGGGAGGAGCTGGAGTGGGGACCAGGGTAGCCTCATTGGTTAAACAAAATCAAGGATTTACTTCCTTACGCATTGCTGTGGACGAGGACCTGACCCAAATTGAACAATCCATCTCGGCCCTGGAAAATCTATCAGGTCGCTTTCAGAGGTAGTGTTAAAAATCGTAGGGGATTAGATTTGGTATTTTTTTTTTTACAACAGAGCAGGCTGTGTGCAGCCCTGAAAGAGGAGTGCTGTATGTATGCTGATCACACTGGAGTGGTAAGAGATACAATGGCAAGACCCAGGGAAGGGTTGAAAAAAAAAAGGAAACGGGAGAATGAAGCCCAACAGAGCTGGTACAAATCTTGGTTTAATTATTCACCTTGGCTTACTACTTTATCATCAACAATAACAGGACCTTTGTTGTTATTAATAATAGCACTAACTTTTGGACCATGTATTTTTAATAAATTGATTGCGATTGTAAAGGGACGTTTAGAAGCGGCACATCTAATGCTCATACATGCCAAATACGAGCCAATATGTACCAATAAAGGAATTGAGGAAACATTAGTTCTTAGTAGCCAGGCATTGCAGAGATTCAATGAATAAAATGAGTAACTTAAAGAAAAAGGAGGGATTGTAATACACAATAAATGTTTGTTCATTGTCTTTTGTATTATAAAAACAAGGAGTTCCGTTTGAGGAGTGGGAGTTGCGAAAGCTCCCTGCTGAAGTAAGGAGCTGTATAATACTTGGCTAGACAATATGAAAATTCTTTTGCTTAATGTAACAGAAAAAGAGAACCCCCTCCCCTTCTCTCCTTCTGCATCTCAGTTGCCTCTTTTGTTCAAAGACACTGCTGCAAAGTTCATAAGACCATCTCCTGATAAGTTGCTAAACTAGTGTATCAACATCCTGCCTTCCTGTCTCACGCTGGGCCAACATGACCAAATCAAAAAAGAAGTTGAACCACAAAGCCGAGGAAGACTACGACCTTCATCTTCATGATCACCAGAGGGACAGAGACAACCCCCTAGCAACAGTGCGCGCAGTCGCAGAATATACCAGGATGTGCTGCGTAATCCCGGAATTACCAAGATATAAAAAGGGACCCTGGCGGGGGTGAGGCGTGCGCCATTGGTGGAGCTGAGACTCCCTGGCCGCCCAGCCCTGTTTTGCTTGCTGTTGCTTACTCAATAAATTCCTTTCTATTATTAATGCAATGCTCTCTGAAAATGAATTAAGGGGGCAACTTATAACAGTGGAGACCATTATTGCCTAGCTAACGGCTGTCATTAAGGAGGTGTTCGTAGTGGTGGGGGAGAGCACTCTGCCCTTCCTGCTTGCCCTGCCTGCGCTAACTGCCGCGCCACGCCCTGGTCGCCGTGCTCCCTAGGGGCAGCTTTTGAATGGCTGGGGAGGGGGCGCTGCTGGCTCCGCCTATGCCTCGTCAGCTTCCCTCACGAGGGCAGCCGGGTCCTGGTGGCTCCCTCAAGTAGGCTCGATGCCAGAAAAATTAGCCCTGCCTGGCCCGATCCCTCACTCTGCTGCAGAACGCGTCTGCCCCAGAGCCGATCGCCTCGGCAAATGGCGAGGCGATCCATCACCTGTCTTCACCTGTTCCATCACCTTTCCAGGCACTGATGTCAGATGGAAAACAGCCCTGCAGTCACATCTGCCAACTCCCTCAGCACCCTTGGGTGGGTTCCATGATCCCGTCTGGCCCCATGGACTTTTGACAGTCCAGGTGGAGCAGCAGGTCTCTTACTGTTTCCACCTGAACTATGGGGGTTTTCTTTTTCTCCCTGTCCATGACTTAGAAGAAGTGTGATAGTTACTTTTTTTTTTTTTTTAAACCTGACTTTATGAGGCCAAAACATTAAAATTTTTTATGAATTCCATAATGTTTATGAATTTCAGAGGAAATGTAAGGGGTTTCAACAATTTTGGAAGAACATTATGAACTGAGTGAAATGATAGCATGAATATTATTAGATTTAATAAATTATCATGAAGTTCTATCTCAAATTTCATCCACCCATAATGGGCTAGAAATATTTAAATTATATACATAGAATTCTATGAAAATATTTTTGTTTGTTTGTTTGTTTGTTTTTGTATATTCTCATTTACAGAGAATAAAACTGAAATCCAGTTTTAAATTTAATCATTAGTCTCATTTTGATGGTTTCTACTGTCCATTCAAACAAAGCCTAGAAGATAATTTTAGCAGTTACTTTTTCCATTTGCTTTTTCATTACTTTTTACCTCCAGAACTCTTATTTCTAACCTTCTTAAGAAATAATTTTATCAGCAGTAAGAAACAAGGTACAAGGAAAGGGAAGAAATAATATTACCATTCTCCCAAACTTCATACCAAATTTTCATTGGAAAATTGAAAGTGTCTTACTTTCAAAAACTTTTCAATATGGAAGTGTTTATCACAGAATCACAGAATTTCTAGGTTGGAAGAGACCTCAAGGTCATCGAGTCCAACCTCTGACCTAACGCTAACAGTCCCCACTAAACCATATCCCTAAGCTCTACATCTAAACGTCTTTTGAAGACTTCCAGGGATGGTGACTCCACCACTTCCCTGGGCAGCCTGTTCCAGTGCCTCACAACCCTTTCAGTGAAGAAGTTCTTCCTAACATCTAACCTAAAACTCCCCTGGCTCAACTTAAGCCCATTCCCCCTTGTCCTGTCACCAGGCACTTGGGAGAACAGGCCAACCCCCACCTCGCTACAGCCTCCCTTGAGGTACCTATAAAGAGCGATAAGGTCGCCCCTGAGCCTCCTCTTCTCCAGGCTGAACAAGCCCAGCTCCCTCAGCTGCTCCTCGTAGGACTTGTTCTCCAGGCCCCTCACCAGCTTCGCCGCCCTTCTCTGCACCCGCTCAAGCACCTCGATGTCCTTCTTGTAGCGAGGGGCCCAAAACTGAACACAGTACTCGAGGTGCGGCCTCACCAGAGCTGAGTACAGGGGGACGATCACCTCCCTAGCCCTGCTGGTCACACCGTTCCTGATACAAGCCAGGATGCCGTTGGCCTTCTTGGCCACCTGAGCACACTGCTGGCTCATATTCAGCCGACTATCCACCATCACTCCCAGGTCCTTCTCTGCCTGGCAGCTCTCCAACCATTCCTCTCCCAGCCTGTAGCTCTGCTTGGGGTTATTGCGCCCCAGGTGGAGGACCCAGCACTTGGCCTTGTTGAACTTCATGCAGTTGACCTCAGCCCATCGGTGCAGCCTATCCAGGTCCTCCTGCAGAGCTTTCCTACCCTCAAGCAGATCGACACACGCACCTAACTTGGTGTCATCTGCGAACTTACTGAGGGTGCACTCGATGCCCTCGTCCAGATCATCGATGAAGATATTAAAGAGGACCGGCCCCAGCACCGAGCCCTGGGGGACGCCACTAGTGACTGGCCTCCAACTGGACTTGGCTCCATTCACCACGACTCTTTGGGCCTGGCTATCCAGCCAGTTTCTAACCCAACGAAGCGTGCGCCAGTCCAAGCCAAGAGCAGCCAGTTTCTTGAGGAGAATGCTGTGGGAGACGGTGTCAAAAGCCTTGCTGAAGTCAAGGTAGACCACATGCACAGCCTTTCCCTCATCCACCCAGCGTGTCACTCTGTCATAGAAGGAGATCAGGTTCGTCAGGCATGACCTGCCTTTCATAAACCCATGCTGACTGGGCCTGATCGCCTGCTGGCCCTGCAAGTGCTGCATGATGACTCTCAGGAGGATCTGCTCCATGAGCTTTCCTGGCACTGAGGTCAAACTGACAGGCCTGTAGTTTCCTGGGTCTGCCCTCCGGCCCTTCTTGTAGATGGGCGTCATGTTTGCTAGCCGCCAGTCGATTGGGACCTCCCCTAATAGCCAGGACTGCTGATAAATGTTTGCTTTCAAAATGCTTTCAAAAACTTTTCAATATGGAAGTGTTTATCATTAGAAAAAGGCAGGAAAAAGCAGGAAAACAAAAATGAAAGTCATCAAAAAAAAAAAAAAAAAGTAATGTTTAAGAGAAAGAAAATGAAACATTTAAGCAAGGCAAAAGAGATAGAAGGGAGTATCCTGTTAATGTGTAAGATTATTCTACAAATAACAAAGCTATTTTCTTTTCTATTCAGAAGTAGCTTTGGCAGTTTCCTGTCAGCAAATATTGTATTAACTGCTGTTATCATAGCAAAGGAAAATGACAGAGCTGTTATAGCACTCAGAAGAGGTGGTATCTTGCAAGGACAATATCCTGCTTATATATCTGTGCAGAAGAAAGATATATTAAAAGTCCTTCTAGTACACGGGTGTACTGGGTCTGGCTGGAATGTTAACTTTCCCGGCAGCAGCCCATACAGTGCCGTACTCTGTACTTGTAGCTGGAACAGCAGTGTTATCACACCAGTGTTGTGTCTACTGCTGAGCAGCAGTGGCACAGCATTGGGCCTTTCTCTAACCCTCCTAGGGGGTGGGCAAAAAAGTGAGGAGAGAAACATCACTAGGGCAGCTGACCTAAACCAATCAAAGGGATATTCCATACCATGTGGTGTCACACTCAGCAATAAAAGGTGGAAACAGGAAGAAGAGGGGAGGGGTGGGCTCTCGTTGAGAAGACGTCGGTCCTCCTCTCGAACACCGGCTGCGTGCGTTGAGGCCTTGCTTCAAGGACGTGGTCAATCATCGCTCATTTGTGGGAAGTAGAGAGTAATTTCTTTCCTCTGCACTTCCATATAGCTTTCATTTATTTTGTTTGTTTGTTTTCCTCCCTTTTCCCCTTTCCCTTTTATTTTCCCCTTAGTTAAATTGTTTAGTTCATGGTAGTCTTTATTTAATTATTATAATTATTTCCCTTTAATTAAATTATCCTTATCTCAACCCGTGAGTTGTTCTTTGCTTTACTTCTCCCCCTCCTTATCTAAAGGAGGGGGAGTGAGAGAGCGGTTGTGGGGTTTAGCTGCCCAGCACAGTAAAACCACCACAACGGGAAATAATCAAAAATAGTCAACCAGTAGAGGCAGAACAACCCCTACTGTTCCCCCCAAAAAACAACTGAAAAGAGAAAATGAACCTGGACTTCCTGAGTCAATATATAAATGAGCAAGACATAATTAATGATTTTGAGACATTAAAAACATCAAGAAAAAGGCATTGCATATTACTTAATATTTAAGCTAGACTAGATCTGTCAGTCAGGAAATGTTCACTTTAGGATGATGAATCTGGAGCCCTAGGTTACTAATTCCTTTAAACTTCCTAGTTTTAAAACTTGAATCCAAAAAACCTTATTTTTAGAAGTTTATGTATATGTGTTGGTTTTAATCCCTCATTCAAGTATTTAGAAACTGCTCATGCAATTCTTTGATTTTTAGAGAGGAAATTTTCAGCTAATATTTCTGCATTCCACTTTGTCACAGAAATAGGATAAGATGATCACAGAATGGTTGAAGTTTGAGTGGACCTCTAAAGATCATCTAGTCCAACCACCTTGCCAAACAGGGTCATCTAGAGCATGTTGCACAGGAAAACAGGATAATTACAGAAAGCAGACTCTGAGGTCTGCACTTCCACCCCTTATTCCATAACATTTGTGTCACACTCAGATCCCCATACTTTAGCATACAAGCATTCTCATCATTATCCCTTGTCCTTTAACAGGACAAGGATTTAACAGGACAGGATTAATAGGCAGATGTATCTTTTCATTCCATAGGTCTTTCTTGGAAAATGTTCATAAGAACTGTTGATGATTAGGTCTTCATCTGCCAAAGTGGCCACTCAAGGCAGGCGGAGTTGGATGTCTGGACACCAGCACCAGCTTAGTTCAAGTCCTTGTTGCACTGCCCGGCTCCTTGCAAAGTTGACCTGTCGTTGATCCTACAGCATCTTGCTACAACATATAACTTAGATTATAGATTAGTTTTCTCTCAATGTCAAATCTCCTTGAGGCACACACTTGATATCCCCATTCTTTTGCATGACCCACCAGGTATACCCTGGTCCTTGGGCGAAGACAATCCCACGAGTGGGTTTGCCTTTTCCCGAGGCAGGAGCAACCCACACTGCCTTCCCCATCCACCTTCCTATATGCACTACGGGAACCTTAGCTCCTTTCACAGTGTGTAGGGGTTTTGTTTCGGCAGGACCAGCACGGCTGTCAGACCCCCTATTGTTAACTAGCCAAGTGGCTTCTGGTAGATTTGTGTCCCATTGTTTCCACGTCCCAGCACCTAATGCTCGTAACATAGTCTTTAACAGTCCATTGTACCTCTCAACCTTCCCAGAGGCTTGTGGGTGGTAAGGGATGTGGTACACCCACTCAATACCATGCCTCTTTGCCCAGGAGGTAACAAGATTGTTTCGGAAATGACTCCCATTGTCAGACTCAATTCTCTCTGGTGTACCATGACGCCACAATACTTGTCTTTCCAGGCCCAAGATAGTGTTTCGGGCTGTGGCATGGTTTACAGGGTATGTTTCCAGCCACCCAGTAGTTGCTTCTACCATGGTGAGTATGTACCGTTTGCCTTGGCGAGTTTTTGGGAGTGGTCCGATATAGTCAATTTGCCAGGCCTCACCATATTGAAACCCTAACCATCTCCCCCTGTTCCAGGGAGATTTTACCTTCATGGCTTTCTTGATTGCAGCACAGGTCTCACACTCATGGGTAACCTGTGTGATGGCCTCAATGGTCAAGTCCACCCCTCGATCACGAGCCCATCTGTAAGTGGCATCTCTCCCCAGATGTCCTGATGTTTCATGGGCCCATCGAGCTACAAACAGCTCACCCTTACGTTCCCAGTCTAAGTCCACCTGAGCCACTTCAATTTTCGAAGCTCGATCCACTTCTTTGTTGTTCTGATGTTCTTCAGTAGTGCGACTCTTGGGCATGTGGGCATCTACATGACGTACTTTAACATCCAGGTTTTCTACCCGGGCAGCAATATCTTGCCACAGGGTAGCAGCCCAGATAGGCTTACCTCTGCGCTGCCAGTTGCTCTGTTTCCATTGCTGCAGCCACCCCCACAGAGCATTTGCCACCATCCATGAGTCAGTATAAAGATACAATACTGGCCAATTTTCTCTTTCGGCAATATCTAGGGCTAGTTGTATGGCTTTTACTTCTGCATACTGACTCGACTCACCTTCCCCTTCCATGGCTTCCGCAACTCGTCGTATGGGATTCCACACAGCAGCTTTCCATTTCCGATGGCTCCCTATCACACGGCAGGATCCGTCAGTAAACAACGCATACTGCTTTCTGTCTTCTGGCAACTCATTGTATGGTGGTGCCTCTTCAGCACGGGTTACCTCTTCTGTTGGCACTCCGAAATCTCTGCCTTCCGGCCAGTCCATAATCTCTTCCAGGATTCCTGGGCGATTGGATTTTCCCATTCGAGCCCGCTGTGTAATTAACGCTATCCACTTACTCCATGTAGCATCAGTTGCATGGTGTGTAGTGGGAATTTTCTCTTTGAACATCCAATGTAACACAGGTAGCCGCGGTGCCAAGAGGAGCTGTGCCTCTGTACCCACAACTTCTGAAGCAGTTCGAACACCCTCATATGCTGTGAGTATTTCCTTTTCAGTTGGTGTGTAATTGGCTTCTGATCCTCGATAGCACCGGCTCCAGAAGCCCAGAGGTCGACCTCGAGTTTCTTCTGGGGTTTTCTGCCAAAGGCTCCAGGTGAGCCCATGCTCCCCAGCTGCAGTGTACAGTATATTTTGCACAGCTGGTCCAGTACGGACAGGCCCAAGGGCTACTGCACGAGCTATTTCTTGTTTGATTTGTTCAAATGCCTGTTGTTGCTCAGGGCCCCACTCAAAATAGTTTCTCTTTCGAGTCACTCGATATAGAGGACTCACAAGCTGACTATAGCCTGGCACATGCATTCTCCAGAATCCCACGAGGCCTAGGAAAGCTTGCGTTTCCTTTTTGCTAGTTGGCGGAGACATTGCTGTTATTTTATTGATCACATCCATTGGAATATGGCGACGTCCATCCTGCCATTTTACCCCCAAGAACTGGATTTCCTGTGTAGGCCCCTTGACCTTGCTCTTTTTAATGGCAAAACCAGCTTTCAGGAGAATTTGGATTATTTTCTTCCCTTTCTCAAAAACTTCTTCTGCTGTGTTGCCCCACACGAGGATGTCGTCAATGTACTGAAGATGCTCAGGAGCTCCCCCTTGCTCCAGTGCAGACTGGATCAGTCCATGGCAAATGGTAGGGCTGTGTTTCCACCCCTGGGGCAGCCGATTCCAGGTGTATTGGATGCCCCTCCAAGTGAAAGCAAACTGCGGCCTGCATGCTGCTGCTAAAGGGATGGAGAAAAATGCATTAGCAATATCAATTGTGGCATACCACTTGGCTGCCTTTGACTCTAGTTCGTACTGAAGTTCTAGCATGTCTGGCACTGCAGCACTCAGTGGTGGCGTGACTTCATTCAGGCCTCGATAGTCCACTGTTAGCCTCCACTCGCCATTAGACTTTCGTACTGGCCATATAGGACTATTAAAGGGTGAGCGAGTCTTGCTGATTACTCCCTGACTCTCCAGTCGGTGAACCAACTCATGGATGGGAATCAGGGAGTCTCGGTTGGTGCGATATTGCCGTCGGTGCACCGTTGTGGTAGCAATTGGTACCTGTTGTTCTTCAACCTTCAGCAATCCTACAACAGAAGGGTCTTCTGAAAGGCCAGGCAGGGTAGACAGCTGCCTAATCTTCTCTGTGCTCAAAGCAGCTATGCCAAAAGCCCACCGGTATCCTTTGGGATCCTTGAAGTACCCTCTCTTGAGATAGTCTATGCCAAGGATGCACGGAGCCTCTGGGCCAGTCACAATGGGATGCTTTTGCCACTCATTCCCAGTTAGACTCACTTCGGCTTCCAGTACAGATAGTTGTTGGGATCCCCCTGTCACTCCAGAGATACAGGTGAGTTCTGTCCCTTGGTAGCCTGATGGCATTATGGTACATTGTGCGCCAGTGTCCACTAAAGCTTTGTATTCCTGTGGTTCTGATGTTCCAGGCCATCGGATCCACACAGTCCAATAAATCCGGTTATCCCTCTCCTCTACCTGGCCAGAGGCAGGGCCCCTCTAGTCCTGGCTGGAGCGTCTGCCACTTAATTCTTGCAAATGCACAAATTCTGGCAAATGAGAGGTAGAGGTCCCTTCATCGTGGTCAAGAATAACATCAGCTCTTCTACTGCCTCTGGGGTACTGCCCAATAGAAACTGGAGCAGCATTCCTCTTAGGAGCCCCTCTTCTTGCTGCTGTATTTCCTTTCAGTTCACGTACCCGAGCAGCTAGGGTTGAAGTAGGTACACCATCCCATTTCCTCATATCTTCCCCATGGTCACGCAGATAAAACCACAAGGTGCCACGTGGTGTACGTCTTGGGTACTCTCTCTCTTGAGCAGGCGAATGCTGATTCTTAGTGGCTGAAGTATCACTCTGTCTAGATGAGGGGGAATATACTTTCTCCACAAGCTTGTCAAGTCCTTTAGACAATTTCTCCACAGCTGAGACACAGGACTGTAGCGGAGCAGAGAGATTGTCTTCATATTTTTGAAGTTGGCAGGAGACATCATACATTGTTGGTCCCATCCCCTCATCCCAGTGAATTGCTGCCAGGGTACTGGCATGTGCTGCTGGTGCACTCCGCACAAATTTACGCCACATGGATGTTGTGCACTGGACTTCATCGGGATCTTGAGGTGTCTGGGCATTGTCCAAATCACTATAAATCATCTCCCGCACAGCTAATTCCCGCAGATGTTGGAGACCTTTATCCACAGTGGTCCATTTGCCTATGTGATATACAATATCTTCCTTATGGGGATATCTTTCTTTGATAGCTGCCAGGAGTCGTCTCCAGAGGCTGAGGGCCTGTGCTCCTCTCCCGATTACTTTGTCGATTACCCTTTCTCTAGAGAGGGATCCCAGCTGCTTGGCTTCATTGCCTTCTAATTGTAGGCTACTGGCCCCAGCATCCCAGCATCGGAGCAGCCAAGTGAGGATGTGTTCACCTGGGCGTCGACCATAATCCTTTCGTATTTCTCGCATCTCACTCAGGGATAAGGATCGAGTGATTTCTGATTCCTTTATGATTTCCGTCTCGTCTTCCTGCTGTTTTTGTGATGGCTCTGCTTTAGAGGTACCTGCCAATTCCCCTTCTCCCTCCTTCTTAGGAGAGCCTTCTTCCCTTACTAAACGAGCTGACCTCCATTTCCATTGTTTTGACTTGACTATGGGGGCGACTGATACCATAGTTGGTTGGTCCTCTGGGTCAGCCACAGCATGTGTTACTTGGTCATCAGATTCAGAGACTTCCTCCCTCTCTTCAAGTTGCTGGATGATGTTAAACAGTGTTTGATAGGAATAAACCAGGACCCAGCACAATGCTGCAAGCTGTTGTTCTCCGGCATTATCAGGATCAGGACATACAACTCTCAAACATTCTACCAAGTTTTTAGGATTTAGCACTTGCTCAGGGGTGAAGTTCAAAACTATTGGGGGAGACACTCGTGACAGGTATCTGCTAACATCATCCCACACACCGTGCCACTCACCACGAGACTGTTTCGGGACAGATTCCCAAATAAGTTTTTTAAACAATCGACTAATCTTAGAGAGAAAATGAAACCTGTTATTCAGAATTAGAAATAGCAATACATGGGTTACAGATGGATCTTCAAAATACTCCCAAACTGTTGTAATTAGCCCACTGTGAAAGAAGGGAAAGGTACCATTCCTGATATTATTAATAAACTGGTGTCCAGATGAGAAAAGGAAGGCAGTGTAGTTCTGAATATTCTCTGAAAGATAGTTTCCATGGGACCCAAATGATAACAGCGCAGAGCCTGAATTCCAGAGTAAAACCAAGGTCAGTGCTTGGCAGCACAACGAATTAAAAAAAGTGAACACAGATTGTAGCACTTGGTCGGATCGGATATATAGGAGAAAGGAGAATATGACACGAATTGCATGACATATGAACAAAGCCATTATTATTAACAGGGCAAGGAACATGGTTACTAGCAAGCAAGTGTGTTAGTTGTATGCGTTTAATCAATTCTATTGTTATCTCAACCCTTCGAGCCCCACGTTGGGCGCCAAAAAGGACTGTGGTGGTTTTACTGTGCTGGGCAGCTAAACCCCACAACCGCTCTCTCACTCCCCCTCCTTTAGATAAGGAGGGGGAGAAGTAAAGCAAAGAACAACTCACGGGTTGAGATAAGGATAATTTAATTAAAGGGAAATAATTATAATAATTAAATAAAGACTACCATGAACTAAACAATTTAACTAAGGGGAAAATAAAAGGGAAAGGGGAAAAGGGAGGAAAACAAACAAACAAAATAAATGAAAGCTATATGGAAGTGCAGAGGAAAGAAATTACTCTCTACTTCCCACAAATGAGCGATGATTGACCACGTCCTTGAAGCAAGGCCTCAACGCACGCAGCCGGTGTTCGAGAGGAGGACCGACGTCTTCTCAACGAGAGCCCACCCCTCCCCTCTTCTTCCTGTTTCCACCTTTTATTGCTGAGTGTGACACCACATGGTATGGAATATCCCTTTGATTGGTTTAGGTCAGCTGCCCTAGTGATGTTTCTCTCCTCACTTTTTTGCCCACCCCCTAGGAGGGTTAGAGAAAAGCCCAACGCTGTGCCACTGCTGCTCAGCAGTAGACACAACACTGGTGTGATAACACTGCTGTTCCAGCTACAAGTACAGAGTACGGCACTGTATGGGCTGCTGCCGGGAAAGTTAACATTCCAGCCAGACCCAGTACAGATGATCACAGAATGGTTGAAGTTTGAGTGGACCTCTAAAGATCATCTAGTCCAACCACCTTGCCAAACAGGGTCATCTAGAGCATGTTGCACAGGAAAACAGGATAATTACAGAAAGCAGATTCTGAGGTCTTTCTCACAGTCTTTTGAACACTGAATTAGTCTCTTATGTTCAGTTCTGAAGTGATATCTGAACACCAAAACCTCTAACCAAGCAATTGTTTTTCCCAGGAATCAGAAACCGACATATTTCTTGTGCAAATCGTCTGTCTTCCTGTCTAGCTCTACTTGTCATCAAAATAATATCGTTTTGTTAATTAACCTAGATTTTTAAATAAAATCTATCTGATATTTGAGCAGCAAAAGAGTAAAAGTTTAGTAGGTGGCTTGGAATTTACTAGATAATTATTTTGAATATTTCTGTGAATTAGTAGGAAAGGATTCTCTGTAGGACTCTAACACAGTTGAGTCAAAGTAAAATGGGAATGAACAAAGCAAGAAATATCACAAGAGATTGCAAAGATGACATTTAAATCATTATCTTGCTAAGGTAAAGAATTATAGATCATCGTCTTTGTGTTCAGACTTTGTTTACAAAAATATCAACAGAAAAAGTGAGATTCAGGAGGACATACTACAGTATGGTTTTATACCTTCCAAAAAGCATGTTAGAAGTCTCTGCCATGCAATGAATCAAAAGCAACTGTAGGAATTTATCTGGTATAATTACAGAGGAACTTAATTAAGAACACTTGTGATTAAGTTGATAATTAATATTGTGACAGGTGCACTTTTAAGTACCTACCTTTGGTGACTAACTAGGTAAAATATTTATAGTACAGCAGTGGTTCAGATGTTGATAACAGTAATGAATCCTATTTATATGTTTTCCTTGACTTTTAATTAATAAAAATTATTATTACTATTATTATTATTCTTTATTTTTATTCTCCCATCTTTTTTTTTTTTTTTTTTTTTTTTTTAACATCTGTTTAGAGCTGATGGAATTCAATAGACATAATCAAGAGATTTCATATTTTCATATAATATTTTGAAGAATGCTCTCTGATAGTCTAAGTAAAGATAAATTATTTAACAATAACCTAATTAACAAAATGTATAACATATAATAAAGCCCTGAAGAAATTTATTGAATATTTTAATGCTATTCTATAAACCTTTGTTTGTTTTCTGTGATACAAGTTAGCCAACCACAGTAAGTGCAGGTGCCATTTACTGTATTTTATATACAGTGCTGTTTCAAGGTCAAGGCAGCCAGCTGAAGTGAGTTATATGTTACTTAAGGACAATGACAAATGCTGAAAACCTTTATGATCATAATAAGATAGAGTGTCTCTGATATAGCCTATCAGGTACCTAAAGTCACTATTTTGTCTTTAAAATAGTGACTTTAAAATTTAAAATTTAAAATTTAAAATTTAACTGAAAGCGATTGTTCCTATATATAAAGAAGTGTCTACTACTTGTCCACTCCAGCAACACTCTACAGCATTGTCTGTGTCTGCTGTGTATTTGCCTGAACACTTGGTGACCGGGCATGTTGTTTGCTAGAATCTCTTTGGATGAGAGTGCAAATATTGCAGTTACACTTGTGCAGCTGTATGTAAGGTAGCTCTGTATTATGTGTGAATATAGAGGTTTGCAGGTAAGATTTGTGTTGCTGGAGATTTGTCAGCTGATGAGTCTGAGCTAAAAAAACTATTCTGTGAGCTGCTACCATAGGACTAACCATTACTAATGGCCATCTGATGAAGGAATTAGCAAGCAGTTGAAGAAACTGAGTGTTCCAAGAATACAAGCAAACAAACAAACAAAAAATACTGCACTCTAATTTTTCTGATAGCAATTATTTGCAATCATAAAATAATACAAATTAGAGAAGTAGACTGAAATTATGAAGCTCCAAAAGAGGTTGCAGTTTATGAAACTCTTTCCCTATGTAAATTGATAACTCCAATCTCATGGTAGAGATCTCAAAAATTGTCAAAGCTGTCAAAAATCCTGTATATAGGATTACACATACATACATACATACATACATACATGTATGTATTTCATACATACATGTATGTATGTATACATTTCATACATACATATATGTATATTTCATACACACATATATTTCATACATACATATATGTATGTATACATTTCAATATATACATATTGAAAAGTCTTTACAAGATCCAGTTGTGATATCACTTACACATTACAAAAGATTTTGGGAAGCAAACACAACCATTTCTTGGCCAGGGATTGGAATTTTAGTCAAGAATAGGTTATATGTGAAGGGAAAAAACAAACAAACAAACAAACAAACAAACAAAAAATCTTGACCAGTTCTCAGAAAAATGCAAAGCAAAGCACCTTGTAGCCCTTCATCCTTTCTCATGTATCCAAAATGAAAACACTGAGAAGTTGACTATTTTTCCCATTTCCAGAAACTATATAATTGTATCATTTAGCAGTGTGGTATAATGTTCAGCCTGAGTTTGTTCTCAGTTTCCTGCTGATCATTGGGAATTAAATAATATAGACTGTGAACAAATCTTTTATTATGGCAGAACCTTTCTATGTTCTCCTTAAGTTAATGTCCAAACTGAAAGGTGTATGAAAATACAGGTTGCATTCTGAAAAATATAAGTAAATAAAAGAAAGATTTTGAAATACGAAACATTTTTATTTCTGTTATCTATGATATGCCTACCAGACTCCTGTATGCTAGCTTATATGTGTAATAATCCATTTAAAACTTCATGCTGTGACTACCTGATGGCAGCTAGTTGGCAGATGACTATCAGGGTTTGTGCTTGTAACATGCTCCCTTGTACTTTGCAAACACTGACATTTCAAGAACTGCAGCATTATTTAATTACACTTATGATAAGCAGAACAGGTAGAAAGTGCTGACACCTTCCATCCTAAGACATTTCTTCAGTTGATTGGAACTCTGATAAATTTCAGACCAGAATTTCTATGAGATGTGCATTTCCCTGAACATAAATTAAATTTAATTTTACTTTCAAGTTTCAGCTAAAGCTGTTCAATCAGATTGAGTTTGGGGCATACTTTCCCAAATGAAATAAGATTTTTGAAGGATAGTTCCTGTACTGATTTGAAATGGTTGTATGTATGGTATATGTTTCAGAGAATGGAGACAAAGTACATTTGTTTATATAAAATTCTATTATGTTTGACAAGGTTATGACCATCTAAAAAGATCAGTTATTTAGTTATGTTTGATAATGATTCTCTGGAGAGTTCATTTATCGTTGGTGTGTTCTATTCTTGGTGCAGCAGATGAACTTTTTTCTAATCTGCTGTATTTGTCTGGTGTACAATGTTAAATGGAAGCTGAGAGCATGGGGAGCATCTGCCTGGCTCAGGCCACACAGCTGGAAACAGATTAAGTGTTCAAGTGGGGTTCAGAAGGATAAGGAATATGATACTCAGATTTGAGCTGAAGTGGGATAGAGACAAGGGTGAAGGTCTTCTCTCTTCTGTGCAGGACTGGTCAAGCTTCATGTCTTCTAAATGTGTTTTTGTCACTTTTCATGATAGCAGCCAACATCAATGACTACTTTTTAAAATATGGTTTTCAAAATCACAGCAAAGTTTTTTATATATCAAGTTAAAAGTTAATGAAATGATAGTTTTGCTTTACCACCAAACTCTGCATTTAAAATCAAGAAGTTAGGAAGCTTATGTTAACATTTCTAGAACATTCTTTTTCAGATGTTAAATTAAATATATATTTAGATACTTTGTTCTTGCTTATCAAAGAGTTGAATATCTTCATAGACTTTACTGATTTCAGAAGCACTGTACATCTTAAAAAAAAAATAAATTTTGTTGTCTTGATTTTATGAAGAGAAAGCAAGAGTCAGAATATTTATTAAGAAAGGTACCAGCTCCTTGAGGGTTGGGTTGTAAAGTAGAGTTGCAGAAGCAAATGTGGCTTCCCAGACTAGCATGATAATGACCATATGGTTGAGCCCATGCTGGAGCACTGCCCATATCACTGTGATGGCTCTATCCATATTTTATCCATATTATCTATTCTTGAGGGCTCTATCCATAATTTCAATAATCACCCTAAAGACTCTTAGGATAACCAAAGACTTCCTAACTGTTACTAAAATACACTGGAAATTTATTCCACTAATCCTTTGCTTCATGCCTCATAGATCTCTCCTAACATTTTACTGTGCTCAGCTTGCCTGGTTTATTTTACTTTTTCCTCTTTCTACCTTCTCCCACATACTGCAAGTCACATCAGGTCAACATGCAATTACCAATGTGTAGAACATTGATGTTTTCTGTTCATTTTTGGCTAATATTATTTATATAATATTCAATATATATAATATCTTTATATTATATAACCAAAAGGAAAAGGGGAGCATCACTCTCAGATAATGGATGTTTATAATGCCTGCAAGGGGTATTCTAAGCCTTATCTACCACTATTACATTCACAGTAAGTTGGGTATCTCCCCTCTTAAACCTGGCCATACAAGACTTGGCTTCATACCCATGATACAACATGATAATTTAGGCCATCCCGTTATATAACTGCTGCTACCAAATTGCCTGTGCATGTCACTGACACTACCTGCTCCTCAATGAGTGATGACAACTATGACTGAGGACAGATAGAAAGAATGATTTAGAAATCTATATACAGTACAGATCAGAGCTCTTAGACACTTCCAGTTCTCCCAGATATCCTAATTTGTTTTGTTGGATATTACTGGCACAGAGCAGAATAAGCAACATGTAGTCTACAAGCTTAGGCTGCTTGAGTGCCATCACTTGAAGTGCAGAGAGCACAGGCTGCAGCATGGAGATCTGCTCCACGTGAGACCCATGGGCTGCAGGGGGACAGCCTTCTCCACAGGACACAGGGGAACTGCTGCTGCATACCTGGATCACCTCCTGCCCTCCTTCTGCACTGACCTTGGTGTCTGCAGGGCTGTTTCTTACTCACTCTCCCAGCTGCTGCTGCACAGAAGGTTTTTTTCCCTTTCTTAAATCTGCTCTCCAAGAGGTGCAAACAACATCACTTATTGGCTCATTTCTGGGCACTGGCAGGTCCAATTGGAGCCAGATGAAACTGGCCCTTACCTGACATGGGGCATATTCTGGAGTCTTCTCAAAGAGCTAGCCCCAGCAGTCCCCTGATACCAAAACCTTGCCAGGTATACCCAATACAAGTGGTCATGGCACTGAGCTTGCGAGAGTTCAAGAAGCATTTGGACTATGCTCTCAGACATATGGTCTGATTTTTGGGTGGTCCTGTGTGGAGCCAGGAGTTGGTCCTCTTGTTGGTCCCTTCCAACTCAGGATATTCTGTGATTCTCTGAAAGAAATGTTGATTAAAGCAAAACGTGCTATAAGTCTATCTGGAGCTAAAACAGCAACGATCCAGAGTTTCCACTGTCAAAAACAATGTGTGCCTTTTATGTTCTCCACAAACCTGTTAGTCATTGCAATATTCTCCTCACTGATGAGGATTCTGGCAGAAAATTTTAATTATTCATGTGCTTCCTCTGGTCAACCCTGTCTTTAAAAGTCTTTCAAATCTTCTAATAAAGTGTGACATGGATATTAATATGTGGAATATCAGAAACTGGTCTGTAAGCACAGATTTTTCATTAGTGTTTGGTAGCTCCCATTAACATTTTAAGCCACAGTGCAAAGGTGAAAGATGTAACTAGAAAATAAGAAATTATTTAATCTAATTTTCAGATACAAATAAATTTCTGATGTAAATAAAGCACAAAATTATATTCAGAATTATGAGAAAGGAAAAGGCTTTTACAATCCTCTATTATTGAGAAAAAAAAAAAAAAAGCTTTTTTTTTTTTTTTTCCCATAGTGGGAAATTTATTCCCTGATTTTTGTCAGCTCATTTATGATTTTTATTGAGTTGCATTTCTGTAAAAGATCTTGTAGTAGAGATCAGAATATTTCACAGAAATAAAGATATACCTTCCCAGATAGTGTCTCCTGCTATTAAAGCAACGTAATGAGTTTAAATGTTGCTGGATGATTATATTGCAGAGTTTTGTTTGTTTGTTTGTTTGTTTTTTCCTCAATAAATATTTTCAAGCAGTATTTACTTTATAATGAATATATTTTCTGATTTCTCTTTATGTACAACTTGTGACATATCAGATGAGGAAAACAAGGTACTGTCGGTTTAAGGGCTCTAGAAGTGAAGTACTATATAAGGCATTATTCTAATCACCAGCCAAACAAAAATGTTGCCGACTCATCATCTATTGTAATAGCAATCCAAATTTTTATATGAGTCAATAGAATCCTCTTTTACTTATTCACTGAAAGAATAATATTCACCACAAAGACTGTACTTTTGCTAACCAGACCACTCAGTTTTCCCTCTTATTAGATGTGAGGTTATTAGCATTTACCACTTGAAGGTAAGTGATAACAATGCTGTTTCAGCTAGAAAAGTATTGAGGCAAAGTGAATCTTGAAAGTTGAATTGTTTTGAACTAACTTTTATAGTCATCAGACAGTGCTTAGTATTGGAAACATGCATATAGATTACTAGTTTTAAATATGTTACAGCGTGGTTTGTTGACTACCAAATGTAGACCCTCATCTGTCATTTAACGACCATCTGGTGTCTGTTGGCAAAGCATCACTTCATCGTCTGTAGAATATTGTTCATGTGAGAGCCCTAGTTGTAAAGCAAATCTTGAGATATTCATATATTCAACGTAATTTGATTTTATATTTGCTCTTGCATATCTCAATTTGAGGATTATTATTTATATCCAACTTGTCATTTTCAAGCAGAAACATATTTAACTGTCCTTCAGACCCTGAAGATTAGAATTAGACCCTTATCTCCACCCAAGAAGAAGCTTGTTAAGAATTCTGAAAACTGATCAGCATAAGCCATTCCAACTGACTCTAAATTTGCAGATGCTCAGCTTCCCTCAGTAAGGTAAATCTACCTAACCTTAGTAAGGTAGGTGGATTTTCAATGACATCACTGTTATTTAAAAGCTAAGTGTGAATTGAAAACTAATTTTAAACAGCAGTGTTTGAAGCTATTGTTTACAATAATTTTTCCTAGACTAACATCCTTTGACAAATGTCTCTCTAATTTTTCAACTGTTGTTTTGATTTTATATTGCTGTCTAATATAATATCACTAAAGTGATATTATTCAGTAGAAAAGAAATTATGTCCTCCCATAACTTGATGTGGTGCCAAAATTTGAAATTATTTGCAAGTGAAATAGGAAAATTATGCAAAGCTTCCGCCATGTGTAGTCTACTGTAAAAACTGTCTGAAATAATAGCAGTGTTAGAATAAAGAACAGATTTTTATCTCAGATTCTTTAAAAATGTTTGGATACATTCATTGACTGTTTGTTGTCCTGCTTACTTTGTTGTTGTTGTTTTGGGGGGGAAGTTTTCATTTTAGGGGCTCTGTGTTCAAAGTTGGTATAAAAATACAACAAATCTATTTTTTCCAGTGTAATTGCCTTAGTGAACCTTAAGCTATTCTACCAGTGTTTTAGAGGGACTTGGCTCTTGCAGGCAGACTCAAAGACTTACTAACCAAAACTTTTATTATGCAGGATTTCCTAATTTATGGAATGTATATAAATACGTCTTGGGTACATTTTAAACCTGAAAATGGAATTATTCTGTTATCTATTTAATGTCTGCGTTTTTTTGTCTTTAGATACATGCTGTAATCAGAACTCAGTTTTCACTAATAAGCTAATGAATGTTTATATGTGGTTTATAACTAATAACATGCCCACCTTTCAGTCAAAAATACTTGTGAATTGGTGGTGCTGTCAGCTTTGTATCTATAGCAGTAGAAATTACAGCTGTGCTAGCTGCCCAGCTTGATTTAGTAGCTTCTGGTGAGCTTGGCTATGATGCTGTGAGCAGTTAAATGAAATAGTTTAATTATAATACATGTATTTCTACTACTCCAATATACTTTTGTGCTAAAAGTTAATAACTGCGCTTAAAATTACTAATTTTCAATTCTTAAACACTCTTCATGTGGAATAGAGAGAAGACATCTAATTTTAAACAGCTGATGTATCTTTCAGCTCTCCTCTGTTCTTAAGCTTATTTTACTGCTTGAAATTCATCATGGATAATTAGGAATATTTCTTAGAAATTACTTTTTCTGTTCTTATCTGTTTAAAAATATATATTTTGTAATGTATTTACTGCTAAGGTAGAATATGCCAAAGCAATCACTATGTATCCACAAAGTTATTACATGAATATTCATGAAGAAGAAAACCCTGTTTCAGCATTTTATCCTAACCCTTGGCCTTGTGTATGTCATGCTTGCGTTAGGATTAACCAAATACTGAATAGTAAATGAACAAGAAAGTCCTTGTTAAAAAATGTCATCTGTTATTATGTGTTCAGAGGTTGGAGCGTTATTTGCTAAAATGAAGTTTTAAGAACTAAATTAAGGACTAAATTAACACAGTGCAAGAGTGGATTGAGGTCATGCTCAAGGCCAACATTGCTAACTTTCCTCACTGCTTATTTAAAGCTGATATCACCTATATTTTGCTCTGATTCAAGCTAGCTGAACTATTTTGGGGGTGTAGGCAAAATTATATACAGATAAAGGCAAACTCAAATATTTAAGACTGTACTTACCCAGTCCTGTGAATTGTGTAGGTCTCCTGGCATTGTATACATGGCTGTCCCACCTAGTTTGTTTGTTTGTTTTATGGCAATACTAGATGATTATCGTTGGGCTGATAGTTCAGATAGTTCAGAGTCTTTCAAGGAATTTGAAAGACTTGGAGCCACTTCTAAGAATGACTCTTCCTGGCAGAAGATGAGTAGGATTACAGACAACCGGAATCTATTTATTTATTTATTTTGTGAACAAACATTGTTTGGTGTCAGCATTTAAGTTCCTTAGGATCTGAGTAATTTTCTTGAACAATAGTGATTTGAAGATATAATTTTACCTGGAATTTGGAGAAAGGAAATTAATCCTTCTCCTGCTGTCACTGGCAAGTCATTCTTCTTACAGGTTTTATAAGTTTGTAGACTTGCATACAATATAGTATTATACACCCAAGTAGCATGTGCAGACATTAGAAGTTGAACTGACCTCTCTGAATTATAATTCTCTGTATTACAAAACCGAAGATTATTACAAAACATCGAGAGCAAGAATACTCAGCTACACGTATATTGTTCAAATGAAGCTTATGATAGAATGAATTACTAATTCATTCAGAATAATCTATTCACTTCCTTTACACCTGGACGTTGTGAAAAGTCAATGAGAGATTGGTGAAATGATTTTGAGTGGGAATTCTGCTACAAACACCACTCCCTGCTCAGATGTACAATGTCTGTTCTTTACTTCTCTAAGGACAAAGCCTAATTTCTGGTTCCTTTGAAGTTTATTTCTGGGTCATTACATTGCTGCATTCTTCCACGGTCCTGGCCAATTTGAATACTTAGTAAAGAAAAACCTCAGTAACATCAGCTGTGTAATCCTATCAGCCTATACTAAGAAGTCAGCATTACATTGAATGTACATGGATACTGATTTGGTTTGCCTGAAGAACTTCATAATTACTTATCGATGACTGATGACTCAGTGACTCAGTAATCCTGGCAAAAGAGTTTTTGTTGTTGATTTTGTCTTCTTTATGGAATAAGAAAGCAACTCTTCCTTCTAAAATCTAAGTATATCACAGTTAGGATGACTAGTAAGAGTGGTGGCCGTATTTGTGAGTGTATGTGTACTTGCAAGTATGTATACATAACTGAAACAAACCCATATTTAAAATTTAGATGAAAATGGGATGATTAAACAACAACTAAGCCTTTCCGTTGGAGATGAAGAAAGTAAGGTGCAGATGCAAGAATAATTTTCAGAGCTCTTCTTATAGGCAGCTAAGTATTACTTGTGCTGTGCTAGTCAGTACAGGTGACATATTTCCAAAATCTTTTTACTTTTCTTCATGCTGTCCCCTCCAACCCTACCTGCTGGGTATCATTTTCACCACCCTATCTTTAAAGAGATGCCACAAATTTATGGAGATGTGGCATAGAGGCTTGTATTATACAGTAATTGTAAATACATGACACGTTACTGTGATTCGGTTAGTCTGTTTTTCAGATATTTAATGAAGAAATTGCAAGAAAGAGAAAAGCATAACTTCACGATACTTTAAAAAAAATATGAAAGAGAACTGCAGATACTTGTGAAGTGTTGATCGGGGAAACAGGATCATTTTGAGATAGGAGTCAAGCAAAGCACCTCTCAGAGCAACTGGGGTTCAGATGCTACTGAGGTTTGACCATCATGAGTAGGTAAGGACCAGAGAGATATGGATCAGCTTTTCTCTATTCCCTTCTGCTTTTTATTTGTTCTACCACTGTGCCATTTTTGCTTTTTATGTGTGAATTTAGTGCTGCACCATACTGTGCATTATGTCTCAAACTATGCTTTACATCTTTATTATTATCTGACCTGACCTACTCTTTGTAGCTTATTGGCTTCTGGCTTGAAAGGAATCTATGAAATAAGATACTTCGAGTCCTGAGGTACTTTGCTGTGGTGAAAGCATCATATCTCTGCATCTGCTCTGTTTCCTGTGCTCTCTGAACTTCTTGCCTCTGAAATTTCCAGCCTACTGACTGACTGGTATTTGAGTATACAGTATGTTACTATTTAAATGTCACTGATTTCCACTTATTCTCTCCCTCTCTCCTTTTTTTTTTTTTTTTTTTTTTTTTTTTTAATCTCCTTTGATCACTTGTAAAATTTAGGATTTACCTCTTGCTACAATTTTATTTTTATGCTTTTGTACCTTACTATATTTTTTACACTTCTTTCATTGATTTCGTTTACATTCTTGGCAAATCTGCTGTAGGATAATGCGTTTTGCTTTATTTTTGCTCCAAAGATTACTGAACAAAAATTTAGGTCTGTCAGTTTATTGACTGGTGACAATGTTTGTCCCTAGTCTTGATGTTAGACTGCTTTTAAACCCTGCTGCTTGGTATGATGTTGTATTGCCAATTTATTCCCAGTATTTCTGGGAAAAAGGCCCAGTTCCTTTCATTGTCATCAGCACTTTCTGGCCAGTCTTTATGGTGCATTTTCTGTTTCCATTGTTTAACAATGTTCTAAGAAAATAAAGTTTTGAGATTCAGGACAGACATCCTGCTAATGCTCGTAATTATTTAAAGTTAAAGAGTTCTGTTTATTAATGTTTAATATAATGTTTTAATGTTTATATAATGTTTATTTCTGTTTTATTAATAAAATAAAATAAAATGGTGCCACAAATTATTTTCATGCTAACTGTAAAAAGGCTAAAATGTGATCTTGAAAAAAATCAGAAACTGTATCCTGTACATACATGCATTATCAGAGGATGTTATACCTACTGTATATCTCATAAAAATATTAAAATTTTTTACATCTTTGATTTAGTGCTCACCAACAAATCTGTGTGCTCATACTTGTAATACTTGGGCATTGCTACAAAATAGGAACTCCTCTGCTTCTCTGTGACTCTGTATTACAGAAAAGCAGTGGTCACCAGTCTCAACAGGTATTTAAATCAGATCCTGCTAACTGGAGATCCATTTTTAGTTAGGCCCAGAGAATATCTGCTAGATTTGCAGATTTAAGCGGAATCAAGCAGAATTTCTGGATCCCCATTGATTTGAATATTTGATATTCTCCACTGCTCAGCTCTTCGATACCTGTCAGACAGGAGAGATTTCTCAGGCATACCCAGAGAGCGAGTTTCTATGGGCATGGTAAATCTTGTGTTCAGTAATTTCTATAGACAAAAATAGCATGTGTGCCTGTGATTAGTGAACATAACCAAACCTAACTGGCACCCTCCTGTGAAGGTCCTGACCAGGCAGCCCAGGCCATATTCTGCCCCTGATTTTCTGCACAGGTCCTGATCCTGACTCTTACACCCATGGCTTAACATACTGTCCTGTATGTCACAGCTTTGAAAGAACATGACAGAAGAGACCCTCAAGGGAATAGTGACATTGCTATGATGGGCAAATAAAATTCATTTTATACTTCATTTCAGATTTGGGGGGCACTGGTTGTACAGGAGGAATGGGTCTGAAAACATGCTAGATAATTCTTGCATTGCGGTGGGTTTTGTCAAAAAGCTGTGGGAGATCCTGCACTGTCAGACCCAGACTCATCTGTGTGATGATGAGCTGCAGTTAACCCTCTCCATTAAAAATACAGCTTTTAAAAATTTAAACCTTTATCAAAGCTGGGGAGACATGACACTGTACCACATTTTTGTTTGTTTGTTTGTCCTGACAGACCTTATAAAAGCTTATCCACATTTTTGTAAGGTTGAAGTGCTAATTCTTTCTCATTCCTTAACTAATAAATCACATACGTGCTTTTGGACATTCTTATAAGGAGGGGCTGAGGGAGCTGGGGTTGTTTAGCTTGGAGAATAGAAGTCTAAGGGGAGACGTTATTAGACTTTACAATTACTTTAAAGGAGGTTGTAGCAAGGTGGGGATGGTCTCTTCTCTCAAACACAAGTGATAAGATGAGGGGAAATGACTTCAAGTTGTTCCAGGGGAGGTTTAGGTTGGATATTAGGAGAAAATTCTTTACTGAAAGGGTTGTGTGGCATTACAATAGGCTGTCTAGGGTTGAGTCACCATCCCTGGAGGTCATGAAGAAATGTGTAGATGTAGAGCTTAGTAGCATGGTTTAGTGGTGGACCTGTCAGTACTAGGTTAAAGGTTAGACTAGATGACCTTAGAGGTCTTTTCCAACCTGAATGATTCTATGATTCTGTCTGCATTAACATAGATTCCAGACTCAGCTCCAGTGTGTCACTTTCTAAGATGAGCATTTCAATTGGGTTATCGTAATTCATTAATGAAGAATTTGAAATTAACCTCTTTAGTTCTTCAAAATCTTTTTCTTGTATTTTTGTTCATTCCATATGATGGATTTATGCATTTGTTGGCTCAAAAGATCACTGTTTTTTTGACAAGTGGTTAAGAAATTCCAGCATTATTCCTAAGGTACTTTGACAAACACATATTTATGGGACAAAGTATCTTTATGATTTTTTCAGATCATAGTTTAGTTTTTCTTTTGTTAGCGGAAGTATGGCACATGGCCCTTTCTCTTACTAAGCCAAATTCAGTGCAATTTCAAGCTAACCAGATTCTGTTTGATATTTTTCTCACAGCTTAATTTCAGTTTCTGCACATGACCTCTTCACATTGCCTTGTTCTCAAGTAATGAGAATGTCAGCAATTATTTGTGTAATAGTCAGGCAGTCTTTCTTGACCTCAATTTAGTTTTGGTCAAGTGATCTCTTACATGCCTAGTGTTTTTAACTACCCAGTACCTAGTACTAAAATAATTAGATAATTTGGTGAAATGTCCTGTGTAACTTTTATTTCTTGTTCAGTGATCTTGAATACAAATGTTATTTATACTCTTAATAGTTACATTACTCCTGAGAATACATGAATCTATTTTTTTCCCTGAAAGTTTACCTTACTTTTTCATCTCTTTGTAAAGCTTCACAAATAGTCTGATTTATTATTGTTCAGTAAGTTTCTCATACTTATATACTTAGTTTTTCCCAGATTCATATTATTTGTATAATATTATTTTCACACTACTTTAGGCAATATCACTATTTTATTTTATTTTATTTTTAGTTTTTCACTATTTACGGAGGTTGCCACAAGCATAGTTTTTCCTATTCTTTTTTTTTGCACTTGTTACCCCAGTTACTCCAACAAATTTTTGATATATGTATTTTTCAATCTCTTAATCTGAGGCTAGATATTCCAGTTTCGTTATCTTGTTTCTTATTTTCTTAGATGTTTCGTATTACTATAGAAACACACTTGTGACTGTTTTGGACCCCTGCTTTGGTCCCCTGCTCAATGTTTTATTTAAATTGCAAGTGTTATGGTTCACATTCTTTCTCAGTCAAATAGTCCTAAACTATTTTTGTATCCCATTTCAGAATGAAAAATCTTTATGTATACATCTTTAGACACAACTTCCCCAAGCCAGTTCTCTTCCATAGCTTTTAGCCTGTTAGCTTTCCTCAGTTTCTAAGCTCAGTCACAAGTTAGCTTTTCCTCAGTTAGCTCCTCAGTTTCTAAGCTCAGTCACAATTTTCTTGATTTAACTGTCAACAACTTTGCTCTCGAAACATGTTGTCAAATACAGGGTTGCAGCAAGAATGATATCCTAGGAAGATCTTTAATAGATGTGCACTCATACAAATAGTACTGTTCCTGTGAAAACTCAGTATTTTTAAGTAACCCTTTATATATCAGGAAAAATGTGCTTGTTAACATATTTCATACTATTTTATGTATTACATTACATTCCACTGTGCATGGAGCAGATGTTGGAAAGAGATGGCACCAAATAAACATACTCTTGTGGGTAACAATAGCATATTTGGCTTTGGTCATATTAATTTGAATAACAGTAGTCAAGGTCACCAGTGTAGAAATGTTTTTGAAGGCTAGGTGATATTGCTGATAAAATTCACAAGAATTTCTATGGATAACATCAACAAATGGCAAGAAATGAAGTATACTAGAAAAAGCTTTAGTTTTGCTGTTTTTTGTTTTTTTTTTTTTTTTTTCTTCTGTATTTCATGGGTGTTTGGATTTGAATTGCACCTGCAAATCATGAACTTTAAGGATGTGTAAGGTGTAAATTTTGCTTCACGTTGTTTATTTCATGCCAAATTGTGCTCAGCAGAGTTCTATCTGGAGATCATTTAAAATCCCCATGATGGATGCTTCACCAATCCAGTTTACATTTCTCCTATTGCATAGGAAGAGCTTTACACATATTTACAACAAACCCAACAAAAGTATGATTGCTTTGAGGCATATAATCTGAGACTGTAATGTGCCTGCCAGAAAAAAATGTTAGTCATCACTTAACTAGGTAAATGACTGATATCCATAGTTCAGAGTACCTACACTTCCAGAAAAAAATAATAATAGTTAAAAGATGACTTTTCAATATTTCCAGTATAATAATTTCTCTGCAAGTTAATGCAGAAGATTCTTTAAAGTTGATTCACAGGCAAGTAAATGAAAACTCATTTGTCTGTCCAACATTTCTTATTAGCTTTATATATATATGAAATACGTGATGAGAATCTTGCTAGAAAATAAATTTAAAGGCTGAAGACTTTTTGTGACATTTTTCTTCTCACTCAGGAAAGAATAAAGCTGTTTTACAAAAAAAAAATGTACTGTTTTTAAAGTAATCTCTAAAAATCATGATAATTTGAATAGAAAAATAGACGAAAAAAAAGATGGAATATAGACAAAAGCCTAAGGATCTGTGAAAAACTGCTTGTCCAATGTTTTATTTTTGTTCATGTTTTACATGAGAGGGTGCTGGTCTGATGACCTCCGTAAGAAAGGCACCCAAACTGTGCAATGTATCATTTAAAATGTTATTTATCAGAGCTGGCAGTGAGCTGGAAAGTGAGAATAGTATAGATAATCTTACATTCCTTTAGATGCTGGGAACCCAGAGATGTGCAGCATGCAATGAGCATTTTATCCACATGTAACACACAATGTGGATAAACCCTGTCTGTAGAAAGGGTTGCCCAGTTTTGCTCAGTCATTCTATTACAGGATTGTCTTACGAGAAAACAATTAATTTCATCTTTTCTCTACTATCCAACAAAACAGACGTTCACAAGAAAATTCTTTGATGCACTTTTAGATAAAGGTAAGGACAAGCAGCTGGAACAGAGTGGGAGCTGCCTACAGCTCCTCAGTTACAAGAAGCCAACTGAGGTTATCCTGTGGCCATGGAAGCTCTGCAGCCTGAAGGCCATGCTTGATGTGTGGAACAACACTGGCATTAGCCTCCTCGGTTTAACTGCTATGTGGATAACTGACTCTTCGATGTCTTCTGGTCAGGATTATTACAGCAATCCTAACATTCTTTTTTTTCCCTCTTAGGAATGAATCTATGTGTAGCCTACTTTCACCTCTATGCTAATTTCTTGAAATTTTAAAATTTAATAATTCTTATCTCTCTCTTTTTTTTTTTTTTTTTTTTTTTTTTAATGGGTCATATTCTTGGGGTGTATAAATTGCCGTAGTAATTGTAGTAATTACCATATTAATCTGAACTATTTCATGTATCAATTGCTGACAAAGTTCTATCAACATCTTAAAATTTATTTCTTTCATAGTATGAAAATTGGTGAAAGATACAAATTCTCACAGTTCTTAAAATGTGTCTGTACATGTCTTAGGGAAAGCCTGTTCTTTCAGTGTCTTCATAATTGAATTTAGTTTGCTATTTCTAGCATACATGACTAGATGGACATTTTAGCAATATTGTTGGTGAATTTTCCAGTTGAGAGAGCCAGACTAGCTGTTTCATTTTATCTCTTTTATGCAGTCATAGTAGTTTTCACAGAATTACAGAATTTTCTAGGTTGGAAGAGACCTCAAGGTCATCGAGTCCAACCTCTGACCTAACACTAACAGTCCCCACTAAACCATATCCCTAAGCTCTACATCTAAACGTCTTTTGAAGACTTCCAGGGATGGTGACTCCACCACTTCCCTGGGCAGCCTGTTCCAGTGCCTCACAACCCATTCAGTGAAGAAGTTCTTCCTAACATCTAACCTAAAACTCCCCTGGCTCAACTTAAGCCCATTCCCCCTCGTCCTGTCACCAGGCACTTGGGAGAACAGGCCAACCCCCACCTCGCTACAGCCTCCCTTGAGGTACCTATAAAGAGCGATAAGGTCGCCCCTGAGCCTCCTCTTCTCCAGGCTGAACAAGCCCAGCTCCCTCAGCCGCTCCTCGTAGGACTTGTTCTCCAGGCCCCTCACCAGCTTCGTCGCCCTTCTCTGCACCCGCTCAAGCACCTCGATGTCCTTCTTGTAGCGAGGGGCCCAAAACTGAACACAGTACTCGAGGTGCGGCCTCACCAGAGCTGAGTACAGGGGGACGATCACCTCCCTAGCCCTGCTGGTCACACCGTTCCTGATACAAGCCAGGATGCCGTTGGCCTTCTTGGCCACCTGAGCACACTGCTGGCTCATATTCAGCCGACTATCCACCATCACTCCCAGGTCCTTCTCTGCCTGGCAGCTCTCCAACCATTCCTCTCCCAGCCTGTAGCTCTGCTTGGGGTTATTGCGCCCCAGGTGGAGGACCCGGCACTTGGCCTTGTTGAACTTCATGCAGTTGACCTCAGCCCATCGGTGCAGCCTATCCAGGTCCTCCTGCAGAGCTTTCCTACCCTCAAGCAGATCGACACACGCACCTAACTTGGTGTCATCTGCGAACTTACTGAGGGTGCACTCGATGCCCTCGTCCAGATCATCGATGAAGATATTAAAGAGGACCGGCCCCAGCACCGAGCCCTGGGGGCAGCAATCTCAAAAGAATTGTTTTTTGTTTGTTTATTTTATTTTTTATTTTTTTTTTTTAAATTATTGTTCCACCTTACAGGGCTTTTTTACTATTAATAAATAAATTATAATAAAATAAATATTTGGAAACACATGTCAGAAAGCTGAGGGCCAAAAAACATATATGGTATAGACCAAAGACACTGAATATGCTGCACTCTATACTATTTCTGTATGAAAAATAAATAAATAAATAAATAAATAAGTCCCAGAAAACATATAGTCAAGAGTACAATATAAAAATTATTATTCTAAACATAGGATTTTTTAATTATTTAGATTATTTAGTAGGTTGTAAGTGAGAATTATGAGTAGCACTTGATCTGGTGATTTCAATAAAATTCTGTTTTAAATAAAATGTATAGTATATACTATCTGTAGTTTTTTCATCTTGATTTTAAGGTGTTCATTTGCATATCATTTCTATTTGTATAATATTGCTTTTTAATACTTATTCTCTGATCTCAGTTAAACTAGACCTACAGTGGGGATTGTGCAGTATCTTGAACTGTGTCCAAAATTGAAATTGAGAGAATCTGTGTTTAGCTACTGCCTGCTCCAATGGGTTTTACTCCCCTTGAGGGGAACCTACAGTCCAGAGCTTTACTTTCTACTTTAAAGATTTTTGACAACTGACATTTCATCTTGACAGAGCTGGATGGCTCACCATACAGCTCACATTAAATCTGGCCAGGATTTAGGAACTGTTTGTTCCTCTGTGTAACTCCCCTGATAGATTTCAGTCTACAGGGTTTTCTAGGATCATGTCAAAGCACACCATCAGGACCAGATTCTCTGGAAAATACAATAATAATCCTGCTTTATTCTAAAAGCAGAAATAAAAGTGTTTCTTTTTTAATGAATTGTTACAGTAATTATAACCTGGAGCCCAGTACCTCTGTCCTTGCCATTGCTTACTAGGCAATTTGCTTCATCTGAAATTGTCTTAACCTACCTGGAGCCTCTTTTCCTTGCCTTTCCTTGCCTTTCCTTGCATTTTTACTTATTTATTTATTTAACCAGCTTTTGATCTGATTTGTTTTAATGTGCTTATCTTTTCATGGTATAGCCATCATTTTTTAATACTGAGGAATAAATGTCAATTATTCTATGTAGGTTGAAATATTTGTGACTACAACATAGCTATAACTATAACTATGACATAGCGCTAAATAAATAAATAAATAAATAAATAAATAAATAAATAAATAAATAAATAAATAAATAAATAAATAGAGTGCAGCCCTGGTGTTATAACAGGGACCCTGGAAGCATGCAGACACTGGTGTAAAAATGAATCATAAATATACAAATAAATAAAAAGCACACTTGACTACATACTTCTAGATGCTATAAAAAACTGACCCATTCTCAATGGAAGTAATGCAGATCTGGGAGCTGGTCAGAACTGGATTTACAGTAACTAAAAGAACAAAGAACAATAATACATAAAATGCAATGTACATAGTGTACTGGAATGCAATATAGAGTTCCAGACTGCAGGGGCATTATGTGTGTTAGAAAACATATAAAAATGGTCTCAAGCGGAGGAAGAATTTCTTCTTCCTCACTGTGTTCCTCTTGGAAAAGAAAAAATGCCATCATCAGCTTCACCATTATTATTTCAATGAGGAGTTAGTTAAATGAGGAAGCATGGAAAATAAGACTTAGACTGTCTTTACCTTTCTGTTTCCTTCTATTTGCTTTTGATGAATTGGCTTTCTGCATCTGTATTTGCTTCATGAAATGTGCCTAAGAAATGGTCTCCCACTAGTTTAGCCTCTGGCAGATATCCATTTTCAGTGGTTGCTTATGCTGGGGTGAATTGTTTCTTGATTTCAGCATATTGTCCAGAAATAAGACCATTCTATTTTAAAATACCTTCCAGATCAATCTCTGATGTTATATACAATGAATTTACTTATTATTATTAATTATTAAATTATTATTATTATTTCTCTATTATTAAATACCAGTATTTTCTTCTATGTATCTATTTTGAGGCAGAAAAATCTTATTAGAAAACATGTTTTTTCATTAATCCATTAATACTTTAATTTGTGTACAATATAGCAGGAATTATTTGTGCAATGATTTAAGTATTCCAGTTAATTAAAAGTATATTCCACTATATTATGCCACATTCCAACCTTTTAAATTTATAAAACAAATTGGGTTGCATAGTGAAATTAGCTAATTTCTGCAGTGATTATGAAAAGTTCTAAAATGTATTGTGATGTTTATACAGTAGTGTTTTTACGGCTGACATAACATTCTCCATGGTGGGATCAGAAATAACAATAATAAATAAATTAAAAAAAAAGTATGAAAACTTCTAGAAACTATGTTAAGGCTAACAGGCACAAAGAGAATAGAGAGTTGGTTGATGACAGCTGACCTGGCTTTACTAAAGGGAAACTCTTCCTAAAAAATTCTGGACTTTTATGATGGGATTACAACACTTATGTATAATGGAAGAGCAATTTATATCATCTGTCTGGACTTGGGCAAATCTTTTGATACTGCCTCACATGACAACCTTGTCTTCAAATTGGAGAGACATTGATTTGGCAGATAGACCACTTGGTGAATAACAAATTTGCTGATGGTTGCACTCAAAAAAATTGTAGTCAACAGGTCCATGTCCAGATGGAAACAAGTGATGAGTAGTGTTTCTCAGGGGGTCGTACTGGGACCAGTACTATTTAACATCTTTGTTGTTGATGTGGACGATGGGATTGAGTGCACCCACTGCTAGTTTATGGATGACACCAAGCTGAACCATTCAGTTGGCATGGTGGAGGGGAGGGATGACATCCAGAGGGACCTTGACATGTTTGAGAGGTGGGGCCATATGAACAATTAGAAGTTCAGCAAAGCCAAGTGCAAGGTCCTGCACCTGGGTCAGGGCAATCCCAAGAATAACAGGTTGGGCAATGAGTGAATTGAGTACTTGGCTTTAACTACTGTTAAATATATTGCATAAGACATTGTCTTAAAGCTGAGTATGGCATCTCAAAAAAGTTTTAGGAAGTCTTCATCAGAAAACTAATTGTGGGGAGGGAGGAAAGGAAACAAAACCAACAACAAAAATGTACTGGGAAAAAGTATTTGAGCAATTTTGAAACTTAAAAAAAATGTTTAGCATATCTGCTAAACCACTGTTTCCTGTATACTCCCTGTTTTTGAAGGAGCAGGGAAGAATTACATGTAGATGCTGTCAAGAAGACAGTGGTAGTTCATTTTACTGTTACTTAACTCACATTAATGTTACTTTTTCAGTGCTAACCAACCAATGAGATGACCTCATGAAGATGGTGGTATTTAACTATATTAGTACTACTGGTAGCCTACTGTTAAAGTATGTAATTTGCTTTAGTTAAAGATATCTTTTTTTTTTTTTTTTTTTTTTTTTTTTGTATGGTTTTGTTGTTGTTTGTTTGCTTTTCTCCCAGGCCTAATTTTCAAGGAAGGCTTGCTAAATTTACAATAGAGAATGAAAGAAAATTGTGAATGTCTATTTATGAACTATTGAACAGCAATAATTCAAATACCATATTATGTAGGTTTTTAGACTTCTTTAAAATTAACCTTATTATTTCAAAATTTTAACTGTCAGCAAAGAATGGTAGTCTGCGGCATTTTCAAAGTCACAAATGAATACAATGCAACACTCTTTTTCTGTGACAGTCCTACATATTTCTTTATCTTTGGGATAAAAATAGTCAGTGTACTTGTGATGGTTTTACCCAGCTGGGCAACTAAGCTCCACCACAACTGCTCTCTTACTCCCCCTCCTCCAAGAGAAAGAGAGAAAATATGATGGAAAGGCCTCAAGGGTTGAGATAAGGACAGGAAGATTTCTCAACAATTACTGTGACAGGCAAAACAGACTCAGCATAGTGAAATTTATTACATACTACTAACAAGCTAGAGAAGTGAGAAACAAAGAAAACAAACTAAAAATGCTTTCCCCCCATCCACCCTCTTCCACCTCCTCCCAAGTGGTGCAGGTGAACAGGGGTTTGCAGTCAATTCCTAACACTTCATCTCCGCCTCTCCTTCATGGTCCTTCTCTGCCCCTGCTCCACGTGGGGTCCCTCCCATAGGATGCCGTCCTTCCCGAACTGAGCCTGCAGGGGTTGCCCACAGGCAGCAACTCTTCAAGAACTGCTTCCACCACAGGGGCCATCCCCCAGGAGTAAACTGCTCCAGCACGGGTCCCCCACAGGCGGCAGCTCCCCCCAGCTCCCCTGCTCCTGTGTGGGCTCCTCTCCACGGGCTCCAGCCCAGGGTCTGCTCCTGCGGGGGCTCTCCATTGGCCACAGCCTCCTCCCAGCCACATCCACCTGCTCTACTGGGGGCTCCTCCATGGGCTGCATTGTGGAGATCCATGAGCTGCATGGATCCATGGATCCATGTGGGACCCACAGGCTGCACGGAGACAGCCTGCTCCACCAGGGGCCTCTTCACAGGCCGCAGGGGAACTGCTGCTCGAGCACCTGGAGCACCTCCTGCCCTCCTTCTTCACTTAATTAGTAAGTGAATAGTAATCAATAATTATTCACAACATCTTCAAAATACACAATATCAGTACAAATAAAACTAAATTGTTTATAATGTAAAATTTTCTCCACTCTGCTTTTAAAACTTACTCTCTCTTCTCTAACATTCTTCTTGTTTCTGAAGAGTGTCATTTGACAAACATTTGGCAAATTATTGATAAATTTATATACCTAATTTTTGTTTTTCTTCTTTTCATTGTGTCATCGAGGAAAAGGAAAGCTTAATGTACTATGAGAAGGAGGAACTGAATAGGACTTATCCAGCTTGTTATGGAAGATGAATAGTCTTTTTTTCAAACCAGGTAAAATCTGAGTAAGTCTCTTAATTTTCAACAGCTGACAGAGACAGTGAAACCTCAAATGTTTATAAGCAGTATGGTTGGTAAAGGAAAATAAATTGCAAGAATCAATTCTAAATACAGTTCAGCAGACCTTCTGCAGAGAGTTTTTCTGAGTCATAGATTCTGAGTACCTTGTGTCTAAGGTTGCATTCTTTTGAAAGAAATCCCTATGGTGAAGGATGTTTACTTTTTAACAAATATACTTTTTGAACACCTGCAATAGTACACTGTAAGCTCTATCTTTCTCCTATAAAATTTAGTTTTCTTTCACTTATTTTGGAGAACCTCTTGTCATTCATCTTTCACCTCAGTGGCTCTGATGTGATTTTTGGCACAGTTCTTAAAGTCAGTGACTCAGCACTGGATTAATTTTACCTTTGCCTCCTTTCTTTACCCTGGCATTTTTCCTTTCTATTGGACTCCATGACTTCATCATGATTTTTGATGCTCTGAATCTTGTATTTTATAACAATATTGTGTATCTTCACAAATTTGTGAAAGTCTCTAATTGGGATTCCTGAGATTAAAATCATCATTGATACTAGTTTCGGACCAAACATGACTGTAACCAACTGTGCTGGCTTAATGATTGTCTATGAGCTACTGATACCCCCAAATGAAAGAAAATATAATACATATGTGTGAGAAACAATCTGCAGCCAATAACACAGGCTCAGGCAAGGATCTCGGTGAAGTAGCATTTTTATTTGCTATTACACTGGCAAGTGTCCAGCAAGCAAGAGAGCACAGCAAAAGTATATAATAACCTTATATTCCCTATTACCCAACACTTGATTCCTTCTGTTTCCTTGGCTGAATACTACTGGTTCACAAACTACTCAACATTTATTACTATACCATATATGTCCAATTTTATTTGACCAACCATTAATTTCTCCTTTTCTTTTTTTTCTTTTCTTTTCTTTTTTTTTTTTTTTTTCTTTTCCTTCTCTCATGATTGGAGGGCCTGTGATTTTTTTGTTTTTACTGATTTCACACTGCTCATCTTGTTTTTCTCAGCTATCCTTCTTATTATGGGACAGTGGGCCCTTCCACTATCCCCTTATCTCCTTAACATACTCCCCACTGTTATGGCTGCACAATCACTTTTGAATATGCAAGGTTAGTGGAATTTTCCACTGAAAAAAACATAACTTTAATTCTCATATATGTGATGTGTATTATATTGTGCATACCAGTGTATTACCTACTATTATTTCTATTATTTGGAACGTTTCCAGGTGTCCTAGAAAAGTCTATTATTGAAGCTTATTATGTGCCTGAAAACCCACAGCTGGCTCAATAGTGTAAAAACAGAGTGAGTCTGTTATCAGGCATGGGTATTAAAGTTTAAATATATTCTCAGAAGTAAGTGTAAATTGTTTTCTGTGTATGAACGTATTTTTTAATGTGCTTTCCAGTTGATACAAATTTGATATAGTCAATATTTTTGCCCTTATGAGACATAGGAGAGAAACACAGAATGTCTGAAGAGCTGCGTAGAAATTCAGTGCTCTTCAGTGCTGTCACTGCATCTCCCAGAGAACATACCAGTCTTGTTTCCTCTGCAAAGAAAAAGTAAAAAAGATTAATTGTTCAAAATATCATCAAAGATGAAACTGAAACTAAGATCTGAGAGCCATTTGTGTTGAAGACACTGCTACAGTGAACTTCAAAAACTATTAGAGAGAAGATCAACAAGATAAGTCAAATGAAAGTGACGAAAGTAGGGTTACAGAATGTCAGTAAAGCAAAAAACAAACAAACAAACAAAAAAAAAAAACAAAAAAACAAAGTTCTTTTTCTGAAGGTTCATGAATTTAGTTTCCAATACAAATAGTTATGGAATGTTTACACATTGGTACAGCATTCTTTGTGTAAGAAACATTACCTGACAAAACAAGAGAACTATATGAACTGGCCTCAGATTTGATGTTATTTCATATCAGGTACAGCTGATATACAGAACGCTAATTTGTTTAGTCACTCACTTCTCATTCTTTCTCAACAGCACTTCAGGGAATGCCAAGACCTGCATGTTAACTGTATTATGAAAGTATCAAAGGTAAACAGCTATATCATATACATCCTCTACATCTTCGAAATAATCATTAGCAAGGCAATACAAGTCTATAAATAGTGATTTTTAAAGTAGAAGTTTTCTTTCTTAATCCTGCTCCATTTTATATGCACTGCTGTTTTTATCAAGAAAGCTATAAACTGTTGTAAAAGCAATTTCAGAATTGACCTGATGGAATTGACAATAAAAAATAGCTTTTTTTATTATTATTTCTTCTGCCTGATAACACTCAGTTTACAAAAATAGTAATAGTACTTTGTTTTAGAATCCTGTTACTGATCATACTGTGGGAACAGCTGTTCATAAAGATTTTTTTCTAAGCTTGAAGAAAAGAACACGGATGGGAGTGAGGAGGACATATTGTGGATTCAGAAGGGATTATCTCTGTGTGAGGGTTAAAAACAAAATAGTTAAAAAGCCAAACAACTGTCTTTCACAGAGTTAATATCAATGGTCTTTAAGCAATCTTAGTGTTGAGGAGAAAATAAATATATATATATATGTTTATATAGATATGTATATATATATACATTTAAATTATATTGTATTTTGTATGTATATCTATTGTCATAAGCAAAAGGATGAGCAGATTTTTGATTTTAAAATTGTTATTATTGTGCATGACCTTGGATTGTTTGTTATAATTTAAATTACTTTTCTATTTAGAAAATGTTAAAATATCTCTGTGAAAGAACCTAACTTGACTTTGGCTATCCATAGATGTTTCAGATTTAGTTGTATATTAGGAAAGCAATGTCTTCATGTCTTAGAAACTTCTACCAGTGTGAAGACTCACTCCATAATCTCGTTTTATTTTCCTAGTGGGAAGTGTTAATATAAAACATTATACAAGGAGTAATGGAGCATTTAAAATCATATTCAAACTCTGTTGAAGCTACTTCACTGCCTGACAGTTGAATTTCAGGAGTTATAGCAGGATCAGCTACGTATCTGTGTTCCTGATCCTGTTATGATGGTAACTATACAGTCATCTGCCACTGTCTCAGAAGGTATTTTGTCTTAAAGCTTCCTTATAAGCTGATAGAGATTGCATGGTATGTAATTCATACCATTCCACTCTTTTCATTCTATGAGAAACACTACTCAGATCAGCTGCAGCACATCATCAAATTTATTTATTTGGAATAAAAAGCACAGAATATGACACTGATGTCTTAGGACAGCTGAGTAACCAGATGGGGGGGGGAGGGGGGGGAGGGTGTTGTTTAGTGAAGTGTGAATACACCAATTTGATAAAAAGATGGCTAGTGCCAGCCAATGTGGACATGATCACTCAGCCCCATGTACCTTGAGAAAAGATACTGCTTCCTGCATTGATTTTATTTAAGGGCATGGATTTAACACTGGAGACCATTAATAGACAGGTCTTTGACTTTTGTAGCAGAGAAGCTGCTTGGTGAGTGGGAGATAGACTGTACTGGTGATTCCTTTACTTCTGTTTTCTTCATTATCACAACTGACTCACTGCTATAACCTTTCATTCTGTGAATTGTGCATCAGGCAAAGTGTGACATGGGGAAGGTTGTTTTTACTTTTTAACATTATGCAGCAATCTAATTTTTGTTTTCCTGGCACATTTAAAGATGTTATATACAGTACTTAATCTTGCAGAAATGTGTGAATGAATTCTGGAGCCAAGTTCCTCAGTTTTTGTCACTCTTATTTGAATCCATCTTCACTAACTTCCTCATGAGTCTTTCAGTTTCACAGTTTAGTTTATGCTGGGAATTCTCAACTGTGTAAATGGTATTAAACATACCAGAAAAGAAGCTGTCTAGACAGCTGGTAGTATCTTGAATTTTATGCCAATGGATCAAAAAGTGCTTTACAAGCAAATAGAATACTAGCAGTTCAATACTGTAGAGGAATCTTTTGAGATACAGCATTGTCTGAGGTAGATGATTTAGAATATTATGTAAAATACCATCAAGTAATTTCTTCAACAGAATTTCTTGGTGTCTTCGGACAAATACATATAAATATATAAAAAATAAATATATAAAGAATAGCAGCTATCTTTTAATATGTATGTTGCTGATCCCAAAGACAAAGTTCTATTTCATGCCAATAGTTTGGAATAAAGTTCCTTTTTTTCTTTTTTCTTTTTTTTTCTTCTTCTTCTTTTTTCTTTTCCAGGTAATACTGCAATCACTTTCTGCTTGATAGCTTTTTGAACGCTGAGGGCACTGCCCATTTTGGGGCACCTTCTCACAATCCGATCCCTTTTCAGCCTCCAAGGCCATCAGCCCCTGCCACAATGAGGCCACAGCAGGGCCAGTCTCCAGCTCTCCACAACCCTGTACTGCCCCAAAAAGCAGGGAAAAATTGTAAAATAAATTCTAAAAATAAATACATTGTAAAATAAATAAATTGTAAAATAAATTCTAAAATTGTAGGCCATATCCCATCCCAGCCTCAGCCTCATCCCCCATCCTTGCTGGCAAAATGGCCAGTGAGGGGGCTGCCCTTCTCCCTGGAGGTGACAGTGGGATGTGATGTGCCCTGCCTTCAAGACCCCCAAGGTTCCCAGTGGATCCTACAGGGCCTCCAGTTCCTACGGAGCCCTGACATTCCATTTACCAACTGCACAGAAGACATGAAAATAAATTCCTGAATTCCTAATATATTACTAAGCTATTTGGCAATTTTAAATGATAATAATAGATTCTAATAATGCTATATTTTAATTAAATTAACAGAACATTATTATTATTTTATTTTTTTTAATTAATTTCTGAAACTTCATGTCTGGATATTCTTTCTTGTATAGAATTTTCATTTTTGTTTATTTGACATTGAAGAGATACTAGTAATTTGTATAGGCTCAGAAATGCATTCTATACAGTAACTACAATTATTTATTTTTAATTATTAAAATTTTGTGTTTTTTTTTTTTTTTCTTTTTGATTTTTGATAAAAAATGGTTTGAAGTTGAGTAAGGTGTTCAGACTAATCTCTAGCCTGAAGTGTCAGACTGCTTCTTTCCCAGATAAGGTGATTGAAATAGTTCTAAATAGTAGCAATTATAGGAGTTTGAGAAATAACAGATTATTTAGTACTATTTAGGTACACAGTAAACTTAAGCATATTCAAGTGATTCTTGACCATTATTTATGACGTTAAACAATGGATTAGAGGGAAAAAAAAAAAAAAAGATATCAATTTGACATTAAATTTCAGTTTTTCTTTACAAAAGTTTTTTATGCACAACAAAGATTTTCAAACCACAATAAGAGTAGATATGTGAAATATATATAAATATATAGTCATAACTACTATGCATAGAAAAAAAATCCCTTTTTATTGGTCTAAGTATTTGTGTACATAGGTTTGCAGAACTTTTTCCAGACATTATTGTATTTTAATGGTATGACATACCATGGTGAAAAACTTTTGTCGTTGGTGGTGGTGTTATATATGTATATAATTATATATTTAATTATTTAATTAAAAAAAAAAAAAAGTAAGGGCGGGGAAGAAGCCCTATTTTAATTATATGAGTCTAGGCAAGCATCCTCCAGTTAAATACATAAATGTCTCCTAAAATGCTCAGTACCTTCAACCTCTTTTAAAATGAGTCACTATAGACATGAACAAATAAATATATTATTTGGGCCATTGGATGTTAGTCATGCATCCATGCACGCTTCCATCATTAAAGTAACAGATACATCAACAGATCATACAGATGTACAGTGGAATTTGCCTTTATTTTAGTTCAGCTCTCTCTCTTTTTTTTTTTTTTTTTAGAATTATATTCTTGAAATCTTCCTTTACCTTTCCCCCTTCCACTATTCCTCTGTTTATAAGTCTATGAAATATATTAATAGGTGTCATGGTCTCATCACAAAAATATTTTCAAAGAGAGAAAGTGAGAGAGAGCAATTAATCTTTTTCACAATTAATTAACCTCAGTTTAACCAGCAGTATTAATCAGCACTTTCCCACTGTTTTAATCAGCACTTTCCCACAGTTTTCCACACTTAGACTTTGAAGCTCTGCTTACAGTGATATGTTTTCACCAGCAGTGGCATGACAGGAAAATCATAGGATGAGAAAACAAGTTTAAAGTCACTTTGCTTCAGACATTATTTTGGCATAAGCAACTTAGTGTGACAGTGATAGTAATAGTAGTAATTCTTTCAACTTGCAAATATTTTATTTCTCTTTATGCAGTTGAAAGTTGTGTGCTTGGATATTGCAATTTACAAACTTTAAGCTTAAAGCTATATGATCTGAGGAATTGGATACTGTGGAGACAACCAGCAATCTTAATCTGTTTGTACAAACAGCTTTCACAGCTGCTGTTAGGACACACTGAAATGAACTCAGAGAACCCTTCAATTGCTTTGTCTATTTGTGTATTCCAGTGCTAGAGCAATGCTGGAGCAATCTAAAGCATCTTTACACCTCACAGATGCAATTTAGAGAAGATGGAAACTGCTTTATTTTTACTCCTAATCATAGCCATGTCAACGAGTGCTTCAGTTTTTGCATTTCCAGCACTACAGCAGCCTGGCATTATATTTAGTGATTAGAAATTATTGGAAATGATTAGAAATGATTAGAAATTCCTCTCAGCCTCAACAATGAAACAGGTGTGTGTGCAGTGTAATGCATTATTTTGGTAATCTATCTGGGAGAATGCATACAGATGTAAGGTGTTTTTGTTTGTTTGTTTGTTTTTAAATTAATATTATAACTTTTATTATTATTTATTTATTTATTTTTATAGGATGATTGGAAGAAGTGCACTTTGTCATTCTGAACTGAAACAACTTGAGGCATGTGGTCTCTGGTTAGATAAGATCTCTATGAGTGAATATGCAGATTAGGATGAAATTCTGTCCTGCACTGCATTCTTATTTTCTACAACACCATTAGGAAAATACAGTTCTCCTTAAAATGGTGCAGGCTGTAGGAGAGTGGTGGTACTGTGGTGCTTTCTTCACTCTGTCCTTTTCACGTTCTGGGTGGATGAGTTAATTTATATGCCATACTGGAGCTTCCCCTAGTTTCACAGGTCCTTTCAGATATTCTTCAGCATTATGCTGCGAAGAAAGTTTCTTAAATGAATACTGCTCTCATATTGCCACTTTTTCACTATTATTAAAGTACAAGGTAATGAGACTTTAAATCCTTCAGAAACCTTCTTCTATATTCTCAGACTGTCCCCAATAAACCATTTTACTTTTTTTCCTACATAAGCAAGTTTTATTCTGAAGTTAAGTGATGGCTGCAAAGAGGAGTTATCAAATGCACTCTCAAACCATCAAGTACTTCTATACATTTACAAATTCTTTATCAAATACTCCTAATCTTGGGATAGCCTGCTCATGTCCTTAACCCAGGTTTGGTGAGCCATGAAAAGAAGTAATGAGACCTTGAAATACAGTCACTGTTTGGTACTAATTAATCAGGATTGGGAAATAAGATGGAATGGAATGGAATGGAATGGAATGGAATGGAATGGAATGGAATAGAAATGTTCTTCTTAACCAAAACTTGGCCATACAGCTTGCATACAGTGAACATCATTTTAACATCACCATTCATGTACTAACAAATAGCAGGAACATAACATAAGTATTTAATATCTGCCAGATAGATAGTACCTGATGTGTTTGCAGAATGTTGTATCATTTACCACACATTTGAGCTACCTGTTGTTTAAAGAAGGCAAGAAAAATCTAAAAGCAGTGTGTTCATTTTTTTTTAATGATTTTTTTTAATATCTTTGTTATATCAGAGTTAACTTCAGATAAAACATAAAATACTAGAGGAAATCTTTCAATTTTCTGGGGGCTATGAATACAAAAGAAAAGAAAACAAACAAACAAACAAAAAAATCCCACCTCCTTTTCAATGAAGAATCTAGTTCAAAATAAGAGATATGTCTACTACCCCTTGGTAAATGTAGATTCCACTCGGTGCTATGTACCCACTGCATATAGCTATCACTTTGAAATGTAGCTGCCTTGTGTTTAAAAATCTGCTATGTACTTCTGTTTCTCTGATTCTATCACAGACAAGGAAGGAAAGATAAAAATTGGTAATGGGTCAAGAATTTTATTCTGACTACAAAATAGAACTATTTACTCATTTATTTATTTATTTATTCGTTAATCTTTGACATTTGTATATAAATGGTTTCCTACGATAGGACAACCAGGTAGACTTCTGGAACTTTGCTTTAATGCAGTTTCAGCTATGCAGTTCCCTTGAAGAAACACTCTGCCAGCTGTATGAATAATTATCACTGAAACTACAGTGTTTTTCAGAAATGGAATTTTTGATCACATTTTGCCTCCAAGAACCATTGAAATTAGCAAACTTTGTGTTTGCCTGCATTATACATTGTGATAAAGGTGATAAACTCATGTTCGGTAGAAAACGTGCAATTCCCATTACTGTTAAGATGCTAATTTGACTTTTCTAAGCTTGAAAGACATAATTAATATTGATTTCGGTTACTAGCTCACATTTTTTTCTTGTTACATTATCCATATAGAATGGTGTTCCATTAGCCTGCTTCCTTTAGCCTTACACTGAATATCAGAGGCAATAGGATTTTTTTTTCTAAGGTGGTATTAATGAAGAGTACTTCTTTTTGCTTGAATTATTTCTTTAGTTAGCAGATTGAGTTTTAGGAGACACTGTGTAAAAAATTCTTATATATATTTTTTTAATCTCACATTTCCTCCTCAGTGTGATTTATACAGCTGATGCAAAGAAGAATCTATAATAGCTAAAAGATGTATCAGCAAATACTGGCCAAACAGTATCATTATGTGATACTGTCCTTTACCCACTTTCCATATTGGGTGTTAAAAGTTTTTTTCATGCTGTGAAAACAGTATAGATAGAAATTCTGTCCATAATATTTTCTGAAGAATGAATTTAGTAAAATATTATTTATTTAGATATTTTAAGCCACATCAAGACTGACATCAAGAATGTCCCAGCCATTCTTATTGTGCATAGTTGTGCTATAGTACATAGCATAGAACTGAGTTCCATGTCTGTCAGCAATAGCTCAGCATTCTTATGGAGAATTATACTCAGGATACATAGGAACTTTAAATTTATTTATTTATTTGTTTGTTTGTTTGTTTTTTGGAGGAGGATGAAAGGGCTGATTTGTAAAACATGGAAAGATCTTGCTTTTGACAAGGAGGTATTCATACACTCTGTAATCAGACTTTTTTTTTTTTTTTTTTTTTTTTTTACTATATAGAGAGCTTTCTGCAGGGGTAGGGTAAGATTCCAAAGCTCAGTGTTTGCCAGGCTCTGTGGAGAGACAGTAAAGGCATACAGTCTTCCCTGGATATAAGTCATTTATTAATGTAAAAGGGATGTAAATCCTGGCTATAGGACTACATATTCACTTTCAGGATTCTAACATGTTAATATTAGCACTATACTTAGGACATGATCTTTTTGCTGTTAAACCCACATTTAACTTGTATTGTATTTTAAAAGCAGCCTTCCTAGGAATTTACCTTCATTCATGCTCATGATTATTAATTAAAAAAAAAAAAAAAGTTTCTTTAAACTTGTATTAAAGTGATAAATATTACTTTTAAATGTTACCTGTTGTTTTTGTTTCCTTGTTGCTTCAAATGAGCTATAGTGGGTTAAAAAGTTTGTGGCTGAACTTTTCTATTATTTCTTAAACTTTCATTTGGAGGGTTGATGCATGCATGGATAAATGTGGGCAAATGTCAAACTGCTTCAAAATTGTTTTGATACTTTCTGCTGTATGTAAATGTGGTTAAAACAAAGGATAAACTGATCAGAAATTTATTTTTGGATTTTATATCATGTTTATCTTTTTACATTTGAGATATTAGCTTACTTTGTGAAGACCTCATGGCAGAATGCGTTCAACTGGAATGTCAGGTATTTGAAACAAATTGAGATTGATGACTTATGGTGCAGTTTTTGATTGGGAAGGCTCTGCAATACATCATTCCTATTTCTGCTTGTTTGCAATTCTTTTATAATAACTTGTTCTAATTCCTTTCTTTTTTTTTTTTTTTTTTTTTCCCCCATGTTTGGTGTAAATGATCAGATATTGAATAAATAAAAGGGGTGATAAGCTGACAAAGCTGAACAACATCATACAGAAAAATACAATCTTATTTTTAGCACTTCAGACTAGAACCTATATATGAATCTAAGTTTGGCTTGCTCAGTTAACATTTGCCTTCATGAAGGTTTGCTATGAATATAATAAAAGCTTTACTAAAACTTACAAAGAATTTTTCATTAAACTTGTTTTTCATTCTAAAATCCTGATCTGCTCTAATTTTTATTTTCTGCTATAATGTATACAATGGAATACTAAGAAAATATTTTCCCATAAAAAGTCCATAAAAAGAAACTAAAATTGGAATGATGGCACCAAGTGTGTGAAGATGGATATTCCAACTCTTATGCTATTAGTTATTTTCATACCCTTGTATACTATTTGAAAGGAAACTTCTAAAAATAATGTTTTTCATTTTAATAACAATCTTAATGTATTTGAATATCAAAGCTAACATGGAATAAAGAAACTTTTTTTTTTTTCTGCCAACTTCTAGCAGTATGCCACAAAAATTCAGATAAAGATTATCATCCCCACCAAATCACACCATGTTGTTGAAGAAATTATGCAATCGATGGAGTAGCTGATCAGTTTCTTCCTTTCTATGGTGGTCCCATTAATAGGATATCAGCCACCACTGCTACAATGCAGTCACAGGGATTGCATTGGGCTTACAGCTGGTACCAGCTTGCACCAACAATGAGCTGATAGCCACAGGGCTGTTGTCTGGCCTGAGCCAAAACTCTGTCATAGCCATGGATGGACAAGGCTGGAGAAACCCAGTCAGTCACTGCATGTTCCTTGGAGTTGGGAGAGGCCATGGTGCACTTCCTAGGCAGTGTCCAGAAACCAGTGTGGGGGAAACTGGAAGGGTAGGAAAATACATAAAAATAGGTTCACAAACATCAAGATGTGAAAAGGAAGGGAGCTCCAACACCATGAACATTGTACTTCTCTTGAGGAAGACTTCAGGATCCTTATGATATATCATAACCACCTCTAGCTCCATTCTTCTTGAGACAGACTGATGCTGTTGACTAAGGACACAGGGGAACATTGGAAGAGTGCATATAACAACAGAGAAAAAGGATAGAAATTAAGTTCTCATATATAATCATTTTAAAGTTATTACTGAGACTTTTCTGTCTTAATACTAATGCCCATAGTTTATATTATTATAACTGAATTAACAATGTTTGTTATATCTTTATTAGAATCCCAAAACAGTAGTTGAACTATCAGCAAAATCTTTTCCCCACATGTACAGCATATTCTTCTTTTTGCCCATAACAAGATGTTGAGTGTAGTAACATGCTAGAAGTCTGATGTGCTCTGTTTAGCTAGTCTAAGTAGTCGGGAACTGCCAGGTTAATTCTTTTGTCAGAATGTAATAGGGAAAATTGCATAGTTCAAATAGCTCAAAGTAAAGCAAGACTAAATGGCTTATTGATTTATTAATGACACATAATTAATGAACAATCAATGAACTACAGATTGAACCAATTTCTGAATATCAATTAAAACAAACCAAATCAAAACAAAAAAACTTAGTAGGCTCTTATGACACGTTAATAATTACCCATAGATTTCCCAGTTCCCGTGAAATGTTTTAATCACACACATACACACAGAGTTACGAATTAACCCACTCTCCTGGGTTTGGGGGTTCCCCTACTTGCACACCTGTCCTGTGGGTGCTCCAGCTTTGGGCATGCCTATGTTTCTCCTGACCCATACATAGGAGCCACCCATTCAGTTCAGCTTTACAATCCCCAGTCCTGGGTCTCTCCGATGCACCCCATGCTGGTGCTCCAGAACCTAGAAGCAGAGACTTCATACCGATTGACAGGTCATGATGGCAGTAGAGAGCAGCACTCGCTGCTGCATCTATTCCAAGGACTCCCCCGCCATTAAAAATATTCATGTTTCTTTTCTACCTCTTTTCAAGCTGAATGCTTTGTTTCAAATGCCTTCCTTTGATTCCTTAGCTACTATTGAATCTGACTGCTGATCAACATCTTCTTTAACATGGTAAGTTTTGTGTGAACACTCTCCAAAACAGTTTTGGTAGTCCCACTGACATGTAATGCATATATTCACATTTCTGTCTTAAGATCTGCTGTTATCCAGGCCACAGGTAAGCCCCGTGGGCACTTCACTTCAGTATAAATGAATAAGCAAGTTAGAGAGTAATATGATGTGACATTATAAGAGCAAAACATTATAAAAGGATGGATCAAAAATGCAGCCATTCAGAATTACTTCTAGGAGATTTTAATGACAGTTCCTGCGGCACTTCTCATGCTATACTGGGATGTGACTTCCTCCCACTTTCCACATTTCAATTTTGCATATGTCATTGTCTTCCATTGCTAACTGAATTGTGTGCAAGGTTCCACATCAGATATCCATTGTTTCATTGCCATCCACTTTATTTGCATCAGAGCAAGGAGTATGCAAAACCTCATTAAATTGGTAAAGATTTAATTTTCACCACTTTGCAGTCACTGCACACAGATGTAATTGGCTACATAAGGTAAAAATCAATACCAGTTCAATTTATCTACAACATTGTGCAACTTAACCCTGTTGATTTCTCAAAAGAAATATGTACATTCAATATATTCAAATATCTGTACTTATTTGAGTATATACAATAAAATTGAAGTGCATTTGAACAAGCATTTGATTTTTTCACTATAACTGATATTTTCTCAGATTTTTTATACTTTGGGGCAGAGAAATGAGGGAGGAAAGGAACCATAATGAGTTATATTTTGGATGTGATAATTACATGTGATATAGTACTTATGTGTCCAGATCCAGCTGGGAGAGAAAAAAATGGGAGAGTGTCCCAGAGGATCTGGAGAAAGCCTAGAGGATGCTAGAAAGGGAAAGTTCACAAGAGTGGTATTTAACAAAATGGTTATGGGAGAAAGAACAAAGGAAGAGACAGATCTGCTGGGACATTGGAATGAATGAAATCTGGCATCAGGAGATGCCCAATGTGATTTTATAAATACATTCAGTTCCACAAAAGAGGAACAAAAATCCACACACAATTGGAAAGAAGAGACTATGACATTATGTTCCCTTCTCATAAAATAAGGCATATGGTTATCTTGAGCATTGTGCAGTTCTGCTTTTAAAGACTGGCTGCCAGAATTAACAAAGCTTTTTCTGAAATGCTGAGATTTACATGCAAAGCATGTCAGTGATTCTGTCTTTTGACCTGCAGCTTTTTCCTTATAATCAAGGTTCGTTTTTCCTCCCAGAGGAACTGCAGATATAAAACTGTAATAAGGAAGAGCATTCAAGTAAAGGGTAAATTACTTTTTTTGGAAAAACATAGGTCTACAGAAAAAAATAAAAATGGTAGTAGAAATGCACTGGCTTTTACTATTACCATCAAACACCTTTTCTGAGCAGATTAAAATGTATGTTTTTAAAAAGACTTTAATAAATGCAGCTGGACATGAAATTATATTCTAATCATGTAAGAGCAATAATGATATGAAGCATCTGGTTTACTAAGATTTAAAAATTAACTGATTATTTATTAGTAAATCTCTGGATCTTTTAATCTTTTTTTTTTCCCTTTTTTTTTTTTTTTTCTTTCTTTTTTTTTTTTTCTTTCTTTTTTTTTTTTTTCCTTCATTTTTTCTTTCTGAGTTTAGAACTAGCAACTTGCTTTTTACCTTAATTTAACATGTTACATTTTATGTATGACAACAGGATTAAAAGGAACTAAAAAGACAAATTTAGCTACATGGCACATGAAACTAGAATTTATGATGAGTGGAATAGAACTATGTTCCAAGTTATTTAGAAGAGGGTTTATAATTTCTTTAGAAACTATCAGTTGACTTTAGAGATTAGAATACTAATAAAAAATATGAATTCATGTGCATCTTCCCCTCACTAAAATTTAAAATGTTGGCCATAAAAGCTGCAAATTCTGCATTTTCTAAAAAAATACAGCGAAGGTAGAATCATAGAATCATAGAATCATAGAATATCCTGAGTTGGAAGGGACCCTTAAGGATCATCAAGTCCAACTCTTGACACCGCACAGGTCTACCCAAAAGTTCAGACCATGTGCCTAAGTTCACAGTCCAATCTCTTCTTAAATTCAGACAGGCTCGGTGCAGTGACCACTTCCCTGGGGAGCCTGTTCCAGTGTGCAACCACCCTCTCTGTGAAGAACCCCCTCCTGACGTCCAGCCTAAATTTCCCCTGCCTCAGCTTAACCCCGTTCCCGCGGGTCCTGTCACTAATGTTAATGGAGAAAAGGTCTCCTGCCTCTTGACAACCCCTTACGAGGAAGTTGTAGACTGTGATGAGGTCCCCCCTCAGCCTCCTCTTCTCCAGGCTGAACAGGCCCAGTGACCTCAGCCGTTCCTCGTACGTCTTCCCCTCCAGGCCTTTCACCATCTTCTTAGCCCTCCTCTGTATTCTCAGTCATCTCTTGATGCTGTTCTTTTGAAGTGGATTTTTATTGGAATAGAGTATGTTTCCATGAACCATGAGGACACAAAATGCCTTGAACATTTCCTAATCAGATATTGGTTTTAAAGCTCTCTATCATTAGCTTTAACCAGTTTTTAAGGGGTCAGAATTTCTGAAAATTAAGAGTATTGAGCAAAAATGCGTAAGTATTGATCCCAGAGCCTAATTGACAAACAAATGTCAGCGTATCATTTCAATCTTTGAATACAGCCTCTCTGTTTTTCTCTTCCTCAGTTTCCAAAAAGAAATTTAAGAGGGAAATATGTGCTTAAGGGAAATGCATATTGCATTCTGCTGAGAAGGGTAAAGCAACCCAAGATCACCTCAAAACTAGATTTTCTGTGTAATCTCTGGTGCCATATTTAAACCTAGACCGGGGTCATTTCATGACAGTCCGCTCTGTAGGCAAGCACCAAGAGAAGCAAAATGTTAAACAAGTTATAGTTGTTGTTTGTTTGTTTTAATATTCCTCTTTCCCAAAAGTTTTATTTATGTAGTTTCGTAGCTAATTCCACTGTGAATAGTATAGCCTGATGCATTGATGCATATTTCCACTGTATTCTGTAAATGGAACAAAATAAGATGATAATGTGTGAAATACCCTAGTGGGTGCCCTTGATTAATCACAGCTCAAATTCACTTTTTACAGATTATGCCATCGTTTGTGCTCTTTGTACTGTATTCACAGTACCACTCTTTTAAATCAGGTCTTTTCTTCTATGATAACATTCTCATAAGGTTTCTTCTGTGTAAATTACAGCTCATTTCTCTGGGAGTATTGTCTGGTAGTTCTCTGGTCAAATGGCTAAAAACTGTCAGTTTACAGTGGTCTTTCACATTTTGCTAGATTCATAAGGTTTAAGGCCAAAAAGGAAAATGATAAATGTATACTGCATAACACAAAACATTCATAGATGTACATCAGTTTTACCAGAGTCAAATCTGCTGCATGTCCTGGGTAAGGTATTCCAGTGGTTAATAGCCCTCACAGCAGCAGAATTATTTTAAATTTTGTATTTTATTTGTAGTCTGGATATGTTTGATCTTCTTAGATTAAAATATGCATTAAAAAAAAAAAATCTTGTCTATTAGTAAAATATGTACCATAGTCAAACTTAAGGTCCACAGATGTCTTTTTGTCAACTTAGCTTCCTACTAAATCCAAAGCTGAAGACGTGCATGCAAAAGTGTGCAAAAGTGATTATAATGATAGAAATGTCTATGTTGCCAATTTGGCCTTCTCAGCATGTGAAATACACAGTTAAATTTTGAAACTTATTGACAAAAACAGTTCACTCTAACGACAAGATTGTACTGTAGTACTGAATTAACAAGAAAATTAACAAGTGCTGTAATAGTGAATTAACAAGAAAATATTTAGTGATGTCACTACACTACAGAGTAGCACAACATTGGATTTCAATTCAGCCTCAAACTTCAATTACAAAGCAGATCATAGAGACATATTTAGACATATTTATAGTATTATTATTAATAATATATTTTATATTTATATATATTTTTTAAAATTAAAAATTATTAATATAAATAATAATTTATATTATTATAAAGCAAAATAAAAATTTGGTTTTCTTCTTCTCTTTGTCTTTCTTCTTTCTTCTTATTGGATGTATAATAAGATACTGAATTACTGATTTTTTTCAGCAACTATTGGTTTCTTGCCAATTTTGGATAAAGTCCCAAAGAATCCAGGTGTTCAGTATAGAGTTATCATTATCAATGAGGTTATCAATAAGTTATCAATGAGATAACTCTATCAATGGAGGTATCACTAAGACAAAATTATCACTGATGGTAAATAATACCATCATTAAATAATAATATAAATGGTCTATAAAAAACATTTATAGTTTTCTGAGTGACATCAGAAGAATTTATAAATGAGAGATAGTGGAAAAACTTTGCTTACATTAAAAGCAAACAAAAAACTTTGAAATGAAAAATACCCCATTTATAAATTATGTCTTTCTGATTTATTGGTAAGTTCAACAAGCATTTCAGTCTGTTAATGAGTTAGATGAGTCAATAAAAATAAAGGAGTGATTACTGTATACTCTATCTTATTGTTGCTAACTTACTCTAGTCTAGGGTGGAGAGCATTAGTATTTAAATATGGCCCATAAAATACACTAGCAAACAAAGCATCTTACCCAAGATCTATGAACATGCATAGACTGCTAGCATATTCTGCCTTCAAAACTTCAATGAATGGTGCTGACAGAGAGAAAAATCACCATTGCAACCTTACTCTTGTACATGTGCAACTGCTTTATTTTCAAGTCACAAGTTCCACTAAATTCATTGAAACGTACTAGAATAGGCTGAATTAATTAGGTAATTCAGTGAGACACCATTGAATGAAATATTCATTTCAGTGACTAGACAGAGGAGCAATAATGCAATTTCCCACGTACAGATTAGGGCTTCATATGGCATATATTATATTCAGTGGCATACACATATTTCTCATAATGCAGATTATCATTGATATCAATGATATGTAATTGATAAACCAGGAAAACAAGCAGGGCCAGGTGGCATTCCTTTTTCTTACACTGTATTTTTTGAAGTATATACATTCAAATGACATAAACATTTTCTCTACCTCACCTGAGAAACATGATCTTTCTTTCTAAAAAATTGAAAGTTGCTTAATTTTTATCTATTTCTTGACAAATTTACCTACAATCTAGATGCATATATTGTCGGAAATTCAGATTGTTACTTGAATTCAAGAGGAAATATGCAAGTGCTAGCTTGTATGTAGAAAAGACATGCGGTGGTGGCAAAGTATTAACAGGAAAGGTTACTAAAAGAATCATTGTAATATCTATCACCAGTGGTTTGTTTGCATAGCAAATAAGCACGACAAAAGGCATATGACAACATGAAATAAATAATATATTACCTTTTCTCGTTCTTTTTCAGTGTGGTGTCAAGTTCAATATGTCTGGTATGGTGACAAACAAAACAAAGTAAAACAAAAAGATTATAATAAAAGTTTTGCACCTATGAATATGTTAGTCATAATTTAGAAAGATATATGTATACATTTCTGTATTTAGAATTTTAAAGTAAGACATCAAACAGGAGTTATGATCCTTGTGGGACCCTTCCAACTCGGAATATTCTATAGCATAGAAACATAAAACAACTTAGGCTGGAAGGGACTTAAAGCTCATCTAGTTCCATCCCCCAGCCATGGGCAGGGATGCCACCCTCTAGATCAGGTTGTCCAGGACCTTGTCCAACTTGATCTTGAACACCTGCAGGAATGGAGTTTCCACATTTTCTCTGGACAACCTGTTCCAGTGCCTCACCACCCTCTGAGTAAAGAATTTATTTCTTTTAGTTTAAAACCATTTCCCCGTGTCCAGTCATTGTATGCCCAAGCAAAAAGCTGTTCAGTCACTTTGGCATAATAAACCAGCAGATGTGATTAAAAAGAAAAAAAAAAAAAAAAAAAAAAGATAAAACAAAGACAACAGAACTGTTCTCTTGTCTTTGTGTATTTGCACCAGCAGAATTAATTTCTACAATGGAGTTTAGTAGCAGTACTTTAGAGGTTTTTGCAGCATTGTTTCATCTAATTCCTTCTCATTGGGAATTCTCATCTAATTCCCTCTCTTCCATTTAACTTAATTTTCTCTGTAAATCTATGCCTTAAGACATTCTCCTTTTTCATTCCTTCACGAGAGACCCCTGAAAGGTGACCTAATGATGTGAAACAAGACAGCAAGGCACTTTTTTTTTTTTTTTTTTTAATGGTATTATGGGATACAGCTTCTCATCTCTTGTCAATATTTGGTATAAATATTCAAATGTCCAATGAAATGCTTACATCTGAGAGCATAAGAACCTTCTAGTTGAAGAGTAACAACATAAACATTGTGAGAGAACTTTAACTAGCTCTGTTAGCTGGGAAGATTCATAACTTATCAGATATGATTCAGTTTCAAGAACTTGAAGCTAAAGTAGTGCTAGCTGAATTTTAGCTACCATAAGATCATAAGTTGAAAAGAATCTTAACTTCCTGTCCTCCCTCTAATCTTTGCTGAGAAGCCAATACAAACACCTGTGAAAATAAATAAATAAATAAAAATAAAAAAAAAATCAACAAAACAAAGCTGAAGAGAAGTGATGAACAAATAATGGATTTTTCAGTTCACTGAAGGGCCTCAAAAAAAAAAAAAAAAGTTTCCAGTAAGACTTTAAAAGCTTTTTTTCCCCTTCTAAAACTGGGTTGAAACAAAAAGTAAAAGAAAGTGGTTAAGCAAAAACACCAGTTTCATCTAAAAAGAAAGGAAAACAAATATTTAAAATATTTAAAATAGAATGAAAAATAACTTCAAATGATTTTTTTAACATAATATTGAATTAATGTCTTAAATATTTTGGTGTGTAGAAGGGAATGAGTTCTTAACCAAAATGTTGGTCTTTGTCTAAAGATGTACACACCTACATGAAATACCACCTAAAGATTTTGCAAAACAATACCAAATTGTTATAGGTAGTAATTTAGAAATAAGATGGTTCTGTTCTGAATAAGTTGTAATTTAAAATTTATTACTGCATTATCTGAGTATACTTCTTATGTTAAAGCATGCCATAAAAATGCATAACCGTATGTTAAATATATGTTATATCCATTTGTGTCCATTTCATTCTGAGGTTTGGAATACAAACTAGACAGTAAAATCATTTTCCAGTGATTGAACGTCAAGCTTTAATTTCTGCTTTCAGTATTAACCACCACCCACTACTTCACCCACTATGTTTTACATCCAGGCACCTTTGACAGAGCATGTGCAATACTGACCCACGAATAACGTTTTATTTTTAGGTGTTTAAAGTTATTCTCTCTTTTTTTTTTTTTTTTTTTTCCTCAAAGTTGTATCTTAACTATTCTAAGTGATGTCTTGAGCCTTTCTACAAAAGATCCTCACAAAAGCAATTAAGAGAAGAGATACTTGACTGTTCAAGTAAGAAAAGAGAACAAAGAACTTTAAAGCTAACTTATCAGTAGCTTTAATTTCACTGTCTTTCATTTGTCTCTAATGAGAGAGAATCACATTGTTGATTCAACAATCATCAACCTAAATTCATGAAAACCGTAGGCCATGGCCTGGAATAATAGTACAGAACCAGTAAGTTCCTACTGATAATCAGTTTGCAAGAAGCACTACCAAAGCATAAATATTTAAACTTCATAATCAACAAAAGTTTGTCAACTATATTTTCACATCATACACAATTGTTTCAAGTTCCCATTTTATTTTGAAGAAGTTCTGAAGATAAATGTATGCTAGACTTCACAGAAGTAGTGTTGTGAACATTCTTACATTCATTTATATTTCATGTCATGTTCTTCTGTTGTAGCAAGTTGCAATCTGGGTAACATTTGCAACCTGAATTCTGCAGCTCTGCCAGCTGTCCAGAGATGACTGACAATTATATATTAAGGAGAAGTAAAGAACCATAAAGAAGAGCTGAAGTCCATCCGTCCGTCACGTTCCCCCTGTTATAAATTCCAAGTCAATTTAGCTTTATAAGATTTATTTATGGGGTCAATAAAAGGGGAATAAACAGCGCTGGGTGTGCGGGGAGTCTAGGCTCCTCCAACACACACACAAGTTACATCAGGCGGTTGGTTTTTATGCTCCTAGGCTAATACATATTCAGTACTACTTCTAGAAAAGGCATGGTTATTATAATTAGTTCCCGGAATATGAACCCTCCCACTGGTGCATGCATATCAGTCTCCGGTGGTCCATCTGGGGGTCTCTTGTGCTGAAGGCTCATAGTCTTCCTCACAGGCTTTTTCCTTGTCCTTCTCCTTTGTCCATCTTGGCCGGATGTCAAAGAATTGTGCAGCGTCCCATGCAAGCTTAGTCTTTTAGTTGTCCTTCATCTTTCCCCTTCTCCTTAATCTCTTGGCTGGATATCAGAGACCTGCATAGTGTCCCATGCAATAGTCACAATAGTTAGCAGTTATTCTGACGCCCCCCCCCCCCCCACACACAGATATCAGAGACTCAAGGTTTACCCTTCAAGCCCTCTATTGACACAAATTGCTGAAACATTCCTTACCCCCCTTCCTCCCCCCCCGGCTTTTTTTCCCATGAGAATTTAGTAGCAGGTTAGTAGAAAATTCCTTGTTTTCATTTTTCTTTTTCTTTTTCTTTTTCTTTTTCTTTTTCTTTTTCTTTTTCTTTTTCTTTTTCTTTTTCTTTTTCTTTTTTTTTTCCTCCTAAACCCCACCTAACTTGCTCTTAAATTTACACTGATGCCAGGTTGAGTATGACCTGTCAGATCATGGTGAAGAGTCCATCAGTGTCACAGTACACCTCGATGCCCTGAGGTTTCTTGTATAATCTATTTCATTACCTCACGCTTAATATGCAATTTGCCATTCTGAATTCCAAATTTTATCGTAAGGTCACAGGTCACTTTTTGTGGAAAAACTAGGCAGGGTAAAACAAATGAACAAATAAATAAACAAACAACTACACAAAAAAAATCAACACTAACAACAACACAATAATCACAGATTTTGCCGTCATGTTATTTTACCTGGATTGGACCCCAATGAAGTTTATACTTTCTAATACATCTCATAAAAACTGCTGGAGCTTTCCACAAAACTCCAAAAAAATTGATGCTCTGGCTTGTGAAGCAGCTCACGATGCTCACAATGTTAGGGAAGGCTAGAGATGCTAGAACTAAGAAGCCTCTCTGGACATGTGTTTTTTTTTGTTTTTGTATTTTGTTTGTTTGTTTGTTTTAATATACAATTGTGTATATTTGGGTCCTATAGAAAGATGATGATACTAAGAAGCCAGACTAAATAAGTGATATATTAGTCCCTCACTAAGGGAGAGGTTATTCTAAGAGCTGCTGGTTTTCAACTTGATGACTAATAATAAGGGTTCTTTCAGTGTTGTAGATTCAGAAAGAACAAAGCAAGTCAGAGAAAATGAACAGATGCACAATAAAATAACTATTGAACTGTTAAAACCTTCATCAATTTATCATCTGTCATTTCACAAATGGATATTTTATGTGCTTGTGCCAAACTTCTGAAAAAAGTCCTTGTCTGAAAACTTTGATTATTTCGCATGTTTACAGATTTGAAATATACCTGATTTTGATTTAGTTCTGGTCTGTATTCTTAATTATTCAAGCATATTGCCAATTCTGTTGGTGGTGAGAAAGAAGGGAAGATATTCATATGTGTTTTCTTTTAGAATGTAAAATGTGCTCCACTGGCAAAAGTTTAATTCCTCTCTCACTTCAAGAATTAAGGGGATAAAAAAAAAAAAAAAAAAAAAAAAAGATCCTCACAAACACATCAACACGTTTTAATGTTTTCCTCCCACTGGAATTTAATTTCAGTAATTTCTTTTGTTTTCTGCTGTTTAATTCTAAGATACCAAAACTGGATATGATTAAGTTAATTTAACTCACAAAACAGAAAGATGATTTATTTCTTTTCCCTGTGAAACAAAATGACACTAATGGAAGAAAAACAGATTTTTTCAATGAACTTATGTATTTTCATGGTAGTTTTGGGACTTCTTAGTTTCCTCTTGCTGGTAGAGGAAGAATGTGTCCCAATTCTAGCTCATTATACTTCAAGTAGCCCTTTCTAATGAGAAACAAAAGGCAGTTAGAAAAACAATTAGTCTATTTTTAATTGAAAGAATGCCATTTAAGAATATAAAAGTACAAGTATTTACTCACAATATGTGATTTATATTTCAGAGATTAGAGCAGGTAATTTTTATTTTTTATTTTTTAATTAATTTTGCTTCAGAAATTTCAGGGAAAGCTTTTACAGCACTAAAGAGCTGATGTACTGATTGCCATGCTGTCAGGATACTTTTTCCATCCTTCACAAAGAAAAGACTGCTGAACACAGACAGAGCTCCCAGAACTGATGTTGATTTCATTACAATGGCAAATTGTAAACTCTATGTGTACTCACACAGCATGAGAACATTGAACTCGGCCAGCTACCTCTTAGCTCATCAGGATGGAAGAGATTTGTGAAAGAAATGGGCCAAAGAAAAGCAGAGAGACTAGCATCTGACATCACCCTTATTCAGTGAAGTAGACTATTTGCACAGTAAACAATGGTGCAAACCACGAAACAATAAGAATTAGCAGCACTGGCTTTGTTTTTGATGCTTTCTAATAAATTACCTTATTTTAATCCAAAATATAAGTTCACTGTCTCTTCAGTACCAAACCACCAGCCAATTGGTTACCCCATTGTGTTCTGTGAAGATCTCATGCTTTGTTTAAATAAATGTTTTGTTCCCTGCTTCCATTCCTTTTTCAGCTCTGTGCTTATGGCTGTTATTTTTCATGACATTACCAACTCACCTTAGGATCTTCATTCAAATCTCTTCTTCAGTTTACTTGTGTTTGTCTTACACAAACGGTACGATTGTATGGAAGGACCTTTTTCAGTGCCACAAGGGATAATAAGAAAGCAGGAGGGACAAAGAGGGGTGACAGAAAAAAATTATAAAAGGTATGTTTGTGTGTAAAACAAGGCTTGTCAGTATGGTTGACTGGTTGAGCCCTGTGCCTGATCACCACAGTCTGCCCTGACTTCTCATATTTCCTCATTAAATCTTCTCATAACTGTCTCCTTGCAGTCACATTCTTTCCACTGCGTATGTGTGCTGCAAGTACTTCATGTGAGCTACTGGTGAGATCTTTGTGTGTGTGAGTGAACTGGGTGCCATCTACTGAAGTCAGACTCAGTGTCTGGGCACTGTCCACATGTGGTTTTCAACTACTGGACTGAGCAGGATCCCAGGATTAGCTAGTTGTGTGAGTGAGGTCTTCTGTTCCCAGCCACTGGAGTGGGAGTGGTGTGTGTTCCCAACCCAGACAACTGGGGGACCAAGGTGAGTGAGGTGAGTGTTGACTCCACAACAGCAGCTGGAGCAGGCCTGTGGATCATAGACCATGTGCCTAGTGCTGGCTGCTTGGGGACCGTGTCTGTATGTGCCACAAACCTGGCATGCATATGTATTCCCTAGCAAACTTTAAACTGAACTAACTGGCAAGTAGCAGGGACGCTGGGTTCAGGTAGTGGGGGTGTATTGGGTTCACATTGCAAGGGCTTGGTAGCAGGAGGGATGCAGGGGTGGCCTCTTTAAGAAGAATCCAGAAGCTGCCCCATGTCATATAAAGTCCAGTAGTCCAGTTTCAGCTGGCTCCAAAGAGACACACCACTGGCCAGAGCCAAGCCAATAAGCAACGTTGTCTGCATCTGTGGGAGAGCAGATTTAAAAAAGATAAAAACAAACAAACAACCCTGCTGTGCAGCAGCAGCTGGCAGACAGGAGTGAGAAACAGCCCTGCAGCCCCCAAGGTCAGTGCAGCAGGAGGGCAGGAGGTGCTCCAGGCACGCAGCAGCAGTTCCCCTGCGGCCTGTGGAGCAGGTGGATGTGGCCTGGAGGAGGCTGCGGCCAATGGAGAGCCTCCACAGGAGCAGGCCCCGGGCCAGAGCTGCAGCCCATGGAGAGGAGCCCATGCAGGAGCAGGGGGTCTGGGGGGAGCTGCTGCCTGTGGGGCCCGCTCCTGACAGATGAACCCCACGGTAGAAGATGGAAGAGAGAGAAGAGGGTAGATTTGGGAAAGGTGTTTTTAGTTTGCATTTAGTTTCTTACTATTCTAGTCTGCTGGTCATAGGCAAAAAAAAATATATTAAGCTCCCTGTGTCAGTTGTGTTCTGCCTGTGACAGTAATTGTTGAGCGATTTATTTCCCTGCCCTTATCTCAGCATTTGATCCCTCTACATTGTATTTTCTCCACTTTTTTATTTGAGGAGGGGGAGTGAGAGAGTGGTTGTGATGGAGTTCAGCTATGCAGCATGGTAAAACCACCACATGGGGGTTCTGTGCTGGTACTCGCAGGAGTATTTAAGAATGTGGTATACATGAGGGACAAGTCCGTGAGTGTCTGTGTTTGCCCAGAGAATGTCAAGCTCAGTTGAGTGGGTGACCTGTGACTTGAGTAAGGGGCCTAGGATCCGCACGCAATAAGGTGGCCAGTGGGCTATCACCTTCTTCTCACTCTCATAAGAACATAAACCATTGGAAATCTTTACCTTTTCTGAGTCTTGTTCTTTGGTATTCTGTGCACTTTGCTTGCACAGTTAAATTCTTGTCATTGGCTAGGAAGACAATTACTTCAGATACACTTATCCTCATTTACCTTCTAGATTGAATTGTCTAGACCCTGATTATTTCTTTACCTATTTTGCTGTCATTTTGGATTCTCATTTTACCCTTTGTAACTGGAAATGCACAACAATTGATGTAAAATAATGTGAACACTGACATTGATTATTGATATGACTTGAAGCCTTATCCCCTCCTTAATGCATTTGAAATGAGTGCAACTTAATTTAGATCTACATGTCTCACAAAAATAGGCTATGAGTTGGCGTCTGTCTATCAGAAACACCAGCATTACAACTGATGCTGATAAATGCACAGATGCAAATGCACAGATGCTTATCACTGACCCTTTCTTTCCATAACAGTCCTTTTTCTATCCTGTTCCTCATGCATCATCTACAAAGCTAGACAGACTTCTTTTGCATAATTCCTGGTGGTGACATGGTTTTGCCAGGTATTTCACCAATTCTTGTATGTCTCAGTTTGTTCAAAGTGGTGCACTGATTGTTCAGTCTTCAGTTAATTCACAGATATGTTATTTAATATATCTGCTGCCTACATGGATGATACCTGGCTTTATCCTTTATGTCAAATTTTCTTCCATTTTAGATATTATTTTTCCAGTTCTAGGCTTAAAAATCTAAAAATGAGAAAAGGACAGCAAACACTTTTATGCAAACTTTTTCCACACATGAATAACATGAATAAATACATTTAAAAATAATAAAAATAAAAAAGTGTCACATTTTCATAAGTATAGAAAATTGCTGAAAAAACTGTTGTCAAATGGTGTGAAAGTTCTGTTAAAATATGTATGTCTCCTGTTATTTCTGAGAAACATTCTGAATTACTAAGGAGGAGCGCTGGAATTTCTTTGCTTAATTCAAAAACGAGTTTCCTATCTTAGTTCAGTCTGCATCAAGTAATGCAATATCATTTACCTTAATATTCTGTGTAGTAGCATATGCCTATCACACTCCAGCAGAGAAAGAGGTTCTTGTAGCCCTGAACAAAAACGTGTGATAAAAGAAAAGGAAACATTTGCCGAACTGAAATATTTCAGCTTTAAATTAAGCATATATAATTAATTTTATTCAAATGTTTAGTTTAAAGATAAGAGATCTTAAATACAGTAGGTTTTGAGGTCCTGTGGCACTGACTTCTGTTGTTTAGGATGTTTTAGTAATATTAAAGATAATGTAACCATGAATAATGGGGAGTTTCATATTCCTGCTAACTGACCAACTGTCGAAAAACAACATAATTTTTATAAACTCCTGAATAGCCAGTTGTTTCTCAGAGGTGAAATTCCAAGATAGACATGTTAAATTTATGTCAGCATGCACATGAAACTGATTATAAACAAAACAAACAAGCAAAGCAACAACAACAACAGCAAAAACACCTTGAATGGAAATATGAAAATATAATCTGCTTTATTAACTTGTGTTGTCCTGGTTACGAGACATCTTTGTGGTGACATAAAAGAGTTATTCTTTTCTCTTGTTTTTATGTGCTAATATCTATTTCCTAACACTTGTCCAAACTGAGTAGTATTTACAGTCTAGTGCAAAGAGTTTTGTCTGTTTTTCTTCTCCCTCTGTTTTCCTTTGGTTCTTATTTTCTTTCATTTGCCTTGGCTGCCCACCCTCATAGTGTTTTCTGCAGACTCGGTGTTGTCAGAACCTGATAAATTGGTGCTTCTATTTGGAAAAAATTCCTTATCTGCTAAATCCCTAATCCATCTTCTTATGACAGTGATTTTTGACAGCTCTGTTGCACTGGTGTTTCTGTCAATATTATGTAACTATGCTGCGGATTGGACACTTTCAGTGCTTCACAGCCTTTGTTATTGCATAACTGCTTTAAAAGTTTTGTCATAACCTTGTCTGATGCCAAAAACATATGGTTTAAAGTGGAATATATCATTAGTTTTCTACAACAAAAACGAAAACATTTACATTAATTGCATACCCATACTACTGTAATTTACCATAGAATCTCAGAATTGTTCAGGTTGGAAAAGATTTCTAATATCACCTAATCCAACCTTTAACTTAATACTGACAAGTCCACCATTAAACCATGCTACTAAATTCTACATCTACACATTTCTTGAAGACCTCCAGGGGTGGTGACTCAACCACTACCCTAAGCAGCCTATTCTAATGATGTGTAACCCTTTCAGTAAAGAATTTTCTCCTAATATCCAACCTAAACCTCCCCTGGTGCAACTTGAGGACATTTCCCCTCTTCACTTGGTGCTTGAGAGAAGAGCCCAATCCCCACCTTGCACTAATTATCAAACAAGGTAATTGTAAATTATAGTAAGTTCTCTTCTGATCCTCCTTTCCCTAAGCTAAACAAATCCAGCTCCTTCAGCTGCTGCTCATAAGCCTTGTTTTGTAGACCCTTCACCATGGGTCTCCTCGTAAGACTTGTATTGTAGACACTTCATGGCCCTTCTCTGGGCACACTCCAGCATCTCAATGTCCTTCTTTTAGTGAGGGGTCCTAAACTGAACACAGTATTTGAGATGTGGCCTCACCAGAGCCAAGTAGAGAGGAACAATCACTTCCGTAGTCCTGCTGGTCACATTATTGCTGATATGAACCAGGATATTACGTGATATAAGTCAGCCTCATTGTCATGTCTTTGTAGTCCTCTTGAGTAGCCTGCCCTTTCTTCCAACGGTCGTAAACCCTCTTCTTCCTGAGTTCTAGCCACAGCTCTCTGTTCAGCTGTTTTCTTCTGTGCTGGCTCATCTTTCAGCATGTGGGGACGGCCTGCTTCTGCACCTTTAGGATTTCTTTCTTGAAGAGTGTCCAGCCTTACTGGACTACTTTGCCTCTCAGGACTGCCTTCCAAGGGACTCCTCCAATAAGTCTACTTAACAGGCTGAAGTATGCCCTCTGGAAATCCAGAGTTGGAGTTCTGCTAACCCCCTTCCTTAGTTTTCCAAGAACCAATAGCTCTATTAATCCATGATCGCTGTGCCTGAGATGCCCTCCAACCTTCACATCACCCACATGTCCTTCTCTATTTACAAGCAAAAGGTCCAGTGGGGCACCATCCCTAGTTGGCTTACTCACCTGTGCATCTGTGCCAGGAAGTTATCTCCCACACTCTAGAAACTTCCCAGGAACTGAGGAACTGAGGAACTGTTTCCTCTCCACTGTGTCGTATTTCCAGTAAACATCTGTTAAGTTGAAGTCCTTCATGAGAGCAAGGGCTAGCAATTGTGAGACTTCTCTGAGCTGTTTGTAGAATATTTTGTCTGCCTCTTCAGGCCAGTTAGGTGGTCTATAACAGATGCCCATGAGGACATCTGCCTCATGGGCCTTCTCCCTATTTCTTACCCATAAACATTCAATGCTGTCATCACCATTATTATTCTCAAGACAATCCAAACACTCCCCAACATACATGGCTAACCCCACTGCCTAGCCTAACTAATACTCCTTCCTAGCCTATCCCTTCTGAAGAGTTTGTAGTCAATTTCAACACATTATATACCATAATGACTGATATTAAAAAAATAAATAAATACAAATCTATAAAATTGCTGTAGCTCTATATCCCTATATTACATCTATAGGTGTAAGTATAATGGTCAAACCAGTTTATGATCTAATCCTAATTTCACTGAACATTCTATGAAAAAAATATCTTTTGCTATTTGCAGTAACACTACATAAATTGCAAAGAAGTGTCTATGTTCTCATCTGCATGAGAATTTTCAACTGACCTGTCAAACCAGTGCCCTGCAATTATTTTGATTTAGTTTGATTTAATAAATTTGGGTAATTGTAGAAATAATTAAATAAGCATAATAAATTCCTGTTTCAAAAACTTTCTGCTGACATGATGTCCACTGCCGCATTGTTATGGTATGTATAACACATTTCAACACTCCATAGGGTTCTTAGTTTTAATTCACAGGACATGGGGGTACAAATGATGCATGGCTCTTTAGCTATAACTAGTGGTTGATGAGTATTAGATTAAGATATGTATTATATTAATTTTGTTTTAGAAGGAGATTCCACAGAAGTGGTACACTTCAAGCATCATAGCACTTTTTTGAATAATTAACTCAATAGCTAGCGTGAATTATTGTTGAAAGACTTTATTGTGAATGCAGTAATGTGATGATAGATTATATTTCTGTGTGCCTTTGAGTACAAGGAGGAAGCAAAATTGGACGGCATAACTGCAAGCTTTCCTGTGATAAATTGTTTTTATTTCAAATGTTCCAAATTTCTGTAAGCATCTTCCACTTCTTAACGATCTTCCTATTTTGTGGTTTCTGTGATTGTCAAAAGAATTAGTAGATGATTACAAGTTCACAAAAGAAATAGTAGGTGAATAGAAAAAGCCTTGTCTATGCAGAGATACGTATAATAAAAAAATTGGATCCAAGGTCATTGTATTCCAGGATGACAGAGGATTCCAGTTCATATAATCCAAATAATTTAATAATTTAATCATTAAGTTTCACTAAGTAGTGGTAAATTAAAAAAAAAAAAAAAAAAAAAAAAAAAAAAGAGTGAAGGTTATATGGAATTACATTTATTTTTTATTCTTAGAGGAAAAATATTGAAAGGGGGAGCAAAACTGAGGACAAAATTATTACCAGATTTGATTAGCTTCCTTATCTTAATTAACTCTATACACAAATAATATTTAAAAAGAAGTGATATATAAAACAGAACTCAGTTTTCTAAAAGGGTAAATACAATAAAGTCTTTGTCATTACAGTGAGGTTTTACCTATGCATGTTCCTGAAGTTTGTTTCTCTAATGCACAGTGAAATTCCTTTGATCTTTGACTAAGAGCTGTTTGAGCTCAGTCTAATTTTTATGCTTCCCTCATATTCATTTGAAATCTACAGAACTGCATATAGAGAATATAGATAGAGATTTATGTCTGCAGCCTGGCAAAAAATTGCATCAACTGTGTAAAACTGCAGATCACCTAAAGAATTAACGTAATTTCAGTTTGGATTCCCTTATGAAAATGTTTCCAGTGACAGGGGAACATCGTAGGATTGTACCATTCTTCTCTGACAGGCTTCCAGATACATTAGGACTCAACAAAAGAGCAATGGAATTAAATTATCTCTATGATTTATCACATTAGTAAATTCTAGAGCTGTTTTCAAGCCCTGAAAGTTAAAATATATTAGTCTATTAGAAGTACAACTTATTTAGAACTGTGCAATGCTTTCATTTACTCCTGCATGTTTCTCCATGCCTTTTGCTTGTGTATTGTTATCTTTTACTAAATATTGTAGTTACTAAATATTCTGCTTTGGTAAAATGTAATTTGTGATCTGTAGTTCATACTGGTAAATTGTGTTTGCGCAACCAGAAATACAGACTTTAATCTTATTGTCTTCCTACCTTTGCTTATCCTCCAAAGCTTTTAGCCTCAATGTCATGCTCAGGAAGATAGCTTTTCCAATTTCATTCCCCTACTGGGTAGTGTGTCCCTATCTATTAAAGAGACTAATCTGAAGTTTTTCTCTAACCTTGTGTCCTGACATGTCTGGATCACTGCCATTTTTCCCCTTGATGCTCTCAGTGACATATTTATTATGCTGTAAAAATCAACTAGTTCAGTTCAATGCATGAAAATACTTCCTCTCTCTCTTCCTGTTGAATTTTAAGATGTGTCAAGTTTCTTTCCTTCCTTCTTAGTCACGTAAAAGAGCTATAGGGGGGCCTTTGGGATTGTGATAGGGCTTTTGTTTTACTTTGTTTACTTAGAGTAACCACATATTTTTATTTTTTTTTTTTCTTCTTCTTCTTGAGGCTGAAGGATTTATTGCATTTTTGAAGAAAGAAAGGTGGAGCAACTCATATTTTACATCCCTGAGTTTGCAGGAAGATGTAAAACTATCCTTGGATGAGGACTGGCAGGACCCACTGAGAACACAGGTGGAAGTTGCATTTGATTGATTGATTGATTGATTGATTTAGAGGAAGAATTGAAAGTTGTGTCTATATTTTTGGAGATTTTCTTTTTTGGCAGTAGAGTTATTTACAATCACCCTTGTCTAGAAATAGCTCAGATGGGAAAGAACATAAATGCAGCAGGAATTTGGAGATGCAGTAGCAGACATTTTAAATACTGAAGGCACTACAACAATTTGATCATACTGCAAGAGTCCACTTTGATTCTAAAAAAGAAAGATAAGTATTTAAATAAAATTAAAGTTGAATTTAGACTTCATACGACACATCAAAGGAACACCCCATAATTTTCTGACTGTGCTTAATTATTTGAATAATTTACTACAGTGTTTCTTTTAAGTTTTGGATACTGTACTCTTGAATATTGACAGGAGTGGCGCATCAACCACCTCTCTAGGAAACATGTTGCAGTGTTTGACATTCATGGTAAAGATTTTTTTTCCTTATGTCCAGTCTGAATATCCCCTGGTACAGCTTGGTAAGTTGTGTAGTGAAATAGGTGTTAAGGACCACCACCTAAACTATGTACAGATACGGAGTATGTATATATATGCATTAAATATACATGTACTTATATATCTCTCTATGTAAATATACATATATGTTTATTTATATAAGTATGTGTATTTGCATAGATGCACAAGCAGAGGAATTCCTCTGGAGTAGCTGTAGCTGAAATTAAACTTGGAAATTCATCATAGCTTGGAACACATTAGTTGCACTTGATTTAAACTTTGTGTGAAACAAATCAAGTTCTTGCATTTCTAATCTGAACTAGGATTCTGAAATAAATATACCCTGTGTAAAATTTTTCGGTCTTCTAACTGGTTCTAACTGGTTATAACTAACTGGTCCTTTTCCGGAGTCAGTATTCTCATTTCAGGCACAGTTGCTGCCATTTTCAAAGTCTGATAGCCTCAAGCACATATTACATATATTTGTTGAAAACAAAGGAAAACTGTGGAAAAACTACTGTCTATCGCAATTTTGCACACAAACAAAAACATCATAAACATACAGAAACGCACCATTAATCTTTAAATGTGGCCAATTGGGATGGTCAAGTTATCTATCACAAATTCATTGAAAATCATTTCACTCCACAATCTTGCTCATAGTTTGCAGATTCCTGATTAAGCCATGGTTAACATAGAGACATTCTTACAGTGTTTGACATCTTTGTAATCTGGCATCTCATACTGTGGCATTTTGTACTCTGACATCTCTTACTGGCATCAAATACTACGTTCAGTTTTGGGCCCCTTGGTACAAGAAAGGCTGTACTGGGTCTGGCTGGAATGTTAACTTTCCCTGCAGCAGCCCATACAGTGCTGTGCTCTGCACTTGTAGCTAGAACAGCAGTGTTATCACACCAGTGTTGTGTCTACTGCTGATCAGTGCTGGCATTGAAATCCTGGAGCATGTCCAGAGAAGGGCTACAAAGCTGGTTAAGGGCCTGGAGCATAGGTCCAACGGCTGAGGGAACTGGAGTTGTTTAGTCTGGAGAAGAGGAGGCTCAGGGGAAACATTATTGCTCTCTAAAGCTACCTGAAAGGAAGTTGTGGGGAGCTGGGCGTCAGCCTCTTCTAACAGGTAACTAGTGATAGGACTAGAGGGAATGGCCTCAAGTAACACCAGGGGAGGTTTAGGTTGGAAATTTCTTCTCAGAAAGAGCAGTCAGGCATGAGAATGGGTTGCCCAGGGAGGTGGTGGAGGTGTTTCCTTAAACATCCCTGCGGGTGTTTAAGGAAAGGTTGGATGTGGTGCTTAGGATTTAGTGGGCAATGATGGTGGTAGGGTGGTGGTTGGACCAGATGATCTTACATGTCTTTTCCAACCTTAATGATTCTACGATCTCTGAGCTTTTAACTTTTGAAATTATTTAGCTACGTTAATCAGTTTCAGGTTACTATTCAGCTTACAGAAACAGAGAATATCAGTATAAACTTCCCGTACTTTATTTGACACTGTGAAATTTGTAATTTTTCCCCTTATATACTATATTTGTCATTTTTAAGAAGAAAAATATGCCTTAAAGGAATACAGTATCTTAACTGAAGTCAACCATTTTGAGATCTTACCTTCTTTTTTTTTTTTTTCTTTTTTTTCATCTCTTTATGTTTAAATAGGAGTTGTTGGTATCTATTAATTACATGTTTTTTCTTCACTGTATTTTCTCTGCATTGCTTTCCACATAGTATAACATCATATGAAATTCTTATGGAGCAGCACATTCCTTATTTCCATTATCTTTGCAGAATCAAGTTCATAGGGATGCTTTTAGTCACTGTCTTTTTTTAGCCTTGCCAATATCATGTCAATTTAATGTTTTATTATGTCATATTTTATGACATAGAAGTTACTGTTGTATTTAAATGTTTTTCTTTAGGCAGCAGCAGGAGCAGAAGATAACCAGTGATGATGTCAATGGGAAGGATGGATTCTCTTCCACTTAAGAGCTAGGATACCACAATTCTTTTTTTTTTTTCTTTTTTTTTTTTTTTTTTATTGCTTTGTTTTGTTTTTGTTTGTTTGTTTTTGTTTTGTTTTGTTTTGTTTTTCTTTTTCTCTCTGTATGCATGGTTTTTACTGAATTGAGAGTTATAAATGTTTTACTTGTAAATTGTAAACACTGACGTCTTCATTACCGTTATAGCTTCCGTGGACTCACTAGCTTTTCACTGAAACCATTTTAAAAGAAATTTTTCACATCATACAGATTCCCAGAGCTTTATGTTTGGGTGTTAAGAATTTCTCATATTTTATTTCCTTTTCAGTTCTCAAACTGTACTCCAAATGGACCTCTGCTGTTTTTTCTTGAAGTCCCTTTCATATTAAAAATTAGTATTGCTTTTTTAAAATATTTATATTGAAACTTGCTTATTCCCCATAGCAGTGATGGTTTATTATATTTTTCAGATAGATCTTTCAATAAAATGGACTAAATTTTCACAAAATATATTAATTCTTTCAGTTCTTGTGACTTGGAGATCTCTTTTGCTTGGGTTTGTTTTTCTATTGTTAATATTGAATATGATTTTGCACAGTCCTGTGCTTCTACATGACCTTCCTATAGAATCAGTCTAGTTCAGGTACTGAATATTATAGATTTGATCCCAAAGTGACAGAGAAATAAAGCATTTTGTAAATGTAATGGCATTTTCTTTCTTGCCTCAATCTAGTATGTTCATTTTTCCTTAATCATGAATTTTTAATGTTTTCAGGAATGATTACTTCTTAGTAATTATGTAACATGCCGGTTTTCCTTTTTTTCATCTTTTCCTATTCCAACATTAGCTTTGTCTTTAAGAGAAGCTTGAAACAAACTGTTGTTGGATTTCCTCAAATGCTGAGTATGCAATGAAACTAAAAATCCCATGTCAACATTTTGTGTTTCTAATGGTGAACAAGCTTAACTCAGTCATCAATTCAAGCAAGAGGAAAGGAAATTTTTGTTTATTAAAGGAACTTTCTTTGATGAAGTAGAATCCATACTGCTTAGACATCACATATAAAATAAATATGCAGTATCTGGACAGTTGTGCTTTCATTTATTTATTTATTTATCACGCTGTTAGAAAATACAGGTTTGTGACAGCTGCACCACCATCATATGAGACAACATTAATTTCTATTGTAGGAAATACCAATTTTAGAGTGTTCTCTGCCACTCTGAGTAGATAGACAAGTCTGAAATACAGGCAGAAATAATAAAAGTGTCTCTCTTCATGCCTTCCCATTAGCTTGCTCAAGTATGTCTGTCCTCCTCTAGCCTTAGAAATGTAAAAAATATCCCATTTAATTTTTGAAGAAACAGCTGAATGTCCAGCCTGGTAAGGTTTTCAGATAGGGTATGTGAGTCACTTGCAAAGGCAAATAAATGTATATGTGGAGTGTGCACCAGATATTACAATGATATTAACAAGAGAGAAGAAATTAGCAGGTAGAAGATGTAACAAAATTTGGGGTTGAGAGAAATAAAGTTGGGAATAACTTTAGAACTGTGAATTACTGTAGCAAATACAGGAAAAAAAAAAAAGAAAAAAAAAAAGAAAAAAAAAAAAGAAAACAAAAAAACATTGTCAATAGCACAAGTTAGGTTATGATCTTGTGCAACAAATTCCAACTGAGGAAGTGTCAGGGCACCTGTGGGGACATATTGTAGGTAGAGAGATTTGTGGTTGGGAAATGTATGAGATCCATAATCTCATAAGTAGCAGGGAAAGCTATATGAGCACTTGGTGGATCAAAAAAAAAAAAAAAAAATCCATTTTGTTCAGCTTTTCTTTGAAGTTTGAGAATTTCATTTCATTCAATGACTCAGTTCTTACTGCAAGTGGCATGAATAACATCCCTATGAGTTTCTTCAGAAACACAATATTCCAGAACTTCACCAAGATGTTAAATTCTTTCAAAGTTATTTGTTCTCACACTATATCTAATGTAACCAGTATTGACTTGTAGAACTTGGTGCACTAGTTTATTAGAACTAGAACTAGTTTATTAGCTTATTATATTATATAATTATTACTTATAATAATTATAATTATATAATATGTATTATATTCGTTTCTATTAACTATGTTGATTCATGATTTTCTCCACATCTACAAAACACAACAGAATGAAGACATTCATAGATATTTTCTCAAATAAAATTTTAAAAAATGTCTTAGAAAACAGTTATTTGAACTTAGTCCTCAGGATTTATTTATTTATTAATATTAATTAACACAATAATTATTATCTGAATACAGAGAAAATAGAAGTAAACTGTCTCAGTGATAAATAGTATTATATCAATTTCCATAAAAGTAATATATTATAGAAGATAGCAAAGCATAAGCAATAGTTTTTGAAAGGATAAAATACTAAATATTATATATATTGTTATATGAGCCTAGTCAGTTTGCTGTGTTCTAACAGAGAATTGGATGTACAGTAATCATATTTACAGTGTTTCAGTGCTGGTATACTGGTACACAGTGATGCATTCTGAATCAATTAATCAGATCTGAGAAGTGCAACAATGGCAGGAAATGTCTGTGAAGCATGAATTCTATCTGTCAGTTCTGGATTCTACTTAAAATGAATGTGAATGACTAAGACTTTTTATAAAAATAGTTCAATAAAGTAATTTGAATGTTAGTAAGTACATGGTAGAGGACTACAAGACTGAAAGGCTGATTAATCTTCTCCAAATTATATTAATTAAAACTATATTGCTGTATTATATTTTTTCTTACAATAACATTCCTTTGTGTAGATCATGCTAACGATTTATTAATGAAAACTATGGCATAATTGTCACCTGTGACTGAGATTCAAAAAACACACAAAAACTCAAAGAAAATTCAAGACATTCTAAATGGTATACAATTCGGGAACCATAGGATCTGAAATTTATGCAGACGTAGTTTGTACAATATTTTATTGCTTTGTCATATTACAACAGCTAGAATCTGAATTTTTGTGCATCTTTTTTGTTGTTGTTGTTTTTGTTTTTGTTCCTATTTCTAGGCAAATGTGCACAGTTTTTGATATCTGTTCAAACTTTCAGATATTCTAGATTTTTTTTTTATCTAGGATTAAATCCTTCAATCTCACTAACATCTAAACAAAATGATGGCTGAATGAATGGCTTTAATTTATTTTGGAATTATCTGGTATTGGAAAAAGTAACAGAAAAATGCCATACTTACGACATACAAAACTGGAGCTTTGTTCTGACTTCTCTAATGATACATTTCATACTGAAGAATACGATTTATTTTTTTTTTTTCACTGAAAGATCATCAGCCTTGCAAGATAAGAGAATATAGTCAACCTTGCAAGACAGTAGGAAAATAGGAACTACGTCATAGAATATATATGTCATGGACTGGTCAGCCAGTTGTGCCTGACCAATCAGGTGGCCTTCTACAATGGAATGACTGCATCAGTTGATGAGGGTAGACTGACCAATGTCATCTACCTGGACTTCTGTAAGGCCTTTGTCATGGTGCCATTCAAAGGGACCTGGACAGGCTGAAGAAGTGGGCCAATATGAACCTAATAAGGTTCAACAAGTCCAAGTGCAAGGTGTTACACCTAGGTTGGGGCAATCCCAGATAGACTGGGAGAAAAACTCATTGAGAGCAGTCCTGTGGAGAGATTTGGGGGTTCTGATAGAAGAAAGGCTCAACATGAGCCAGCAATGTGCGCTTGCAGCCCAGAAGGCCAACTGTGTCCTGGGCTGCGTCAACAAAGGATTGTCCAGAAGGTGTAGGGAGGTGATTGTCCCCATCTTCTCAGCCTTCATGAGACCAGATTTTTGTCCTCCAGCACAAGAAAGATGTGATTCTGTTCTAGTGAGTCCAGAGGAGGGCCACAAAGATGATCAAGGGGCTGGAGCACCTCTCCTATGAAGAAAGGCTGAGAGAGCTGGGGCTGTTCAGCCTACAGAAGAGAAGGCTCTGTGAAGACCTCATTGCAACCTTTCAATATTTGAAGGGGTCTATTTGAAGGATAGAGAAAGACTTTACTCGGGTAGATGATGATAGGAAAAGGGAGAATGGTTTTAAACTAAAAGAGGGGAGATTTAGATTAGAGGTTAGGAAGAAATTCTTCACTGTAAGGGTAATGAGGCACTGGAACAGGTTGCCCAGAGAAGCTGTGGATGCCCCATCTCTGGAGGCGTTCAAGGCCAGGCAGGATGGGGCCTTGTCCAACCTGATCTAGTGGGTGGCATCCCTGCCTAAGGCAGGGGGGCTACAGTTAGACGATCATTAAGGTCCCTTGCAACCCAAGCCGTTCTATGATTCTATGAAATACTGGAAGTACAATAAAAGAAAAATGAATCAGTATTCAGAAAATGAAAGATTAGTTATGATTTTTTTTACTGCCCTGGACTGATGCCTTATAATTTATAGAAATGGTTTAAGAAACAAACAAAACAAACAAACAAACAAACAATACCCCACCCCCTCCAAATATATATATATATACAAACAAAACAGAATAAAACACTCTGTAAATATCTGACTATTTTGTTACTGTTTTGTGACATAAATAGAACCCCTCTCATCTTTACAGGTATTAAACATCTACACTTTTACAGCATAGGTGCAACTTCCATTTCAAGCCCCACCAGGATTTCTTATTAAAATGATAAGTTATATGATCAGTGATAAAATACTCAATTCATTTATATCTGTTAAGGTTAAAGTGATAGTAAGCCTACATAGTACATTCTACATAGAATGAATAAAACTAGCAACATTCTTATATTAGTCTTTTTTGGACTGATATTTTAAATGCATACAGTGTACTGTAAGTGGTAAAAAGTTAATTATATATTACCCATATATATATATATTTATATATATATATATATATTTATCTATTATAATATATAATAGATATACTGTATTTCATATATATTATGTATTACCATTTAGTAAAACACAATGAGAAAAAAAAAATGTTATTCAGGAAATGATCACAGACTGAAGAAATAGATTCCTAAAAATTTGAGCTGCCATTAGAAGTTCACAATGATCACAGAATCACAGAACTGAAGGGGCTGGAAGGGACCTCAAAAGATCATCGGGTCCAATCCCCCTGCCAAAGTAGGTTTCTTAGAGCAGGCTACCGAGGTAGGCGTCCAGACCGACCTTAAGTGTCTGCAGAGAAGGAGACTCCACAATCTCCCTGGGCAGCCTATTCTAGTGCGCATCCCATTGGCCCTCTTGGCCATGAGGGCACACTGCTGACTCATGGTCAACCTGTTATCCACCAGCACCCCCAGGTCCTTCTTCTCAGAGCTCCTCTCCAGCAAGTCGTCCCCCAGCCTGTACTGATACTTCGGGTTGATCCTTCCCAGGTGGAGGACTCTGCACTTGCTCTTATTATACCTCATTTGGTTTCTTCCTACCCATCTCTCCAGCCGGTCCAGGTCTCACTGAATGGCAGCACAGCCTTCTGGAATGTCAGCCACTCCTCCCAGCTTTGTGTCATCAGCGTACTTGCTGAGGACAGACACTGTTCCCTCATCAAGGTCATCGATGAAGATGTTGAACAGGACTGGACCCAGCACCAACCCCTGGGGAACACCGCTAGTCACAGGTCTCCAGGCAGACTCTGCACCACTGATCACCACCCTCTGAGCTTGGCCAGTCATCCAGTTCTCAACCCACCTTACTGTCCACTCCTCTATCCCACACTTTCTCAGCTTTGCTATCTGGATGTCATGGGAGACAGTATCGAAAGCCTTGCTAAAGTCAAGGTAGATGACATCCACTGCTCTCCCTTCATCTACCCAGCTGGTGATGCCATCATAGAAGGCAACGAGGTTGGTCAAGCACAATTTCCCCTTGGTGAATCCATTCTGACTACTCCTCATAACCTTCTTCTCTTCCAATTGCTTGGAGATAGCATCCAGAACAAGTTGTTCCAACACCTTTCCAGGGACAGAGGTGAGACTGACTGGCCTGTAGTTTCCTGGATCTTCTTTCTTGCCCTTCTTGAAGACCAGAGTGACATTGGCTATCCTCCAATCTTCAGGCACCTCACCCGTTCTCCAGGACCTTTCAAAGATGATAGAGAGTGGTTCGGCAATCATCTCAGCACAGGTGGATGCATCCCATCGGGACCTATGGATTTGTGTGCATTGAGCCCACTCAGACGTTCCCAAACCACTCCCTTGTCAACAAAGGGGGAGATCTTCACTTCCCAGACTCTTTCTCCTCCCTCCTGATAATCCAGGTGAAGTGTTTCTACCACTTAAATATCGTATATTTGACTTGACCACTCTGTGTTTAGTCATTCATATAAGTAAAATTTGTATGTATAAATATCACTTGATCATTTCTGTCAGAGTTAAATTCTTTATTCATTTTATATTGGCAATAAACTTGAGTAATTCAAATGTATACACGTATACACTGGCACACAGCTTTTTAAAGTGTACCCCTCCACTCCCCGGATCCCTCCCCCCCCCTTTTTTAAAAAAAAAAAAAAAAGTCTTAGTATGTAACAACTACACACCAATTGTAGGGTCTTATGCATATTTCCTCTAAGCAATAATAAGGGGAATATAGTTATATATTCCAGGAATCACTTTTCAATAGTACCTGTGATAGGAAATATTCTGACTTCCGGCAATAGTTATAAAGCATTGTTTGTTTTTGGAAGAGTACAGGAAAAATTAGTTTTAACTTTATTGTAGGGGAGTAATTTGGAAGAACGATCAACTGCTTCTCCTTTCAATACTATCAGAGGCTTGGCAGTCTTCTGAGACTATATTGGAAGGAAGAATTAGAGTATTCTGAATTTTGGCTACAATGGAAAATGGAATAATTTCACTTCCTTCAGATAGTTTACTTAACCCAGGTTTGGGAGAATGAGTAGTTCTGAAAGCTAAGAAAGATAAATACAAATTGCCTCTTTGATTTCTCCACATCAATTAAAAAATCACAATACAATAAAATAATATTAATTTGACTGTAAATTTTTAAGCCCACCTTAGCTATTGATATTATAAACTATGCACTTTGTTTTTGTATTCTTATGTTTTTACATATGTGTGTGTGTGTCTACATACACATTTGTTAATGAAAATGTCGGCTCTTGCTTTCATAAAACAGACCCTATGGAGTTGTATCATATGTGTACTTGGCTTAATTTTTAACTTTGATCAGCTTAGCTGATTCTAATGGAACTGCATGTTCAGTTCACCATTATGTTTTATAAAATTATTGTTCTGTAGAAACTTTTGTTGTACATGTAATTATTAATGAGATAGCAGCATTCCTCAGTAAGCATGTTTCATAGTCTAGATCTTGCTGTGTAATGCATCAATACTGAGATAGCTACTCAGCTTGATAGACCATAAGTATGACAACATACACCTTCATTTCAGATCTTAGTCTACATATAATTTATCATTGAATGGACAGACTATGATAATAAACAGTTTAAGTACAAATGAAATATGATTCCAGTGAAAGCAATGCTCATGAAAGGGTTTGACTGTATTTGGACTGGAAGCCCATTATTTTATATGATGTACAGATAAGAAGGCCACTGTCAGAAGGAAAAGCATGGTGTGTTCTACATCTTTGCATACGAAGTGCATGACTAAGTAAATACTACGGACTCATCCAGACTTTTACACAGTGCATTTGTGGACATCCTGCTCCAGAACTCTGTGAAAGTAATAATTTACTAAAATTGAAGGATATTGCTATATGATACCAAGATTTTCAGAGATAAAATTATGTTGTGCTATGTTCTGTGACCAGTAACTGCATTTCACCTTCATTTGTGGTGTATTATTTGTAGTGGTTTTTGTTTGTGTGTGTGTGTGTGTGTGTGATTAAATAAGAGCTGAAGACTTTTTTCTTGTTACTGTAAAACTTAAATTACAGTGTTAGCTTGAAGAATGTTCGAGATACTAACCAGCTTAATAGAAACATTTCAATTTCAAGGCATCATGTTAAATAACTCTGATAAAACAAAATTGATGCTCAGTTTATTTAAGGCATGATATTTCAGGCTAAAAATGCATTACTGAATCCTGAGTTTGTTAGCTTTATTTGAGGACTCTGGTATGCTAACATCTACAATAATAATTCTCAAATACTGATAAAAATAGACATTTTGACAAATAAAGTTGGTAACTGAATTCAGCCACTACCAATTACCTTGCTGCATGTCCAGAAAGAAGCATTTATCTTTTAGTTCCCTGTCTTACACAATCTTATATTGTCCCATCCTCAAACAATAAGAACAGCCTAGCTCCAACTGGTAAGTATGAGGAAGCAGGACTAGCAAAGTCTAGAATTAGTAGCACTGAAAATATTATGGCTATCAGAGTCTCATCAATCTCACCTATCTGACCTCTGAGTCACTAGTTCACAGAGAAGGGAACTGAGATTACATGAAGAAGGCAGAGTATACCAAGTAACTTTACATTCAATACATTTTCACGTAGATCTGTTTTTTCATTGGTGTAGGCAGGCTGAAATTTTACTGAATTTCTCTCTGCATCCCACAGAGATACAGCTTCTAACCTAAATAGAACTATAACAGTTTAACGCTAGGAGTTGTGATCAATATTGTATAAAGTTGTACCTATGAATAAATTGCAATTGACATCCCCTTCCTTAGATGATTAGCTTAGATGATTTCTCTTTATATAACTGACAACTAGTTATATGTCGTTATATATTTGTCCATATAACATATTGTTGTTTTTTTGTTGTTGTTTGTTTGTTTGTTTTAATTTTTGCTCTTTTTACTCACTTTGGAGTGAAGCAAGTAGTTCATTAAGCAAGAACTAGAGTTGAGCATGCACAAGATGCCAGTATGGTATCAACAAAGCAAAGAATAAATTTAGGTCCTACTGGCAAACTAAGTTTTAAAGGAACACTTCCAGGGATGGGACATCCACAACATCTCTGGGCAACCTGTTCCAGTGACTCACCACCCTCAGAGCAAATAATTTTTTCCTGATATCTATTCTAAATCTACCCTCTTTTAGTTTAAAGCCATTGCTTCTTGTCCTATCACTACACTCTCTGACAGAGTCCCTCCCCAGCTTTCCTGTAGTGCCCTTTCAGGTACTGGAAGGCCGCTATAAGGTCTCCCCATAGCCTTCTCTTCTCCTGGCTGAACTACCCTAACTCTCTCAGCATTTATTGCTAGGAGAAGTGCTCCAGACCCTTGATCATCTTTGTGGCCCTCCTATGGACTTGTTCTAATAGGTCCATGTCCTTCTTGTGCTGGGGGACCCAGAGCTGAACATAGTACTCCTGTGAGAGATGGGATCTCCTGAGAGCAGAATAGAGGAGGAGAATCACGTCCTTCAACCTGCTGGCCACACTTCTTTTGATAAAGCCCAGGATACAGTTGGCTTCTGGGCTTCAAGTGCACAGGGTCCTCTAGCCCAACTTCTTGCTCCACACAGGACCAACCAAAAGTCAAACTGCATGTCTGAGAGTATTGTCCAAATGCTTCTTGAACTCCAGCAGGCTTGGTGTTTTCCTCTGGGGATCCTGTTGCAGTATCAGTGAAGATCCTGTTGCACCTTCTCAGTGAAGAATCCTAATGTCCAACCCGAACCTTCCCTGACAGAGCTTCATGCCTTTCCCTGAGTTCGTTTCCCTGAGGTCACCAGAGAGAAATCAGTGCCTCTTCCTCCACTCCCACTCATGAGGAAGCTGTAGGCTGCCATGAGGTGTTCTCTCAGTTTCCTCTAGGATGAAATAAGCAAATCATAGAATCACAGAATCATAGAATCATAGAATATCCTGAGTTGGAAGGGACCCATAAGGATCATCAAGTCCAACTCCTGGCACCGCACAGGTCTACCCAAAAGTTTAGACGACGTGACTAAGTGCACAGTCCAATCGCTTCTTGATTCAGACACACTTGGTACAGTGACTACTTCACTGGGGAGCCTGTTCCAGTGTGCAACCACCCTCTCAGTGAAGAACCCCTTCCTGATGTCCAGCCTAAACTTCCCCTGCTTCAGTTTAACACCATTCCCGTGGGTCCTATCACTGGTGTTTACAGAGAATAGGTCGCCTGCCTCTCCACTCCACCTCACGAGGAAGTTGTAGACTGTGATGAGGTCTCCCCTCAGCCTCCTCTTCTCCAGGGTGAACACGCCCAGTGCCCTCAACTGCTCCTTGTAAGTCTTCCCCTCTAGGCCCTTCACCATCTTCGTTGCCCTCCTCTGGACACTCTCCAACAGTTTAATGTCCTTTTTGTACTGTGGTGCCCAGAACTGCACACAGTACTCAACGTGAGGTCATGCCAGTGCAGAGTAGAGTGGAAATGACTTAATCTGGTCCACATCAGTCTTGGCTTCTAGACCCTTCACCATCTTCATAGCGCTCCTTTTGACCAGTCTTCAATAGCATTATATCCTTATATTGTGGTGCCTGAAACTACACAAAGTACTCATAAAAATATGTTGTCTGTATAACATTTTTCATTCTTTCCCTTTCGCCCAAGGCAAAAACAGAATAGTGAGTGAAAAACCTTTCTTCACATGGATGTGCCTAAGGATTAGGGTGTGCCCTTTATTTTCAAACTGGAGAAGGAAAATTTCCATAATAATAAATGAAAGCTTATCACAGCCCTACAAAAAGAAATGTTTTATCTTCACTTATTATAATTTCACATATTTTTAGAACATAAAAATTGAATACATATTTATGGAATGACAACAACACTCATTTATTAAATAGAAATCAAGGTTAGAAAAAAATGAATATTTGCAATGTTCTTTTATCATTGAAAACATTGAGATAATGAGAATCAGAACAAAAAGAGTTATGAGGTATAATCATTTAACAAACTCATGAGTCATTGGTTCATATTAGATATTTAAATATAGCAGTCACATTCATACAGTGCAATCAGTGCAATAGAAACTTGCAAACCATAACTCATGCATGATCTCCTACTATTAAATATGTTTCAAACAACCTGAAAAGGAAGAGGATTTTATTTATTTATTTATTTATTTATTTAAGGATACATTTCTCATAACTTTATGTAAACATTGTATAATGTTCTGAAGTATATTAAAAGAATTGCAAAAACACTATTTAATTATTTATTTTAATTACTAACCCCTCCCCTCCAACCTACAACATCCAAGAGAAATAGCAATTATATCTCTATAAAGTACTATGCATATAGATAATTTACAATAGGCTTCTTCTTTTTTAATACTAGAAGAATTGAAATAACTTTTTAAATTATTTTTTTTACAGAACGTTATATTTAATAAGACATGTCTCATAATTATTAGCAATGACTGTCTATAAAAACATTATTCAGTACTTACCTGTTATCCCAGGGTAACTACTCTTAAGCCATTGCTTTTGTGTACTACAAAAATTACATTTTTTAAATTTATTTATTTATTTTTTTCTTTCTAGTAGTGAGATACATGCATTCATGCAGACACACAGGTTAATTGTATAGAGAGAATTTCCCAAATCCCTTTTTAATTCACCAGAGAAATACTACGTGTCTGGGACAGATGCACAATCTGCATAGACAAGAGAGGCTAGAAAAGAGAGTATTCTCCCTCCAGTTAGGGAATGAAACTCTTGGCTAGGCAGTGAGAAATAAGGATGTCTCTCAAGAATCTTATTGCTTGTAAGGACTTAACTTACTTTTGCCAGTAGTGCAACTCCATCTGTCCAATAAGCACTGCAACCTATTTCACTTACAGCCTGTGCTTTGCTGCCTGTGCTCAAAGCCAACTTTAATATGGTACAGCTGTAACCTGGATCAACCTGCTGTGAGATGAGCTGTGAGCAACCACATCAGAGGAGCTACTCAGGAGCTGTTTTTAGGCTCAGGACCACGTCTTTCTGTGAGCTGTGTTACAGGGCTCCTTGTACCTGCCCATGAACCTTCCTGATCCTAATACAGACCCCACCTGGCAAACTTAAAACTCTGATTTGACCTTGGACCCTTCTCAGCATTTTGGACTCATTTGATTACATGGACTCTTGGCTGAACCTGGTTGCCTTTACTAGAATGGCTTTGCTCAGGGACAGTCATGGGAATGAAGCTCCCCAGAGAGAGAGGGAAGTTGCTGTGGGGACTGCTCATGTTCCAGGGCTCTGCCTTAGGCTGAAGGAATAGCTTGAATAACATATTTAGAAAACTACAGAACTTAACATTCAACAGTTTTCAGAAGAAACCTTTACTGCAGATACAGATTAACAATTTGTTAATCAATTTCCTTACTTTACTATACTATATACTAAAATTAGCACTGACTTTTGTTAAATACTCGTATGAATCAGTGAATATGTCTGTCACAAAGCAGAAAAATGTAGGTGGATAAGTTGTTATTGCTGTTATTTAATTGATAGAAAGAACAATGTTTAGTCTTTCCATTCTGGTAATCAGTAGATTATATTATGTGCATTATATTTAATTTTATTACTCATTATTTAAATTAGTTGATGAAATATACATTTCAGAAATGCTACACCTATGTGTAAAAATATCCCATGAAATATGAATCTCAGTCCTCAAAACAGGAACAACAGTACCCCAACAGTATCCAATCCTCAGACCTTAAGTCAGTCATTAAATATGATTGTTAGCAAAGTACAGTGATGATCTAAAAGATCTCTGATTTTGATGATGCACAAGTATACCATCCTTTTTGTTTCATATGTAGTATTAGAAATAATCAGTTTAAGTACTAGTAACTGATGTGTGTGAGTGATATAAACCAGATTAACTGGGTGTTCTGTTTAAAGGTTAACTAGTTATCTTTGATTGTGACATAGAGAATATATTCATTATTTACATTTGTTTCCTATATTCTAAAAATATAACAACTATATGGTTGCTTGTCACGAATAACTGGTAAATAATGTCTATGATCAGCAATACTGGCATTATTCAATTGTATAAATATTGATCAGTCTTAACCTGCTTATCAATTTATTTGAAAGATGCTTGCTTGTTTTTGTTTGTGTGTTTGTTTGTTTTAAGTGATGAGTGCTAGCCTGTAACACACACGCTAAGAAAGACCAACCTCTTGTTTTATTTTTCAGTTCTTATTTTAATCTCACACAAAGATATGGGAAGACTAGTAATCTTCCCTGTGGTTCCTTCCATTGCCTGTGATTGTTATAAATTGAAACTGAAATACTGAATGTTCACAAATAAACTTATAAAATGATCAGAAGTGACAGTTAAATGAACTGACAGATTTCATTTGCAAGGTTATTTGTGATTCCATTTTTGTCTCATTCATATGAATTCACCTAGTTGTTGAGACAAAAGAATTCTTCTTTAAGAGATTCATTTCTTGAACAGTACTTAAGATGCTTCTATGGATGCTAAGAATGATAATCTCACTATTTTCAAAGGTCTAGTTAAGTCCATTGTTTCTGTTGATGCTTCTGCTAGAGTTTAGCTTTTATCATTTTCCTCTGTATTAAGGTACTGGTGGTTTAAGCCAAATACAAACTGATAATAATTTTGAATGGAGTTTCAAACTGCAAGAAAAATGTTATTTGCTTCTTGCATATCCAGTACTGGAAACACATATGATCTTTCCATTTGATTGTGTAGGTATTGATTTTCTTCAAACCTGTCACATTGTGCTGTGTCTCAGATTTTTGCTTTCATCTTAGCCTCAAATAAATTGAATATTAAAACAAAACAATCAAAAAAAACTGTTCCTAATTACACTGAAATTACACTGAATTACACTGATTTTACCATTCTAAAATAGTAACATCAACCTGAACTGGAAAGTGCCAGTTTATCTATGGTCTTTACTTAATGAAGAATAAACTCCTTTAAATGGAAACAGATTTAAAAAGCCTAAATTATATTCACTCTTAAGGGGCCTAACACCACTGATTTCATACGTAAAATCAACTTCATCAGAATGAAAAGAAATAGCATCTTCAAGTTTTGATTAAGACCTACTGAAGGATATGGATCATGATTTTTTACGTTTAAACATTTAAACTTACTAAAGTCAAATAAAGAAGCACAAAACAAAACAAAACAAACAAACAAACAACAAACAAAAACAAACAAACAAAAAAACCCCTAAGTCTTCAGATTGGGAGATCCAAGTCACAGATTAAGATATCTCAATGTAGTTATATAAATATGTATCTTCTATATGTACTAACCATGAGTTGGATATTAAAAGTCCTCTCATGGAGATATCAATACATCCTTTGGAGTCACTGCAATGAGGGGGTAGAATGCCCTGAGCAGACACTTAAAATCAGATCTCTTAATCTGTGCCTGCGTTTCATTCATTCACTGCACAAAATGCTTCAGTTTGATTAGAACATAGCATAAATCCCACTGAACACAACATAAAAATAAATGTTTTTCACCTGGCCCATTTCATGTAGTTCAAATGCTATATTTTATTCAGCTGCTGTATAATTAACATTATTTGTTCCAATCATGGATCATCTTATTAGGATGATGGATGAACATTTGAAACACCAGTTGACATCCACATCTTCTCTTGAAAGCATCGTAGCAGTCACATAGCAGGCCAGAATGTTCACATTTTTAAAAACTTTGTTTAATCTTAACACACCAACCTTCATTGTAACTATTTTTACTGTGTCTTTTTGGACATTTTTCATATACAAATCTATTATCATTTGTTCTGATTCTTCCTTATTTTATTTTTATTTATTTGGTTTGATTTGTGCAGAGACTGCTATATTCATACATAAATTTTATTCCCTGTGTTTTGGTGATCAGTGTCTAGACGTGGAGTTGCAGCGTTTCCTTCAATTTAATTAATTAATTTATTTTTTTATTTATTTTATCTACATAGAAAATAAGCCTACTATAACTTGTTTAGAAGAAGATTTATAGTTTCTCTCAGTTCAACTTTTTGACCATCTTATCTGTCTCTCTCTCTGCAACTCCTTATTTTTAACTGTACTGGTAATTATATTATTGTAATATTTACAATTATGATATTGCATAGTGACATTTAAGTACATTACAATGCAATATTACCAATAATACCAACGCAAGTGGTGCAACTCGTCCCTGCAGCATGGTTTTCCTGTTCTTTGATGCATACATGCCAATAGTTGAATTGAAAGTGTATACATTAAAGGGTCTGAGGGTGAAGTTGTAGCTATGCTTTCACACATTGGGCTGGTGATTAGAGATTAATACTGTGTTGAAAATAAATGTAAACTTGTTTTCTGTACTACTTTTTCTTCTCCACTGAATAATTATACTGAACCATAATGTAAGGTGTTTGCATGTTTCTGAATTAGTAGGAATAAACAGTAATGAACAAAGGAATAGTCTAGGAAAAATAGCAAGCAAGCAAACAAACAAACAAAAAACAGCATCTAAACCAACAATTATTTTTATGAAGGAAATCCATAGCACTGGGGAAGATGGAGCCAGATATCTGCTCTTTTGCCCTCTTATAAATGCCCAGTGACTTAACTACAGAACCAAATGTTTTTCTTTACAGCATAGAGACAAACCACAGGGGCAAGCACAGCTGTCAACAAAGATAAAATTTGTAAAGGAAAGAGAATACAAGCTACAGAGAAATAAAACAAGTGGAAAAATCCACATCCTATGCCAGTTTATTTTAGAAAATTAAAGAAAAATATAAAGACAAGTTGGTAACATCATAAAGGTTTTGAAAACAAGTATTTCTCAAACAAGTTGATCTACCACTCTTTTAAGTCATTACATATTTAAAATTGTTTTATTAATTGTTTTATTTATTTATTTTCATTTAGCATTTTAATGTGCACTATAGCAATTAAAGTAACTCCTTGAGTATCTGGGAGTCTGAGAGGTGGACAGACTACTGAATTCACCTTCCCAGAAAGAGGCCCAATAGGCAGAAGGAACACCCAATAGAGGTGTTCCTCTCTCCATTCAGCTGAAAGCACTGACCTAGACGATATGGGACGTTGGCAACAATCCCAGCCTGACAGAGCAGGCATGTCCCCTCAGGGACTTCCACACCTTCCCAGGTGCACAATAGGTATGAAGCTTTGCAGATTGATCTGAACAATATTGAGGAACATGGTATGACTGAGGTCATGTTGGCCTGTGTCCTGCATTAAAACAGCTCCTAACAACAACAATACAATAAAAAGACATGTTGTTGTGGGAGAGTCTGTTCTAAAGGGAACAGAAGGTTTCATATGTTAACTGGTCCCACTGCATAGGGATGTCTGCTGCTTTCCTGGGGACCAGACTAGGGACGTAAAGAAAAAACATCCTTCCCTGGTTCAGCCCTAGGACTATTACCCATTATTGGTCTTTCAGGTAGGCAGTAGCGATGAAGCTTCAAGACAAAGCCCAAGGGCAATTAAAAGAGACTTAAGGGCCTTGGGACGACTATTTAAATGGTCAGCAGCACAGGTGCTTTTTTTCCTTGGCTGCCCACCCAAGTAAAACCACCACATCTATCCCTCCAGTTGCAGGAATTGATGAGGTTAGGAATAGGAAGGGCCACCAAATCAACATCTGATTCCAAGCCCGGTGTCACCAGCATAACTTTATTATTATTATTATTATTATTATTATTATTATTATTATTATTATTATTATTATTATTATTATTATTATTATTATTATTATTATTATTATTATTATTATTATTATTATTATTATTATTATTATTTAATGACAGATCATTTTACAAAACACCATGCCTGATGGTTCACCTGTCTCTAAGGAGGGAAAAGGATCTTTGTTCAGGAGTTAGTAGGGCTCCCTGATAGGTCTTTAAACAAGATTTGAAAGGGGAAAGGGATAAAACCAGGCTTGACAAAGACAAGTCTGGGGGTGGTATAGCAATGGTTAAGGGATGATGTACTAGCACAGTCCATCGGAATTCTGATGGGGATGAAGAGCCATGTGGAACCAAAGGCACAAGGGACATTTGACGGGTTGTAAATAACAAAAATGCCTGCAGGATTCAGGGCTTCTCCGCACAAAAAAAGATGACAGGATTGCTAGCCCAACTGAAGCCCATCTACACCAATGCTCACAGTATGGGCAACAAACAGGAGGAGCTGAAGCCCATTGCAAAGCAGGAGGGCTATGACAAAGTTGCTATCACTGGAACCTGGTAGGATGGCCTACATGACTGGAGTTCTGCTATAGATGGCTACAGACTCTTCAGAAGGGATAGGCTAGGAAGGAGAGGCAGTGGGGTTAGCCATGTATATTGGGGAGCATTTGGATTGTTTTGAGAATAGTAATGGTGATGACAGGGTTGAATGTTTATGGGTAAAAAACAGGGAGAAGACCCATGAGGTAGGTGTCCTCGTGGTCATCTGTTATAGACCACCTAACCAGGCTGAAGAAGCAGACAAAATATTCTACAAACAGGCTGGGAGAAGTCTTCCATTCAACAGCCCTTATTCTCACAGAGGACTTCAACTTACCACATATCTGCTGGAAATATAACACAGAAGAGAGAGAAAACAGTCTGGGAAATTTCTAGAGTATGTGAAAGATAACTTCCTGGCACAGCTGGTGAGTGAGCCAACTAGGGATTGTACCCCACTAGACATTTTGCCAGATAGAATCCACCTGAGGGAACTGGCAGAAGTGCTCGCTGAGCCACTTTCTAATATTTATCAGCAGTCCTGGCTATCAGGGGAGGTCCCAGCTGACTAGCAGCTAGCAAATATGATGCCCACCTACAGTCCTGTCAGTGTGACCTCAGTGCCAGGGAAGCTCACAGAGAAGATTATCTTGAGTGCCATCATGCAGCACTTATAGGACAACCGGGTGATCAGGCACAGTCAGCATGGGTTTATCAAAGGAATGTTCAGCTTAATCAACCTGATCTTCTATGTTGAGGTGATGCACTCAGTGGATGAGGGAAAGGCTGGGGGTTTGGTCTACCTAGACTTCAGTAAGGCTTTTGACACCATTTCCCATAGCATTCTTCTGAAGAAGCTGGCTGTTCAAGGCTTGGATGTGTATACACTTTGTTGGATTAAAAACTGGCTGGGTGACCAGCCCCTAAGAGTCATGGTGAATGGGAATAAATGCACCAGTAGTGGTGTCCCACCAGGGCTCAGTACTGGGGCCAGTTCTTTTCAATATCTTCAATGATCTGAATGAGGGGATCACGTGCAACCTCAGTGAATTTGCAGACAACACCAAATTAGGCATGAGTGTTGATCTGCTTGAAGGTAGGAGAGCTCTACAAAGGGACCTGGATAGGCTGGACTGATGGGATAAGGCCAACTGTATGAAGTTCAACAAGGTCAGGTGCTGAGCCCAAGTACAGGTGCTGTCCCAAGTACCAAGTTAGGTGCTGTCCCAAGTACAACTTGGGACACAACAACCCTATTCAATTCAACAGGCTAAGGGAAGAGTGGCTGGAAAGCTGCCTGGTGGAAATGTATCTGGGGGTATTTATTGGTCAATAGCCAGCTGAATATGAGCCAGTAGTGTGCTCAAGTGACCAAGAAGGCCAACGGCATCCTGGCCTTTTATTTGAGATTAAAGAAAGCAAACTTTAGAGGTTGAAGTTATGGTCTCTGAAAACTAGTTTTTTTTATTATGGAATCATATTCAAATTAATCTAAATCTGGAAGGGATTTAGCATTTCCCAGAGAAAAATAGCAACAAAGCATGAAAAGAAAATTTCTATGAAGTGTTAGGCTTGTCAATGCTGTTTGCTGAACATTTAACTCCCATAGGGGAAAAAAAAAAAAAAAAAAAAAAAAAAAGCTATGTATTTTATATAGTAATATTGGTGATTAAGTTTGAATTTTCTTATATCTATGACAAAAAAAAACTAATTATTCAAGAAATAAAATGTCCAGAAAACAAAGATTTCTTCACTTTCTTTAGGCAATTGCATTGTTCTATTACGCAAAAAATACAATTGGGTTTTCATGCATTTGGAACTGAATTATCAACCTATACAAATGAATCCTTCAAAGTGCAATGATCCATTTATATTCATTCCACTTATTTTGTCTCTCTATGCTAAGAACAGTGTCCTTAAGTACAAAGTATATCTTGAGCGGAGCCCTCAACTATAAGTGCTTTATCTAGCACTCAGAAAACAATATTCAATGACAGCTAATTCAAGTATAAAATATCATCTAAATATCTGTAGGAAGGAAATACGCTTTTCAAATAATTGTGAGCAAGGTTAGAGCAAATGAATGTAGACTTGAAGGAAAGCTCAGCAGAACTGTCTGCTATATTCACCCAAGTTTTATTATCTGATCTTCAGAAGTTATCTCTGCTTTAGATCTGAGTTCCTTTTTTCTTAGATGTTACTATCTTATGATCTTACCTTATTATTTTCTTTGGGTCTCCTGAGGCTTTTGCAAATGGTGTGTACTTGGATATTTTATTGCCATAATTGAACTTTCTCTCTGAATTTATAGGAGTGTAGACATGTTCATTTATTGCAAATACTTGTAATGAGAGTTTTAGCGAGGTACTATTTTTTATGAAACACTCTTGAACTGTAAATGGGAAACAGAATTTTCTGTTATGCTTATTTCAGTTGAGGATAGGAGGAATTCTGGATATATGAAGCATAAAAGAGGACTTTTTATTCTTGAAATATAAGATCACATATTCTATGTGTTCGTGGAAGATCTAAAAAACAATACTAAATCAAGCCACATTTACAGATATTATTAATATAATCTTTCTCTTCCAAATTGCAAGAGAAAAGAATTCATCTAGAAGTTCTCTAAAATATTTAAGACTCCCTTAAAATTTCATCAGGTCAATATTTTTACTTTTTCCTTTAAAAACTTACATGCAATCTTCATTTTGACTAGGGTAATATTACCAGTTCAAGATACGTAGTTTTAATAGTTTCTTAAGAATAGGAGCCTAGTAGTCTCACTCTAGCAGGTCCATGTTCTTATGTTGAAGAACCTATAACTGAATAAAATACTCCAGGTGGGGTCTCCCAAATGCAGACTGAATTTGGAGAATCACCTCCCTTGACCTTCTGGTCATGCCTCTTTTGATATAGCCTAGAATACTGTTGGTTTCCTGGATTGCAAGTACATGAGTAGTCATGTTGAGTTTTTCATCAAATGCTTTTCCATACAGCTGTTCTCAATCCATTCTCCACCTGGCCTGTATTTGTGCTTGGAATTGCCCTGGCCCACGTGCAATCTTTTTCCTTTCCCCTCAGTACAAATTCTAATCTGTTCAGTAAAGCCAATTCAGATGGCTAACTTTGTTAGAAACTAATTACTTTTATTCTGCTTTTTATTTACCTGGGTGTTTGGCTTAGTTAAAACAGAAAAAAAAATAAGAGCTGGAGTTGGTGCAAAAGAGGAAAATAGGATATGTCGAGGAGCAGAAAGCAGTGGAGACTCCTGGAAGGAAGAACTGAAATTTACTCTTGGGAGTCACCAAGTTGGCCTGAGCTATGTGAAACTTGATTCCAGAGGTACTTAAGAGATTCTTTAGGTAACTTTTCTTTTGTCTCATAACAGAGAAATTTCTTCCATAATAGCTGTGAATTCCTATCTGAGGAGCTTTCAGAGTTCATGGTTAAGCCTACATAAAAATAAGATTATGGTCAACAGGATCTTTGATGTGGTAACTTTTCAGCTGGTTCCTTTCAATTCAGTGAATTCTATTCTAATGCTACTTCTTATCTGACTTCAATTAAAAGTTCCAATTTGAATCTCTTTCTCTGATTACTTTCAGTGTTAAAGATGTGTTAAATGTATTCATTTAACCTGCGGTACCATCATTGGTGATAATTGTAGTGTCAACAATGGTTTTAAAATAAAAATAGGCATACTGATATGAGGAATAATGAAATAGCAAATGGACAATATTTTGTTCATGTTTCACAAACGTATTTAGATCATTACTCTATCACATGAAAAAGTGAGGCAATGATAATAAAAATCATGTCCTATAATGGCGATATGTTGAAACACATCTTTTTTAAAAAAAAAAAAAATATATTTAAAAGAGAAAAGAAAAAAAAAAAAAAAAACAACAAAAAACAGAAAGAAATGTAGGTTATCAAGCATTGGTTTAAATAGTATGCTAGTGATGTACAGTAATCTTTTTGTTTGTTTTTGTAATTTATGTAATTTATTGCATTACCCTTCTACTGAAAGTCATTCATAGACTGATGATTACCTTGGTTCTAGAGGAACTTCATACCCGTACTATAGGGAACTAGAATCTGAAGAAGATCTGAAAAATAATTCTGTACTGATTTCAGGTTTTTCAGGATTTTAAGATAAAGAACTGTAAATTCAACAGTTACAATGTAATTGCTGCATTAAAAAATGAAGATCCATAATTAAATAACATTTAATTTGCTGCCTGTGGTATGAAATGTGTACATTTTTGTTATCTTTACTTTTTCAACATATCTATGTTGTCTATACATTGCGAAATCAGTGAAATGGGTTACGTAAATATCATTTCTATACTATTTTTAAAGGCTTAGTTGTTTTTACTGTTATTAAAACACTATGTAATTAACATTTTTATGTATATGTTGTAAATTATATAAAAGTGATGTAAATGCCAAATTATTGCTCCCACAAAATAGTAGATTGTGACGTACTCTTTATCAAGATTCCTCTGGTACTAAAATGGACGATATAACAGGCTGTTAATTGAGGTAAAATATTATTGTATAAAGAATAAAATAAAACAAAATGATGTTTTTAAACTTTTTGTTTGTTTGTGTGTGCTAAAATTTCATGTCCTGGACACATTGTATTCTGTGTCTAAAAAAATGCACAAACCTTCATATTCCTTCTCCTACTTCAAAAACTAATCCCATAAAATTGGGAACATTCCCTTCGAGACATACTGAATCAGAACAAGAATTAATAGGGAGAGATGAGAAAGAAACTATTTTGCAAGACTTTTGGAAGATTTTTCCAAGAGTTCCTAATACATGTAATATACATGTAGTATATTCCATGTTTGAAATTCAGTGCTGTGATCATATTCATAATGCAAAATGCACCTTGCTGCCAAATACTTTAAGTTGCTTATTCAGAATGTGCATCACAGTGTTAGTTATATTTATCTGGCATATTCTTATATTTTGATACATAAAGTTTCTAATAACCAATACTTTTTTTTTTGTGTGTGTGTGTATTTAATGTAGATATTTGTTTTTATCTTACCCCATTTAGAGACTGGAAAAAAAGTTTTTCTTCTTGTCTGTGGAAGATATGAACATTTTAAACTTTAAAAGCATAATACAGCCAACTAAGATGTTTTGGATTAACTCCAGTAGGCAGCTCAGCACTACTTAGCTCTTCAATTATTCCCCCCACAGTGGGAAGGGGAAGAGAATCAGAAGGGCAAAAATAAGAAAACCTGTGGGTTGCGATAAAGATAGTTTTATAGGTAAAGCAAAAGCTGTGCTCACAAACAAAGCAAAATAAGGAATTTGTTACCTACTTCCCAGTGGCAGGCACATGTTCAGCCATTTAAATGAAAGGAGAGCTCATGCATATCATGCATAATGATTACTTAGGAAAACAAACACCAAAACGCTGTATGTGCCCCTGCTCCTTTTTTTTTTCACAGCTTTTATTGCTGAGCATGACATTATATGGTATGGAATAACCATTTGGTGAGTTGGGATCAGCTGTCCTGTCTGTACCCATTCATGCTTCTTGTGCACCCCCAGATTCATCACTGGCAGAGCGAACATCATAAACAGAAGGCCTTGGTGCTGTGGAACCACTGCTCAGCAACAGCTAAAACATCTACACGTGACTATGACTGTTTTGGTCATAAATCTAAAACATAGTTCTACACAGGTTATTATTAAGAAAGTTAATCCCATACCAGCTGAAATGACTGCAGAAGTAATAAGTACAGTATTAACAGAGCTTGCCAATAGTCCAAGGAATTACTCTGTTAACGTTATCTTTGTGTTTGTTCCTATGTAAACACTATTTGCAATAACATTTTAATTTGGTGTTTAAGAAAATATTTGAAATTTCCCATTAATTTTTTTTTTTTCAGTCTTGTTGTCTGCTGTCCCATGTTGCTTTTAAATTACATATTTTCTTTCTTTCTTTCTTTCTTTCTTTCTTTCTTTCTTTCTTTCTTTCTTTCTTTCTTTCTTTCTTTCTTTCTTTCTTTCTTTCTTTCTTTCTTTCTTTCCACATAAATATTGTCAGTGATTAAATTTACTTAACATATATTATTTAGACCTAGAATTAAGGGAAATTTTGAATTCTTCAGTCCTTGCTATGAGAGTTGTATAAATAAATTTGACTTCATATATCTAAAAAGACTTTTAGGGAAAGTGATTTATTACTTTCTGAGTACTTGTTTTTGTTTTTTTTTAGATTTTTTTTTTTTTCCTATGGGTGTGAGGTTTTTGTAATTTTTGAAGTAATAAAATTCTGGTCCTTAACACCAAACAACTTTCAAGGAATCAAAATGGAGCCATTCAATTTTTCATTATTTTAACCATCTAGTTACTCATCAGCCCTACATATAGCTAGATAATTTATCATTTCTTTGCAGAATTCTATTTTTGCATTTGCAATGTTTGTAACTTCAGAAAGAATCTCATAATGCTGGTGTTTCTGCTTGGTGCACTAAAGCAGTGTGCATGGACTTCACAGCCTATGAAATCCATCAATAGCTGACGTGTTCATTGTCCTGTACGTGGCTCATATTTCATTTCAGGTAAAATTCTTACTTTAGTTAACATCTATTTTTCTTGTTTGAACACTTTATGCTGAGGTGAATTAGATGGCACTCATCCATATGTGGTCTCTGAAAGATGTGTGAGGGTTTAACAAAAATGCAGGTCCAAAATGAAGCATCTGCATGTTTCTTACGACAATGCTATGTACTCGATAATAGAGGTTTAAATGAATCAGTGTATTAATGGATTAAAACCCACTAATCAAATCATTTAATGTCAGAGTGTGACTTTAGAATAACAATTCATTTCACAATTATTTTTCCAATATGTGAAATACATGTAAGTGAATTCACTTTCCAATAAGTGAATTCACTTTCCAATAAGTGAAAACATCAAGACAGTTTCAACCAGAGCTAGAGAAAAAAAGAAATAAAATATCCATTGTGTATTTATCTGAGAGCTTCTAGCAGGGATCTGTAAAATCACAAGAATGTTTTATCATTATACATTTCAGCAAACCTGAGTAAAGCAATCTAGGTAAAAACTGCAGTTGAACTACATTTATACTGTTATTTTCAAAGACTGGTGCTTAAAATAATTCAACCTGTATGTCATTCCTGGAATTTCTACCAACTATTGTTAAGTATTCAAAAATCTGCATAAGTGATAAAGCAGTTTTTCTTTCTTTCTTTCTTTCTTTCTTTCTTTCTTTCTTTCTTTCTTTCTTTCTTTCTTTCTTTCTTTCTTTCTTTCTTTCTTTCTTTCTTTCTTTCTTTCTTTCTTTCTTTCTTTCTTTCTTTCTTTCTTTCTTTCTTTCTTTCTTTCTTTCTTTCTTTCTTTCTTTCTTTCTTTCCTCTTGTCTTTCCAGTTGGTTAATCTTTGTCTATACATGGCAAGGTTGTTTTTCATCCTTGGAGGTCAAAAATTATTATTAAAAACATGGTCCACAGGGTACCAGATTTGCTGTATAACTCTAATGATCTGAATACAAGAAATCTTCTTGGCCTTGAGCTGCAGATCAAAAGTAGAAGCAAATAGAGATTGTTCTAATTTACATTCTGGGGACACTTTTGTTACTATTCTAAGGACTTTTCAAAGATCCTCTACAAATTAACTTTCTGCTTATTAACAAGTTTTCATCATCATAGAACAAGAAGCCTTATACATGAACATATAAATGAAAAGTGCCATGGAAAGTAAAAGGAACTTAGAAGATTTTTATGTATGTAAAACCTTCTTCTGTATTCTGGTTTTATATTAAATTCAAAATCTGTCTAGAAGATATAGATGAATATATTTTAAGAAAATTTGAAATTGTCTGAATATAGTGCTTATGTTATAAGTTTTTCATGATTGTGAGCTTATTTTTTTTATAGTAAAATCAGCAAGACAGTTAAACAGCAGAAATAATCTGTAATCATATATTCCAGTCTGAATGTGATAAAAAAAAAAATAAAAAAAAATAATTTAACTAGTGTCAAAAACTGTATCAAGTGCTTCTAGATAGAATAAAAATCAGAACCACTAACTTATGTGAAGGCAGATAAACAGGTAATAAGAACTCCATTTACAAGATGAGATAGAGACCTGTGTGTATCTTTGCCAAGTGAACATTAATTCTACGTGTTGTGGTGGTAGCCATTGGTAGAGAGCCACATTTAGTAAGCATAGCAATGTATGTTCACATGATAAAAGATCCAGAGAATAAAACAATTTTCTAGTTATTTTTTTTTGGTGGTGGGGTTAGGTTTCAGATTCCTAATCAAACATATATCACTTGATTCTAAGATATCTTTGGTTTAAATGTTCAAAAAATTATCTTATGTAAAAGGCTTTTGCTAAATGGGTCATTTTCTTCATCCAATCTAAAATTGTCTTCTACATAATGTAGCCTACAGGTAAAAATCTGTGTTCCTTCTCCGTCCTGCAGCATTAGATTTGGTTCTGTTGCTGCCAGTGAACCCTTAAATATATTCTGCAGCTGACATATATCACTTAAAAGTATGATGTATTCTGGCATATTCCACTCCAAAAACCTTTTAACATGGCAGTCATACAGCAACAATGATATATTCCTCTCTGCTAAGAGATTTCATTGCTGCAGGATGGATAAATAGATAAATTGTTTTCCTCTGGACATCTCCTAAAGAAAATGTAATCTAGGTTTCTCTTCTAATTCTGAAAAACAAAACACAATAAAAATAAATAAATAAAATAAGTTTGCTATTGGAGGATTGGTTTATGGTGCAGGCTAAGTTTAAGTAAAAATATTTTCCTTCAAGTCTCATCTGTTGGCTCTTGTCCATATTTAGAAGACATTTTTCAGTACTGCATGCATTATTACCTCTTCTGTTTCTTTGGGATATTTCTCTTAAAGGTACTGATTACTTAGTGCACAGAACTATAAGGAAAGTCTAAAACTATGTGGAGAAAAGAAGGTAAATCTGTTGAGAGATATTGTTTATTAATATTAGTCAAACAGCAAAGGTGGAAATCTGAGTGTCTTGAGACATCTGAGACTCAAGTCTGGAAACCAACAAAGTCTGGAAAGAGACTAACTAACTCTCCATAAATAACAATTTTTCAGGGGCCTGTTCTTGGAAGGTTTGTGCACTCATAGTTCATACTAGTTATAGTAAACAGAACTGTTGTGAGAGGAAACATTAAAATTTGCAATAAACTGAGGAAATTAGTTTGTTACTCATGAATGCACACACTAGACCTTATGTAGTTTATTAGGATTAGCTAACATCTTATGCAATGTGTAATGTAAATTTCTTACTAAACATAAAAAATGACAGCTGAACAAGTCTACGAAGTAGCTGATGTTAAAATTGGTGGTCCAATTTTTCCATCTGCAGGTCCCACAAATATTTCCACTACTTTTTTTCTGAGCTTTTGTCATTGTCCTTTGAAGTCAGCTGATTCAAAGTAAAATCCAGAAGGAAAATAACGTAGAAATAATTTACACAATCTTCTAATATTTTAGCTCTCTAAACTAGCTCATTTTAGAGTCAGATGGGCACCTCCATCAGTACTGGAGAGAGGGCAGGAACTCTGGGATAGAATTTGGAGGACTGCTTTTAGTGGAGAGTCATCTGTATGACCCTCATACCAATTCACATTTTTTTCACATACCAGGGCTGTTCTTTCACACTGAGACCAAACATACAGGTTTATATGCACACTTACTGTTAAATTCTCCTTTCTGAAACCAAGTGGTCGCATGTAAACTTTCTATTGGGAGTGTCTTCTAACACGTGCTGTGCTCATATATAATTTCGGAGAGCTTTAGGTGACCTGAGACAAAATTCTGCAAGGGACTGCTATATAAATTTAAGATAATTTAGCAGATGATTAACTTCCAGTGCCTGGAACCTTAGTTTTCTTGTTTTGTTTTGTTTTTGTTTTTAACAACTTTGGATACTCTACAACTTTAGATAACTTACCACTATGGATAAAAACTATTAAAACAGATTAAATATAGTCTGAAGAAGTGCCTAAAACAGACAAAAAAAAAAAAAAATCTGTGAGGGAGTTCTCTGGATTAAATTTTCCCTGACATAGTTGGTCACAAATAGCTTTAAATTCAGAGCAGAAATCAGCTTGATCTACAATGGTTGGATACATCTCAGACTCTAAAGCAGGGGATGACAAGCAATCATAAAGCTATCTCTTTCATAGATATAGAGTATGACTTTCTTTTGCTTGTATTCAGTATTGTAACTGAGACAGGAATGGATTTTAGGAATGCTGACTCTTACCTTAGCCTAATTTCCTCTTAACAATTTTAAACCTCTCTTTTAAAGAACAGTTCGTGTGTGTGTGTGTTTTCTTTTAAAGAACACAGATAACTTTTAAGAACCCTTACAATTACATGAAACCTACTTTCAAAATTTAAGTACCTTTCTCTTCAACATCTTTTCTAGTTTTATTTCAAAAAAACCCTTCATTACAATGAGAAGATTGAATTATCCCATGGGGATTAATATTTTAAAAACCATAAATCTTTTCTTGCGTGATAATTATTTCTCAAATTATGAATTATGTTTTAAGCATGTGGGCAGAATGCTCTGATTTTCTTGTTCAAATGTAAACAGTCTCAGTGGGTAGCTAAGAATTCCATAAGTTGATGAATATTTATATGTCTTCATAAGGCTTGACATCTGCCATGTTGTGCATATTTATGATCTTGTTCTATGTTAGAGTTCTTGAAGGAGGTCAGGTAGAATAAACCCTTATTACTTTGTGGCATAGGTTTTAATGTTCATGAATTTGGAACTCACTTGCTTTGCAGGCTAAATGAAGTGCCACAGTAGGCCTATTTGGGACAATATTAATTTTACAGGAAGTAATGGAATTTCATAAAATACAAAAGAAGAGCAATCTAAAACCTTCAAGATGAATTTTTGTAAAATAGAAAACTCTTTGTGGTTGAGAAACACCTCTGGAAATTGTCTAATCCAACTTCTCACCAGAGCAGGTTACTTAGGGCTTTGTCCAGTCTGGCTTGAAATATCTCCAAAGGATGGAGACTCAACAATTTCTCTGGGTAGCCTGTTCCAGGACTTAACCATCCACAAAGTACAGATTTTTTCCTTCAGTCTAAGTGGAATTTCCTGTATTTAAGTTCGTGTCCTTTGTGTCTTGTCCTGTCATGGGGCACTACTGAGAAAAATGTAGTTCCTTCTTCTTCATTCCCTCCCACCAGCTATTTATACACGCTGGTTAGAAACTTAGAATTTCTCACTCTGCATGACCTTTTAAGAACAACTGAGAGTGGTGTCACAGTGTCATCAGCCAGCTCCCACAGCATTTGTGGGTGCATTCCATCAGGTCTCCTTGACTTCTGTATGTTCAGTTGGTTTAAATGTTCTCTAAGATGATCCTCCACTACTGAGTATAATGTATGTCTTTGTTCCAGACTTTCTCAATAGTCTCAGGGGTCAAGGACTGAGGCTGAGCTCAGGACTGAAGGCTGAGCTCATCATTGAAGATATTTGAAGGCATTTGATAGAAGTATAGAAGGCATTTGATTTATGTGATTTAGGTGATTTTTGTGTTCCTTGTCAATAGGTCCCCAGACCCAATCAGCAGCTGATCCATGTTTGCCCTAGTCTTCTTTTTGTTGCTGATAGAAGCCTTCCCTTTTGCTGTTCATGTGCCTTGCCAGATTCAGCTCCAGATAGGCTTTGGTTTTCCTATACCCACACCTGCATGCTCAGACAATGTTTCTAAATTCCAAACAGGTGACTAGACCCTGTTTCTACCTTTTGCTTCTTCATCTTTTTTTATTTAAGTTTTGTAGAAGCAACTTGTTCATCCGTACTTGTATGAACATACTTGGCATACTCTTGCTGCATTTGCCTGACTTCATCCATGCCAACTTGGATCATTTTTGAGCTTTAAGGAGATTATTGCTGAATAACAACCATCTCAACTGGAGCTGTCCTCTCTCCAGGGCTCATGGGATTCTTCCAGGGAGACGCCTGAATATGTCAGTTTTCTCTTCTGAGGCCCGGGGTTGTGATCCTGCTATTTCCCATGTTCTCTCTTCTTGGAATACCTAAATCCACCATGTTATTGCCAACATTGCCAACACTGCACCACACCTTCACATACCCACCACTTCCTTGTTTATAAGAGCTATAGCAGAGTACCTCACTGGTAGACTCCTTGATCACAACTAGGAAGTTGTCATCAGTGCACTCCAGAAATCTTCTGGATTGCTTGTGCTCTGCTGTTTTGTCTTTCTGGCAGATACTGGGGTGGTTGAAGTCCCCCCCAAGGACAAGTGCTGCTAGGAATAAGGCTTTTTTATTCTGTTTGCAGGTCTTATCTCATCTGCTTTTACTTCCTTATCTGGCAGACATGTGCTGGACATCATCACCTTCCTTCCCCATCAGTCCTACTTCAAAGCTTTCATCTCTATGTTTATGAGACTGTAGTCAAAAAATTATTTTGTCCCACTTGGTCAGGTGGATCCTTTCTCTTCCTAATAACCCTTGATCCTCAAAGAAAGTCCCATGGATGTAAAAGCCAACGTCAGCAAAAGTGGTGCTGACCTTGGTCCTTCTGGCCAGCACAAACTGTACAAGTAGGTGTTGATGTCCAGGATCTTTTCACTCCACAAGCCCTCCTTCCTCACTGGCAGGACTTAAGAGAAAACCATATGGTTCCCCATACCACTGACACTTACCCACAGAGCCATGTAATCATGTTCAGTGGGATCCATGGTTCCCCAGACCATGTAGTTGATGCCCACGTTGAAGAACAGCAGTGGGTGAAGGTTTGAGGGCCTGAGAAGCCTCAGCAGCCTCCCCAGAATGTCGTGGATACGAGACTGGGCAAGCAGCAAAGCTCCCCAGATTGCAGGCAGCCCCTGCAGCAGAGTCTCCCACTACTGTCACTGTTTCTTCTGAGTGCTGCTATGGGACTCAGGTCAGCTGTTTTGGGTGCTTGGTTGAAAACAGATCCTAGTTCATCATCTGCTAGTAAATCCAATCTTGTTACATTTGCAGACTTTCTAATGCAACTGATACTCAGTTTGGATTAGGACAAATGCTATCAGACTTCCAGTTATACTCATGTGCAGAGTAATTTGAATTACTCTGTAGTGATAATGCAATAAATAACTATATCATAAGTCATCATATTAGTGGATAGAAGAGGTACCACTGTTTATCGAAATACTACATACCAGTATTTTAGGATTCTAAAAAATGTCTATTTGCACTATATATGAGGAAGTTATAAAAAGTAATTCATCTATGAATTTGCTATTAATTTATAATAATGTTCAATGGGTATCAATACATTACCCTAACATGATTGTTGTCCTTATCTTTATTTTAGGAACTTTTTAGCAACTCATAAAATTACCACTGTGCTGAGCAGTTTACAGGTGCAGAACAGAAAGATGATCTTTGCCATAAGGAATTCAGTAAGACCAAAATTATTTTTACATATGTTTGAACATTATATTTCCAGCTACCTTGTTAGCATAGTTAATCAATGCATTTACATGTCTCCTACAAATTAATGAATGTTAGGAATTTTTTATGTTCACTGGAACTCAGTCGACATTACTGTTGCACATTCCCAGGTAAATTTGCTTTACTACAAAAAATAAAATTTTGATTTTTATTAAACATGGTTGGTCTTGGTTCAATATTATATCAGTGAAAATACTGTGGTAACAGTTTGTGTAGATTCACCTTGTCCAGGTTTCAATACAGTCCTAGTAGGTAAAAGCTACTTAGATGTATGGAAAATGTCCATATATTTCTTGTCAAGACTATAGATAGAAAATGAGAATTAGAAGTTCATTTTGTGTGTAGCCTAGTACACAGCAAAATCATAGTTCACTTATTTTATTTTTATGAAACAAAACAGAGAATTTGAATGGATCAATTATATTTATTCTTTAAGAGCTTTCTCCTGATTTTATTAATGACTGCTGCAATAATCAGTTAAGTAAGTGCCAATCCAATATTTGCAGCACTTCATGAAAAACTGAGTAAATAAGTAATAATTTCAAATATGATTATTGTATAAATTTTCTTGCAACACGAGACTCTATATATGTGAAAAACTAGATTTAATGTAAATACTAATTATTACTTAGGAAAAAAATAACACTGAAAATCACATGACAGATTTCATATGAAATACAAAGTCATGCTGATTTTCATGGGCAATTTCTATAAGCCTTTTAAAGCACACTATAAAACTGCTATTCACAAACTTCCCTTGCAAATTCCATAGGCTGGCTGAAGAAATCTTATTGTTTTCTACTAAAATCTTTGTGATTTTTCATAAGATCTTATGGTAGAAGTTTAACTTTGAATATGCAGAGCTTGAATAGAATTCTAGAATATGTATTGAAGTTACAGGCAAATATACTGCCTATGTTCATAGCCAGAGGTATTTGTTAGCAAATAAATGAGCAGAGTTGCAGTAAACAGTTCAGGTAAATGCAATGGCATAATTCTCTGTCAAGGAAATTAATTAGATTCTATTTTGGGTCACATTTTCTATGAAATTTACTAATGTTTTCATCTTTAAAATGTTACATCTTTGCCCATTTATATCATTTAAGAGTCTGTGGTTCCATTAGTCATCCAAAAAGAAATAACAGAATAGCTGTCAGCATTATTAAGTATTGTTCTAAATTGCTGAAGTAGAGCTTGGTTATGTGTGAGCCAAGCCTCCGCTCCTTCTTCTCTTGGATATCTATCAAAACACTGTTTTGAAAAGAAGTTCTACAGAAATCAGTAGTTGTTTTTAGACATAAAGTTCCATCTGATATACAAAAATCCTACTTCATGTTTTCCCTAACAGAGAAAAATAATAAATAAATAAATAAATGAACTTTTAATGTCAGAAGAGAGACTGACTTCAGGCTTGCTAGCTACCTTCAAATGTTGCTTATGGATGTATTTCTATTAAATCATCAACATTAATTTATGAGAACATATGGAATGAACATGTAGGAATATTATTCCAACAGGGTTATCTGATCGAGGATTTCTAAATTGGGATTTAAGACTCAGTCTCACTAACTGGTGGACTATCAAACTATAGGCACCAGTTTCAAGAACAACCTGGGCTTTGCAGGTGATAGACAAGACTATGAAAGAGAGGAGACCCTGGACGAGGAGGGGTTCTGGAATCTCAAAAGTCTCATGAAGTTCAACAAGGAAAAGTGCAAAGTTCTGCACCTGGGGTGGAACAACTCCAGACACCAATGCATGCTGGGGGCTGCCAAGCTGGAAAGCAGTGTGGCAGAAAAGGCCCTAAGAATCTGGGTAAACACCAAGCTGTACAGAAGTCAGTAATGTGCAAATACCTCTAAGAAAGCTAATAGTATTCTTGAGCGCATTAGACAAAATATTGCCAGCAAAACATCAGCATTGGTGAGGCCATACCTGGAGTACTGTGTCCATTTCTGAGCCCCCATACAAGAGAGAACCAGACATTCTGGAAAAACTCAGCAGAGAGCCACAAAGATGATCAAGGGACTGTAGTATCTCTGCTATGAGGAGATGTTGGGAGAGCTGGGCCTGTTCATCCTGGAGAAAAGGAGGCACAGGGGGATTCTTATCAATGTGCATTGACACCTGAAGGGAGAGTGAAAAGATTAATCCATGATATTTTCAGTGTTGCCTAGTGCCAGGATAAGAGGCAATGCGTACTAACTGTAACACAGAAGGTTCTATCTAAACATCAGAAACACTTCTTTACTGTACAGAAGATGGAACCCTAGAACAGCTTGTCCAGAGAGGTTGTGGAGTCTCCCTCCTAGAAGATATTCAAAAGTCATCTGTATATGGTCCTGGGCAAACTACTTTTTGTGGCCATGCTTGAGGAAGGGTTGGTTCAGATGTCCTTCAGAGGTCCCTTCCCACGCTAACTATTCTTTTATTCTTTGAAAGTTTTCATTAACTCTGTGCATATTTGTACTCTCTTCCAGGTGTATGGGTGCTGCAAGGACTACATGCCAGCTACTGGAGAGACCTGTATGTGCGTGAATGAAGACTGGTGCCAGCTATGAGAGTTGGGCTGGGGAAGCGGGCACCCTTAGACTGTGCTACCAGCTACTGGAGTAAGTTCATTTATTATTTATTCTTTTTTACTTCATTTATTATTATTATTTATTATTATTATTTTTTACCCCACTCTACAATTTTTCTTGCTTTTGTTCTTTGTATTATCTCTCCTGTCCTACTGAGGAGGTGTGGGAAAGTATGCATGCATTTCTGTGGGTGCTTAGCCAATGACTAGGGTTAACCAGCCACAGGGAGAGTACGAAGTATGAATTAATCTATAGTGATCAGCTTGGAAAATTCTATCCATCAGAATCCTATTATTTGTCTGTTTGTTTAAAACATTTAATTTGCTTTCTGTTGCTTCTCCAACAGAAGCTGAGGAAATGTTTATGCCAGTGACTGAATCAACCAGGATACAAAGTACTCTAGAGACATATGTTAAATCATACAAGATAAATACAATTGTAGAATTGTTTTGCTTCCATTTTTAAAACAGTAAAAATGAAAGAAGAATGGTATTTCAATTGCTCCAGTTATGTAGTAGTATATTTATTTTTTTTAAGAAAAAAAGTAGTTATTGATATAACACACTTGGTGGCTTTTGCTAAATATATATCCCAATGTTTGAATGTACTATTGCTCTCAGTGTAGTCTTTAACAGTCCACTGTATTGTTCAATTTTCCTGGAGGCTGATGCATGTTAGGGGATGTGACATGCTCACTCAGTGCTGTGCTCTTTGGCCCAGTTATCTATGAGGGTGTTTCACAAATGAGTCCTGTTGTCTGACTCAGTTCTTTCTGGTGTGCCATGCTTCCATAAAATTTGCTTTTCAAGGTCCAGGATAGTGTTCTGTGCGGTGTCATGGTGCATGGGATATGATTCCAGCAATCTGGTGGTTGCTTCTGCCATTGTAAACACATAGCACATGCCATGGTGGATTTGTGGGAGTGTGATATAATCCATCTGCCAGGCCTCCCCATTTTTATATTTCAGCCCTTATCCTCCATATCAGGCTTTAACCATTTGGCTTGCTTGATTGCAGCACATGTTTCACAATTATAAATAACCTGTACAATAGTTTTTATAGTGTTTACTTTTCAATCACAAGCCCATCTATATGTTGCATCTCTTCCTTAATGGCCTGAGGTATCATGAACGCTCCAAGCTCACTGTTAAATTGCCAGTCCAGAACCACCTGGGACACTTCAGTCTTAGTAGCCTGCTGTTTTTTTAATGTTCTTCAGTGGCTTAGTTCTTGGCTATGTGAGCATCTATGTGAAATACTTTCACAACCAGGTTCTCTACCCGGGCAGTAATACCTTGCCACAGTGCAGCAGCCCAGGTAGGTTTGCGTCTGATATGCCAGTTGCTTTGTTCCCACTGCTCTAAGCATCGCCACATGGCATTTGCCACCATTCATGAGTCAGTATAGAGATAGAGCACCATACACTTTTCTCATTCAGTGATATCTAAAGAGAGCTGAATGGTTGCCACTTCTGCAATTCAGCTCAATTCACCTTCTCCTTCAGCAGTTTCTACAATGTGTAGGACTCCATATAGCAGCCTTCTACCTCTGATGCTTTGCCATAACAGAAGAGGACCCACCAGTGGACCCACCAACAGAGCATGTTGCTTCTCATTTTCTGGTAGTTTTTTTATATGGTGCGGCCCCTTTATCTTGTGTAATGTCCTCCCTGGCAATGTTACAAAATCTTTGCCTTCTGGCTAGTCCATGTTCATTTCCAAGATTCCTGTGCGACCTGGGTTTCCTACCTGAGCCTGCTGCGACTCACTTACTCCACACAGCATCAGTTGCGTGATGTGCAGAGGGGACTCCCCCTTTTAACATCCTGCCCAGCACCTAAAATTATGGTGCCAAGAGGAGCTGTGTTTTGGAACCAACCTCTTCTGAAGCAGCTCAAATCCCTTCATATGCTGCCAATATCTCTTTTTCAGCTGGAGTAGAGCAGGCCTCAGATCCTCTGTATCCCTGACTCTAAAACTCTAAGGGTCAGCATCAGGTCTCCCCTGCCTCTTTCTACCAGAGGCTCCAAGTGTAACCATTCTCCTTAGTTTCAGTGTAGAGCAAATTTTTAGCATCTTGTCCTGCCCAGACTGGCCCAAATACAGCTACTTGAACTACCTCCAATTTAATTTGTTCAAAGGCTTATCATTGTTCAGGGCCCCATTTGAAATCATTCATCTTCCAGGACACCTGAGAGAGGGCTTACCATCAGATTATTGTTTTGAATAAGTATTCTCCAAAACCTATTATGCCCAAGAAACTTTGTGTTTTCTTTTTGCTAGTGGGTAGAGACATAGCTATTATTTTTTTAATTACATCCGTTGTGATCTTATGTTGTCCATCTTGCCATTTAATTACTAAAAAAAATTGAGTCACCATCCCTAGAGGTCTTTAAAAGACATTTAGACATTGAACTTAGTGATATGGTCTAGTGGAGAACTTGATAGTGTTAGGTCAGAGGTTGGACTCGATGATCTTCAGGTTTCTTCCAACCTAGAGAATTCTGTGATTCTGTGATCTCCTATACAGGTCCCTTGCCTTACTTTGTTTTATTGCAAAACCATCCTTCAGAAGGATTTGGGATATTTTCTTCCCTTTTATCAAAAATGTATTGTGTTGCCCCACATGATGATGTCATCAATGTGTTCAGGAATTTCTCCCTGTTCCAGTGCAGTCTGGATCAGTCAATGGCAAATGGTAGGACTGTGTTTCCATCTTGGGGCATTACATTTACTTGGAGGGGTATTTTGGACACCCCTCCAAGTAAAAGCATACTGTTTTGTGCACTCTGCTTCCAAAGGAATTGAGAAATATGCATTAGTAACATCAGCTGTGGCATTCCACGACTGTCTTCGACTCCAGTTCATACTGAAGTTCTAGCACATTCAATACAGCAGCACTTGGCACTGGCATGACTTCATTCAGGCCACAATAGTCTACTGTTAGTCTCCAGTCCCATTAGACTTTTGCACTGGCCATATGGGATTATTAAAGGGTGAACTAGTCTTGCTGATCATTTCTTGTGTTTCCAATCAACAAATCAGCTTATTGATTGGAATCAGTCTTGGTTGGTGCAACATTAACACTAGTGCACCATTGTGGTAGCGATTAGTACCTTCTGTTCTTTGACCTTCAGCAACCCCACAACAGAAGGGTCTTCTGAGAGACTGAGCAAGGTATACAGTTGTTTGATTTCCTCTGTCTCCAAGGCATGTATGCCAAAAGTCCACCTGTACCCTTCTGGGTCCTTGAAAATCAACTCATAATACTTTGTCTCTGCTTCTCCTTCCTCCTCACAGTTTCCCCCTGGTGCCACGTAGGATGGGGTCTCTACCACAGGATACAGCCCTTGACAAACTGCTTCATTGTGGACTTCACATCTGTCGTTCTTCAAGAAGCTTTCCAGCAAGAGACCATTTCACAGGGTGCAGTTCTTCAGGAATGGATTGCTCCAGCATGGGTTTCCTGCCAGAAGCCTGCAGCTCTGTGAGATTTCCATGGGCTGTAGCTTCTTTCAGGGCACATCTACCTGCTACGACATGGGGTCCTCCACATTCTGTGGTGTATACACAGTGGTGTATATCTGCTCTTATGTGGTCTTCCATGGGCTGCAGGGGGACAACCTATAGTCCTCTCCACAGTCTGCTCATGAACCTTTGCTACAGCACCTGGAGCACCTCCTTTCTTCCATGTCCATGGTGATTACAGAGCTGTTTCCCTCACATTTTCTTACTCCTTCCTTTTACAGCTGCTGCACAGCATTTGTTTATCATTTTGTAAATGTGTTTTTACAGAGGCACAACAAGCATCACTCATTTGTTCAACTTTGGCCAGCAGTGTGTCCCTTTTTGAACCATCTGAAACTGGCTTTGTCTAAGGGGGGGGCAGCTTGTGGTCTCTTCTCACAGATGCCACCCTTGCACCCCAACACTACCAAGACCTTGCCATATAAGACCAATAAACAATGAAATCCTCAAGAGAATCTTAAATTATTTTGTTGTTGTTGCTGTTATTTTTTAAGTGCTGCAGATTCCTTGGCTAGGTAACTGTCTGCTCTTCTGGGCATTCCTTGCTGTCCTGCAATTTTATCAAGGAGATTTCTGAGCATATATGTGAGCTTAATACTCCAAATAAGTTATATTCCCTTCAGACTGCACAGACTGAATAGTGTGAAAATACAGCAATGTTCAGGAAAGGTGACATCTCCTTGCATAATCCATATAGACATACAAATATGTTCCTCAAGAGATTAGAGCTGAAAAGAAAAGTAGAGTTAAGAATAACCTTCTGTGTTGTGACCTTCCTCTCAGCTTTTCTTTCTCAGAGTAGTTTTGCTTTATAAAAAACAAAGGAGTCTACCTTTCATAATGGTAGTTAAAAGTTTATGGACTTTATTGTTTATAAAGATAATCTTTTTCACAATAAAGATAATTGTTTTGTTTTCAATGACAGATCACTGATTTGAAGACTGGACATTCTGTTAAATTTAGAAAAGTTTTATCTCACCTCCTGAGGTGACTTCAACTATTTTCTACAGCTTTCTTGTGCTGATGTGGCAGGACTGACTTTTGATATATGCTGCTGTAGCAAATAAACAAAAAGGAGAAACCTTTCAGGACATTTTAATGAACTCTGAACCGAGTCTGAACATGAAAAGGAGTATCTGTAAAGTCAAAAGTGAAAGGTAGTACATTGGAGAGAAAGAAGACCTCATGAAAAGAGCTAATGCGAAGAAATCATAAGGAAGTAGAGGAAGTAATCACCACAATTTTATGGTTTTATTGTGTAGTAGATCCAAAAGCTTTTGGTTGTTTTGTGGATCTTTCATATTTGCCAATATGAAGCTGCTATGCAAGTAAGGGACTACTTATTTTCAAGAATACTGAGATCATTTTGGAGAAAAGGAAAGGAAAGGAAAGGAAAGGAAAGGAAAGGAAAGGAAAGGAAAGGAAAGGAAAGGAAAGGAAAGGAAAGGAAAGGAAAGGAAAGGAAAGGAAAGGAAAGGAAAGGAAAGGAAAGGAAAGGAAAGGAAAGGAAAGGAAAGGAAAGGAAAGGAAAGGAAAGGAAAGGAAAGGAAAGGAAGGGAAAGGAAGGGAAAGGAAAGGAAAGGAAAGGAAAGGAAAGGAAAGGAAAGGAAAGGAAAGGAAAGGAAAGGAAAGGAAAGGAAAGGAAAGGAAAGGAAAGGAAAGGAAAGGAAAGGAAAGGAAAGGAAAGGAAAGGAAAGGAAAGGAAAGGAAAAATAAATAATTTCAGAGTAAAAACAAAGCCAAAAGCCTCTGTCTCAAAGTGCAGTCTAGGCAGAGGTACTGCATGATAAATGGGAAGAAAATCCATGATAGCAATAAACCCAAATTTGATGAAATGGTAGGAAAGGTCAAGTTTAATGTAAACTGAGTATTAATTATAACGATGTGATCTCTAATTCTCAAAGTTCTGGAGTTAAGTCAATGAAAAATCCAGAATATGGAAGAGAGTGTTGCCATCTGGCAGGGTGGTTGGGAAAAACACAGGAAGGCAAGCATTCTAATTTGTTGGCTGCAGGTTATCATTCTAATGAAATTAATTTTGTTGTTTGTTGTTGTTGTTACTCAAATAAAATCAGTGTGGAGGTAGTAATTGTCATGTTACATCCTGCCTCTGCCCACTAGCTTATGGAGAAGAATTTATCTTTACATAGCCTTGATTTTTTTTAAGGAAATGCACTTATTTAACCTTTATTTTACCCTTTATTTGGATGTTTACATTGAAAGAAGAAAGAAGTATGAGGAAAAAAGTGAAGAATTTTAGAACTGCAAAATGTTTCCTAGGAAGAGATTTCTGCAGATCACTCAGTACATCTCAGAGCAGAACTCTCAATAGATGGACAGCATCAGAACATGATCCATACTGGAACTTATAAACAATTTTATTTTTTTTTTTTTTCAATCCTAATAAAGAGAAGCAAGCTTAGACATTTAGGCTAATTTAGACATTGTTTCTTTCTTGGGTGAGACCTGATGTGACAATACTCCATTTAAAATTTTATTATAAAGGCACTAAGATGTTCCAACCTTAATGATTCTATGATTTTGTGTTGTGTATCAAAACACTAAACGAATTGTCATGAGGTATTATAAAGTACAAAATCATAGAGTTATAGAAACATAGAATCATAGAATGGCTTGGGTTGGAAGGAATATTAAGGATCATCTAGTTCTAAACCCCCTACCATAGGCAGGGATGCCACCCACTAGGTCAGGCTGGCCAAGGCCCCATCCAACCTGACATTGAACAACTCCAGGGATGGTGCATTCACAACTTCTCTGGGCAACCTGTTCCAGTGCCTCATTACCCTTACACTGAAGAATTTATTCCTAATATCTAATCTTAGCATTAGATCATTCCCCACTGTCTTAACTACCTGAGTAAAGAGTATTTCTCCATCTTTTTATTTTTTTTTATAAGACCCCTTTAAGTATTGAATGACCACAATAAGGTCTCCCTGGAGCCTTTTCTTCTGCAGGCTGAACATGTGTTCAGCCTCATATTCCAGGCCCTTCAACAACTTTGTAGCCCTTCTCTGGACACGCTCCGGGGCCTTGATGTCTTTCTTGTAGTGAGGTGGTTTTACTCAGCTGAGCCCAAAACTGAACACAGTACTTGAGATGCAGCCTTATCAGAGCAGAGTACAGGGGGACAATCACCTCCCTGGTCCTGCTGCCTACACTATTTCTGATACAAGCTAGGATGCCATGGGCCTTCTTGGCCATCTGGGCATACTACTGGCTCATGTACAGGTGAGCATTGACCACCACCAGATGCTTTTCCTCCACACAGCTTTCCAGCCACTCTGCCCCAAGCCTGTAGTGTTGCATGGGGTTGTTGTTACCAAAGTGCAGGACCTGATACTTAGCCACATTAATCTTCATCCCATTAGCCTCTGCCCAACGAGAAAAGGTGCTGAAAAGTCTATAGCAAACTCCATCATTGTTTGCATTTTATGAAAAAGCAACCGAATCACGGGGGTTAAACTCATGTCCATCCAAATGTTTAAGTACCTACTGCCAATTTAGATGCTTATTTTCCCATTGAATGCAATTGCAATTTGGTTTCTGAGGTATAAATTATAACTCCATTTCCTGTTGTGCTGACCCTAACTAAACCTGCCCAGAGTAATGCAAGGAATATGCAATGGAGTCAAGGCTAACGTAATGTTTCCTGTCTCTAAGGTGTTTTGTTGTTGTTGTTGTTGTTGTTGTTGTTTGTTTGTTTGTTTGTTTTCCATTGTACAGAACAGGATTAAGTAGCCCTTGACTGAGCACCATGCTGTCATTGCAAAAATGACAGTAGCATTCAAGTTGTGTCCTACAATAGTGACAGAGATGGCAACAGTGTAGATTTACTCTAAATTGTTTCATTAGACACCTCCTTTGTCCCTTGTATCTCCAAGAGTAACTAAGTTGTTGGATTAATAGATAGATGACTTCTTGATTTCAAAGAATCCCGACAAAACCTTAGTATTGTATGAAGTTTCAAACTGACATGTTCAGATGAATAATAATAATAATAATATATATGTTTTGAAGTGTACAGTGACAGTGCAATGGAATTTTAACTATATTCTGAAAACAAATTTCTACAAAATATATCTTCAGTGAAAAATAAATAAATAAAACAATCTTCAAGAAAAGAATTGACCTCTGATTTTTTTTAATTATTATTATTTTTTCCTTTAAACTGAGCAATATACACTCTGTACACAGGCTGAAAAGTAATCCTGGAAATAGAAAGAGGATTGTTTGGGTAAAGAGTGGAATAAGAATCCACAGAATATATGCTGACTCATTTGCATTACTCAGGGTTATCATTGTCACAAGTTTGTTCTTGTACAGTGAGTAAAATGTAAGGGTCATACAGGCTTATTAATTGCTGAACTGATAAATATGCATATGGAAAAACAAATTGTTCCTAATTAAAGATTTTGATGAATATTACTGGTATTTCAAAGAACAATTCAGAAAAGAACTGAAATAAAAATCCATCTGTCTGCCTGAAGGGGACAGATTTAGAAAAACAATAAAATAGAAAGGGAATAAATCTCATATAGCAGTCAACTGCTTAAATGGTTCAATATTCCCAATTAATTTTGGACTACAGCAGAAAAAAGAAAAAAAAAAAGTTAGGGAATCTTGATTTAAATGCACAAGGCATTCCACATTTTATAAACTACATCTATGGTATTAGGAAGAAATCTTTAGCTTAAATTAAGTCAGGAAAAATGCTTTATTTGATCAGTTAGCATGAGACTTTGATATCCATAAATCTACACCATATTATGAAGCTGAATTTTCCAACATTAGACTAGTGAGCTAAGTATGACCTGTAGCCCGTGGAGAGGAGACCACGCAGGAGCAGATGACCTGGCAGGAGCTGCTGCCCGTGAGGGAGCCAGGTTGGAGCAGTTTTCTCCTGCGGGACGGACCCCGTGGTACGGACCCATATCTGGAGCAGTTCTGGAAGAGCTGCTGCCTGTGGGAAGCCCACGCTGGATCGGTTGATCAAGGACTGCATCCCGTGGGTGGGACTCCACAGCACAGGGGACAAGAGTGACCGAGAAGGAGCAGCAGAGAAGAAGCGATGTAGACTGACCATAACCCCCATTCCCCCGTTCCCCTGCGCCGCTCAGGGGGAGGAGGTGGAAGAGGGTGGATGGGGGGGAAGGTGCTTTTGGTTTCTTTCCTTTGTTTCTCACTTCTCTAGCTTGTTAGTAATAAGCAATAAATCTTACTATCTCCTTATGCCGAGTCTGTTTTGCCCGTTACAATAATTACTGAGTGATTTTCTCATCCTTATCTCAACCTTTGAGCCCTTTTCACATATTTTCTCCCCATTCCTCTTTGAGGAGGGGGAGTGAGAGAGCGACTGTGGTGGAGCTCGGCTGCCCACTTGAGCAGAACCACGACATACAGTCAGCTGACAAAGCCCAGTGAGACCAACCCTGCCTCTTTATGTTAAACTGGGAGGTACTCATGGTGCCAGTACCCATGTTATACACAAGCCACATACAAAACTTTTTTGTCTTCTGTGCCAGGGATCATAGGGCATCCTTCTGGAAGAAACCTACTTTCATGTATCACCTGTCTACTACACTGTAGGTAAAGACATATCTGGATCATATAACAATATGTTCACAGCGTGGGTTTGTATCCAAACTGTGAATGGCTTGTGTGTTTGGATTGACCTGAGGTTGGCTCAGGTGAGTAGAGAATGCAGTGTATAGGTAGTACAAATGGTCCCAGCTACTCTTACTTTACTACTTCGGTTATTTAGTGCAAGTTCCCACTAAGTCCACTTTTAACTTCTTTGTTTAAATGGGAAATGAAGCCTGCATTAACTTGGGGTTTGTATGTCCATACTATAGAGCCTTTTCTGGATTCCTTCTTACTATCAATTATCGACAGCACTAGCCAGGAAAATACTAAAAAGATAAAGTATTTCCCTGGCTACAGCACTGCCACTTGGTCTTTGATGAATTTCAATACACTGAATTAACTCTTCCTAAACCTCAATTTACAGAATCACAGAATCACAGAATTTCTAGGTTGGAAGAGACCTCAAGATCATCGAGTCCAACCTCCGACCTAACGCTAACAGTCCCCACTAAACCATATCCCTAAACTCTACATCTAAACGTCTTTTAAAGACTTCCAGGGATGGTGACTCCACCACTTCCTTGGGCAGCCTGTTCCAGTGTCTAACAACCCTTTTGGTAAAGAAGTTATTCCTAACATCCAACCTAAAACTCCCCTGGCGCAACTTTAGCCCATTCCCCCTCGTCCTGTCACCAGGCACATGGGAGAACAGGCCAACCCCCACCTCGCTACAGCCTCCCTTGAGGTACCTATAGAGAGCGATAAGGTTGCCCCTGAGCCTCCTCTTCTCCAGGCTGAACAATCCCAGCTCCCTCAGCTGCTCTTCATAGGACTTGTTCTCCAGGCCCCTCACCAGCTTCATCACCCTTCTCTGGACTCGATTTATTTGTCTGTTTTTCATAAATTTATGGATTATTTATGGTACTGTGTTAAAAAATCCAAGTCATAGCAAGTGAAGATGATATTTCTCTTATGAAGATAAAAAGGAACTTCTGAGGATAAATTTAAACTCTAGATAAAGCATGCTAAAAATCTAGTAGGAAAAGATCTGTCAGTATGAACACGTATCAAAATACAAGGTTCAGTTTCTTATACAACATATTTGGATGTGACTTTGAAATGTATTCAGAATGGGTCACAGTGCTACAGTGCCACCAAGTATGATGCTCACATTTTTGCAGAAATGGGTGTTTTCATATTGATGTGGTGTTGCTATTCAATAAGTGTTAGTGAAAGTAGTTAGTTATATAAATAATTTATTTTTTATTGTCCAGTAAGTTATTGGTATCTTTATTTAACAATATACTATATAACAATAAAGGAAGGAATTCATTATGCATACTTCCAATTTTGTAGGAATTTTTTACATATAAATATGAATGCTCAACATAGAATTATCTATACGGCTCAACTAGGTCACTCATTAATCCAATTCAGGAGAATATGTTCTGTATACCTGTGTTGGGGTGGAAGGCTGACCTACTTTTTAAATTATTCTCAATTATAGTCTTTTATGTGTAACGAGAAAGGTAAAGATGTACAGTGACATACATACCTCATTCTTTTCATGTGTTGTAACATGGGAAATATTCAGCTGCTTTACATTTATAAGAGAAGCTTTCCAGGAGCAGCTCAGGAGTCATGCCATTCAAAAGACCATTCTTATTAGTCAGGCTGCATGCAGCCAGCCTTTGGTGGAGTCCATACTCTATGAGCATAAATTCAGGCCTTTTGGTGTCAATCAGCCTCAGTACCTGGGGACATTTCTGAATAAATGTAATTACTAATGTCAGCATTACCTTAACAATCATGCAATACACACATCTCTGGTTGGTACCTGGTTTGTTTCCTTATATAGGAATGATCACCCTATTTGTCATTTTATATACAGGCTAGTAGGATCCAGTTCTTTTCTACAAAGGATATATGTATAAAAGGGCTCTATATCAGGTTCCTGGGTGGACTGGTACCTCACTGGGGGCCTGGCAAGGGCAGCTATGGGGGCTGCCTGGGCAGGGCATGGCCTGATGGCCATGGCCCATCCCACTGCCCCAGCTGGAGTGGGGCAGCCAAGGGACAGCTGGGACAGGTACGGGAACAAGCCAGGATGTGGACCTGAAGGTGGGCCTGACTCAATGAAGGACAGGGTGTTGGGAAGCTGGAGATCAGCCATGCTGTGATCTTACTGTGGCAGGGGCTGATGACCCTAAAGGTTGAAATGGGGTCCTGGGCAGGATAAGGAGAACCATGGGGAGGCTAAGCAGGGACACTTGGGCCCACTGGTGATCTTAGGATCCTGACATGGAAGTCATCACAGTTCTAGAGCTACTGATGATTCCAGATACATTTATTATATTTGAAATGAGGTATATTGAAAAACAAACAAACAAACAGAAAAGCCCTTCAGTGATTGTAGTGTATCAGAGTTCTTCTCTGTATCAATATAAATACTCATTTGCAATAGAATTTAGTATTTTAGTATTTTTGGGTTTGTTTCTTTCTTTTAATACAGAGAGGGTTCTGACAATGATGTTTACTTGATGAATATGTATAAAAAAGTATTCATACACACACATGCATGTGTGTATAAATGTATATATATAAATCCCCATTCAATTTAACTTCTAAATACTTTTTGTAAATCTGGAAACATTTCTGACTTCTTTTTGTAAGGCTTATATTATATTGGAGCAAAAAATATATAAATAAAAGATAAAATAGGAGAAAAAAAACCTCCCAGTTGCATAATTTGTAGAGTAGTATGGCCTCCTTGAGAGCCCAAGTGAAGTTCCTAATTGGTTAATGAACTTCATGAGATAATTTACTAGTACAAATGAAAAAAAGTATAAATGAAATAGATAATTCCACTCTGAACTTTTGCTTTACCCTCATGCTGTTTTACCTAGCTCCAAGTACTGTTATTCCTGCTGAGGCTTTACTTTGTAAATCAGTCTCAAAACAGCCTATATGACGAATTCATGGAGCTGCATGTTGCCAAGGCTGCTGATTCAAGCTAAACAGCCAAGCTTCAACATTACTAACATGTTCTTCCCTTAGTGCGTCGTTTCTGGGTTCAGTGGCTCAGACATGACTTGAGTTGCTGCACCATTTAGGGTAACCTAGGTGGCACCACTTTGTCCCTGAGATATGTCAGGATATAAATTCAGGAATTAAACAGAATTGGACATTTATTTTATTTTATTTTATTTTATTTTATTTTATTTTATTTTATTTTATTTTATTTTATTTTATTTTATTTTATTTTATTTTATTTATTGTGTTTTATATTATTATTATTATTATTATTTTCTGTACTACTGAATGATCGGAATAGTCCTTTGTTCTGGTTTCACCTAGGATAGAGATAATTTTCCTCCTAGTAGCTGGTAGGGTGCTGTGTTTGGGATTTGGGATGAGAATAATGTTGATATCAAGCTGATGTTTTAATTGTTGCAGAGCAGTGCTTACACTAAGCATAGGACTTTTTGGCTTCTCACACAGTCCTGCTGGAGAGGAGGCTGGGGTTGCATCAGGAGCTGTGAGGGGAGAACCAGGGCAGCTGATCCAAACTGTCCAAAGGGTTATTCTATACCATCTGATGTCATGCTGAACAACTAATATGGGGTGGCTGGTCAGTGTGTGGGGGACTCGCTGCTCAGGGATTAGTTGGCTATTGGTCAGCAGGTGGTGAGCAATTGCATTGTGCATCACTTGTTTTGTACACACTATTATCATTATTATTTTCCTTTCTTTTCTGTCCTAATAAACTGTCTTTATCTCAACCCACAGGCTTTCATTTCTTTCTGATTCTCTTCCCCATTCCAAAGAGGGTGAACTAATGGCTCTGTGATGCTTAGCTTCCAGACAGGTTAAACCATAACATCCTTGACATTTAGGACTTTGGGACTGTTAAATCTAGCACTTCTCAGACACATTTCAGAAGTTAGAGTACTCAAAGAGTTATCCCTGACTGTTTTTGGGGGCTGAGAAAGTTTATTAGAATATATGCTCACTGGTCTGGACCCACTGGCCTTTGTGTCTGGGAATATGCCTTAGCACACCTAATTTAGTAGTACAGATGTAGCTGTAGGGACCATGCAGAGGAGAGTTTTGTATCTGCTCCATGTTAAAAAAGGGTTTACCTTCTTTGCTAACTAGCATGGAAAGCAGCATGAACTGCCTCCTGTTGTACTCACACTTAACACTTCATTTTATCTTTTGAATATACACTTTTGCTCCTAAGCATCAAATGTCAAGGAAAAGAGACATTATGGAAGATATCTCTCACTATATATGTTATATATATATTTGCAAATTTTATAAACACACACATATATGATTTATTTATATCTTGTGAACACCTGAAGGAAATGTAGACAATAAGAAAGTATTTAAATTGTTTTTTTTTGTTTACTACATTTTGTTTGTTTGTTTTCTCAACTTTCCAAATGCTTTTTAGTGGGAAAAGAATGGAATAAAATTTTGCCACAGCAAAATAGAAAGAGAGATTAACCTAACTATTTAACCAGAAACTGAATGTCGCTTTAGGATTGAATAGTCCATTTAGGATCATAGACCCATAGAATCATAGAATAGACTGAGTTGGAAGGCATCCATGAGGACCGTTGAGTCCAACTCCTGGTTCCACAAGGGACCAACCAAAAATCAAACAATATGTCTAAGAACATTGTACAAATGCTTCTGGAACTCTGGCAGGCTCAGGGCTGTGAGCGCTTCCCTGGGGAGCCTGTTTTAGTGCTCATCCACCTTCTTAGGTTCTTAGGAAGAACCTTTTCCTAACATCCAGCCGGACCCTCTCCTCTCCAGTCGCAGCTTGAATCTACATGTATTCCCTTGAGTCCTCTCATTCATCATGAGAAAGAAGAGATCAGCACCTTTTTTATTTTATAGAGTTGCCTTGGTTGAGACTGAGAATCCTCAGGCAAAGGACATAAACTTTTAACATTGAAACTCCCTGGAGTGAGTTTCAAAAAAAAGCTGTAGAATGGATTTAAGAGGAAAAAAACATGAGGAAAGAAAGACAGACATTGGAAAAGATGGAAGCTTTGAAATCCATGATCTCTTTATGAATTTTAAAACATGTTATGGATTGGTTTTTGCTCTAAGAACTTTCAATCTGTAACCCAATAACCTTTCATATAATTTGTTTTAAGGAAAAATAAATATTTCTTAGCAATGAGCATTGATGATCACCTGAACTTCCCAAACAGGTGCAGAGCTAATTCTAGTCCTTCTAGGGCAAGACAATATACAGACTCTGTATATCTGTATATCTCTGTATACTGACTCACAGGCTTATATTCAGAATTAAAGAAGCCAATGAAGCTCACCCGTATGTAAAGACTAATAGTTGACTTTGAGACTAATTGAAGAAACTACCTAAAAAAATGTGAATTCTGAGCAAGATTTAGTTGCACATTCTATAACAGTAAACATTCTATAAATAATTGAGATAAGAGATTTATTATAGGACCTTGGAAAAGAGAGTGAGAAAAGATGGTTGTCCCTCTGCTGTAGATGGAGTGATCATTAGGCAAGAAAGGTATTTCTTTTAATAGACCTGTCTGATATTTTTCACCATCTCAGGAAATATGGAAGTAGGTATGATAGTAAAACAATCCTCTCACTTACCTGGTTCAAGCAGAGAGACTGCACTTCCAAGCTGCAGAAGTAACTAGAAAAATACTGTTCTGTTCCTTTATAACTATTTTTACTTGAGGCACTTTCCCAAACTCTCCAAAAACACAGTCTCATTAGGGAAAGCAGGGTCTTGAAACCAGACTATGTATTCTGAACCATAGCCCCTGACAAAAAGGATAGATGACTATAGATTCAAGAAAATTATTCATATGAATAAGTGTTAATATGCCCTTGTTCTTCACAGATATTTTTCAATGTACACATCCTGACCCCATCTAAGAAAAGGTAATAAATTTGTAAATTAAATATTTTTAAGTAGTTTTAGATGTTCCTTTATTTTTATTTCAGCCTTACCTTTGCAAGAATTATTTTAAATCCAAGGTGAGCACTATCTTGCTCCATTACATAATCAAATTTTCAGACTACTGTAGTTGATATTAACCTGCCATTCACCTCATAGTTTACTCTACAAGGGGAAGTTTGGTCTGTGTAACAGCATTAATATAATGTTAATTTGATGCTGTAATTACTGGCACTGATTAAATGCTCAAATTTTCCTATTACTTACACTGAAGTTTGTGGAGTCACACTGGTCTGAACATCACGGGAATGTAGAAAAACGTAATCAGACTAAGAATCTGTAACATTATTATCTACCTCTTCTCCTGTTTGGGATTAAAAGTGCCTTTAGCAAGCCATATTCTTCTAGCTGGACCAAAATATATTCACAGCTACATAATGATGACCTAAAAGTCTGATAAAGAGCAATTTTTGCTATAGGATGCAAATAAAGAAGTCATTTTGAAAGGCCTAAATTTCATGTCTGTTACTGTCTTTCTGTGTAATACTTTTACACTTGCATTGACTTGGAACATCGAATTCCAAGAAACTTATTTCTTGTTTCTACAGACAAACCTTGTATCTTTGTCAGCTAAGTCAATTTTAGTTGCCTTAAAAGAAATACCTCATGGATTAAAAAGTGAAAGCAACCTTAAGTAACTATTTAACAAGAATCTTCAAGTGTTTTTTTTCCTAGATCACTGTTAATTCGTGTATTACATATTAAAATGAAGTAGCTTGAACAGGAGATTTTGAAAGAGATTCACATTAGAATATGCAGTAAGCAGCTCACTTGCAATATGAGCTTTCCCACTGTATTCTGCTCTGGTGAGGTGGCACCTCAAGTACTGTCTTCACTTCGGGGCCCCCCACTACAAGAAAGACATCGAGGCCCTGGAGCGTGTCCAAATAAGTGCTACAAAGCTGGTTAAGGGCTTTGGAACACAAGTCTTATGAGCTGCTGAGAGAACTGGAGTTGTTTAGTCTGGAGAAGAGGAGGCTCAGGGGAAACCTTACTGCTCTCTAAAGCTACCTGAAAGGAAGTTGTGGGGAGCTGGGTGTCAGCCTCTTCTCACAGGTAACTAGTGATAGGACTAGAGGGAATGGCCTCAAGTTGTGCCAGGGGAGGTTCAGCTTGGAAATGAGGAGACATTTCTTCTTGGAAAGAGTAGTCAGGCTTTGGAATAGGTTGCCCAGGGAGGTGGTGGAGTCACTGTCCCTGGGGGTGTTTAAGGAAAGGTTAGATGTGGTACTTAGGGACAAGATTTGGTGGGTGACATTGGTAGTAGGGTGATGGTGGGACCAGATGATCTTGGAGGTCTTTTCCAACCTTAATGATTCTATGAGAGATCCAGATACAAGAAGGAAGAAACAACAATAGATGTAGTGATAAGGGATACCCAACTGCTAGGCATCTTGAAATCTCACTAACCTCTTTTCTTCTTTTCTTTTTCTTTTTTTTTTTCTTTTCTCTTTTTTCTTCTTTTATTTTTGTCCTTTTTTTTCCCTTTTTATTCTTCTTTTCCTTTTCCTTTTCCTTTTCCTTTTCCTTTTCCTTTTCCTTTTCCTTTTCCTTTTCCTTTTCCTTTTCCTTTTTCTTTTCCTTTTCCTTGCCTTGCTCTTGCCTTGCCTTGCCCTTGCCTTTTTCCTTGCTTTGCCTTTGAATAAACTAGACATGCGCACCTTTTTTGACCTTAAGTATGATAAACCTCATTAAAACTTGGATTAATGTTATTATCTAGTCAATTGCATTTCTAATGTAGTCTGTAAATACATCATACTAAATGGGCTGAGTGGGAGAGAACCCATAGTAATAAAATTCAGGACATTGTATTTCAAAAGTTTTTGTTCTTTTCATATACATGCAGCCAATAAAAAATGGATTTGTATACAAATATAAAAATACAGTTTTGCTTAAGCTTTTTTTTTTCCTTCTTCTCTCTTTTTTTTTTTTTTTTTTTTTTTCTGTAAAACACTTCAAACTTTAATACAACTTCTCTAACAACTGCTATATTTTCAAAACCAATAAATGGAGTAATCCTAAAGTAAATAAAGCAGACTCGAGCAACTGCAAAATAATAACTGTAAATAAATGATATCACTTCCAAGGACATGCATACATATTGTTTTTCCTGTGTTTGTGTAAGAAGTGTTTGTATTTTTTGACTTCTGCAATGGAAAAGAAGTCAAGGAAGACATGCTTAATAGTATAATCAATGCATAAGATACTAACACCTTAGTTAATGTTTTCTGCTCTTCTAGTTCCTTAGTTTCTACCCTCTCTTCTTCACAAATATCTCCTTTCATTCCTTTTTCTCTCTGACTTATAAACATAACTTATCTCATTAATTTTTTCCCCCCTCCATGAACAACCTCTATTTTTGTCAAATGTAGTAGCAATTTTGATCTCCAGTCATGCTATCAGTCATGAGTAACGGAAAATAATTCCTGAAGAATACAAGCAGATTTATTCTCTTATGAAGAGTGAAGATAGTTGGTGCAATCATGGTTCTTGCAGCTGTAGGTCCTCCCTGCTCCCTCCTTTATCTTTCCTGTTTCTATAGTTCTATCACAGAGAAGTCTATAAATGGAAGAACTGATTCATAGTCTCCACATACCATGGTACAATAACGAGGACAAGGCAGCATGAGATACAGTCTGATATGCAAAGGAGTTAGTCATAAATTCAATCACAGACTCATAGAATGGCTTGGGTTGGAAGGGGCCTTAAAGATCATCTAGTTTCAAGCCCTCTGCCATGGGCAGGAATGTCATGCACTAGATCAGGTTGCACAGGGCCTCATTCAGCCTGGTCTTGAACACCTCCAGCGATGGTGCACTCACAGCTTCTCTGGGCAACTTGTTCCAGTACCTCACCATCCTCTGAGTGAAGAATTTCCTCCTCACATCTTATCTAAATCTCACCACTTATGAGTGAAATCTCACTGCTTTCTCACTCCTCCTCCTCAAAGGGAGAGAGGGAGAAAATATGATGAAAAATGCTCAAGGGCTGAGATAAGGAGAGGGAGATTACTCAACAATTATAATAACGGGCAAAACAAACTCAGAGTAGGGAGTAAGATGTATTGCCTGTTACTAACAATCTAAAGGAATGAGAAACAAAGGAAAGAAACTCAAAACACCTTCCCCCAACAACCTGTTTCCACCTCCTCCGCCCACCCTGAGTGGCACAGGAGAACAGGGGAATGGGGGTTGCGGTCAGTCCCTAACTCTTTGTCACTGATGATCCTTCTCAGTCATTCTCTTCCCCTGCTTCAATGTGGGGTCACTTCCATGGGATACACTCCTTCCTGAACTGATCCTGCTTGGGGATCCCACAGGCAGCAGCTCTTCAAGAACTGTTTCAAATATGGGCCAATACCATGGGGTCCATCCATCAGGAGCACAATGCTCCAATATGGGTCCCCCATGAGGAGCGGCTCCTGCCAGGACACCTGCTCCTGGGTGTTGTCCTCTCCAGAGGCAGTAGGTCCAGCCCAGAATATGCTCCTGCGGCTGTTCTCCAGAAGTCACAGCCTCCTTCAGGGCAGATCCACCTGCTCCACCATGGTCTCCTTCACAGGCTGTAGCATGGAAATCTTTTCAACCGTGGTACACCATGGGCTGCAGGGGGACAGCCTGCTTCACCATGGTCCTCTCCAAAGGCCTCAGGAGAAATTCTGCTCCAGCGCCTGGAGTACCTCCTGCCCTCCTTCTTCACTGACTTTGGTGTCTTGAGGGCTGGTTCTCACTCCTCTCTCTCCCACCTGCTTTTCCCCAGCATTTTTTTTTCTCTCTTTCTTAAACTTGCTCTCACAGACGTTCAAACATCATCACATATTGGCTTGGCTCTGTCCAGTGGTGGGGCCCTTACCTAACATGGGGCAGCTTCTGGATTCTTCTCACAGAAGCCATCCTTATGGTCCCCAGCTACCAAAACCTTGCCAGGTAAATCCTACATTGCCTACTTTGTTGCAGTCTCATTTGACTCTACATGAAAGAGAAGGAATGGGTGGTAGTTTTCTGGCCACACCTGGTTTGGTAGCCTCTTTGTGATATCATGAATTCAGGTCTCAGGCAGGCAGCAAACCTCTGTGGAGAGATCATCCAGATGGCAAGTAAGTACTTCAGTGCCTTTCAGTGTGGATTCTCTAATTACTACAAAAAATCATGTGTGTGTGTATGTGTGTGTTTGTATCACTGTTTCTTATAGAGATGGTTCCTGTGTCTTGATCATTGCTCACACATTCTCTTTTTTTTCCAGGCTTAAAGCATTGTATGTGTTGTGCAGGGCACTTTAGGGGCAAGGGGGAAGACTCCTCCTTCTCTGAGCAGAGATGAGGGTACAGTGTCACTCTTCCCCATAGTCTTTTCAGTCAGTCTGTCAATTCAGGGTTGGAAGCTAGCTTACCTTCCTCTTGCTAGTATTTAAGATAGGGCTGTTGCTCAGACCATGTCAGAACATGCTAAAATTCATCCTTTTAGAATACTTTTAGAAGAATGGAGCAGACTTCAAAAAACAAACAAACAAACAAACAAAACAGATCTGGTTCAAGTCGTGTATCTACTTTGCAGCATAGAATGAGAGAATGACTATCATCTCATTCATGATTCATGTCAGGCTTATCCTAGCCAGAGAACTCTTCAGTTTTTTTCAGAGGAGAGCATAGAAGCAAACTACCATATATTCAATATGCGAGAGTAGGAAACTATTGAGAGTCGCTAAGATTCTTGCCAACATGGTAACTTAGATATCCTAGTTATATTAGAAACACTAATTTATGAGCATGTGAGAACGTAGGATTTTTTTTTTAATTATTATTAATTTATTTATTTTTCCAGCAGGGTTATCTGATTGAGGACTTCTATGTTGATTCAATTATCTTAGTCTCACTAACGGGTGAGCTACAGGTGCTGTTTCTAGAAAGAACAACCTGCAGTTTTCAGCTGATAAGACTGTGAAACAGGGGGGACCCTGGACCGGTAAGGGTGCAGGAAAACGCAAAGCTCTGCATATCCGTGGTGGGCTGTGCAGTAGAGACAGGGAGCAGGAGGAACAATAACAGGTGGGGGATAGGAAAAAAAAAAAAAAAAAAAAAAAAAAAAAGAATATAGAAGGGCTGGTTGCATGTAAAACAGGTCTTGTTAGTAGTTTTCTGGCTGTATCTGGTGTCCGATCACCACAGTACATACAACCTCCTTATATTTTCTGATTAAAACTTTTCTTAACTATCCCTCTGTGTATTTTCACTCTCTTTCCAATGTGTATGTATGCTGCCAGTCTACATGCCAGCTACTAGCAAGAACTGTACGTGGGTGAGTGAAGATTGGTGCCAGCTACTCGTGTCAGACTGGGGGTGTGGGTACCTGTGGCTTGTGGTGCCAGCTACTGAAGTGAGTGCAGGGTCTCAGTGCCAGCTACTGGAGGGACCAAATGGGATCTTCTTCTCCTAGCCACTGGGATGGAAATGGTTTCTGTTCCCATACCAGCTACTGCAAGGGAACTACTTTAACTGTGGGCTTGTATGTGTGTTTATGTGACTTGAAAAGACTAAGTGCCAGTGCAAGTGAATTTATTGCAGGTCAGTGCAAGTGAATTTAGTGCCAGCTACTGGAGTCAGGCTGGGGGTGCAGGCCCCACAGCCTGTGGTATCAGCAATTGGAGCAAGTGGGGATTTTATCATCAGTAGCTGGGGGGGCACTCTTTGAGATCAAGGTCAGCTGCTAATAAACCAGTGTGACTGGACTGGGTGCCATCTACTAGAATCAGACCAGGGCTATAGGCACCTGCAGTCTGTGGTGCCAGCTTCTGGAGTGAGCGTGGTCCTAGCATCATTTACGCACATGGGGCATCTTCTTGCCACTGGAATGGGAGTGGTGTGCTATAAAACAGCTACTGAGGGGACCAACATGAGTGAGGTGAGTGTGGCTCCAACTGGTGGCTGGAGTGCAGTTGCAGGTCACAGTGCATGTGCCTGCTGCCAGCTGCTGGCAGATCTGGATGTCTGTATGCACCCCAGATCTGGTATGCATGTGGTGTGTATTTGCTAGCAAACTTTAAGCTGGACTAGCAATTGAGTTTCAGGGGCCTCGGGTATCAGATGAGCTGGTCCATGCTGGTACAATCAGGGGGGATTTGTGAATGTGGTGTATGTGAGGGAGAAAGTGTGTGTGTGTGTGTGTGTACAGTGAACTTTAAACTGGACTAACTTAGCTGGAGTAGGTGATGTGAATTGGGTAAGTGGTCTGTGATCCAGGCAGAGGTTGTGGGCAGACAGAGGAGCTGTGCTGGTACTCAGTTATCTACGAATGTGTGTGAGCTTGTGAAGCTAAGGAGTGCTGTGTATGGCCTCCACTACTGAGTTTCTTTCTCTGCCATCTTGAGAGCAGAAAGGGGAATCAGCTTCCTATGTCTATGTTTTACGTGAGTCCTTTTTTTTTTCTGTTCACCAATAGCAGTTTTAATCTGCACTGTAGTTTCTAATATTATTTGCAAAAGACCAGGTTGGAAATGTTTTTCTTAAAGTAAGTTCTTATAATTATCCAATTTAAAAAAAAAAAAAAAAAAAAAGAAAAAAAAAAAGAAAAAACTGTTCACTGATCGAAGTGACCACTTTTATCAACTATACACATAAAGATTATTTGCAACAGCAGAATTCCTTGTTAATACAGAAAGATAACTTTTTCTGTTTTTAATTCAGGATATTTTGAGACATATCTCTGTATATATTAGCTTCAGGTTGTTGTTTTTTCCATATTCTTAGTGTTCAGATTCTTCTTTTACATAGAAGTTTTTGTTTTTGTTGTTGTCGTTTTTCCTTCTCCTTCTGGAATAACAAAGAATTAAAAAGAAAAAACAGTGAACATTGAAGTTAGAAGTAGGGCTTTAACATCTTGGAATAACAGCACAGCAAAAATGTTTAAATTGATATCCTAAGGTGGTTCATAATACTGCAGACATAAACCAGGTATTTTTTCATATTTTTTACTTTCTTTCAAGTATTATTCTTTTGAATAAGGGGAATTTCAATGTTGTAATCTTTTCCATATAATCATGTTACCTTTCTTCCTTTCCACAGGTTTCCTCATTACAAGCATATGATGTTGATTACACATATAAAATCCAGATTATAAAGAATATAAAATACCTAATATTCTGTACTTGTGAGCTCTTGTCTCTCCAGAACACACATGACTTGTTTGACTTGTTACAGGTTAGAGATAAGTGATGTCCTTCCCTTTTTCCTCTCCCCACCCCCCCCTTCTTTTTTTTTTTTTTTTTTTTTTTTTTTTTTCCCAGTAGATTCTTATAAGAAAATTTGTTTGCACTTTCTGAGACAAATGTACAGTGAGGATCCTGGCTGGTTGAATTTACAGTTCTGTTATTTCAGAAAGCTGTATTCTCCAGTGAGTGTAAATTATGCTTGAATTAGTGGATGCTTACTAAAAGTGCTTCTGTGCTAGCACACTAAGTTGTAATTGCAAGCTATGGAATGCTGAGATTTGTGGGTGGGGTTGGGGGGTAATAATTTTTCTAAGGCCACAAAATCTACTCAAACTCTCATTAATCTCAGATTCTGACCACATCTGGAATATTGTATCCAGGTTTGGCTTCCAGTACAAGACAGTGATAAACTGTAGTGACTTTAACAGAGAGCAGCTAAGCTGGTTGGGGCTAGAGCACTTACCCTTTGAGGAAAGGCTGAGTGAGCTGGGCTCTGTCAGCTTGGAGAAGAGACAGCTTTGGGGTACCTAACAGCAGCCAGTCAGTACCTATTAGGAGGTGTGGTGATTTAACACAACTAGGTAGCTAAGCTCTAGTCTGTCGTGCTCTTATTCCTCCTCAGAATGGGGGGAGAGGGAGGTGTATGCAAGGAAAAAAAAAACTTGTAAAAAAAGCTCACCAGTTACTGTCATTAGCAAAACAAAACAAACTCAGCGTAAGGGAGATTAATGTGTTTTATTGCCTATATATGATTGACTAGAACAGTGAGGACTAAAACCAAATTAAAAACACCTTCCTTCCATTCACCTGCTTCCCTTGAATGGCACAGGGGAGATGGGTTGTGGATGTGGGTTGCAAGTCAGTTGATAATGCTATATTTCAGTTGCTCATTCATCCTCACCCTCACTTCTCTATCAAAAAGACATAGCCAGCTTATTTGCTGAGGTGTAGGTCAGGAGAACGAATGAAAATAAACATAAATTGAAATGAGAGCACTCTGACTTATAAAGAAAATCTTTTAAGGCATAAGGACCATGAAGCATTGAAGGAGGTTGCCTGGTGAAGCTATAGTATCTCTGTTGATGGTTTCCAAGATCCAGCTGGATACAGCCTTGAACATGCTGGTCTGAACTAGAGTTTTGCTGAGATCTTTTCCAGCTTGAATGATTCAATGCTTCTTAGTCTGAGGTGAGAGACCAAATTTTAAAAGACACTAAGGTGTTAGGTGTTTTTATATTATCTGGTCTAGTATTAAGAGAAGAGTATTTTAGAACACTCTTTTAGAATACTACAAGAGAATTTAGAATACTACAAGAGAATTTAGAATTTAGAATACTGCAAGAGAAGAGTATTTTAGAAAATGATTAGTTAAAAACAAAACACATGACAATGTCAAGAATTAGTTTTTTCTTTTTTTTTCTTTTTTTTCTCTTTTTTTTTTTTTTTCTTTTATAAAGAGTACATGCATTTCTAAATCAATTACTAAGAGCAATACTAAACATCTGTGATCTATGTCTGCTTATGTAAAAGACAGAGAAATCAGTTGAGATCTATTTCTTTAGCTGTATTTAGAAGAGATAATAAGCAATTGATTTCCCCTGTAAATCACATCTGAATTCTGCATGTTTCTTTGAAACAGTAATAAATCATTGCTTTATTTCACTTTCTCATTATTTATAGAACAGCTAAAACACACATGCAATATCAAGATTTTAGTCTACTTCATTTATACACAGAATATGACCAATTCCTTTATGAATCATTGTTTAAGTTTATCACTTCCATCTAGTTCTGGACTTGAATAAAGCTAAAGACAACATTGCCCTTCTATTCAAAGATAAAATATCATGTTGTTTATCAATATATAGGAAGTCATTTGGACTAAGCATTGTATAGGATTACACAAACTTTTGGAATTGCTGCTAAATTTAAAAAATAAATAAATAAAGTTAGCATTCCATCTGGGATATTCTTGGAGATTTTAGCTCACCTTTTACATTATTATACTTCATTATCTATCCTTTTATTTAGTCATTAAACCTGCTAAGGCAAAATGCACTTTACCTAAATGATTTTCTTGGCCTTTTTTCATCCTCAGTTTTCAAATACTCACCACATTTGACTTAATGAAGCACATATGACTGACTGTAGTAGTTACTTAGAAAGACATTGCTGCTTAACCATATTTAATCAGGGTACTGCCAGAAATCAGGTACGTATCACTGTAAAATGAATAAAGTACCTAATTAGAAAATCAAAATGATAAATTTGGTTTTATTTGATGAGAGGCATTGCTCTCAGATTTTCTACATGCATATTAAAAAGAAAAATGTTGGTAAAAAAAGGTGGATCTTGACAACCTCACTTGATGGACATTTTGCACTAAGCCATCAAGTCATATTTCCCTGAGGAGCAGCCCTAGAACTCTGAAAAGAGATTATTGTAAACAACTGAACAGAGATGTCAGAAACCATATATGAAACATAGATCTTCAGCTACATCAATGTACACACACACACACAAACATACAAAACATATACTGTATAAAAAGAAGTATATTATGTAGTTTAAGAGAAATTAAAATTAAGTAGTAGACAGTGATAGATCCTGTTTTTGAAAAATAGTATCAAGAGAACAATGGGGAAGAGAAATGTAGACTATTGTAAAATAAAAATATACTAGATTAAAAAAAATACTGCTAAAGCAATAGAGAAATGTAGATATTCATATGCAAATATTGATAAATATTGCATCTATGGAAATTCTCTCTATTTTATGATCCCTGTAAGACAAACTCAATTTAAATTGTAGTAATTCCTTTATTTTATTTATTGTCAATTATTGACATGATAATAAGTGTTAATAAGAAAGACTAATTCAGTTGTCTTTGTCATTATCTTTCCTGGAAATTTACATGTTACTAACTCTGTTTATAACTTTCTAAGGTTGTTTTCTATTTTTTAGAGGAGGGGTTAGTTTTAGCCACTTTTGTTTTAGTCATGGCTGAATGTACTGGGTCTGGCTGGAATGTTAACTTTCCCGGCAGCAGCCCATACAGTGCCGTACTCTGTACTTGTAGCTGGAACAGCAGTGTTATCACACCAGTGCTGTGTCTACTGCTGAGCAGCAGTGGCACAGCATTGGGCCTTTCTCTAACCCTCCTAGGGGGTGGGCAAAAAGTGAGGAGAGAGACATCACCAGGGCAGCTGACCTAAACCAATCAAAGGGATATTCCATACCATGTGATGTCACACTCAGCAATAAAAGGTGGAAACAGGAAGAAGAGGGGAGGGGTGGGCTCTCATTGTGAAAACATTGGTCCTCCTCTCAAACACCAGCTGCGTGCATTGAGGCCTTGCTTCAAGGACGTGGTCAATCATCGCTCATTTGTGGGAAGTAGAGAGTAATTTCTTTCCTCTGCACTTCCATATAGCCTTCATTTATGTTGTTTGTTTGTTTTCCTCCCTTCTTTTTATTTTTCCTTTTCCCCTTTCCCTTTTTATTTCCCCTTAGTTAAATTGTTTAGTTCATGGTAGTCTTTATTTAATTATTATAATTACTTCCCTTTAATTAAATTATCCTTATCTCAACCTGTGAGTTGTTCTTTGCTTTACTTCTCCCCCTCCTCATCTAAAGGAGGGGGAGTGAGAGAGCGGTTGTGGGGTTTAGCTGCCCAGCACGGTAAAACCACCACACTGAACACCAGATTAAATTTGTTAATTATTTATTTAATGTCATGCAAATAAAATTTTGAAATATATATATATATATATAAACAGAATTTGGACTTAAATTTTGAATTAATTAGTAAAAAATAAACAGTTTTTCTTCTGAGACTGAAAATTAATATACTTTAAAAAGCTCATTCACCATGAGTTTGACAATGTCTCTAGGCAACCTGTTCCAGTGTCTCCATAGGGTCATAGTAAATAATGTCTTTCTTATATCTAATGTAAAATTTACTTTCTTTCAATTTAAAATTTTTGCCCCTTTGTCCTATCACTACAGACTTGATAAAAAAGTCTTTCCCTATCTTTCTTATAAGTGCCCTTAAAATATAATAATAAAAATATAATAAGTAAATGATAAAGTCTCTCCAGAATCTTATTTTCTCCAGATGGGGCTCTCATGAGAGTAGGACAATCGCCTCCCTTGACATGTTGGCCATAGAATCACAGAATCACAGAATAGCTGAGGTTGGAAGGGACCTTTGAAGATCATCTAGTCCAACCCCCCTGCTGAGCAGGATCACTTAGAGTGTATTGCACCAGATGGCATCCAGGTGGGTTTTGAATATCTCCAGAGAAGGAGACTCCACCTCTCTGGGCAACCTGATCCAGTGCTCTGTCACCCTCACAGTAGAGAAGTGTCCCCGCATATTCAGCTGGAACTTCTTGTGCTTTAGTTTGTGCCTTTTGCTTCTCGTCCTGTCATTGGGCACAACTGAAAAGAGACCATCCCCATCCTTCTGACACCTTCCATTAGGTATTTATGTACATTACTGAGGTCTTCCCTCAGTCTTCTCTGTCCCAGGTGAAACAGACCCAGGTCTCTCAGCCTGTCCTTGTATAACAGGTGTTCCAGTCCTCTTATAATCTTTGTATCTCTCTTCTGGACTTGCTCCAGTAACTCCATGTCCCTCTTGTACTGGGGAGCTCAGAACTGCACACAATACTTCAGGTGTGGCCTCACCAGAGCTGAGTAGAGTGGGAGGATCACCTCCCTTGGACCTGCTGGCAACACTCTTCTGAATGCACCTCAGGATACTGTTGGTCTTTGTGGCCACAAGGGCATATTGCTGGCTTACAAGCAGCCTGCTGTCCACCAGGACTCCCAGGTCTATGCAATTGGCTTTCTGGGCTGCACATTGCCAGCTCATATCAAATTTTTCAGTCAATATTATCCTCAAGTCCTTCTCTGTAGTGCTACTCTCAAGTCATTTCTTGGGACTTTCTTGGGGTAAAGGTGGAAAGTGGTGGTTCTAGCTGCAACAGGAAGGCTCCTACTCCACCTGAGGACTTGCAACTACAAAACAGGTTCACCACCCTCAACATTGACAAGGAGCTAGACAAGCCTACTTGCAATAAATCTAGTCCACCTAAACCACACAAGGCACCCGGGAAGAAGCACTAAGTCATTGTAATCAGTGACTCCCTGTTGCAGGGGACAAAGGCATCCGTCTACCTGATTTATTGACTAAGGAGGTTTGCTGTCTGCTTGAGTTGTAGATCAGGGTTCAGCAGAAGCACTCCTGAAGTTAGGCCTGCCTTCTGACCATTGCCTTCTGCTTTTAATCCCAGTGAGTGTAAATGATACTGCCAGAAGAAACCTGGACAGTATCAAAATGAACTACAGAGCTCTGGGGACAGTAGTTAAGGGAATGGTGGCCCAGGTGGTGGTTTCCTTGATCCTGCTGAGGAGGGGAAAGGTTGACAGAAGGAAGGAATTTATAGGAGAGCTGTGAAGGAATTTATAGTTGGCTGTGAAACTGGTGTCATCAACAGGTTTTGGATCTTATGATCATGGGACCCTATTTGAGGGGTCTGCTTGGGAAAGCTGAGTTGTACCTCACTAAATGGGGCAAAAATATGTTTGCCAGTAGGGTAACTGACCTAAGGAGAGCTTTAAACTAGGAAGAAGAGGGGAGGGAAATGGTAACCAGCAGCCCTGTGAAGGACCAGTGCAGAGGGCTGATGAGCAAGGGCTGTGGAGTTACATGATAGGGAAGGATCATGCAGCCAGTGTTATGGAGCTTGAGTGGAATCACCTCCAGCACTTGCAGCGTTATGGAGAAATCTACCAAATATTTTCTAGGAACACAACATGCTGAGGTGCCCTTTTCAAATGCCAGTACACTGATGCATGCTGTATGAGGAATAAACAAGGTGAGTTAGAGATGTGTGTATGTTTCCAGGGCTATGAGAGATGTTGTGGGATGGATCCCATGACTGGAACATTTTAATGGAAGGATACAGGTTTGTTAGGAGGGACAGGCTGAGGAAATGAGGAGGGGGGGTCACCCTCTATGTCAATGACCATCTGGAGTGCATGGAGCTATGGCTGGGAGTGGATGAGGAGATGACTAAGAGCATATGGGTAAGGACTAAAGAGAAGACAGGGCTTAGTGACATTGTAGTGGAAATCTGCTACAGGTCACCTGACCAGGAAGAACAAGTGGATGAGGACCTCTACAGACGGATAGGAATAGCCTTGTATTCACAAGCCCTAGTTCGTCATGAAGGACTTTAACCACTCTGACATCTACTGGAGCAACAACACAGCAGGGCACAAGCAATCCAGGAGGTTCCTGGAATGCATTGATGACAAATTCATTTTCCAAGTGATAAGGGATTACCTTATCTTCTTACCTTCAGCTGGGATAGAGTTAATTTTCTTCCTAGTAGCTGCTGTGGTGCTGTGTTTTGAATTTAAGATGAGAATAATGCTGATAGCACACTGATATTTTAGTTGTTGTTGAGCAGTGTTTACACTGAGTCAAGTACTTTTCAGCTTTTATACTGTCCTGCCAGCAAGAAAGCTGGGGTGCACAAGAAGCTGGGAGGGGACAGCTGACTCAAACTGGCCAATGGGATATTCCATTCCATATGATGTCATGTTGAGCAATAAAACTGGGAGGAGTTGGCCAGGAAGCATGGGGCTGATGCTCAGGGTTTGGCTGGACATTGGATGGTGGGTGGTGAGCACCACTTGTGCATCACTTGCTTTGTATATTCTTCCTCTTCCTCTTCCTCTTCCTCTTCTTCTGCTCCTCCTCCTCCTCCTCCTCCTCCTCTTCCCTTTCTTTTTTTTTGTCCCATTAAACTGTCTTTATTTCAACCCATGAGTTTTTACCCTTTTCTTCTTTTGATTGTCTCCCCCAGTTCCACTGGGTGGGGGACAGTGGGAGGAGGAGAGAGGAAATATCTACGTGGTGCTTAGCTGCCTCAAGGGTTAAAACAAAACATGGAGTTAATGAGTAGAGATATTATGCTGGACCTTGTTCTCACCAACAAGGATGGATTTATTGGGAATGTGATGATCAAAGGCATCCTTGGCTGCAGTGACCATGAAAAGGTGGAGTCCAAGATCCTGAGGGCAGTAAGGAAGGTCCACAGCGAACTCATAACCCTGGAATTTGGGTGAGCAGACTTTGGCCTTTCAAAGGATCTGCTTGGCAGAGTACCGAGGAATAAAGCCCTGGAGGGAAGAAAGCCCCAGGAAAGCTGGTTATTACTCAAGGATTACCTCCTCCATCCTTAAGATGAAGTCAGAAAATGCCAGGAGTCCTCCATGGATGAATAAATTGCTTCTGGCCAAAATCAAACACAAATAGAAAGCCTACAGAGGGTAGAAGCAAGGACAGTTAACCTGGGAGAAATGCAGAGACATTGTACAAGCAGCCAGGGATCACGTTAAGAAAGCTAAAGCCCAGGTAGAATTGAATTTGGCAAGGGCTGTCAAGGGGAACTAGAAGGGCTTCTGCAACTGCCTCAATGACAAAATGTATTGGGGTTACGTGCAATGTTTTGGTAATAGGGGGCTGCAGGGGTGGCCTCTGTGAGAAGATTCCAGAAGCTGCCGCATGGTAGATGAAGGCCAATTTCAGCTGGCTCCAAAGACCCACTCCTAGCCAGAGCTGAGCCAATAAGCGATGTCTGAGCTTCTGTGAGAACAGGTTTAAGAAAGGGAAAAAACTTCTGCTCAACAGCAACTGGGAAAGCAAGGAGGTACACTGCGCTCCGGAGCTGAAGTTCCCCTGTGGCCTGTGGGGAGGCCCATAATGGAGCAGGCTGTCCCCCTGCAGCCATGGTGTATCACAGTGGAGCAGATTGCCATAATGCAGCCTGTGGAGGAGTCCATGGTGGAGCAGGTGGATCTGACCTGAAAGAGGCTGCAGCCTGAGGAGAATCCCTGCAGGAGATTCTCCCCTCTAGTCTCCTTTTTTTTTTTTTGCAGAGGCAATCTGCTCTGGGGTGGACATGTTCTGCAGGGGATTGTGGCATGCAGGGGGGTTCCTGCATCAAGGCCACTTCATCCCTGAGTGCAGTATTCCAAGAGGTTCCACCCATTAGTTTCTTAAACTGGAAGTTCATTCTTACTCTTCACATGACATATATTCCTCCAAATTGTGAATTTCATGAGGGTGTGACAACAAAATCTGTCTGAAAGTCAGTATAAAGGAAGGGAAAATTAACAGTCAATACAAGGATTATGAAACTATATTATTCAATTGTTTTCTTGTCACATTCTTTCCATCATCCTCAATTTATGTATTATAGATATAGCTCTGATCCTGCAAATCGGTTCATACTGGAGAATCATTTACTGTAATCAATGGATACGCAGACACAGAGATCTGGGTATGCCAGTCAACTTGACATATTGGCACCTTATACAGTAAACTGCTTGGATCTTGGTGTCATTTTTTATTGCAATGTCTTTTAAAATTTAAAGAGTATGTTCATTGGTAAATATATGTAAATTAATATGAAAAGTAAAAAGATATAATTAGTGCTTATTTGGAATATTTAGAGATATCCCAAATAGCTATTGCTTTTAATAATCACTTCAAATATATTATATGCACGTTAATAAATCGAAGTCTGATTATACTGTCACAGAATATATCAAGATATATGAAATATCGATATTTAAAGAACATCAATCAATCCAACCTTTTTACAAAATCTAGTTATATAATGTTGTGACCTTTTAATTTTAAAATTGCCTCTTAAATAGAAAAATAAACTTCATTTCTATGCTTCGAAGGTATTATGTTTAAAGAAAAGTGGTTCTAATTTAGACATGTGGTAAATGATATTGAATGAAATTTATTAATTTAGTTCAAACAATAGATTACACTTCTAATATATTCCATATATTGACTTCATAAACAAATGATCTAATAAGTTTGACTGAAACCTAATTTAAACCTAATTAAAAAGCAATTTATTTGAAAGTCCACACTTCTGCAGTTTCATCATTTCACAGAAAAGCTGGAGGAATCTCTCTGAAACTCTCAATGGAATGGTGGTTTCCATAAAGTTGAGCAATATCTGTGCATGTTTTATTGCAGTGCTTGAAACTTCATTGCCTGCCAGGAAAGCAGGATAATTTATTATTGAAGAGATTCATCTTAGAAACAGTGTGGTAGTGCAGTATGCCTTCTTTGTATGTGCTTTTGCAATAAAATCTCTAGCATTACTCCTGTGATTTTTTGTCTTTTGTTGTTGTTTATTGCTATTTTTTTCCCAAGCTTTTTTTTTTTTTTTTTTGGGGGGGGGGGCGGGGGCGACACAAACAAACAAACAAATAAAACAAAAAAAAACAAAAACAGTGTTGTGATGGGTACTATTTATGATGTTGTGCCAATATGCCAATATATAGCATTCATACAGTATTCATACATTACGTTCGATAGTAGGTGTATATACTCTGTCATGTTATATCTAATGATTTCACAGGACACAAGAGATGTTTGAAAGTTAACTACTATGTTTGTTTCCCCTTCTGCTTTGTAGTATTTATTTTTCATAAGTCAGTGCTCTTTCTCAATTTCTATTTCCATTTCTTTGCAACATGACTAAGGCAGATAACATTTATCCTCCTGGCTGTTCTATTTTGTTATTACCACTTTACCAGAAAAGGCAATATATTTAAGACTGATATGGCTCTTCTGCAATCAAACTCCCAATTAGAGGCCTTTAAATGGTTCAGACATATCAAATTTTACTAGGCTGAAGTTTGATAAATGAGTTGTCAGCTTAAATTCAGTTTGTTTTCAAAAACATAATCTAAAATCGATAAGCTATTTAAACAAATAAAGTAGCAAACACTTAATTAGAGAATTCAGTTTACTTGTACTTTTGGCAAACTATGCCAAAAACTGTAAATTATTTCACCAACCTTGTATTATTATTTTTTTCAATTTATTTTTTTTAATATACACATGCCTATAATTGTAAACAAAAATGTAATTTATAAATCTTTACAATGTTGATGAGCATTTGTTCAAGTTTGCTTGCATGACAACTGTATTTTAATTATGCTATCAATTCATTTGGTTGTACAGTGTAGCTTACATCTCACAATGCAGAGAAATTAAAAATTCACTGTTCCAAGAATTGCCAGTGAATTCCTTTCTGAGATTCAGATTTCTGAGATTCAAAAAAAAATTCAAATGCTTTTTTATGAATAGTGCAGGTGATGCCCTGAAGACTGACACATTCACTATGTATAGAAAGTATAGGTATTCAAATGAATTCTCTGAGTGCTTCTGTTTTTGCGATTTCTTTGATAAGTCATTTGGTAGTGATAGTAGGCTCCTTCTCTGGATCATCAGAAGCCACCCATGTTTGATGCTTTAGAGATTCAAGATCTATATATTCTACCTAGAAATGTGTTACATATCCCCAAATGATTTTTCAAGGGTTTAGGCAGCTTTAAATTATTTCTTCCATTTCAGTATAGAGAAGTAGACCTCTGTTGACTACAGTTTCATGAAGTATCTCTAAACAGCTGCAATTATTTTCCAGAGGACTGTTGGACTTTGTTGTACCTTGCACAGCTGAGAGATATTTTGCAACAGAAGACTCGAAGAAGCTTCTTGAAAACATGAATATCGCGCCTCATAACTAGAAACTTTACTTAGCACAGTGGCAAAATGCTCCAGGTAAAGTGTAGGTAATTATTTAATGTAAATGCAATTGAAGAGTAGAAAAAAAAAAAAAAAGACTGCAAAACATTTATTTATTTACATATGTTTACTAAGAATATGTTTTTCTTAAGAATATGAAATTTTAAAGGAGAAGATGTGTGAAAATTCTATAACTGAACTGCCTTTATTTGAATAGAGTAAAATAGCAAAATAAATAGAAAGAAGTTGGCTACATATATATGTATTAATATTTTCTACAGCCTTAGGCATTGTATGTGCTACTGATACTAGTTAATAACAACTTGGCTTGCACTGAAAGGTTAATCCTCTCTAAATTGGGGTCACTTAGAAACTTGGATTTCCTCTCTTATGAGGTTTGCCATATCTTTTTATTTATTTTCATGTATAGATCCAGAAGCTGTCAAGGGACAAAACAGTAATTCATTCATAAGCAGATATGTCTAACTGCATCTATTAGTAAAATTTTATTCTTTTATTCAGTCTAAATTGTCTTCTGAGTGAATACAGTATTTGCATTAGCTAACATCTCATTTGCACTATATGCACATTAATTTAAGTTTCACTTAAGGATACTTGTAGCCAAGAGCATTCCATCAATGTTTAATCACTGAAGTCCTTCTATGAAACTCAGATAATGCATCTAATCACAGACTGAAATTCTGTTGTTGGTGTAAATTCATTAAACCAAGATGTGGACAGAAGAAAATGTACCCTACTGTTAGACTGTGAAAATATTCCAGTGAAAGCACCAGAAAAAGACACTGAAGATTTACTAGTGAATGACAAGAACACCCATGGGGGGCAGCTGAAAGAATAAAGTTGAAGGAATTTCTTGAATAAACAAAGGGTCTTATTTCTTTGACTTTTTTAAATTGTGTATTTGCTGAGGTAAGAATTACATCCTTCATCTTCTAAGCACCAAGCATGGTCAACAAATAATGATGTACCTCAGAGTACTAAGTACACAGTACTGAGTACACAGTCCCACTGTAAATCTTTGCTGTCTGAAGGAATATTCTCATGCTCAACTTGTTGTCTACCAGCACCCCTATGTCTTTTTCTCCAAAACTAGTTTCCCACAGCATATACTAGGGCATGGGGTTGTTCCTCTCCAGGTGCAGAACTTTGGATTTCTTGCTGAATTTCATGAGATTATTGTCAGCCCATTTCTCCAGCTTGCCAATGTCCCTCTGGACAGCAGCATCAACCTCTGGTACTTCAGCATTACTCCTAGTTTTGTGTCATCTGGAGGCTTGCTGAGGGCTGTCCCATCAACCAGACCATCAACATTAAACAGAACTGGACCCAATATTGACCTCCAGAGTACACCACTAGTTACTTGGGTCCAACTAGACTTTGTGCCACAGACCACCATGCTCTGGGCCCTGCCATTCTGGCAGTTTTCAGTACGCCCCTCTTCCTGTTCATTTAGCCCAGATAAACTCCCATGAAATGAATTAAATTTCACAGAATCACAAATTTGTCTAGGTTGGAAGAGATCATCGAGTTCAACCTCTGACCTAACACTAACAAGTCCTCCACTAAACCATATCACTAAGCTCTACATCTAAACGTCTTTTAAAGACCTCCAGGGATGGTGACTCCACCACTTCCCTGGGCAGCTCATTCCAATGCCTAACAACCCTCTCAGCAAAGAAGCTCTTCCTAATATCCAACCTATTTCAGTTGATAATAGTCATGTATTAGTTTCAGAAACAATATTAACTCACTTTATCTAGAAAAAAAATGTATATGTACTCATTGATTTGTGAATATTATATACACAGGAAATTGTGGTTATACCCAACATAAGAAAGCTAAGAGATTAAAAGATGTGATATGTATCAATTCTATATATTGTCTAACTAATATGGGTTTACTGGCCTCCAGAAACCCTCATCTGGGAAGATATTATTTACAAACCAGTAAATGTATTTCAGAATTATAGTCTTGAAAAACCTGTCTCACAAAGCTACCTTACTATCTCACAAAGCTATCTTACTATCAGTTTTATCAATGACTTTTTTTTTCCCCCATCTACCATAATTTGGATAGATGACAAGAAAATTATCTTCCTTACTAAATTAGGTTTTATTCCTAGGTAGGAAGTTGCATTAAAAGTAGCTTCTTTTGATCTTTATATCTTTTATATCTGATGATGTAAAAGAATCAAAGAGTGTAAAACCAGGCTTTCACTGAGAACTGCTATTTATGCTCAATGAAAGCAATTTCTTTCGTCAGACTGCAACGTCTTTCCACTTAAGAAAGAGAAAAACATGAATTCTCTAATCTAGTGCACTAGGCTACTGCAAAATTATTTCATCATTATTTATGACAAGTCTAACTCTAACACTTTGTTTTTAAGGCATAAAATGTATGGTGAAAACTATGTAAAGCTAAAAGCAATAGGAAATTAGTCATGCTTTATTTTTACTAAAGGATATGAGAACATTTTTATGCCAACCAACTCTAAATGCAATCGCTACCTGAATTCTAACTTCAACTTGTATTTTCACCATTTTTCTGTCATTTCATTCAATAGAAATGGAGGCTGACAGCATAAAGAAAGTGCACTTTTCTCCTGATGTGGATCAGGACTGTTTATCTGACTCATCTGAAACCAGTCAGACCAGTCTTTCACCTATTATTTTCTATTTATCTTAAATTTTGATATAAACCTCACTGAAAATTCACAGCACAAAATATCTTTAAACACAACATCAAGTAAGGATTACCACTAGAAATAATGGAGACTGTGCATGAAGAACATCACAGCCTAGCACTTTATATAGGTCATTTATCAGGGTGTTTTTGTTTTTAAGCAAATATACACTAAAGCCCTATAGTAAGTTAGACCTCTAAACCTACCCAATCATAAACCAAACCACAAAATGGAAATCTAAATACAGTTCATTTGGTACAGCTTGCATGACTGGAATGCTGACATGGAGAGCTGTCTTTTTTAGGAAAGACAGGCTGGGGAAGTGAGGGAGTGGGGTTGCCCTTTATGTGAGAGAGCAATTAGCATGTACCGAGCTCCACCTGAGGGAGGGTGATGGACAAGTGGAGAGCTTGTAGGTAAGAATTAAGGAGTGGGCTGGTATGGAGGACACTGTTGTGGGAGTGTACTACAGGTCACCAGATGAGGAGGAGGCTTGCAAAAGAGATAAAAGATAATAAGAAGTTTTTTTGTTTGTTTGTTTTTGTTTTTTTTTTTTATGTATGTAAACAGTGAAAGGAAGACTAGGGATAATGTGAGTCCCTTGCTGAATGAGGGGGGTTTCTTGGTAATGGGAGATGCCAAGAAGGTGGAGATACTGAATGCTTTCTTTGCTTCAGTCTTTGCTTCAGGGACTCTCCCCTGGGACTCCTTGACCCTGGAGGGAGGAGAAAGAGTCTGGGAAGTGGAGATTTCCCCCCTTGTTGACAAGGGAGTGGTTAGGGAGCATCTGAGTGAGCTCAATGCACACAAATCGATGTGTCTCAATGGGATGCATCCACCTGTGCTAAGGGAGTTGGCAGAAATGATTGCCGAACCACTCTCTATCATCTTTGAAAGGTCTTTGGAGAACAGGAGAGGTGCCTGAAGATTGGAGGATAGCCAATGCCTTCAAGAAGGGCAAGAAGGAGGATCTGGGAAACTACAGGCCAGTCAGTCTCACCTCTGTCCCTGGAAAGGTGTTGGAACAACTTGATCTCCAAGCAATTGGAAGAGAAGAAGGTTATGAGGAGCAGTCAGAATGGATTCACCAAGGGGAAATTGTGCTCGACCAACCTCGTTGCCTTCTATGATGGCATCACCAGCTGGGTAGATGAAGGGAGAGCAGTGGATGTCATCTACCTTGACTTTAGCAAGGCTTTCAATACTGTCTCCCATGACATCCTGATAGCAAAGCTGAGAAAGTGTGGGATAGAGGAGTGGACAGTAAGGTGGGTTGAGAACTGGATGACTGGCCAAGCTCAGAGGGTGGTGATCAGTGGTGCAGAGTCTGCCTGGAGACCTGTGACTAGCGGTGTTCCCCAGGGGTTGGTGCTGGGTCCAGTCCTGTTCAACATCTTCATCGATGACCTTGATGAGGGAACAGTGTCTGTCCTCAGCAAGTACGCTGATGACACAAAGCTGGGAGGAGTGGCTGACATTCCAGAAGGCTGTGCTGCCATTCAGTGAGACCTGGACCGGCTGGAGAGATGGGTAGGAAGAAACCAAATGAGGTATAATAAGAGCAAGTGTAGAGTCCTGCACCTGGGAAGGATCAACCCGAAGTATCAGTACAGGCTGGGAGACGACCTGCTGGAGAGGAGCTCTGAGAAGAAGGACCTGGGGGTCCTGGTGGACAACAGGTTGACCATGAGTCAGCAGTGTGCCCTCATGGCCAAGAGGGCCAATGGGATCCTGGCATGCATTAAAAGGAGTGTGGCCAGCAGGTCAAGGGGGGTGATCCTCCCCCTCTACTCTGTCCTGGTCAGGCTTCACCTGGAATACTGTGTCCAATTCTGGGTTCCCAGGTACAAGAAAGACAGGGATCTCCTGGAAAGAGTCCAGCGGATGGCCACAAAGATGATACAGGGCCTGGAGCATCTCCCCTATGAGTTCTGTGATTCTGTGATTCCTGGGAAACATCCCTCAGATCCCATAATACATTTAAATAACATTGCATTTTATTTTTTTTTTCTAGGAAAAAAATAGTTATAAATTAGAATTCAAGATCTTTTTTACGTTAGTCAAACAATGAAAATCACAGAATCACAGAACTGTAGGGGTTTTAAGGGACCTCGAAAGATCATCGGGTCCAACCCCCCTGCCAAAGCAGGTTCCTCAGAGCAGGCTGCCCAGGTAGGCATCCAGACAGGCCTTGAATATCTCCAGAGGAGACTCCACAACCTCCCTGGGCAGCCTGTTCCAATGCTCCGTCACGCTCACCGTGAAGAAGTTCTTTTGCATGTCAGTGCGGAACTTCCTTTGCTCTAACTTGCAGCTTGTCCTATCCACTCAAACTGCTGAGAAGAGGTTGGCTACATCCTTCTGTCCCCCACCCCTCAGAAATTTATATACACTGAGGAGATCCCCTCTAAGTCTTCTCTTCTCCCGGCTGAACAGACCCAGGTCTCAGCCTTTCTTCATAAAATCAGAGTATAACTTGGTACAAGGAGATCTGCATATCTTTTTTTTTTTTTTTTTTTCTGGCTTTAAGAGCTGAAGTACAGTATATAACTAGTACTCTCATATTTCCATATAACATAGAGTCTCATTTGTATCTATTAGTTCAATTTTATTTTCATTTCTGAATTCAAAATAGACATTATTTGTAAAATAAACTTGATTTCTCACTAAGGAACCAGTGCAAACCACATGGTGATTATATTCTATAATGCTATATTCTAAGATTATTTTAAAATGAAGATTAATTCAAATAAGTTACTGTAAAAAAAGGTTGAAAATCTTGTTTGCACCTGCTGCCTCAGAATAAATAAGAAGAGTGATGGATATGTATATTCATATGTTTTTGAAATCATGAGAGGGATGGGTCAATCAATCCATCTCTCTATGTTATAGCAAAATTTGCTAACACTTATGTCTCACTATAAATCTCATTGAAGTAATAATATGAATTCATTTGGGTCTTGAAAAATAGCAGAGAAGAAAATATTTATTCCTCTGCTCATTCCTAATTCTGAAAACCTGTCCCTCATTAAGATGCAGTGATTGTCTAATAATATTTTCAGGTATTCTGTATTACAATTTGTTCTAAAAGATTCTCTGAATGGGATGTACTCTCTGTACCAACTAATGTTGCATTACGCATTTACCAAAATAGCATAATGGAGAATTAGGAATATAATATAATAATCAAGTACCTACAGGTAATGTCTACATCTTAATAATATCATAAGCGTTTAAGAACTAATCTAAAAATAATTTAACTTTCTGGTGTGTTCTCATACCAGATGGGATATAAAATGACTATAATCTAACCAATTAGAAATATAATATTATTGAACAATAGAAAGCTGATCATATCAGAATGGAAGACGCTATTGCCTTCTCTCCTTCTTCCTTACTCTCAGCCTGATACATTTAGCAGTGCCTTCTAGCTGTGTCACATAGTCATCCTCCTCCAATTCTTGACATAAACCCCCAACATATTTCCACATGAGGCACATACCACTAAGAAGTTATCTACAGTGGAGGATTATTCTCAGGAATTTTTCTAGATATTATCAAAGGAGGTGATCTGAGAAAGTCAGTATGGCTTCACCGAGGGCAAATCATGCTTTACCAATCTGGTGGCCTTCTATAATGGAGTGACTGCATCATTTAATGAGGGAAGACTGGCTGATGTCAGCTACTTGGATTTCTGCAAAGCCTTTAACACAGTCCCACATGACATCCTGGTCTCCAAATTGTAGATGTATGGACTTGAAAGGTGGACCATTCTGTGGATAAGGAATTGGCTTGAAGGCCACACCCAGAGAGTTGTGGTCAATGGTTGTAAATCCAGGTGGAGGCTGGTGATGAGTGGTGTCCTTCAGGGGTCTATGTCTTGGGAGTAGTATTCTTTAATATCTTTATCAGTGACATGGACAGTGGGATCAAATTCACCCTGAGCAAGGCTGTAGATAACACCAAGATGAGTGGTGCACTTGATACAACAGAAGGAAAGGTTGCCATTCAAAGGGACCTGGACGAGCTTGTGGATGAAAAAGCTTGATGTGAGTCAGCAGTGAGTGCTTGTAGCCCAGAAGGACAACTGCATCTTGGGCTGCATCAGCAGAGGAGTGGCCAGCAGGTTGAGGGAGGAGATTGTCCCCCCACTACACAGCCATTATGAGGCCTCACTTGGAATGCTGCATGCAGGCTGTGGTGTAATTGCCTGAAGTAACTAGGAAAATAAAAAGGTACAGCATTGAAGAGGCTTTCAGGGAAGGGCATAACTGCATTACCTGAGCGTTCCCTAGGCTCCCAACCTTAGATGCTATCGCACTGGGGAAACTTGGTGTGCTAGCCCTAAGGAACAGCACAGAGCATAGAGTGGAGTGGAGACACCACAGCTAGGCTCTGTAATCAGGTGGGGCCTCGATTGTTCTTGTGCACAAAGCTGCACTTTTTGTTACCCTGAGCCAAAGACCTGTCATGTTTTGACAAATGCTGTACCCTAGTGTACTTTTTGCTCTTTATAATATCATTATAATACCAAAACACACCTCCATCCCAAAAGCTACCTGCCTCCAAGGTGCGACCACCCCTCACTGAGCATGTGTTCTGAATTTCTTGGAGCCTATTACTTTAAACGGAGACGGGAAAACTTTACACCAATCATAACTAAGATATGCTTGACTAGAGCCACTCAAGTTCCACCTAAAAGATAGAAAATAATATAAATTGGCCCAAGAGAGAGGGGATGTCAGGGAAGATACCACCGTCAGGGGAGATACCATCCTGAGGAAATACAACATCCTTAGGACCTCCTGACTCCTGGGATCAGTTGACGGGCTGAGCCTCTCTTCCCCCCCATTGGGATGCCTTTGGGTGAGATTTGAATACTTGGTTATAAATCTTTCTAGAGTCTTCGATCCTTTTAACGCGTTTATTTCTAGGCTGCACACCTGTAACACCTGTAAGAACTATAACACCTGTAACACCTGTGTATTTCATGCATACTAGCTTGCTTTTCCAGACAGTCACTATGGCTGGCAATCCAAAAGAACCTGATTATTTGTTTCTGTAAAAAAACATACTTCATTGCATTGTGATAGCTCTCATTAAGTGCAACTAGGGTGAGGGTGGTTATCTGTGATAGTTCAGTGTTCTGAATCCAACCAGACCCCCAGACGGTTAATGCGTTTTTGGTGAATGTCTGAACAGACCCCCAGACTGTTAATGCATTGATGGTGAATGTCTGACTGGACGTCCAGACGGTTAACGCGATTTGGTGAATGTCCGACTGGTTCAGTACCCTGAATCCGACCGGGCCCGTAACGGTTAACCAGCTACACCCCTTAACGCGACACAGGCTTGGGGCTCCCAACACAAGAAAGATGTGGACCTGGTAGAATGGGTCCAGAGAAAGGCCATAAACATGCTCAGAGGGCTGGATCACCTCTTCTATGAAGAGAGACTGAGAAAGCTTGTGCTGTTCAGGCTGAAAAAGAGATGACTCTAGGGTGACCTCACTGCAGCTTTTCAATATTAAAGGAGACTAAAAAAAAATAAAAATAAAAATAAAAATAAAAATAAAAAAAATTAAGGGAGAGTAATATTTTGCTTGGGTAGACTTCCCCCTCTGCCCAATGGGATGGGAGAAAGAATCAGAAAAAAAAAAAAAAAAAGATAAAAACTCGTGAGTTGTGACAAAGACAGCTTAATAACACACACAGAAAACGAAAGGATATTTAATAATAATAATAAATACTTTAATAATAATAATAGAATACACAAAGCAAATGATGCACAATGCAATTGCTCACCACCCATTGACCAATGCGCAGCCAGCTGCCAAGAAACCACACCGCCTGGGCAACTTCTTCCAGTTTACTGGTCAGCATGATGTTATATGTTATCGAATATCCCTTTGGCCATGTTGGGTCATCTGTCCTGGCCTCATCCCCTCCCAGCTTCTGGTGCACCCCCAGTATCCTCACTGGCAGGGCTGTATGAGAAACTGAAAAGTACCTGACTCAGTGTAAGCACTGCTCGGCAACAACTGAAATATTGGTGTGTTATTCTGATATGCATCATTCTCATTCTACATCCAAAACAAAGCACCGCAGAAGCTACTAGGAAGAAAATTAAGTCTATCCCAGCTGAAAGCAGGACACTGGAATTCAGGAAACTGAAACTGAATTGCCAACATATGCTTGTGTGAAATATCTTGGTTACTTAGAAGAATAAATTCATAGTGGCATAGTCATCTGGACACTTCTCATAAAATACACCTGAAAGTGGTAGTCCAAGAAAATTTATGTTTCATATTTACAAATAATTTCTTTGTATAGCAAACTAGATAAGAATCTCTCAAAATGTTATACAGTAAATTATATCTCTGTGACATATATGACATGAGTGCTATGCTCACCTTTGTGTTAGGAGCAGAAGGGAGAACACCTTACATACAGAGACAAAAAAATGTTTTTTCTAATAAAGGTTTTCAAGAGGCTAATCAAAATGGAACAAATATGCTAGTTAATTTATAATGATGCTAACACTTGTAGTCTGTTATCTGATTATTATTGAAAAGCCTTCTTATTATTAGTAATAACTTTTATTATTATTATCATTATTACTATTATTGTTATTGTTGTTATTATTGTTATTATTGTTATTATTATGGAAAACACCATTGTATACACAACTCTTTTTTGTTCTGCTGTTTATGCTTCCAATCTTCCATTAAGATTGCAAGGTTACCTCAAACAGAAATGGAGAAAGGAGCAGCTAGGGCTTTGAGTCTTTTGCTATGATGAGAGCAATGTTGGAAACTGCCCAAACCCCAGTTCACTTGTGTTTATTTTTCCATATTCTGTTAACATGGACTATTTTCTTTTCATTGATTTTTAGCTAGAGTTTGAAAATTTCACAAGAACCTCCAAGAGTTACAATTTACATTAAATGTCTACTCTGCTTTGCAGTGACTACCTAGGTTTGTTAGGCTTTTAGTATGTAGAATATTCACAGAGCTACGCTAAAATGAATTAGGCAAAAGTCTGATGATTTTATAGCTTTTACAGCTAAGAAAAGATAAAATCACCCCTGGCAAGAGAAAGTCCAGAAACTCTGGACTATTTATCAGTATTTTGCATTTTTATTGATAATGGATATATCAAATATGTGTTGAATGTATAAAGTGTATTGTAAAGTCTCTTTAGACTTCATTAATGTGAAGGATTGTAGATGCATCTGAAATAGAGTATTTAATTTTAACAAATTGCTTCAACTCCTTTAACTGATTTTGCTAGGCAGGAAATTTTATTATTCTGAATACAAGCTTCTCCACTAACAAAACTGAAGCAGGGCAGTGACAGGACCAAAATTACAGCTCCAGTTAGACAGATTTGATTCCTAAAAAAACAGTTAAAGTAGCTTATACTTGTGACTACACAGACAGTTTGTTCAAGTACTTGTATATTCACCAAGATGAAACTTTTCAGGTATATTTATGTACAGTAAAAAGGATAAATAGGTTATCTCAGAGGTGTTGTGGTTTTGTGTGTGTGTGTGTGTTGTTTTGTTGTTTTTTTTTTGTTGTGGGGGGGGGGTAGAACTACAAAACTGCAGTATCGATATTTTAATATTTTAAAAATAGAAGTTCTTTGAATTGTTTCATCGTCATCATATTTTATTTCTTAAGATAAGAAGGCATTCCCTTCTGTTTTATCTGGTACATGTGCTTAATATTTCAAAATTCTAACTATGGACATACAGACATTTCTGACTTTTTTTTTTCTATTTCATTCTCCTCTACTTTCTCACTTTGGTAACAGAAAATATGCTTATCTTCTCTCAGAAAGCATAGTTCTAAATTTTACTGTTAAATCATATAACCATAAGCATGGTTTAGATGAAGAAATAAAGCAAAAGCAAATGAAAATAATACTTTTTAACAAAGGATTAAAAAAAAAAAAAAAAAAAAAAAAAGAGAGAGAGAGAAAAAAAAGTTTAAGTAAAAGGACAAAAACATGCACTTAAAAGTAGTATTCTGCTTTCTATCAAAAATTCATTGGATGGGAGAGGATAATAGAAAGTGACATAATGAATACATTGAAGCTTAAATCACTGGTAGGTAAATGCTGAAAATATCAGGAGCTGAGGACTTGAGGGTAAACCTTTTGAAATTGCCACTGACAGCTTCACCATTGATATGTTTTTCTATCCATATGAAAGCAGTTCTTGTTGTTTTTTAGCATATTTGGCAATATAAAGGCTAAGCTTTTAGGGCAGGACATTGCTAAAGGCTCAGATTTGAAGCAGAACATCATTTGTCTCTGGGCTCTGTTTATGTACTGTCTTCTCAAAATCATTAGTTATCTGGCATTCTTATGAGTTCAGGGCACCTACTCTTACCTCTTTTCCAAAATCATCATGACATCATTGACAACATTTGATCTCCTTCTGTTCTGCTCCTAGTATCATCCTTCCACTGTCACAGTTTCGTGACTACTGTGCTATAGGCATCTACAGCACTTGTGCCAATATTTAATAATCTGCAGAAGCCTACAAGCAGTTGCATACTACCTAAAAGTAATGAACAAACTTTCAGACAAATCATTCTCATTTATCATGTTTCTGGAACTCTTGCATTTTCAAATTAACCTTCACGGATGATCTAGTCCTTCTTTTCTGGCCCTCATCACTTCTTTCAACTTCTCTTACATGCAACCAATGTACTAAGATGTCCCTGGTTATTGCATTTAAATAGGAAGGTAGTGTCAAGCCTATTGATCTGTGTGTACCACAGTTTCTAATTTTAAAAACATGTTTAAATGGTGGTCCAAAAAGCAGTGAATTTCTGATACCTGTCACATCCCAAAACATATGAAATAGCAGTTTCACTCAATGAAGAACACAAAACTTGACAACAGTTTTAGCAAAAGTGTGATAAGTAAGGGAAAGTTTGCTTAAACTCTAACCTTAGTAAAGCTGCAATAACTCTATTTTGTTTCATGTTAACAGTGATAATGTCTTACACAGCTTGTAGATGTTTTCTAAATTATTAATGATTCATTGAAAATGACAAAAAAAAAAAAAGAGACTGCTACAATTAAGAAAACATGTACCAAGTTTTCCATTTATACAGAGGAATATTTCAGAGAAATGAGGGATATTTCTGAATTTCTGAAAATCTCTTCCTCTTTTTTTTTTATTTTTTTAATTAATTAATGTATTTATTTATTTATTTATTTTTATCTAATTAAAAAGCTATGAAGTAGTTGGAAGAACTTAATAGGAAAGTAGAAAGGAATTTGTTTAACCAAACTGCTGGAAAGCATGTAACCTTAATACACTATCCCTTATTAAATAAATAACGCAATTAGGCCTTAGGGTGTAACAATAAAGAAGTTTACCTAACTCAAATTAAAAATCTTTTAATCTCCCACATGACCTGTATATTTTTTAAGTTTCTAAGGTATTTCAGTATAGAAGGCATCTGGAGTCATCCTAAGGCAGAGTTGAGAAACACATTGCAGAGAACATAAAAACAACTACTGAGCATCTCAACAAGCAAAAGAATTTCCATCAAGACATAAGCTGTGAAATAAGTTGATATTTTCTCTGAGTATTTTTGTTTTGTTTTTAATGCTGGCTAACCTGAAATTCAAGGTAAAAAATAGTTTAGTGATTTGGAAGATTAGGAACCAGAGCCCATTACACTATGCATTCTTGTGAACTAAGTTGATACGGGATGCAAAATTAGGCTACTACTGTTTAAACATTGAACATTCTTTCACATAGTTCTGGTCCAGATTGAAAAGCATTCTCTAAGACAAAGGTCCGGGTATTTCTAGGACAATATGTGTCAGGAAAAAGTTCTACTAAGTTTTTTGTTTGTTTGTTTGTTTGTTTTGTTTTGTTTTTCCCATGTTGTTTCTCATTTTACTTGCTAATTTAGACACGTCTACTTAGTCAGATATTATTTCTGAAACTTTGACATATGCACATTGACTCTACAAGAGAATTCAAAGCGTACTAGTCAGATGATGCCATTTCCTCATGAAGGACTTCTTAAGGTAGTCACAAAAGATTAGAAAGAACAATTACTTTACCTTACCTTTCTTACTCTACCTATACCTTTCTTGTATGTAGTCTGAAAATTTGATTCATAGTTCTACTCAGTTTTCTAAGTACCTTATTCTTTGAAGGTATTTTTTCTATTGTAAGATAGAGTGCATATTACTTTGTCTGCCAAGGTGCTTAAAACTGAACAAATGAAATGATGTCCTGACACATTTTGTTCACTGCAAGAAATGAGAAAGATTGCACATATCTAGTTGAGTTCAGTGATAAGGAGAATATCATAATACATGTACAGGGAGAAGCAAAACAGTTATTATGAAAATAACATTTTTTGAAAATAGAGAAAATTGAAAAAAAAAAAAAAAAAAAGAAGGTAAACATAAAAAAGTGGGCAAATCTGATAAAACTCAGTTTTATTAACATCCTAAACTATTTTCAATATTTATTTTTTTCTAATTTAATTTTTCTTAAAAATATTTTATAGGGCTTCATTTTCATCTTTTGATTGGTAAAATGCTACTTTTACATGATAGCTTTTTTTTTTTTTTTTTTTTTTTTCCCACACAGTTTTGAAGTATGATACAGCTTTAGAAGGAAAACCTTACTGCAGATGGATAAATTCTTGTAAATACATTCACATGTTCCTCAGGGAAAAAAAAAAAAAAAAAAAAGACATAATAAGATATTTAAAAAGGTTTTTAATTTGAGACCTGTCCAGTGTTAGTCCAATATATTATTAATAACAATGTGTTTTCTTCTTACAAGTAAAAATTATTTATGTTTCTTTGCATCTTATTTCATTTATTAAAAAAAAAAAAAAAAAAAGATGCATAATAAACTCCAACAATTCTGAATTAGAATGGTAATAACAGTGTAATTTTATTTCAGACAATTGAAAGGTGGTTTAATTGTAGTGACTAATAAAGATATCATCATCAAATAAGAAAAAGTTGCTGAAAACTTGATTTCTATGTATGACTTATAGCAGAGTGATTTTGAAAATGTCAAAATATGTGTTGATAACCCAACTAAAAATGAGATCAAACATCTTTAAAGGAATAAATAAATACCCATAAAATTTATAATATCCAAATACCCAAATACCCAAAAGATAATCCAAATACCCAAAGAATCCATAATGCTTTTTTACATAATTTTCATGCTGAGTTTCTCTGAATCCACTGTGGAATAAGGATGGAAATATTTAAGTGCCAACACCTGAGATTTGCTGAGATCAACTAGGGTAGAAAGATTTTTAAGTTGGTATAAAAAAACTCAGAATTTTTATTTTAGTAAAAATACTCAGCAAATAATACTCAGATGATTCCCAAAGGAAAAAACAAACAAACAAACTAACTAACTAATCTGTTAACTAACAAAACGAAACACATGCACAAACACAAAAAGTTCCCATTTTAAACAATACTATAGATTGTTCTGACAACGTCAATGGAAGAAAAGTCTGTGTGATAAATATGAGAACAATAAGGTAACCATAGAAATTAGTATAATTTTTAGAGAAGTTTGAAAGTAGTTTGATAGATAGTCTGCTTTAACATTTCCTGTTCTATTTGTTTTGTTCTGTCTATGGCTTCATATTCTATTTTGAATGCATCCAATTTGTTTTTTTCTTCTGTTGGGGAATGTAATCTGGATTATATGGATATTCTGTCACACCAGGATGGGATAATTTCTCAATGGAGCTCTTGTATACAAGACTTAGAGATAAAGGACATCTAGAAGTGTAAACACGTACCAAAACCAAAAAATAACAACAATAGCAACAACAACAATAAACTTACTAAGATGACAAGAAAAGAGAGTATTTGCTGTTCATTTTTGTAGTATTTGTTTCAAATTCTATAAAACATTTTGTTTCAATACATGTTTCAAACATTTTCAAGTAGTGAAAAAACAAAGACCTGAGTTTGTAAAAATTGAATCAGTCCTTGTGGATGTTTCATGATTAGTAGGTTATCATTTCTAATACTGTTGACAATAGTGCTCACAAAACTAGTGCAGAATGCAGATGTTAGAGAGAGAAAATAATTGTTCTTGTAGAATTAGTTCACAAAACAGAATGGGCAAAAACTGCCAGTACAGTCAAACCGAGCCTTTCTATGTTTTCTGGATTGTGGGCACTCTGCTGCTATGCATGCAAGCAAAACAAATTTGTAAAGTCCTGTAGAGGACAGAAAACCTGATGAGATGCACCTGATGGAACTGGCAGATGAAGTTGCTAAGCTACTGTCCATCATATCTGAGAAGTCATGGCAGTCCAGTGAAGTCCCCACTGACTGGAAAAAGGGAAACATAACCCCATTTTTCAAAAGCGAAAAAAGGAAGACCCGTGGAACTACAGGCCAGTCAGTCTCACCTCTGTACCCAGCAAGATCAAGGAGCAGATTTTCCTGGAAACTCTGATCAGGCAGTAGGAAAATAAGGAGGTGATTGGTAATAGCCAACATGGCTTCACTAAGGACAGATTGTGCCTGTCCAGTCTGGAGACCTTCTGGGATGGGGTTACAGCACTGGTGGATAAGTGAAGAGCAACTGACATCATCTACCTGGACTTTTGAAAGCATTTGACCCTGTCCCCAATGCTATCCTTCTGTTTAAATATGAGAGACATAGATTTGATGGATTGGCCACTCAGTGGGTAAGGGATTGGCTGTATGGTCAGACTCCAAGAGTCATGGTCAATGGTTCAGTGGCCAAGTGGAGATCAGTGATGAGTGGTATTCCTCAAGGGTCAGTACTGGGACCAGCACTGTTTAACGGGACAGTGGAATTGAGTGCACCCTCAACAGGTTTGCCAATGACATCAAACTCTGTGGTGCAGTTGACATGCTGGAGAGAAGGGATGGCATCCAGAGGGACCCTGACAAGCTTGAGAGGTGGACCTGTGTGAACACCATGAAGTTCAACAAGGCCAAGTGCAAAGTCCTGCATCTGGGCCAAGGCAATCCCAAGCACAAATTGAGGCTGGGCAAAGAATGGATTGAGAGCAGCTCTGAGAAGAAAATTTTGAGAGCGTTGATTGATGAGAAGCTCAACAGGAGATGTCAATGTGGGCTTTCAGCCCAGAAAGCCAACTGTATCCTGGGCTGCATCAGAATAATTATTACCAGCAGGTTGAGGGAGGTGATTCTCCCCTTCTAATCTGCTCTCATGAGACCGTACTTGGAGTACCCTGGGTGCCTTCAATTCTAGAGAACCAATACAAGGACATGGATGTATTAGAGTGAGTCTACAGGAAGGCCATGAGGATGATCAGAGGGCTGGAACACCTCTCCTGTGAAGACAGGATGAGGGAGATGGGATTTCTCAATCTGGAGAAGACCTAAAAGTGGCCTTCCACACAGAATCACAGAATTTCTAGGTTGGAAGAGACCTCAAGATCATCGAGTCCAACCTCTGACCTAACACTAACAGTCCCCACTAAACCATATCCCTAAACTCTACATCTAAAAGGAGGCCTACAGGAAATCTGGGGAGGGACTCTTTATCAAGGAGTGTAGTGATACTATGAGTAGTTTTTAAACTAAAAGAGAGTGGAATTATATTACATATTGGGAAGGAATTCTTTACTCTGAGGGTGGTGAGGCACTGGAACAGGTCTCAGAAAAGTTGTGGTTGCCTATCTCTGGAAGTGTTTAAGGGAAGGTTGGTGGGGCTTCAGGCACCCTGGTCTAGTGGAAGGTGTCCCTGCTCATGATAGGGGGTGTTGGAATTAGATCATCTTTAAGGTCTATTCCAACCCAAACCATTCCAAGATTCTACATTTCTTTGTAATAATAAGGGAGACATTTGTCATTGAGTTACCTGTAAGATCCTAGTAGATCGGCAACCTATGTTCAAATTAATATCAACTATGTAATGTGTCTACAAGACACTTACGGGGAGAACTAGCCTAAGCAGTCACAACCACTGTAACATGCAGCCCTTGTGTGCCGAACTGAAGGTTTTACACACCTTTCCACGATTTGGAGCTTTTTCAAAAGAAATATTTTCTGTAGAAGTCAGGTATACTTGGGTTCCAGAACATAACTGCAAAATTAAGGTACATTTTCAATCAGAGACATTCCCTGAATATCATTATTCTATGATCAAGGAGAAACAGGTTTCACTTGTGGTAGCAACTCAGACTTAGGCAGAACTAATGTAGCTTTGTAACCAAAGTACAGGTTTACCTGAGAGAAATGACTTTGCACATAGCTGTCACCCCACAACAGATTTAGTAGCTCTTAAAAGAAGCCATGCAGACAGGGTTTGAGACTTCTGCCTTTGACAACTTTTAGCCAATGTCTCATCTACATAGGAAAAAAAATAAAAATCATTGCATAGGTGAGCAAGGATAATAAAATAATACCAGGCAGCAAGGATAATAAAATAATACCAGGCAAGTATTTGGCAAGGAGACCATTTATTGATCAGAACACAGAAAGATCCATGGAAGAAAAAGGTAGGAAAGACTGAAATGATGACAAATTTTGGACTCAGAAAGGGGAAGAAAACATTTTAGATCTCTTAGGGAGAGACGTATTCTGTGTTTAAAAACAAACAAACAAACAAACAAACAAAATACTTCTAAGTCACACAAGATAGAATAAGTTAAACTTTTTTTTTTTTTTTTCTAGGAAGAATTTTCAAGATTTAGACTCAGTAGCTGAGCTATGAAGATGCAGAGAAAGCAATAGCAAGAAGCAGTGCATGAATAAAATAAATTCTTAAAAGCCTATAAAAATGCTGTTATGTTCTTAATTATAAGTGTCAGAACATAACATAAAGTCTTCCCTGTTATGGATTTAAATCTTATCCTTTATTAAAGCTAAGAGTATAACTACAGCATCTAAGTCATCTTGTGCTTGTTTTGGTTCTAATTACATCCTTTCAGTCTTTTTCTAAAGGCTGAGGAAGAGCAGAGAGCCTGTTCTCATTTGCCACTTGAGCAGAACAAATCACACTTTCATCAGTGAGTATGGTTGTACTTAAAGAGGGTGCCTTCAGCTTCAGTCAATAATTCAGCTCTCTATTACTTACATTCAGAATTGATCTGCTGGATTAATTTTCATGCTGGGATAGCAAGGAGCAATTAGCTGTTTTTACTGTTAAACACAGAGTTTCATTTGGAAAGTTGTAACAATTTAGACTTTACCTGTCTATTTCTGTTTTCTATCCATCTTCCTAAGATGTAGTCATCACCCTAAGAAATGCATCTGCTTTTATTTAAATGCTCTGCTCACAAATATCAGGGCTAATGAAATACTAACTCTGCGTGTGAGTTTTGGGAGTGGAGTAATTGAACTTAGGATCTCTATCAAAGCTCCTAATAAAGATTTGTTTTAAGGGGTGGAGTGGATTTGTTTGTTTTTCCCTAAAAAACAGTAGGGTTTAAAAAAAAATCATTCTGGGGGGACTTTCCAGTGTGTTTCAGTGGCTTTCATAGTTAATTTCTGTGAATATTTCAGTTGTTTTATATTAATTAAAGAACATTTCTTCAGGTTTGGAACATGTAAGGATTAGTTTCAGAAATTCCTTTTCTCAGCTTTCAGATCTTAAATATGTTCCTTGCTTCAAAAAAACTATAAAATATTACTTCTATTATTCAAGAAAGCCAAAGTCTTCCCTTAGACATACATGTTTTTACTTTGGGCCACTCGTAAAAATAGACAGTAATTTGACTGTAGACAATTAGCGCAAGAAAATATAAGTCGTTGAGCAATTGTTATCAATTAAGCTTTCCAAGTACACAAGCTGGTCTTGCAACTTATTATGACACTAAGAGAAAAAGAAGCAGCAGCATAAAATTCCCTCTTCACTAACCTGGGTGATTGTTAAATTTCTTTCCTAAGATTGTTTTCCTTACTTTCTGTTTATTTATTTATTTATCTATTTATCCATTTACTTACTTATTTAGTTATTTTATTGATGATGTTAAACCAGAAATAAATGCAACATTTTGTGTGGACCTATAATGGATGAAAGTGCATAAAACAGACTGGATTGACATGCCTGCCTAGACACTAGTTTGGAAGTGTGCGAGACCTTGTTAATGGATTCTCTAAAAGACCAACCAACTAAAATATTCTCATTTAACCAGACTCATACATACGAGTACATACTTAATGGGTTTGGGAGAACAAAGAGCTTATGCTCTCAAAGTACATGAGCACAGCAATGTCACTGTACATTCAACTACCTTTGTTTCTTTCCCAGAAAGAAATAGGGAAATCATGAACAGAGCAATAACACTCTGAGAAAAGGAACAGTTCTGAGGTATCAACAGGGATTTAACACAGAAAAAAAAAAAAAAAGCAAAAAAAAAAAAAGCAATTCACACCAAAACCACTTGACTTATTAATATTATAGCCTGTGGCATCACTGTCAATAAACAGAAAATTTAGAAGAATCACCAATTACACTTGGATATCTGCAAATAGTTTCACTGGACGGATGGTAGTATTCACTACCTTAACAGATAAAAAGATTAAGATAGAATTAAACTAACAAAGCAATGAAAAAAAAACTCTTCTTTGCAGTCTTCAATGTATTTATTCTGAAGTAAAAATGCCTTTTTTTTTTTAATTCTCTCTGCTGCATTTCCTTATGTCATGTTTACATTTAGCGTTCTTGTTCTCATCTAAATTGTCTTCTTGTCTAATCATGTTTCCTTCCCTTCTCTTTCATGAAGAATATCATGCCGCTTTGTAATCCAGTTTGCTTCTTGCTCTCCTGACTAGATCCATATTTTCATGTTCTAGCTTGTTCTTGCATAATAAATGCCTTTACATTACATGTAAAAATGTATATAATTTACATTACATATATTAAATGTTTCCTTTCCTCTTATTTCTTTCTACCTTTAAGAGAAACTTCTGATGCTTTAAAATATTAATCAGTGAAAACATTGTTATTGTTTTTATTTATTCTTATTTAAGAAAAAAAATCTCAGTTGCAAATGGATTTGCTAAACAATCCTTTTTTATGTTAGTATGGCAGTTATCTTGCTTCTTCCTATTTTTTAGCTTTCTCATCACATCACATCTGAAGAGATTAGAGTGAACAACCTTAGTCTAAAATATTAACTTTCTCATTGCATTACCCTTTGAAACCTTTTTGATACTGAAATTATATGGTAAAATAAAATCAAGATTATTATTATTGTTGTTGTTGTTGTTATTGTTATTATTATTATTTTCCCTGCAATAGGTGAGAGAAGAAAGATGAGCTTTGGGTGAAGGTACCAATATTTGTTTTGATTATGTGAGCACTTATAAAGTAGAACTAGAGAATGAGAGGTTAACCTTTGGTTATTCTATGAGCATTCAACCTACTACTTGTCTCTATTTGGCACCATGTATTATATATCTGAAATTTATCTCTTACACTTTTGACAGGAGGTGTTAAACCACCTGTGATAAAGTACCAACATGACAATGTGTACATATACTTGAGTACAAAATTAAATATGTAGACTCGGAACACCTAATCAGTATTTTCATATATCTGAATTTCTTAACAGTGCCTAAAAAAGTGCAAAATTAAACATTATGTCTTATGAGGATGTAGTGTCTTTAAGAAATGCTTTTTTGTTGTTGTTGGTTTTTTCCAGAACTTTCTTATGCAGAAATATTTTTAAACAGAAGTTCCTTATGCTTGTCAAATGAGCTGCATGTTTCCTAATGGAATAATGACTAATTGAACAAACTGACTGTATAATCTAGTCCAGAGACTATTTGTATGTCTGGAAAGCAGAAGTGTGCAGCCAAAACAGAACAAAACTAAATAAAACAAAAATAGATTGAAATTTCACTGAATATAAAAACAAAGTAGATATAATATTCTCTTCTGCAAAATATTCTTCAGTTGCTCTGAACACCAAGACTATATTCTTCCCATATGTGGTTAGACACATTCTCATGTTGGTACTTTATTACAGGCACACCTTAAATATATATCTATGTATTACAAGCTATAAATATTTTTATTGATATAGTAAGGAAAAAGGAGTCTTGCCTGTTTCATTAATATATTTATTCATTGGCTTTTTAATTTTATTTTATTTGTAGGACAATAGGAGGAAACAATATATATATATATATTTTACTAAATTTCCATTTTGGTTTCTTCAAGATTCCTTGGTAAACTTGTTTGTATGTAAAATGCCAAATTTAATTTTGGATGTCTGAAGTTTCTATTTTGATTTGGGTACTTGTGTGCATTAGCACCTCCTTTCAAAAGTGAAAATGTCCATACCAATACCTTACTGGCAATATTAATATATTTTGGTAAGATGAAAGAGGAATTTCTACCTACTCATGAAATATAAATACATAAATAAATAAATCCACAGAAAAACTGAAAGGATAATTCCAGCCAGTGCAACATCCAGAGGTGCTTTCCCTCACACCAATATCACCTGTATTTGCACATCCAGAGAACAAAACCCGTCATAAACACTGGTAATATCTAGATGCTTGTACTGAGAACAAAGCTTAAACACAAAGTGGAAGTGAACTTATAAATTCAATAAGGAAGCAATTGATGTCTGGAAATAAACAGCTTTGTGAAGAAGCTGCTATTCACTCTTGTTCACACTATATGCAAAACAATTCACTTTCACAGAAAGAAGCATGTATGCTGTATCTGAGCTTGTGTTACTTAGCTGTGCTGCTATGTGCTTCCATGAGGTACTAGGCAAGTCAAATTGGGCTAGAACCAAAGATGAGCTCTGATACTCATTTTGAGGCTCCTAGAGGAGCTCAGAAGCAGGTCTTAAACATCTTAATTCTTTATATAGTAATGGGAAGAAAGATGTAGAAATGTTATCCAGGAAAGGTTTGTGTTTTCCTTACTGAAACAGACATTAGATATTAATGAAAGCATTCCTATCAGGAATGAGAACAAAAACACCCTCTGTTACCAATCAAGAAAATAAAAGGAAAGTTAGAGAATTCTCCCTTTTCAGGCAGTATTGACTTAAAGGCAACATTTGCACAGTATTTCTTTAGCAATTCTCTTTTTCTTCTGCTACACAAGTTTAAATGCATACACATTTGTATATGTTTCGTTTTGCACAGAGAAGTCTGGTCATTGTTGTGCTCATCATCAAATATCAGTAGGAAGATCTGCTACTACAGGTGAAAAACATATGATGCCACAGTTTTGTGGTGGTTTAACACTGATGGACAGCTAAGCACTACCATGCCTCTCTCTCTCACTCCCCTTCCTCAAAAGAAAGAGGGGAGAAAATATGATGGGAAAATAAATAACTAAATAAAAAAAATAAATAAAATCATGGGTCAAGATAAGAACTGAAAGATCACTCATCAATTGCAATCACAGGCAAAACAGACTCAGCATAAGAGAGATTGATGGAATTTATTGTCTACTGATAACAGACTGCAATAGTAAGAACTAAAAGCAAGCTAAAAAATCTTACTTCCTCCCACCTCACCCACCTCATCCACCCTCTTCTACCTCCCCCCCCCCCAAGTAATACAGAGGAATGGGGAAGAGAATTTTCTCTCTGCCACTTCTTCCCTTCTCTAGCATGCAGTCCCTCCCTCGGGAGACTAACCTAACTGATCTGACACAGGCTGTCCACAATCTGCAGTTCTTCATGTACTGCTCCAATATGAATCCATACCATGGGATGCAGTCCTTCAGGAATGGACAGATACTGCATGGGTCCCCCATAGACAGCAGCTCCCACCATATCACCTGCTTCTACATGGGCTTCTCTCCACAGGCTGCAGCTAGGAGCCTGCTCCTGCAGGGGGGGCTCTCCGTGAGCTGCTGTAGCATCCTCCATGGGCAGCAGGGGAACAGCCTGCTCCACCATGGGCCTCTCCACTGGCCACAGAGGAGCTGTGGTGCCTGGAGAACCTCCTGCTCTCCTGCTCTGACCTTGGTGTCTGCAGGGCTGGTTCTCACTACATATTCTCACTCTTCTTTCCAGGGTGCTACTGCATGGTGTTTTTTCCTTTTCTGAAATATTGTCTCATAGAGCACTACCAGCATCACACATTGGCTCATTTCTCTTTTTCAAGTTTTCTGCAACTGGATCTTATCTAACATAAGGCAGCTTCTGGACTCTTCTGACAGAGTTCTCCTTGCAGCTCCCCCACTACCAAGACCTTGCCACATAAGCCCAATACATTTTCCAACCCACATAAAATGCCATTAATACTTTATGATATCTGATTTATATCCTAATGGGATATAAACATTAAACAACTGTATATACATGTATAAAATATAGCCCAAAATAATGAATACTAATTCTTTATACATATTAGGAGATTGTTTACTTGTATGTGTGTGTCTGTTAGAGTTAGATACAATTTATAGTTTCTTCATATTCTCAGTCTGTTCTACAATTACACATAGTTTACAAGAACCATGTAAATCTCTGCGAAATACCAGTTCTGTCCAACAGGATGAATAATTAATTCACTGAGTAACATTTAGCATTACATTTTACTGTTTTTTTTTACGTTACATTTTACTGTCCTATGAAGAAAAATGAGCTCATGAGAGGTACCAGATGGACAGATGTGACACTGGAACCTCTAACTGTATGGAGAAGGGTTAAAAATGAAAAAACAAAGTTAAAATTCAGATAATCAGCATCTGTTTTCACAGTGATGTCAAGCTTCACCTTGGGCAGGGAGTGTGCACCTTATGTGTTCCCATAAACATTTGTATGTAAAAGGCAATGTTAAACTCAGTAATTGTACCAGAATAAGACTACATGAGGCAGGCTCATGCTTCAGACTCAATTCTAGTCTCATAAGAAGAAGGAAGGAACAAATACATGCGGACATCATCAGCTTATGAGTGTATTTGTGCAGGTAATAGCTTTCAGAATTCATCTGTATGTACAGTCACAATAATTCAAAGTATATTAGTAATGTTTTGGTGTTTTGGGTGAAATCAGCTTTTGTGTGTGTGTGTGTGGTTGTGTTACAGTCTCATAGAAGGAAAAAAAAAAAAAAAAAAGACTTCTCTTTTCTTCAGTAAACATAGAAATTCCCCAGGGAGTGGAACCGCAGGTAAATTCATCTGGTGTTGTGAAATGCTGTCTGGACCTTGTCAGGGGGATCCCATGTAATTATAAAGTCCAGCTTTAGTAGACCTGCACTGTGTGGTTCAAATCATCACAAGCCTGGAGACCTTTGTTGTGCACATTATATTTTTTGAGGTAGGCTTACTGCAAGGAAAGATTTTATGTCAGCTTCTTAATATGGTTCAGAGGATATACAAAAATCACAACTTGAACTACAGTAGTACACAACTAAGCAGCACATAAGCTGCCCTCTTCAGGGGCCCTATTATGCCACTGTACTGCTCCATCATACTCACTTTGCCATTTAAAACCCAAGAAGTAAGTCTTTCTGAAAATTAATTTCCTTTATTTACTGCCACTGAAGTGAAGGATTCTTTCATCCCTGAGACAGAAAAAATTTTTGAAGGCCCTGTATTCACCTGCATGATAAGCTGAGAAAAGTCTGATTACAATAAATAAATAAAGGTAACAACAACAACAGAAAAACAACAACAACAACAACAACAAAACCAGTATTAATTTCTTTAAAACTAAATACAATGAAAAGTGATGGGAAGAGAATTTCAAAGAAGGGAAAATTTAAAATGTGATCTTCGTTCTGTCTCCCTCTGATGTTTGTAAAACAAAATGAATATATGTAAACTTAAAATTGTGAACTATTTGCTAGCACTTATTATTGAATAAAAATAGCAATATATGTTAGATTATAATATTAGAGTTGATGTCAACAATGTCTTTTTATTTATGTTTTCTTTTCTTTCTGTGAAGTGATAAATCATACTGCAATGCTATTTAAATTATAAAACCTATAAAATAGCCTTAGCTTTTACAGTGGTTCTGCAACCTTTCTTCTGGTTCTGGTTTAATACAGTACTTCCTGGTGTATAGTTTTTTCCAATGGGAAATTGAAAATTTGATTATTTTGTTCAAAAGTTAGAATGAAGTACATAAAAGAAATAATAATAATAATAATCTTCAGAAAGTCTTGTGTATTAGTCCTACTATGCCTCGATTCATGTTTTGGGAAAATTGTGGTATTGTTTACAAGCTAATTATTCATAATTTAGGAAATCAGGTTTTTATCACCTTTGTTCTTGTCCCAGAACAGAGACCAAAACTGTGATGTGCTTTCTTACAGATCATGTGGCTACATGATTATTACCCCCATTCTAGGTTACTATATTAAGCAGGTTAAGTGTCACAGGTGACTTTCCTCCTATTTTGTCAATACAGGTCAAGATTTCTGAAGAAAGGGGAAATAAATTATATTCTATTTGTTACTTTGAAGATGAATAAAGTCTTGTTCTAAGATAACAAAGACTTAAGAGACAGTTGTTATAGTGCAACCACAATGTGTCAACATAAGTCAATGAAAAAAACAAGAAGCACACTTGAATGAGAAAAATATTTGTGTAATATTCACATTGATAAGAAACAAACTGGGGTAGAAAACCTACATATTCTCTCTTCTTTGCAAATTAGCTCAATTTAGGTAATTTTAATTTCCATAATTTGCTCCGTTTCCAGGTTGCAACAGTAATTTCTAAAGATGCTGACAGCAACTGGTAAAATATACCTTTATTATTCAAACATTATTTTTTGTTTCCATTTTAATAGTAAAATTTATCAAATTAAGTGAGCCCTTTTGTTTGGATCACGTGTAATGAAGATCAGTGACATTATGTCTTTATTAATGATTTTTCCTTAATTAATTTTCTCTAAAGATTTCTGACTGATATCAAAACTGCTAGAACCAGTGAGTCTCTGTCACTGCATACACCACCACTACATACACCACCAGACTTGCTTTGCAGTTCAAGGCGATAGGCTCCGGGGCAGACGCGTTCTGCAGCGGAGCGGGGGATCGGGCCAGGCAGGGCTAATTTTTCCGGCATCGAGCCTACTTGAGGGAGCCGCCAGGACCCGGCAGCCCTCATGAGGGAGGCTGACAAGGCGAAGGCGGAGCCAGCACTGCCCCCTTCCCAGCCGTTCAAAAGCTGTCCCTAGGGAGCGCGAGCGACCAGGAGCGTGGCGACCAGGGCGGGCAAACAGGGCGTGGCGCGTCAGAAGGGAGTGGCGCGGCAGTTAGCGCGGCAGTTCGCGCAGGCAGGGCGCGCAGGAAGGGCAGAGCGCTCCCCCTACACACAAACAACACCTCCTTAACAACAGCTGTAGCTAGGTGATAATGGTCGCCACCAGGCACGGCGCGCTCTCCAGAAAGTCGGTACACACGCAGACCGACTACCCGTTAAAAAATGCAGCAGTTCAGGTCACCGGATGAAAGGAGTGTCTGAGCCTGTTGCTGCCATCGGCGGGAGGCAGAGAAACTGCGTGCGTGAGGTGCGAGCAGGTGGATGACCTGGTCCGCATGGTGGCGGAGCTCAAGGAGGAGGTGGAGAGGTTGAGGGCCATCAGGGAGTGTGAGCGAGAGATAGACTTCTGGAGTAACTCCCTGCAGGGCCTCAAGGGGAGGTGCCGAGGTGAGACTACTCAAATGGGGGTGGAACCCCTGCCCTGTCCCCGTCTGGCGGAGGGAGGGGATCTGGGAGCTGAGGAGGAATGGAAACAGGTCCCTGCTCGACATCGCAGGCGACGCCCTCCCCTTCCGGCCCCACCTTCCCAGGTGCCCTTACACAACAGGTTTGAGGCCCTAGAGATTGAGAGGCCGGTGCATGAGGAAGAGGTAGCAAGTGTTCCCAGGAGGATGCCTAGGGCGAGGAGGTCGACTCCACGCCTCAGGACTGCCTCCACCAGGAAAGACAGGAGGGTTATTGTTGTTGGAGACTCGATTCTTAGGGGAACAGAGGGCCCTATTTGTCGGCCTGACCCTACCCGTAGGGAAGTCTGCTGTCTCCCTGGGGCCAGGGTCAGGGACGTTGCCAGGAAGCTTCCCAACCTGGTATGCCCCTCTGACTATTACCCTCTTTTGATAGTCCAGGCGGGCAGTGACAACATCGAAGAGAGAAGCCTGAAGGCTATCAAAAGAGACTTTAGGGGACTGGGTCGGTTAGTGGATGGAGCAGGAGTGCAGGTGGTGTTTTCATCCATCCCTACGGTGGCAGGGAGGGGTTCAGAGAGGACACGGAAAGCCCACCTGTTAAACACGTGGCTCAGGGGCTGGTGCCAACACAGAAATCTTGGGTTTTTTGATCATGGGGCACTTTACTCAGCACCTGGCCTGATGGCCGCAGACGGGTCCCTGTCTTTTAGGGGAAAAAGGATCCTGGGCCAGGAGCTGGCAGGGCTCATTGAGAGGGCTTTAAACTAGGTAGGAAGGGGGATGGGGCTGAAGCTAGGATTGTTGGGGCTGTGCCAGGGGGAACGATGGCAAGGCCGAAGGATAAGGCAATGGCCCAGCTGAAGTGCATCTACACCAATGCACGCAGCATGGGTAACAAACAGGAGGAGCTGGAAGCCATCGTGCGGCAGACAGGCTACGACTTGGTTGCCATCACAGAGACGTGGTGGGACCAGTCTCATGACTGGAGTGCTGCAATGCCTCGCTATAAGCTCTTTAGAAGGGACAGGCAGCACAGGAGGGGTGGTGGTGTGGCTCTCTATATTAGAGAGTCTTTCGAGGTTGTAGAACTCGAGGCTGGGAACGGCAAGGTCGAGTCCCTTTGGGTTAGGATCGGCAGGGACAACAAGGCTAGTGTCCTGGTCGGGGTCTGCTATAGACCGCCGAACCAGGATGAGGAGACAGATGAGGAACTCTACAGGCAGCTGACAGAAGTTGCAAAATCGTCAGCTCTTGTACTCGTGGGGGACTTCAACTTCCCTGACCTATCCTGGAAGCACAACACAGCTCAGAGAAAGCAGTCTAGGAGGTTTCTGGAGAGCATGGAAGATAGCTTCCTGATGCAGCTGGTTAGTGAACCTACCAGGGGTGGTGCCCCGCTAGACCTTCTCTTCACAAACAGAGAAGGACTGGTGGAGGATGTGATTGTCGGGAGCTGTCTTGGGCAGAGTGACCACGCAATGGTAGAGTTCACTATTCTTGGCGAGGCCAGGAAGGGGACTAGTAAAACCGCTGTATTGGACTTTCGGAGGGCTGACTTTGAGCTGCTCAGGACACTAGTTGGTAGAGTCCCTTGGGAGGCGGTTCTGAAGGGCAGAGGGGTCCAGGAAGGCTGGGCACTCTTCAAGAGGGAAATCTTAATGGCGCAGGAACGGTCTGTCCCCAAGTGCCCAAAGACGAGCTGGCGGGGAAGAAGACCAGCCTGGCTGAACAGAGAATTGTGGCTTGATCTTAGGAGAAAAAAGAGGGTTTATAATCTTTGGAAAAGTGGGCAGGCCACTAGGGAGGACTATAAAGATGTAACGAGGCTGTGCAGGGACAAAATTAGGAAGGCTAAAGCTCATCTGGAGCTCAATCTGGCTACTGCCGTTAAAGATAACAAAAAATGTTTCTATAAATACATCAACACAAAAAGGAGGACTAAGGAGAATCTCCATCCTTTACTGGATGCGGGGGGAAACTTAGTTACAAGAGATGAGGAAAAGGCGAAGGTGCTCAATGCCTTCTTTGCCTCAGTCTTTAGTGGCAATACCGGTTGTTCTCTGGATACCCAGTACCCTGAGCTGGCGGAAGGGGATGGGGAGCAGGATGTGGCCCTCACTATCCATGAAGAACTGGTTGGTGACCTGCTACGGCACTTAGATGTGCACAAGTCGATGGGGCCGGATGGGATCCACCCAAGGGTACTGAGAGAACTGGTGAAGGAGCTGGCCAAGCCACTATCCATCATTTATCAGCAGTCCTGGCTATTGGGGGAGGTCCCAGTTGACTGGCGGCTAGCAAACGTGACGCCCATCTACAAGAAGGGCCGGAGGGCAGACCCGGGAAACTACAGGCCTGTCAGTTTGACCTCAGTGCCAGAGAAGCTCATGGAGCAGATCCTCCTGAGAGTCATCACACAGCGCTTGCAGGGCAAGCAGGCGATCAGGCCCAGTCAGCATGGCTTTATGAAAGGCAGGTCCTGCTTGACGAACCTGATCTCCTTCTATGACAAAGTGACGCGCTGGGTGGATGAGGGAAAGGCTGTGCATGTGGTCTACCTTGACTTCAGCAAGGCTTTTGACACCATCTCCCACAGCATTCTCCTCAAGAAACTGGCTGCTCTTGCCTTGGACTGGCGCACGCTTCGTTGGGTTAGAAACTGGCTGGATAGCCGGGCCCAAAGAGTCATGCTGAATGGAGCCAAGTCCAGTTGGAGGCCAGTCACTAGTGGCGTCCCCCAGGGCTCGGTGCTGGGGCCGGTCCTCTTTAATATCTTCATCGATGATCTTGATGAGGGCATTGAGTGCACCCTCAGTAAGTTTGCAGATGACACCAAGCTATGCGCATGTGTCGATCTGCTTGAGGGTAGGAAAGCTCTGCAGGAGGATCTGGATAGGCTGCACCGATGGGCTGAGGTCAACTGCATGAAGTTTAACAAGGCCAAGTGCCGGGTCCTGCACCTGGGGCGCAATAACCCCAAGCAGAGCTATAGGCTGGGAGAGGAATGGTTGGAGAGCTGCCAGGCAGAGAAGGACGTGGGAGTGATGGTGGATAGTCGGCTGAATATGAGCCAGCAGTGTGCTCAGGTGTCCAAAAAGGCCAACGGCATCCTGGCTTGTATCAGGAATAGTGTGACCAGCAGGGCTAGGGAGGTGATCGTGCCCCTGTACTCGGCTCTGGTGAGGCCGCACCTCGAGTACTGTGTTCAGTTTTGGGCCCCTCGCTACAAGAAGGACATCAAGGTGCTCGAGCGAGTCCAGAGAAGGGCAACGAAGCTGGTGAGGGGCCTGGAGAACAAGTCCTACGAGGAGCGGCTGAGGGAGCTGGGCTTGTTCAGCCTGGAGAAAAGGAGTCTCAGGGGCGACCTTATCGCTCTCTATAGGTACCTCAAGGGAGGCTGTAGCGAGGTGGGGGTTGGTCTGTTCTCCCACGTGCCTGGTGACAGGACGAGGGGGAATGGGCTTAAGTTGAGCCAGGGGAGTTTTAGGTTAGATGTTAGGAAGAACTTCTTCACTGAAAGGGTTGTGAGGCATTGGAACAGGCTGCCCAGGGAAGTGGTGGAGTCACCATCCCTGGAAGTCTTCAAAAGACATTTAGATGTAGAGCTTAGGGATATGGTTTAGTGGGGACTGCTAGCGTTAGGTCAGAGGTTGGACTCGATGATCTTGAGGTCTCTTCCAACCTAGAAATTCTGTGATTCTGTGATTCTGTGATTATGTGTGATTCAATGCAATACTACTCTTTCCTTCATCTTCAAATTTTGAGATTTTTCCATTTTCTATGTTCAAGAAAGCAATCATTTTTAGAAAATATTTTTTTATTTTCATAATACTGTAGTCTAAACAAAGTTGAATTTCCTCAGGCCATTAATTTAAAATTATTCAAATATAATTACTTTTCATTTTTAGCTGTACAGTACAAACATTTAATTAAACAATAAGCACATTTGCCAGCATGGTGATTCTGTAAGATGGGAACTGCACTAAATAACTTCTATCTCCTGTTTTTTTGAACAAGTTTTTGAGAAAAAAGATATTAAATCTCTGCTAAATACCACAGTTGTTTGGTGCTTAATCATGATCTTTCTTTTGACTGATTGTTTAGTCTTGGTCCTGATAATTTAATTGTGGAGATAACAGAAGCCCAGGCTAAAACTCAGATGACTTTTTTAACCCTATTGTTTGGGTGATTATTCAGTGGATGAAACATTTTTTTTAAGTGCAGAAGCTACAGACCTTATTCTTAGCTTTACACTGCACTACTGCCTTGAGTAGGCCTATTCATACTTTACATTTCCTTTAAGCGTTAATATAAATCATAAGCCCTCCCTTTGTTGGAATGACTGTTTCATACTATAGGAATTCATAATTCCTCATAGCAGAAATTCTTAGTTGGTCATACTGGAAAAAGAGTAGTTTATTAATTTATACCTACAAACATTTTATGGTACATGTATGCATGTACATACATGTATACATGTATGGTAAAAGAGATTGATGAATACTTTTATAAGTATTAAAGGATCATTGTTTATGGACAGGCACAGAATTCAAAATGAATTTCATCACATGGAAATATTTTAGGGAAAGTTCCAACAGTTCCTTGAACTTTGTCCTGTACTTTGCTGGGTGAAATATAAAGCTGACGGCTGAGTTTCTTCCTCCAAACTTCAGGTTTGTATTTTTTCTATCATACTCTGCCTTGCTCTTGCTTCACTGCTCTTCAATTCTACATCACTCAGGAAAATTAATATACAAGTATGTTCTCCATACATTGAATATTTATTCTTTGTTTTCATTACTCTCCCTGTATTTGATTTTACCCAGCACACAAGGTTCTATTGCTTAAATGATCAGCAACCACTAGAGGTCAAAGGTTACTATTTTTTTAAAACAGACATACTGTTTAATCTTGTGTGGGATTAATCTATTCAGAAACTTCTCATAGATTACCTAATCATATACCTAAGCGATAATATGTGTGTGTGTGTTGACATAAATATGTATGATATATATAATATAGATTCTAATGTTATTTTTTATTAGAAGCTGTGATACTTCAGTTATCACTAAGAGTATCAGTATGCTATACATATTTAACATGGACAATGAGGGATGCAAGCAACATAGAAGACTGGTGGCAGCGAACCCTGTACTCTCTGACACACATGCTTAACTCTAATATGAATTATTGACCCACACTTAAATGCTGATTCATGACTGACACCTAAAAATTAATGTGTTAAGTTCTTCTGAGCAGATTTCATTGAAATACTTAAGGCTCAATTTTCAGACTTCACATCTGGTTATAATATCAGCAAAAACAGAAAGCAGCTAGCTCTTGTTTGTGTGGTTTTTGGGTTATCTGCATATGAGTGTAGGCTCAGACTACACTGCATATGAGTGTAGGCTCAGATTTTATTCTATAATCTTATTTCTCTTAAATATGGATTTCAGTCCACTTTTATTTATTTATTTATATGTAAATGGAAGCACTTGCTGAAAGTTAACATTGAGTGGTTTTCTGTTGAAGAATGGCTCAAAGAGAAAGGGCACGGGTCCCTAGAGGAATTGTACAAGCAAGGCAAAGAAAATGCAGAGTTTATAGCCATGGAGTAGGCCGGATGAGAAACATTCTTGTGAAAATATGCAAGGAGTAGTCTGTCCTTGAGAGAGAGATAAACAGGTGGATCTGAGGCCTTGGAAGATGAGGGAGTAGATGTGCTGTAAGATGCGCTGTAACCGCAAGTAGGAGAAGCAGTATTTTTTGCAACACTTTTAGGCTTAGCCAATAGGATAGTGACCAGTAGGCATAATTATAGTGGTGTGTGTAAATATATGGATATCTGCGCAATAAAGTTGAAGCTTGTATTACCACTCATATTGAGTCGATCACTTGCTTCCCAGTGCCGTTAATCGGAGGGTCTCGCACCTGGCAGTTTTCTGTCTTTTCAAACTCTAGTTGCACTAATAAACAATGAACAAAATGAACAAAATACCACTGACTTTCTATGCTATTTCTGAGCAACTGTGGAGATGTCTTATGTCCCACTTTGAGATATCTGAACTAGTCATCTAGTATTGTAAGCTTCTCCATTGCATTTTCAATCATTTAAGACATTCATCTTGTTTTCTGAATGTGATAAGACATCAGAGGAACATATTACAGGTAATGACAATAGACTGCGTACAGATTTCACTCCCTTCATTGAGTACTCAGTCCTGATTACATGAGTTATCCGTGACAGACTGCAGAGACTTTTTTTTTAACATCTTTCTAAATTCTCAAGAATGTTCACAAATGCCTACAATAAAACTTAATATTTGTGGACCTCAGTAAATTGATTTAAAATAAAGTCATTTTTCTTCTGACTTTTATTATTTATTGAATAGATCTGGAGATTTACAAAATGCTCTGCTACTTCACTGAGCCCACAGACATGGACAAAAAAAAAAAAAAAAAAAAAAAAAAAAAAGAATAGAAGTAGATGCAAATAGTGCCACAGGTAAAATTATCCTCAAGAGGTGAAATGCTCATTGAAGAAATCGTAACATTCTTTTTCCTCTGAGCCTTATTACTTCACCTAGTTCTCTCTCCCTCTCCTTTTCTCCTCTTTTGTTTTGTTTTGTTTTTATGTGCCATATTTAGTTGTGTTAGACTAAAATGAACTTTGATCAGACTTTAGACTATGCAGAAATATATAGCAAATTAAAAATGTAGTTATATTCTGGCTCATCTTAGTTTTAGATAAAATCGTTTTACTTTAAAATAATAGAAAGTTATATTTTATTATGTGACTATTGAAATAGCTAAGGTACCCAGCCTACTTCCTGCAAGCACAGATGCCGGGTATTTTGTTGTGTGATCATAGTTAGAATGAGCCATGAAATGGGTTAAGAATTTGCAAATTACTAGAATGGAACACTTGCACAGACAGAGGCTGCTTTTCTTGTGTGAATTTCAATATTTTGGGTATGAAAGATAAATATGTCATGCACATGTGAACACATATTCTTCCCTTTTCCTATAAGATGTTCCTCAGCCTTCTGCAACAAGGTACAAAAGAACATATGAATGGGATGACTAGGAAGTGAGAAAAGACTCAATATAAGAACTGAGCCATCATGAGAATGTCAGCGGTTTAGATGGTAAATTATGCCTTACAGAGGATTTCTTGTAAAATTTTAACACTACCCCTTAAATACTGAATAAGCTACAATGTTAACATAGATTAATTGACTTACACTGGGTAAGCAGAAGGTTTAATATTTCCCTTGAATTATCTGCATGCAAGGAGACATATTTTTTCTGGAATTATTGGTTTTCCCTGGATGCTGCTCATCTGCCTTAAACATTAATTGTAGCAGACTAGTCCCTTTGGAACTTAAATGGTCAAATTTAAGTATTAGTTCTGTTATAATTAGTTCTTAGTTCTGTTATAATTAGTTCTGTTATAATCTGATATATATATATATATATATATATATATATATTAATTTTTTTTCTATATATCCCATCAAATCAACTAGAGTATATTAAAGCTTGTACTGGAAATCTTGTTTCTGGAAATTTCTTGTATCAGCTTTGACCCACTTTGAAATATTGAAAATAAATAGGCATCTTACAGACATAAAAATTGTGATTGTTGCTGTTGTGCTGTTTTAATTTAATTAATGTGCTGTTTTAACAAGGCCAATAGAACAAAAATCTAATAGTAGTATTCAAAAATGTGTTTTCTATAATTTATACATAGCTCTCACTAGAACAGAAGCTATCAATATTTAAATGCATTGTCAGGAAGCAAGCAAACAAACAAACAAACAAAAATCCAAAAAGCCATAAGTGATAAAATAGTTTTTCAATATTTTACTGGATGCGTTCAAATTTCTACTCATTTAGAAGTTAAATTCTACTCCCACATCTACTAGAACCCAGAATGAAACTTTTTCTCAGAAGCACAGACTCATTCCATGTTGGCTCTTAAAATCAAGCAGGAATTGTACCAATAGCATTCTATGATATCTATATCAAATGACAGTAATTTTTTATTTTTTTTTAATTTGTATTCCACATATTTATAACCCCTGACAAAATTTTACAAGCTGCTCATTAGTGGATAATTCTATTGTGATCTATCTCACTAGGATGTTTGCAGTTCTGCTCTTGTAGCACAAAAAAATGTCTTCATGTATCCTTCAGCTGGAAGGCACAGTAAAGCATATAAAGCATATACTGTTTCCCCTACCCACCCCCGCTGTTCAATTGGCATACATTGCCAGTCATATATATATATATATATATATTTTTTTTTTTTTCCCTTTGCACTTTTATCAGTCTGGATTTTCAACAGATATACCATATTTTAGGTGCCCATAAGATTTATTTATTTATTTTTTAATAGCCAGCCACCAATCATGTTTGTTTGTTTGCTTGCTTGTTTGTTTTTTGTGTGCACTAAATATTAGCAAACATGATTGGTGCAACTTTTTATTCTACATTAATGATAATATTTTTTCCCATTCATCAAAAGAGAGAACACTACCAGTAGTGCACTGTACAATTCTTTAAGATGCTGAATGCTGTGAAAAATAGTGAGCAGTTCTTCCTCACCTCAGAATTACAGATCTTGCCTGACAGCATATCCTGAAAGATGAGACCCTAAATAAAGGAAAATATATGCAATTTTAAACACCAGGTACACTCCAAATGAAACAACAGATTTCATCCAAAAGAACCTTTTCACAGTTCGGATAAAGGTTACATTAAATTTCCTACTTCAGTTCATCTTTGAATTGTACTGTATCCATAATATCAGCCTGGCTATTCTTAAATCATTCAAGGCATCCTTTCAAGTGCTGCAAACTTTCTGGTCTCAGCAGATTCTTTCCTTTTTATATATTTGCTGTAAAAGGGTATTGTAACATTTTCCTATTTGTCTCATTCAAGCAGTGCTTCTTCATAACATGCACAAAGAAGCAGTGAGAAAATGTCTGTGGTCATGTATGATTGAAAAAAACTGATACCAGCACTCTTGAGGCTGCTGTACATCAAAGTATTTGAAAGTTTGTTTTTATAAAAGATAAAAGGACCAAAGTTCAAGTTCTCTGATGAGAGGCAAAAAGAAAGGGCATCTTCTGATAAGCTTCACTTGCTAGCTTTGGACTGTATGCACTCAGACTGGCAGAGTTGCCAGTCTGGCTAAGTCAGATACAAAAATGAATGACACAAAGAAAATAAGGGGCACAAAGAAAGTAAGAAGAGAAATATATGAGCACTTGTCAATGGTGGAAATCATAGCAAAACTAAGTACACTTTGGTATGCTTAACTGACTTGTAGAAGAAGTATTTCATTAGCATGAACCACACAAAATACAATACTTGCAGTCTCTCTAAGCTGGTGATCCTTGCCTTGAAAAAGGGAGAATTGCCCTTTTGAGAGTTTATGAAATACATTTATCTGTATATGTTCTCCCTAAGGCACTCTACTTTTTCTCCAGGGCTCTTCTATTTTATTCAAATAGAAGCTCTTCCATTTGAATTTGATTTGTGGAATCATGGGATCACATTAAAATTCAGCCTGGACAAAAACTCCAAAGGTCATTTAGTCTGGTCTTCTGCTCAAAGAAGGTTTAATTTCCAAGTTGGATTGGTTCCTTCAACCTCTTGTCTTGGCATGTGCTCCCTTAAAATCTTAATGGATTTTCACTGGACTTTCTCCAGACTTGTCAACATCTGTCTTGTACAAAGCAGCCCTAAACAGGATCTGATATTCCAGATATAGCCTTGCTAGTGCTGTATGAAGGGAAAGAATGACTCAAGACATGTTGGTCACATTCTTTTTGATTAAATCCAGTATGCTGTTAGTGTTTGTCCTGGCAAGGTACTATATAAGAGCTGAAGAGGTCCTCCCTGATAGTCCTGGTGACCAGTTGTTACCTACTAGTAGGGACCTTTTGATAGTCCCTTTGACCAGTTATTACCTACTTATGCTGTTTCTCACTCCAAAAATGAAGTAGTTAACCGATGAGGCTTGAACTACTCTCCTTGGAAGGTTGCCTTCAGGAAAGCTGGCACATATAACACATCATTTATGAACATGATGTTTAAATCCAATGCCTGTAATGTAAAAGTGTAGAAATTTGTACAATGGCAAATATCTCAAGGCAGCTTTATACTTTTAGAGTGAACCTTTTTAGATGGTCTCTGTAGTCATGGCTGATTTTATTAAGTTGCCTGTCTGCACCAGGGGTGGATTTCTGTGGGGCAGACCAGTAATTTTCTCTCATCTCCTTTTTTGGTGTGAGGTAAGTTAGCTAGTTAGTCAGCAGTCTAAACAAACCTTTTCTTTGCTAATACCACCTTTCTATTAAGCTTTTTTTTTTTTTTTTTTTTTTTCCAAAATCTATCTGTTATCATGTTTTCAAAAAAAAAAAAAAAAAAAAAAGTTTAACATTTATTATGTACTTTACAATGCCATTTTTTTTGGTTTTGTTCTGTAGTCAAATTAGAAACTAGACAAACTCCTGTAGTTTCTTTTTAACATAGGTAATGGTCATGTTGTCTTTATTACATATAATTCTAGAATTGCATTCTAGAGAACCATTAAGGAAAATAATCTGATAAGGAGAAAATTTAAGAAGTCCATTAAAACCAGCAAGGTTTAGAACAGAGTGATTGACAATGTGTTATGAAAAATTACTTGGGAATGAATATATAGTGGATTTTAGAGGGTTGTTTCTTTGTAGTTCACTTGATATTAGGTAATTTTATATTTGAGATTTGTAATACACAATTAGAGGTAAAATTATGTGGTACTGGAAAGGAAGAGAACAGGATGTTAAATATAGACATTTTTTGCATTAGCCTCTTGCAGTTTCATTTTCTGTTCCATTAACTTTCAAGCCTTTGGATGTTGGTTCACAAGCAGATTTCTAACCAACAGATAATCACAGTTTTAAGCCTCATATAAGGTTTATAAAGAAATATGTGATGCTCAACTCAACTTCCCCATCATAGCATCTCCAAACTGAGGATGAAAAGAACAAGCTGCTCTAACTGGCATGGGTCATGTGGGACTGCTCAGAAGTGTCTACTATTTTAGACTGAGCATTCTAGAGTACATGCTTTTATAGCCATAACAGCTTGAGAAATATTTTAATTATGTGTATAAAGAGAGTGAAGGACTGTATTTTCAGAGTAGTTCTTAGAGCTTATAGAAATTTCCGAACATCATATACTACATAGGTGCTTGTAATTATGCATATGTGAAGATCCTTTGAATTTTACGTGAGCACTTCTGCCTGCTAGAGGCAGAAGTGAAGTATGAACACGCACATCTGCCCATTTCTGCACATGGAATTTGGTGTGAAAGATCTGTGTATCAATTAAAGCCAATTGCGTATATTTACTAAGGAACATATGTGCTTAACCACAATTTAGGATACCTGATGCCAACACTGTAGTGCCAGATTTTCCTGGAAACAAGGGTAGGTCTCTTCCAAGATTAATTAATTTCCCTCTGGAGTCTCTCCTCTTGTTGATCATCCAAGGAATTTGAACATTAGTTATTCCTAATCCTCATATAGTAAAGGATTCATTAAAAGAAATACCACCTCAAGGAACTTGAACTTTTATTATTATGTTGTCGTGGTTTAACCCGGCCGGCAGCTAAACACCACGCAGCCGTTCGCTCACCCTCCCCCTCCCTCTCTGGGACGGGGGAGAGAAATGGAAAGTGAAGCCCGTGAGTTGAGATAAAGACAGTTTAATAAGACAGGAAAATAATAATAACAAAAGTAATAATAACAAAAGTAATAATAACAATAATAATAATAATAATAATACAATGGTGATAATAGGAAAATAATAATAATAATATGTACAAACAAGTAATGCACAATGCAATTGCTCACCACCTGCTGACCAATGCCCAGCCTAACCGAGCAGTCCGGCCCCCTCCCCCTGGCTAGCCACCCCTATATATTGTTTAGCATGACGTCAGATGGTATGGAATACCCCTTTGGCTAGTTTGGGTCACCTGTCCTGGGTCTGTCCCCTCCCAGCTCTTACTGCACCCCCAGCCTGCCTGTTGGCAGGACAGAGCAAAAGGCTGAGATGTCCTTGGCTTGGTATAAGCACTGCTCTGCAACAATTAAAACATCGGGGTGTTATCAGCACTCTTCTCATCCTAAGCCAAAACACAGCATTCCACCAGCTACTAGGAAGAAAATTAATTCTGTTCTATCTGAAACTTCTGTTCTAACTGAAACCAGGACATACGTGAATACCTACTGAACTGTTTCCAGCTCTGGGTCACATCTGAGATAAAATATTTTCAAGCTAGAAGTTGCCTTTAGGGCTATGTGGAATAATTGCTTGAGCTGAATTATTGACACTAACAGTATGTCCACAATTTAAAAGAAGGTTCAGTATTGAAGAAATTTCCAGTGTGAAATGGGGTAGACAGGCAAGGAATCTGTACCATGATAGTCCTTTTGACAACATAACTTACAGCTTTAGATATTGGTAACACAATTGGATCTTGGTGTTCTGACTCAAGAGAAATAGCATGAAGGGTGGAGCAGAGTGAAGACATTGCATCCAGGCTCCGTGATATCACCACAGGGATGTGGAATTTGATGGTACTATGGAACTGATAGACTGCATGGCCAGCCCTGAGCCAAGCTGATAGCAAAATCATATCCTCTGATTGAACTTTTCTCATTATAAATTCATTATAATACCAAAACACACATCCATCACAAAGGCTACCTACATCCAATGTGTGACCACCCCTCACTGAGCATACACTCTGAATTTCTCTAAGCCTATACCTATAAAGTAAAAGTCAAAAAAGATTAATATCAATCATAACAAAGGTATGTATGACTAAAAACACTCATGCTCCACCTAAAAGCAAGAAAATATGATAAAAATATCTCAAGAAAGGAAGAATGTTGTGAACCTTACAAATAGTACCTTACTGTTATTTCCACATATAAAATATTCTACAGTATTGTGAAAGAGAATGATTTTTCTTTCTAGATAGTGTATCTCAGGAAGTAACCATGATACACTTGTGTATTCTATGCTTTGCACCTGTAAGTCTGTTGACAACTTTAAAGATTGCAAAACAGATGCTTTCTCATCTACATTTGGATTACATCTCAGAAACTCTCAGGTCCTGTCATTTTGTATGTAACCAGTCATTTTCATTCAGCAGTTTTCATATGCAGATCCAAGAACTATGAAGCAGTTCTAAAAGTAACATCCAATGAAAATGATATGAAAACAAGTGTAAGTATAAACAAGTAGCATAGACAAATAATCAATGCTGAAAACCGAAATATATTCTATGAGGGCAAAACTGAATCTATTCAGGTAAATGTGAATGCAAAATTAATTTTGAAAAATCCTTCCAATTACAAAGGGAAAAAAGGATATCTATGAAATTTTATGAGGGTTTTCAGAACAGCTAAAGTGATGGACTTTTTGTAGATACTTGAGACACTTTACTTAGATTGTCATTACTTTACTTAGATTGTCATTACTGTGCCATACTATCTAGTGGAACTTTTAAAAGGAAAACTTGAATTTGATTCTGTAATTGATTGATAACCAGTAAAATCAGTATAGATCTCTGATCTACATGTTATCTCTACAAAAAAAAAAAAAAAAAAAAAAAAAAAGGGAATTCCAGAACAAAATGTCTTAAATATTAGATGAAATTATGAAACAAAAAAATCTGTATATATCAAGAATTAAATTCTATGGCAGTGTCAACATAATAGTTCATGGATTAATGAAATACCTAAATATAAGGATATTGTTGTTTGTATGTTGTAATGTTGTAAGTAATCTTTTTTTTTTTTTTTTTTTTTGTGTGTGTGTGTGTGTATTCATTTGAAAGCACTCATGTAGCATTTGGAAGTGACATCATAATTTCATTTACAATAATTCAGAAGATTTTCTATTTTTATATTTTCTAATATTTATAGAAAAGTAAAGCATGATAATTTCCAATACTTTATTCTCAAAGGAAATTCAGTCAAGGCAAAGTACTCCTAGTGAAACATCAATTAATAATTCAACTCACTTACTGATAAAGATAAGGATGATTAATATTAAATAAATTGTCAATGATTTAACAATTAACAGTCAATCTTAAAACCAAGAAGAGAATGATGTAAAGTCTTTTGTCCTTCAATGGATTTATACAGTGGTAAAAATTGGACTAAACATGAATAGCATCAGAATTCACTGTCTTGAAATTTAAAAGTTGAACATTTTCGTCCAAATAAAAAGATGCTTTTGGTAGATTATTCCAAGATACTTTCTTTCAATTTATATAAGTTATTTATTATGTGATCAAACAAAACAAAACAAAACAAAAAACACTTTAACAAGATCCCAAATTTCTTGTGCTGGTTGGCCCCAGACCTGGATGCAGCACTCCAAGTGGAGCTTCTTCAGGGCATAGCAGAGGGGGACAATCACTTTCTGTGTGACCTGCTGGCCACTCCTCTATTTATGCAGCCCAGGATGCAGTTTGCTGGTCTGCAAGCAGTTCTGGGCTGCAAACACACGTTGCTGACTCATGTCAAGCTTTCCATCCAGCAGAAGCCTTCTTTGCAGGGCTGCTCTCAATGAGTTCTGCTCCCAGTCTATGCTCATGTCTGGGATTGCAGTGACTCAGATGTAGCACCTTGCACATGAACTTGTTGAACCTCCGAAGGTTCTTGAGGGACCACTTTTAAAGCCTGTTCAGGTCACCTTGGATAATAGAATACCTTAAAATATTTTTAAAAGATTATGTGTTGGTTTGTTCTGTTCTCACCTTTACATTTGATTTACATATGTCACACACATTTTGAAAGCTTTGGAAAAACATGTATTGATCCGTATTTGATCTAGGTTTTGACTTAAAGACTTACATGAGAAAATAAACAGTGATACATATACACAAAATACACACTGAAATATGTTGCTTGTGACTTTTCATAAGCAAGAATAAGAAGGTAAAAATCTCACTTAGGTCTGCCTAAATAATGAATAAATAAGTGAGTTTTGTGGATGTTAACATGATCAAAAATAAGACTGTACATGTATAGCATGATCCTGTGATGTGCACTTGATATTTTATTATTTTCTTAGTATGAAAAGAGATTTCCAAAGTTTCTTACATTTTTACTATGCAGGACTCTGATGAAACAAGCCTAATATGTTGGATCTTGTGGTTTTAAGTCTCTGTCACTTCAGTTACCTTAACACAGACCAAAGTGTGTATATGCAGAGGGGCATAGACAACTTAGGTATCTGAGAAGTTTAGCAGACAATTGTTAAAAAACTGGGAGTGTGAGCTAACCAGACATTTCACTAGTGTCACAATATTCTTATGAAAATTATACTTTATAGCTATTTTCAGAAAGAAGCTAGTCCATTCAAATGTTCCTTTAATATTATATAGTTCATTAAAGAACAACTAATATCTGGAACATTAAACTTTAGATCTGTAATTTAAATTTTAAATTTATATCTCTATAAAGATAGGCCAAGACAGAGAACTTTCAATAAGAACTTTGCTTCTAACATTACCAACGACCAGAGCTGATTAGCAAGAAGGAAAAGAAAACCTTCTCTACTGACACTGGTGACAGAGAAAAAAAAAATAATAATTAAAATAAAATAAAATAAAATAAAATAAAATAAAATAAAATAAAATAAAATAAAAGGAAGAACTCCTTAAGAAAATAATTATTACTAGATTACTTATATATTACTTATTACACAGAATTATTACTAGATTAATGATAACATTTTTTTTTTTTCCCCACATACATCAGATAAATACTTTTTGCAAATTCTTCTTGGAATGAGATCTCAGACTTTGGGCTAATGAAAATGGTAAGATGCAATAAATTATCTGTGAAATACAAAACCTTAACAATAAGTTAAGACTTATAAATCAGTATGGTACTTCCTTGCTCAAAGCAGTCTTTATTTTGATGGTATACCCAATAACAAGTACAAGACACCAACCAGATAGCATACGTCTTGATTTGAGCAAGTGGTTTTGCAAAGCTACCCCTCAGTTATGTAACAGTCCCTCATTTGAGTCTATATTTGCAACACAACATCATTCTTGACTTAAAACCTTTAAACAGTGTTAAAGCAGTTGCAGATAAAGCAGTTGCAGATAAAGCAGTTGCCTGTTTAGCAATCTTCACCATATACTCCCATACTCACCATGTACTCTCAAAGTTCAGAATTTGCCTTTTTACAATGGTTCATCTGTCATGCACAACATCCACAGGCAGAGAAGAAAGCACCTGTGTTTCAGTGGAAGAGCTAGCAGTTCAGTCTTGCTTTGGCATGTGGAATAACAGTTCAGGTCTTGCAGATAGGATTGTCTTATAGTTGTCATCATATACATAATCATTTGGAAGATTCCAGTTGCTGAAGTTAACAGCACTTAGCATTGAAACACTATCAGAATGTGACAGTTATTGTTCTTAAAGCATGATTAACTTTTTTTTTTTTTTTAATTAAAGCCTCCAAAACAAACAAACAAACAACAATAACAAAAAAAATAATGAGCATTGGATTGCCAGACTAAATAAAATGATGCAGAGAGAAATTTTAACATTAACATTTTTCACAGGATTCTGAACATTTTAATATTGATCTAATGGAGCTGTGAAAGTAACAAGATGTAGATATATGTGATTATTCTAATATACAGTTATTGTAAACTTAAATATTCCTAAATTTTTGAACTGATCTAAACACAGTTTATTCAGGTTAGAATTATAGCATGATAGAATCATAGATTAATTTATCTGATTATATTTATCATTATCTTATCTTTCTCTTTTAGGTATTAATAAAAAATAGCATGGTAAAGAATGTCCTTTACTCCCTTGAAGAATGTATGAGAAATCACTATACATAGCTGAAGATTTCTGGTAATTATAAACAACAGTGAAACAGGCATCACAGAAATCAGACTAGTCTCCCCTCTTTCCTTTCTAGCCAGCAAAACTTTACTTAAAATAAATGAGCAAGAAATGCTTATGGACGATGAGCTTATGTTTAGGTGACAATTACTCTGACCTTGTTCAGACATTTTTATTAGTCTGACTTGAATTATGTCCCAGACGTGCCCATTTCTCTCTGACTAGTAGGAAGTTGTTGTGACTATCTCAGTTAGAAATGTCTTCTTGTAAAAATCTTACATATATCTCTGTGGAAGATCATCTTCTTGAAAGAGGAATCCTACTTTTATCATCCAAAAGCTTATAGTATAATATTTATTATATATAATATAATACCAAATCTCTGTAAAAAATTACTCTACTTTTTGAACTGGGAACTGCATTTTTCAACGGGGAATGGCACCCTATGGCCTACTGTCACCACCACTATGTGATGATGTGCATACCAGTTTTAGCAGGATTTATCTTGATTGCTTTTCCGTACATTGAGGAACAGTTTCCTTACTCAGATATTCCTTCACAGTTCCAGACTTTATTCTTTGTTATCCTTCCTTCTCACCTCACCTATTCAGCACTCAATATACATGAGACATTGCACATTCAAATATGTAACATTTAATAGCAACATATCTGACGGGTGACCTCTGCAAGTCCTTGCTTCTTTCTCATCTCATCATCACTCTACTAGCCATCACCCTGCACCCATTGCACCCATGGTAAAGACAGAAACAACTTTCATGTGGAGTAATGTGAGAAGCTGATAAATATCTCTTGTATATTGCTTTTGTGTTAACGTGATGCACAATTGTTCTCAGGGCTTTGGGTACTGTCCCAAGACTTGTGCTCATTTTGTTATAACAGCAGTGCGGCTTGATGAAATTTGAAGATTCTGTACAGGTAAAGTCTGGTAATACACTTTCTTTTTAATTTCATTCTCATTTGCATTGAATGTCTCTTGCTGAAAATCAGGCAGCAGATTACTGAGGTTTATTCAACTTCTTTAACTGAAGATAATATATAAACATTTTCCTCCTACAGCTGTTGCTGTTACATCCATCTTAAAGCACTATGGAATCACATAGTGATAATTTTTTGACTCTTTTTACTTAATGTGTGAATTCATTAACTTTTTTTTTTTTTTTTTTTTTTTTTTTTACCTGCTTTTAATAAGGAGAACGTATACAAAATCCCAGTGAGTGCAATATTGAGATCTTCTGTTTGAATTGAAGGCTTAAGATTTCAGTCATGCTGAAAAAGAAAAGGGAGCGCATAAACAACAGAAAACAGGCATCATTACACAATTAAGGGGATGAAAAATACGGAGTGTTACTATTCACATTAATTCATAATACGAGAACTTGTGGTTATTCAATCACATCAGAAGGTAGAAAAATTGAGGCAGATAAAAACAAACAAACAAACAAACAAACAAAAAAAAAAAACCCAACAAACTAAACACATGAAACTAACTAAGACATCATTGTCAGGCTAAATTGTACTAAGGGTTCATCAAACCCAAAATTTTGGGAAGGAGTAAAAACCATTATACATCAAGGAATGTGCCAACTCTGTAAAACAAGTGAATTAGGAAGAATTAACAATTTTCTGAACAATTTTCTGGAACGTAGTGTTATTTGGACTTCAGTCTCACTGAGAGTTTTTTCTCTTCTTCAGGAGTTTCTTTACTTTTGATGTTTCTTCAAGTTTACTGTCTCCAAAAAAACACAACTGTTAACAAAACTAAACTAGAGATGCCACTAATTTGAAATAAGGATATCAGATAACAATGAAAAAATGTCAAAGACAAATATTAGATTAAAACAATATTTTCCTTAAGAGAAAACCCTAATATAAAATAAACTATGTAAGTACAATTTATTGATATATTTTTATTTTATTTTCTGTTAGCTTTTTGTTCCATTGAATTATAAAAATATCATTTGTATATTTAGAGTAAATTAATGAGAAATATAAACAGTCTTCTGCATTTTAGAGTTGCAAACTAATCCTGGCTGTTCTGTGAAAATAAAATATATTAATATAAGGAACTTGACAGTATAAAATTGGGTGAGGAGATCAGGAGAAATAAGGCAAAAGGACAATAATTTCACTGGCAATAAAGAAAAAGTAAAACCTAGTTATAATTTGGGACAGCATTAACCACAACATATCTGATTAGGAAATTTGATTCATTCTATGATATATTTTATAACCGAGTTTTCAGAACTTACTTTTTTTTTTTTTTTTTTTTTTTTTTTCCCCTGCTTGTTTGATTTTTACTGTCTTACAAAAACCTGACACTTCATATTCGTTCTTCTTTGTCTTCTCCTCCACCCTCAGTGAAAAATTCTGAAAACATGTAGTTAGGCACATTTTTAACAGATACCGCATCTTGGAGCAGATATGGTAGTTCTTACCCTATTAGAACTTGAAGCGGAATACAAACATGATAGTATGGTAAACTTCCCATATTCATATATTTGTTGATACTAGTAACTTTAGGATTTGTTTTACAAATGACAGTTCTAGAGACTGTAAAAGTAACCGTATTGTTTAGTTTTTCATGGCACATTTTAATCCATACCAAATTGAGACTTTAATGAGAATGATGGAAATGATGTCTTCTGAAATCATTGATTTAAATGGCTGAAATTTGCTTAAACGACTTCGCTATATATAGCAACTCTTCAGGGAATATTTAATTTAGTCATAATTGAGAAAAATAAAAAAGAAAATAAAAGTCCTTGTTAGGATCTACAGGACCGCAGAGAAATTAAAAGACATGAAGAGGATAATCGTGTTATCAAAATTCTGTATTATACAAGTTAAAATTTACTTATTCTAAATGGACTAGATTAAATGAACAGCCTACATCTTTGCAATTTAACCCAGTTCAAACATACTGTAAAGTAAAGAAACAAGAATATATTACAGTATGAACTGTATTCCACTAGTCTGGAATATAAAACACATGAATAATGTTAAACCCAAAATAACGTCTAAAATTCAGATGAGAAGAAACCCCAACAATAACTCAAATACACTTCCCCTCCAAACACACACGTTGTTATGATTCTCTATCTGCTTCTCAGCCCTGTGGGTTGCATGCAGTTTCCAGAACACGTTAAACAGCACACAGAATTAAGCTATCTCATTACTCTTCACTCCCAAAATAAAAGCTTGAATAACAATAATAACATAGCAGAACATTCTTATTGCTTCCATTGCACAGGCATAAATCAACCAATTAAATCAATAAAATCAACACCTTCTATGAAAAGAAATCCTGATATATTTCTAGAGTCACTTATATAAATAGAGAAATAATCAAAGAAATAAGCTGCTCAAGCTCAGCTCCAGAAGATTTTAAGACATCAGGTCAAAGAATAAGGTGAAACTTTCAATTAAAAAAAAAAAAATAGGTTATGTACACAACAATACAGAATTCAGTGAGTACTAATTTTTCCTTGGGTTCATAGTAGGTGGTGTTATCAAAGTTATCTGTTATATAAACTATCATTCTTTGAAATAGTCAATTATTTTAAATTTTTAATAATTTGTTTATAATAGTCCATATTTTATTTATTTCTTTAACTACAGAAACTTTCTACAAAAATGCAGTCCTGTTATCTTTGCTTCTTTGACTTCTCTCCTCTATTGCTCCTAATGTCTATGGGTAAGATAGTCTATGAGTAAGATAAACTGGTGTTTCTTCCTGGACTTGATTTCTTCAGAAAATGCATCCTGATAATATTGGCTGTTCATACAATATAAAAGATGACAGCAGATTTTAAAAATAGACTTACTATTGATGAATGTTATCATATATTTCAGTCTCATTAATCCTTTTGACTATCTGCTTTTGCTGTGGTGTTTTGTTGTTGTTGTTGTTTGTTTTTGTTTTGTTTTGTTTTGTTGTAGGTTAAAATATAGAGTTGTGGCTTGTACAGCATAGGTTATTGAGCAGGTCTATATATACCTATATAGACCAAAAGAAAACGTTGAAGCATTTGTGTTTCCTTCTTTTATTTTGCATCAGTGCTTGAACATCAAAGTGCTCCTATACTAGCTACTGTGGACAAACAAATTGAAAACTCACAGACTGTCTGGAGTTTGTCCTGCCGATATCTTTATATCTTTTCATAGATTAAAAAAGGAACATCTCTGAATGAGTCAATAGAGAGATCGTATTTCAAAATATGTGTTGTTGTTGTTGTTGTTTTTCTTTTTTTTTTTTTTTTTTTTTTTTTTACCATTCCTGACCATCTTTTTGAAGACTGTAAAGAGTTCTTTTGTCTTGAGTGATTTACCTGAGACATTGCAAAAGCAAGTAAAAATTTTTGCTTCTTTAGAGGTATATATTAAATTAGTATATATGGGTATATATGAAAATATATTAAAGTATTAAATATTTTCACTCTGTTATCTTGAGATTTGTTTTTACTCACACTTTTTAAGATAATACTTTTTTTCATTTATGTTCAGGAACATAAATCTTTTGTCATAACTCCACTATCTCACATTAATTTTCCTTAATTATGATTGTTTTAACTATATTCTGAAGGTTGATTGTCTTCTGTGTTGTTCTATTTTTTGACACTCATTTTATGAATACATTAACAGATTAGAAAAGGTAATTTAATATGAAAATAGCCATAGAAAATATTTTCCTTTAAAATTGACAAAAAAATCCAGGCATTGAATCATTTACAATATTATTTTCAAATACTATCTCTGGAATGAGTTGTATAACAAATTTTCTATATTTTGAAAATAAAAATGTCTTGATAAGTTCTGATTGGAAAGCTATCTTGTTATCCAACCAATTAAAATATTGCTTTGAGTGGACATATGCACCAATTAAAATATTGCTTTGAATGGACATATGCACCAAGAGAAATTTGACTAATGATAAACATGTGCTGACCACCTAATCTGCCAAAATCAATGTAGTAGGTTATTACAGAAAGATTGCAACACCTCATTAACTATGGATGTGCTCTGCATAATTAGTGCAAGGCATTGTTATTCAGATGGTAGTGACCAACATCCACCAGGCTAAACAAGGTAGAAAACAAAACAAAACAAAACAAAACAAAGAGAGAGAGAGAAAGCTGACCTTAGACCTTATAATAAAGACTGTTTTACTTGCATATAATCTAATTTAGGGAGAACATAAATTAGGTTAAGGCAATATTGAAGACCATAGCAAGTAGGAGAGAATGTGTTGTAAGGATAACATGCATTTGGTGGATGTGATAAAGTCAAATAGAATAAATTTGTTTTGCATTTTAAGAGCTTACAAAGAGTGACTGTGTATGAGAAAGATTATGGAAAGAAGAAAACAGAAGAAAAAAAATCCTAATCTAAAATCAGCAAGGAATAGTGCAGAACTAATGAACATCATGACTGAAAAACAACTTGAAAGCCTGGACTGCCCCTTAGCAGGCTATAAAAGCTGATCAAATTTCATTTAAGCAATGCCTATCTTATCTATAGTAAGCATAGATTAAATTTGATAAATTCTGCAGTTATTGATAACATCTCACCTTAGGTGATGTAGTAAGTCACTCAATGTATTATTTGAAGGGGGCATTGTTAACAAAAAGAGGTAACTTGCCTTAGTGTGTGGATGTCTTGCCCACCTCCTTGAAGAACATACTGGTGAAGGGAATGCTGGTTGATTCTATTGGTAATTCAGTGGTTCTAAATGCAGCTAATCAAGGCTGGAATTTGGAGTGACCAGCCAGATGATGTGTATTTTACAATGAGCTAAATTTCTTTGAATGGGAAGACTCAGTTTTTCAAAATCAGGAATGTAGCATTATTTAAACTGTCACAAGCTGTTCTGTCTGGCCTTTAACTGCATGTCCAAAATGGCAGATGTTTCTCTAGTATTTTTCTCTGTTTTTTTTTGTATCACATTTGCCATGTCTATGGATGGCTTGAATACTCTGCTGTTTCTACAGTTACACCTTATGTTTGTATTTATGTAACTGGCATGAACTCTACTCTTTGGAGAACTGGAGGCTGTGGTTCCTCCCTTAGGTTCAGTCTTTGTTGATGAAGGGTAGGCATCTGTTTTCATTGGAAGTACCAGACTTCAGCTAACAGCCCAGATGGGCACAAGTTTCCAAAAATCTGAAATACTCAAAACAATCTCAAATAATGCTAAGTAACTTTATGTAGACAATGAACAGATTTGCTAATCTCAGAAATAGATATCTACATTTAGATTCCTAGAAGTGTCAAATATGCACTGAATCTCATCCATTATAATGGATAATAAATCTCCCTGTGTATGACTGAATTATATTTTAAAACTTGGTATTCTTACCAATGATGATTAGTCAGTATCTTTCAGTTTTATTTATGAAGTATATGCTTATTTAAAAACACATCATCTCAGTTCTGATTGAAAGAATTAAAATCAGATGATTGAATATAAATCAGACATGCTTACATTGTAACTAACTGAAATGTGAGAAACATTTGTATTCTTCCTGAGTAGTCCAGTATATAGTATATATACTGTATATAGTATATAGTCCGTGCATGAAGAAAGAATACTGAGTGAACTGTGTATTCTGATATTACCATTGCAGTCCTTCTCAGCCCTCATAATAGTTTATTTTCTAATTCTGTTGATGGTATGTACTTAGTCTGTGTGTTAAATTGTTCTAGTATGTAGATCACAGGAATATGAACTACAGGTGAAAAATGTCAAAGAAAAAAATGGTTGAGTTATTTTCAAGTGAGAAATAAAGCTTTCAAGTGGAAAAAAAAAAAAATGAGAGAGAGAGAGAGAGAGAGAAAGAGATGGAGGGGAGGGGAGTCCTGGAAGTTCTGGGAGTCCTGGGAGGGGAGTCCTGATCAAAATCCTATCAAAATCCTATCAAAATCAGGCAAACAGGCAAAACGCTGGTGTGATACCAATGCTGTTCTAGTTACAAGTGCAGAGCACAGCACTATGTGGACTGCTGCAGAGAAAGTTAAGTCTATCCCAGCCAGACCAAGTACAACAGGACCACCTGTGGCAGAGGAGAGGAGAGGAGAGAAGAGGAGAGGAGAGGAGAGGAGAGGAGAGGAGAGGAGAGGAGAGGAGAGGAGAGGAGAGGAGAGGAGAGGAGAGGAGAGGAGAGGAGAGGAGAGGAGAGGAGAGGAGAGGAGAGGAGAGGAGAGGAGAGGAGAGGAGAGGAGAGGAGAGGAGAGGAGAGGAGAGGAGAGGAGAGGAGAGGAGAGGAGAGGAGAGGAGAGGAGAGGAGAGGAGAGGAGAGGAGAGGAGAGGAGAGGAGAGGAGAGGAGAGGAGAGGAGAATCTTATTTTAGGTGAAGGAGTGCAGTGTCTCCAATATAGTAATAGTGATTGCAGTAGTAGTAGAACAATGTGGGGGCTTTGTCATTTTAATGTGAAAACTTTTTTCTTGTTTTTAAGTTCACCAGTTTATTCTGTTTTTATTGATATTTCTAGATTATAGTTAACAGTACTCAAAATACCTGTGAGAAATTACTGATGTTGAACTTGTAAATATGGAATATATAGGAGTAAACATGAAATTTAAAGAGGTGAAACGGAAGTAATAAAAATGGAAACAATGAACAATACTTTGCATAAAATAACAAGGACTTCCAAATATGTACATAGAAGGAATGAAGAAGTCTATTCTAATTTTTATTGTAAATGTATGAAAAGATTAACAAGAATGATTTTTTTTTTTTGACATGGAGTGCATAATTGAAGATGCAATGACAGACCACACACAGACAGACACACAGACACACACAAAAAAAAAAAAAAAAAGTTGTAGATAACCAGTTCCGAAAATTCTAAGCATTAGAGTAGTATCATTGCTTTAAATTGTTGATTGCCTATTAGAAGTTTAAAGGTTGCCCTAGGAACATTAATCAACAGTTCTGGTGTTCAGAAAATTTCCAACTTCAGCAGCTTCCATGGGCTTATTGGAAAAAAAAAAAAAAAAAGGAAGAAAAGGAAGAGTGAAAAATATTTACAAATAACACTACTGTTACTAAATAAATGTTAGTAACAAGTAGTAAAAAAAAAAAAAAAAAGTTTCACATATTTTTTGAAGATATATTGGAAAAAATATTCTTTCATATATATATGTTATATCATGAATATATATAATATTCTTAAGTATTACATATTATATTCTTACATTTATTCTTTCATATATATTACATATAATGTATATAAATTCTTTCACCCATTCTTGAATTTTGGAACCATAGAGTAGGAATTATATATGACAAAGAATTTACTAGGTCTTCTTTGAACCACATTTAAAAACCAAACAGACAAACAAACACACAAAAACGTTATTAATATGTTTTTTTTTTTAAAAAAAAGAATGATTCATGGGAGGTCAGAATGTTTGGGAAAATATATGGTTCACAAAATTGAAATGTTATCACAGTAAAGAAAACAGTAACCTTCCATGGGAAAACAGTTAAATTTGTGGTGAGAGTTCACAGTTTAACCATATGGATGATCTTTGTAGATCACCATCTGAGGGTGTAGATCAGGAACTTCCAAACACCAGTCAGTTATGGTCAGATGTGGAGAAATTATCATACATCATATGGTGCTGTTTCACATGTCTTGCAGTATGTCATATGTCAGTAAACCTTCCTTAAGACTACGTTGTGGTTTAATGCACTAAGCGGCTAAGTAACAGACGGTTGCTCACTCACTCTGTCCCAGGAAGATGTGTGAGAGAATCTGAAGTGAGAAAATTCTTGACTACAAAATAAAACAAAGTAAAACAAGTGATGTAAAAAAAAAAAAAAAGTAACTGCCTGGGTGTTAGAAGTAAAGAAACTCAATAAGGTGGCAGAAAGGGATTTCAAAAGTCATGGACAAGCACATCAAAAACAGGTCTGTTAAAAGCAGGTTCTCTGCTGTTTTGGCCTTACTGGAATTCTGTCCTGAGTTATCGCTTTGTACATTACATTGATTTGGCCATGAGACATGACTTGTAACAATGAGCAATTTTTCCTAAGCTATTTTGCATTGTAGTTAATTTAAATTTGTCCTCATCTTTTCATTTACCAAGTAAACTGATAAACTCTGACTGGTTATATTCATATAACCATCTGGTGGGCAGTGGATGAAATAAGAAAGCATTAGGTCTCCATATCTTTCTATACTTTCTCTGTGTTCAGCAGCATATTTTTCTTATATAGAAACTTTTACATATGATAATTAGAATTACAGATTAAAATATCTCATTACAAATTAATAGTCATCCCAGCTAGTTCTAGAGTTTCATCGGTAAAAGTTGGTGTTATATGAGATTACCCTTGTAGTGTTTGAAACATTACATAATATTGTGAATGTTTAACTAGACAATTTTAGCTAAAATTAAATGTTAAATTAACCATGCTAAAATGAAAACATTTTGTTTTCAATATCAGTATTTTGAAACTTCACTGTAACCAAAATATGTTTATTAGAAACATTATTACGTTTTTCCAGATAATTACATTTTAAAAAAATATATATATATATATTTTTTTTCAAAATTAACAGACCTGGCATGTGAACAAAAAATGTCAACTGATATTTTGTGATGTTGGGAAGGTAAATCAGTGAAGAATATTAAGAATATTTTAAAAGAACATCACAGGAGAACATCTATGATACCCCCACATGCACACACACACAAAGAAAAAATAAAAAAACAAAAAAAAAACAAACAAACAAAAAAAAAAGAGAGAGAGAGAGAGAAGGAATTGTATTATTTTAGTACAATTACAAACGCTGATCCATACCGATATTGATTAAACATCTAGCATTGACACACATTGAATACTGACTGTTGCAAATGTTATTCTGTTGTCACATATCTTAAACACTAGTACTATGCATTATGTATATGATTTCCTTAATCTAGTTGACAAGAAAATAAAAGTGTTGGCGAACTACAAAAGGCTTTCAGTCACAAACTTTACTAGTCTGCGCAATTTTTGCAAATGGAAAGGGTAAGGAAATAGCATTGTCTATGATAATAATTTTGGTTCCCTCATAGGAAATAAGGTAAAACTCTGGAATTATGCCACCAATAGGAACTTCAATATTCCAAATGTTGCAGTTTTGAGACAAAAGTATTTCTTGTTATTTTATTGCCACTGGAATAAAAGTAATATGAGAGGGTTTTTTTTGTTTTGTTTTGTTTTGTTTTTTCCTATCTGTCCCTTTTAATCCATCTCTATATTATGTCTCAGAGTTTTCAGCTACTTCTTTCAGAAACTGTTTTTGTGTTTTCATTTCTCTTTACTACTCTTGTACTACTGTCTTGATAACTCAATTATTTCATACAGGCTTAAAGTATTACATTAATCATTGCTTAAGAGGTTATGTAACACTTTTTAATTTGTCTGTGGCTAAAGTTCCACTTTTACAGAAAATGCACTTAGTATGCACTTATTGTGCAAGTTTGAATTATAAAACAAAATACCACTGCATCAAATAGCATAGCTTTGGTAATAATTCTATTGCAGTTTCTGAAACGATGTTCTTAAAAAAAAAAAAAAAAAAATATTTTCATTTATCTTAAAAACTTTTCTTTGTAGCTATTTTAATGTAGCAAGACAAAATATTCAGACAAAATAGTGTAACAATGTATAGAAATTAGAAATATTAAGAGAAAAAAAGTATCTGTATCATAATACAAAATGAAGATATAGAAAATTCATAAACTAGTACACGATATCTTTGGGAATAAAAAACGAGAAACAATGGGTTCAGTTGCAATACAAGTAATAAATGAATAATGAAAATGCAAATGGATAAGTACTAGAGAAGTTAGAAGAGTCAATAACAGTCAGTCATTATTAATTTAAATTCCTCAATTTTAATATTTTACTGTTTTCAAAGACACTGAATACCAGCAACTCCACTGAAATTGTAGGTGCTTAGTAAATGGAAGGTCAAGTTGAGTTTGCTTGATATAGTCAGATTTAAATATTTAATGTAAACACAACACTTAAAACTTTGATATAAATAGACTGTCACAGTATTAGAAAGAAGAATAAATAGAACAAGAGGAAAGTAGAGTAAAAAGTATGTGTGCACAACTCACAGCTACTTGGGCAGGCTTTTGTCATTAAACCTGCTATTCCAATTTTCCACAAACATCTGTCGTGCTCTTCCAGTTGAGTTACAAATTTTTAAAAGAGGACTTGAAGTGTTCAGGAGACTTTCAATCAATAAACTGATAAAATTGCTGTGTTCTTTTAGACTATGTTTTGAACATTGCATTTACCTTTATTCGTTCTTATTTGTATTGAAAATGTAGGTTTTGTGATGCCACGTACTGAAAGAAGCATCTTTATGAAGGTAAGAAGTTGGTACTTATGGAATCTCTTCTTCATGAACCTAACTGGAGAGACTATTCTGCAGAAAATTAACAGTGTCGCATTCTTAATGTGGGGAGGGTATCTCAATTACTGATTATAAAAAGAACCAGTCATTCTTTATTATATAGTATGGGTCTGTCTGGGATGGAGATAATTTTCTTCATAGTAACTGGTGTGGTGCTGCGCTTTAAACACACAATTGTGTCCAAAACAACACTGAAGACACATGGATGTTTTAGCTATGGATTAGTAGTTCTTGCACAATGTCAAGTCCTTCCCTGTTTCTCAGTCTGCCCCCATCAGTGAATAGACTGGCTGATGCACAAGAGATTGAGAGGGGTCATAACGAGATAGATTCCCCAAACTAACCAAAGAGATATTCCATTCCATGTAATGTCATGCTCAGCAATAAGACAGAAAGGAGGGATTTTAGGAAGGCTAGCCATCTTTTCTTTGAGATATGGCTGGACACCAGTCTGTGAGAAGTGGTGAGTTTTTGTATCATTTGTTTTGGTTTACGTTCCTTCTCTCTTCTTCCATTTCTCCTTCATTTATTAAACTTTTTTTTTTTTTTTTTCTCAGCCAACAAGTTTTCTTGCTTTTCCTCTTCCTTTCCTCTTCTTCCATCTCATGAGGTGGAAGAGGAAGTGGAGGGGAATCACTGAGTGGCTTTGTGGTGTTTAGCTTCCCAGTGGGGTTAATCCACAGCAGATGTCTACCAAAACTTTTATATAGTTGGTAATCAGAAGTCAGCTGACTTTTGTCATAGAGAGTGAAAGATGTGGAAACTCAGTGACCAATCAACAAAACTCACAAAAGTTTCCATGGAATAATGGGTGGAACTGGTCTGGCCATGCTTAGAGATCTCAGAATGACTTGGCAATGTCAACCTTAAGAGGATTTGTTATCTTACATCTTACTTTTCTGGTGATTATCCAGTAACATATATTCAAGCACAGTTCTTCTGCCAAGCCAGTGAGGTAAATCCAGCATTATAAAAAGCATTTGACTACATGACTCTAAGCTATCTTTTGACTAGTTTAGGTCCCAGAAATTTTGATAATGTAGCAGTGATATTACCTTAACTAATAACAAATAATTATATTTATATATATATTTATATTTATTATATTATACGTACATATATATGTACGTATACATAACTAGATTTTATTAATAACATAACATTCTCAGGAAGTCATATCTTTAAGGTTGAAAATAGATGTCTTGAAAGGACAAACACCAAATGACACTAGCATTTCAGAGGTATAAACACAAATCATCAGGAGTCAATTAGGCATTTTACCAGTGAGAAAACTGATTTTGAGCATTAGAAAGGGAGCAAGGAAAAACTATCCAACCTAAGTAAAATTGACCATAAATAGTAAAAATTTAATATTACATGAACATTAAGAAACAGCAAGGAAAGAATGAGTAGGTGTCATGTATCAATAAATGTATAAAAGTAACCTGAAGAGAACATACAAGAGGAGGAAACACTCCCAACATCATGACCCTCCTAGTCAAGATGTTGGGGTGCTGACTCATAAACCTCAAAACTTCTTCCTGAGAAAAAAGTTGTCACCACAGACCTTAGGACATTGAGGAGCAGTGAAAGGAAAACTGTACAACTAAAGAAAGGTGTATTTTCCTTTATAATAATAATAATATTGTAATAATAATAACTATGTAATAATATAAAAATATAATTCTGCATATCATATTTGAGTGTAGTGCTGTTGGGAATGATCTATAATAGTCGGATAATTTGCCCTGTGTTATTATTGTGTTAGTTTGATTTTTAATTAATCCTGCATAATATTGTGAAGACATTAATTAGACCAGATTCTGTTTTTTTCATAGGTGTGCTTTTTTAGCTCTCATAAATTATGAGGTGTTTGGTCTAGTACCACACCCTTGAGCCTTGTTTATAGTCTGGGTGAAACAGAAGAACTCTGAAATTTGTGTTGTATTACTCTGGGGAGGTCTTCAATCTCTCTCTAAAGAGCACCCATGATATTTAATAGTGACTGCACTCTATGCATATTCTATGAAATAAAAGGCTCTAGCTTAAAACAGAAAAATAAGTTAATGGTCTTATTTCAAACACTAGACAGTGCTCTTAATTCTTAACAATTGTTAAGTTCCATATTTCTTGAGTTATTTATGTGGGAAGATATGGTCTTGCTCAAGCTAAAAGGATGAATTAATTCAGCAAGGTAAAACTGATACCTTCAAAATCAATATATGTAGCAAATTATAAAAATCATGGAGGTTTTGACATAATCAGGTCAAACTTTATCAGCAGAAGAAAAACAAACAAACAAACAAAAACTCTCTTGCATTGAAGTGAAGCATCGTGCAAATAAGTAATTGACTCCTTTTGAAATTGTCTCCTTTTATACATGAATAAAATTCTTAAAAACACAAAATATACACACAATTAGCAGTACATGTATGCAATATATTTTAATTGTCAAAGCAATTAATTTTCTTAAGTCATTATGTAATACTCATGAGTCAATCTTTTAACATCTATAATCAAAGATTATTTTTTCAGATTGAACACATGAAAGAACTATTTCTACAAGTCTTATTAAGCTTTAAAAAATGTCATTTCTAAAGTAAATTTCTCATCACTATTTCATTAAAAATAATGGGAACTGGAAGGAGGTGCTTTTTAAGAGGATCTTTAAAGGAAATAACTAAAGGTTCTGTTCCTCATTCTAACTCAGTGGGACTGCTGCCTAACAAGCAACTGGAGGGTTGTACTGGCAATAATTACCTTCCTATTTTAGTTCATGTTCATTTCAGTTTCTAAATTTAAATAAAACTTACTTAAAACTACTTAAATATATACGAACATTACAGCAATGTCAAATAAATATAACATATATATTCAATCTGTGGTAGCTTTAGAAATAGCACTTCCAAAGTAATAATAAATAATCTTTGCTATTAAAAGAAGCCATGCTGAGTTGTTCTCCCACATGGTAGAGTGCAAAAAGTCAGTCTTATCTATCACCTGTGCCATTATCTGTAGATGAAGGTTCAGGAAATAATGGAATTAGCAGAGGCAGCATGTTCCCTACTCAAGTTTTCCATGAGAAAAGGGCAGCATGGTAAAGTCTACTAACTGTAATTCATAGAACTATGCCTTGTAGTACCCAATAAACATGTGTGGCCTGGCAAAATGGCTTTCCAGTTGGTAAGGTGGCATTGATGATAGAGTAGGTGGCCGTTAAATACCTCTCTGGCTCTATTTCCCATGACTTGGGAATAAAAATGTTCATTGAAAAAGCTGTAAAAAGGTCAAATACTTTCAAGTAAAAATTTTAGTTACATCAAAAATATCAGGGAAAGATCCTCATTTCAATACAACTTGCTGTAAGAAAAATTCTGAAATTATGTTTTCAAAAACTATATTATCAAAGTGATAATATAACTATGATGCTTACTGCTTAGTTTGAGACAATGCAGCATTATGTAAGGACTGCAGGCTTTTTCTAGCTCATTCTGTCTTTGGTCTGAACCTTGCTGGGTTTTATGGAAAAAAAAAGAGTTATGAAAAAAGTCTTTGTTATTTATTTTCTTTTACAATAATGTAATTTTAGCAATTTGTATCATCACATAATTTTAGCAGTTTACATGCTTTTAAACATTTAGTTTGAGATGCAAAAAAATATTGATGATTTACATTTATTTACTTCATTGGGTCAGGTATTCTCTACCTTTGGAAATGATTTAAAGCCAGAGGGAATGGTTATCTTCTTGCGTGAGCTCTTTTCTAATACAGGTAATGAGATGTGAGAGCATTAACTAGTGCTGTTGTTGTTATTATTATTGTTATTATTATTATTATTCATTAATATCAACATTATTGTCACTATTATTATTTAAATCCAGTAAAATAATATATCACATAACTTTTACAAATATTTGAATAAATATATCTGTGTACTTTGGATCGGCTTTTTCATATCCTACTGATAAAACTTTAATTCTAGACTGAATGTGTTTCTATAACCTTGAATTTCTTATACGCTTATTAATTAAAGAGATCTTTAAATGCATTTCACTTCCCCATAAAAAAGTGTTTGTAATCTGTAATTAAGCCACCTGACAAGTTCTTCTTTGCTATGTAAATCAGTTGTCTGACTGAATTCTGTCTGTCTGAACTGTCTAACTATAAACTGTTTTAAAACACTTAATTGTTCCTTACTCTTCTCTGAAATGTTTCCAGCTATTGAGCCATCCAAAGAAATGAAGCACAACAAAGAACACTATAGTATTTCTACAGTACTTGCAGAGCAGTAACTTTTAAAGTCTGTATAAACAGTACCCTTTTCTTTGGTTTTGTAATATAAATTGACCATAATGAGGTACCAGTTAATTATACTAAATAATAAATAGCACAATTTCCCTCAATTTTTGTTTTATGCAAACATTATAATAAATTGTTGCAAAGTGTTTTTAACCTAAATAAGATTTTTCTTGGCAATCATGTTTAAACATGACATAATGTAATTTATAAGTCAGCTGTTCTTTTATTTTGGTTAGCACTTTTTTTTTTTTCCCCTAAAATAATTTTCAAGAGATACCTATATGTAATTTTTTTAGAGGTGAGAAGAGAAAAATATATTAAAAGGAAAAAAGAAAAAGAGAGAAAAATATAAAAAATAAAAAAGGCATAAATAAGGACATGAGAAAAACAGGTCATTAATACAAAGCAGTATCAAAACGTATGGTATGACTGTACAATATTGGTGTTATAGTAAGATTTTCAATTTGTTTTCATAGCTTTATTTCCTAGACACGTAGTTCCCCGTGGTAATCCTTACACTAGGTAAGGATCTGTCCTATATACATTCCTCTCCATACATTCCTCTCCATGTGGTAATACATATTAAGTTAATAGGTAAGGTGACTGTACTCTTTTTCTTTTTCCTCTCTCACTTGGACAAACAACCTGATCTCATAAGGCCTAAATTTACAATTTTATCTTATCTTATAGGCCTGTTTTTATAGGCCTAAGATATATACTCAATAAATATAAAGAAATTCTTGCAAAGAATTTCAGAAGAATAAAATCCTTATTAGTCATTACTTTTTGTCACAATATTCTTACTTTCAGTTGCTCACTATGTAATATAGATAACTTTTTGTACAACATAGATATAGACGGATGTTGATAATCTGTATGCTAAAAATGCCATTCTATATTTTCTAAATAAATGTATCGTTTGGATTAAAACCTAACCAGACAAGTAAATTAGAACTTTCTAGAAATGTAGTTACTTTAAATCTGTGTCCAAGTGAGATTACAGCTGTTATGCAACTAAAGATGTGATGAATGATGGGAGGGAGTAAAGGAGTAATAAGTTAGTGTCACTCTGTGTTCCTGAGATGAACTCCAGCTTCATTTTCTCTTCCCTTTAAAAGAAACTACTTAAGTAAGAAACTATACAGAGACAATATGAGACACATACATGCACTATTTACCTTGTTTCTGAGCTAAGGGTAGCTTATAAACTGCTTATAAACTAAGATCAGTGCATAATATTAGGATTTTGTAGGTTATCTAGGTTTTACTTCAGTTTGTTTTCTACTGAACCAGCTAGTTATGTAGAACATTTTTATAAAGCAAGACAGAAATTTATAATTTTAAAATGTAATGCTGCTAGATAATTGCTAATATTTAATCAGTTTTTAGTCAAAAAGGTTAAACATGGTTAATCATAGAGTTTACGAAAAAACATAATTGACTTGGTTTTATAATAGTTTAATGCTGACATTATTAATAGAAATTTATCATAATTCATTGCATTGTTCTGTGAAAAGCTATTAAAGTTCCAAACAAAGATTTAGTCTCATGTTTATAAAATAACTTACCTAAAGCAGTAATTCAAATTAAAGTGGTTAAAAGAAAGAAAAAATCTGTGTTTAAAAGAACATTTTCTCCATAAATTAGGAGAAAAAAATCTCTACCTAGAAATACTTTATTACTTTCGTGTTGCAATAAAATCTGCAATATAAATAGTGAATAGTGTATTAATTCCAAAATATTTTGTCGTTCTACAGTTTCTAGCCAATGATATTTGAAAATCTTCAACCTATGACTTGATTACTATTATTATTTTTTTAATAGTATGAGTTTTTGATGTAAAACATTTTCCGAAGGCTTATATTATAAATGATAGACAATAGCAAAATATAGGGGAGCTGCTCAGCAGCTGTCTATAACTACGATGATGATTTAATACAAGAAATTATAAGAATAGTGAGCAACACGTTTAAACTGGTTTGGTTTCTGATATAATGATTTCTTTTGTTTGTTTGTTTTTGTTTTGCCTTGTATTTAACTTTACTTCTCTTTGAACAATCCTGGTTTCTTTAGGAGGCTTTAACTGGTCTTAGAACTGCAAAATAAAATTAAGAAGCATAAAAACAAACAATCTATGTGTTAAAACACTGGAGTTCATTTATAGACTGTTAGTTTAGCGATTTGTCTCTAATTTTATTCTATTTATTTTATTAATAGGAACTCTTATTATTAATAATTATTATTGATAAATTAATACATTATTTGGATTAAAACATAATCAGATAAGTAAATTAGAACATTACAGAAATACAGTTTCTCAAAATTTGTGTCTAAATGTAATTAGTAATGATTATAACAAATGATATTTTATTAATACTAATATTAAATGTTATATTAAATATTAGCATTATTAATAAGGGAAATTATTACATTCTGCTGTGTACACAACATAGCACCATATGGTGTGCATCACAGTTTTTATATCCAGGAACCACTAAAAAAAAAATAGTTTATACAAGGCATTGAAAGCTAGAAATAGAAAGAGAAATTACAGTATAAGAGATAAAATGAACTAGGATCCTCAGTGGCTATCCAATTATTTTAAATAAAAACTGAAACGCCACTATTACTCCTTGATTACACAGAAAGGAGAAGGTCTTACAACTGAAAGACAAAATTCTTTTCCTTTTTTTTGCCATTATCCAATCAGCACTTCTGGTCTACCTGGATTGAGAAATGTGTAGACTGTCAGCCTAAATAACATAGCTGATGCTTCTCTGAAATAATGAGGTTCTGATAAAAAGGCAAAACCAGAAATGGCAAGAAGACACAGATTGATTGTCTGGCCATAGACTGATCACTTTGTTTTGTCAAGAACAAAACTGTGTGTATATGATCTTCAAACAGAACTATTTCCTTTCTTTGGACCTGCAATACTCTGCTTTGGTAAGGTAGACTCTTTGGTGTCATAAATGTAGCTTTGAAAATCCTTCCTCTACAGCATGCACTTTTCCAGGCACTTTATCATTTCTCACAGTTAATCGATCTCCTGGAAATGATGCAGCTACGAACACTCCCCAGGAACCTGGTGTATATGATTCTCACATTCTGAACTTGTTTGTCCTTCCTCCACATTGTGCCTGCTGTGCTGCAGTTTTCACTCCTAGTCACTGGGAGCCAAGAGATGACAGTAAGTATCTAAGTAAACATAACAGCTCTGAAAGTCTGTTATTCCTTGAGGTCCCAGGAATGCTTTGTAGTTCAAAAAATGTAGCATTGAAAAAGAAGAAGGGAAAAAAAAAAAAAAAAAAAAAGCTTGCATTTAATTTTACTGTGACTTCAACAGTTAAACTCACTCCCTTATTTCCAAACAAAAATATTATTTTATTTTTAACTTGTATATATATATATATATGTAATATATATATATGTAATATATAACTTATATATATGTATGGTGTATATATATATATGGTATATATATATTACCATCTACTTATAGCTCCTTGGCAAGCATGTCAGAGGGAAAAAGGGGAAAAGGGGGAAAACTTAGGCAGAAATGTCAGGGGAAAAATGTGAAAATAAAGATGTGTATTCATAAAAATTAGAAAGAAAGACTTCTCACAAAAATCTTATTTTCTGAATGATAAGAAGCTCTTTATTTTAAAGTTGGAACATAAATTTGATGAAATATAAGCTAATTTCTGGTTTCTAGTAAGCTACGAAACATTATTTGCCCTGACTAATTAAAGTGGTTAGGAGGAAAACTGCCTGATCAAAATCTAATTGATACGGCTCATACCTCTTTACTCAGAAAAAGCCCAACTGATTTCACTGGCACTGATTTCATTGAAAATGACTTGAAACTGATTGCATTTCATCTTTGCCACCTAAGGAAAAATAAAGTCAGGAAGGTATAGGAATATCATTGCAAAAGAGAATGGATCTTCAATCATGTAGAAAGCTGCCACTGTAAAGGGAATAATATGTTCCACAAGAATTACTATGGTATACTGTGAAAAGACAGCTCATGGAGGCTCTTCTAGCTTTATAGGCCTCGTAGTTAAAGATACAGCAGAGTCTGGCTATGTTCATAGGTCTACAAGACTTTTCCTGTGGACATCCTTCTATATGTGATACTTTTGCAGAATTCAGAAAATTGTTTAACAAATTGAGAATATGTTTGCTTGCAAGTTTTATTGAGAGGACAAATATAGTAATGTATGTGAACACAGTAAAGCGGGTTCTGAATAAATAATATTAAAATGAACAAATTCACCCTAGGTCTTTTTTGGCTTCTGAAATGGACTCTCAGCTTTGCCATGAGAGTAAAAAATGTTTCACAGCCTGTTCAAGTCAGGCAGTAATGGCTTGGTTTGATTTAAAGCAACTATTTGTCAGGAAGAGTTAGTGGTAGTGAAACTTGCTTCATCAATTAACTGGCATATCAAAAATGAGGAATATTGTTCAAAAGTAATTTGCTCTTGACTACAGGCAGCCCAGTTGATCTTGAACATGAGCTTTGAAAATTAACCTTGAAAATGAACTGTGAATATTACTTGCATTATTTTTCACTCTGGCCTCATACAATCAATACACATTTAAACATTACCCTTTCTGTTAACAAATGCTATCCAGATAAATGTTACCAAAATGATTTTTTTTTTTTTTTCTTTTTTTCAGGACTACCCTTACTAATTCTATTAACCTTTCCAACACATCACACACCTTAGAAAATGTTTATAAAATATATATATATATATATTTATCAATGCTGCTTTGTTAGAGGCTATTATTTTTCTCTGGACTTTCTCACACTTTCATTAGTTTAATAAAATAGAGATTACATCTATGTGCTTTAACTTCCAAGAAAGATAAAGCGTACGGTAAATTTTATCAGCAGATTAAATAGTTTAACTAGATCATATTTATTTTGTTACTTTAATCTCTAGTAATCTCAGACTGACTATATGCTTTCATTTTACTTTGTGTGTTTGATTCTACTCAAAGTAACCAAAAATTGTCGGACACATTAGTAAATGTTGATGGATTTGTCTGTTTGTAAGACCACTCTGAAATCATATGACTAATTTGAACTATCTGATCAATCTTAAGTGGTCAATACATGCCAATTTATTTATTTATTTATTTATTTATTTATTTAGTAGGCTGTTTTTACTGTACCAATAGAAATATGTAAATATATTTTTTTTTTCATTTTTTCTTAACATTTCCCAATTTATTTTTTCTTTCCAGCTCATTTTCTTCTTGTCTATAAATAATTATGATCTTTTTATATCTTGGTGTTATTTACAACAAGTCCAAATTTAATATAATATGTTAGCTAGTTAATATTCCATGTATTGTTCTTCTCTATATCATCAATGAAAATGTTAAGAACAATCTAATCTATCTAATCTAATCTAATGTATCTAATCTAATCTGTTTAATCAATCTAATTTTAATGGATTTTTTTTTATTAAGAAAAATCTATCGATCTAACAATTACTGTTGCAATATTCATAGGGAAAATTCCTTCAAATAATTCCAATGATTGGAGGACTGTAAAAGCAGAATTGTGAAATTTTCCAAATTTAAAGGAAATTTGCATTATTTTTGTCATTTTGACACAAAATAAGATATGTCACAATTATTAGTAAAGCCCTTTGGCTATGTTTCTTTCATTCAGCTGATGTTTTGCTATTGGATTTGATATTCTCTTTAGTGATCATCCTGCAGGAATAGTGTCAAGCTGTGGCAAGAAGGTTCACGCTACACATCAGGAAGAGGTTCTTCACTGAGAGGGTTGTCACACGCTGGAACAGGATCCCCAGGAAAGTAGTCACTGCACCAAGCCTGTCGGAGTTTAAATGTTTGGACTGTGCACTTAGTCACATGGTCTGAATTCTTGGGTTGACCTGTGTGGTGCCAGGAATTGGACTCAATGATCCTTATGGGTCCCTTCCAACTTGGGATATTCTATGATTCTATATGCTACAGGGAAGGGATGCCATACCTTGAGGAGTAGGCCTATGTGAATCTCATGAAGGTCTGAGTACAAGTCTGCATGCAATGTCATGGCAATCCCCAGTATCAATACAGGGTGGATGGAGAATAGAGAGCAGGAGGACTGGGGGTACTTCTGGATGAAAAACTTGACATGAGCCAGCAGTGTACACTGGAAGCTCAGAAAGCCAATCATATCTTGGACTGCATCAAAAGAAGCATGACCAGCAGGCTGAGGGACATTATTCTACACCTCTGCTCTTGTAAGATCCTCACCTAGAGTACCATGCTCACCTTTGGGAGACACAGCATAAGATATGAACCTGCTAGAGGGGGTCCAGAGGAGGACCATGATGATGACAAGAGGTCTGGAGCACATCTCCTATGAAGACAGGCCAAGGAAGTTGGGGTTGTTCAGCCTAGAGAAGAGAAGGTTCCAGGGAGACCTTACTGCAGCCTTTCAATAAATAAAGGTGGCTAATAAGAAAGATATTAGGGACTGTAGTAATGGGAAGTGAAATAATGGTTTTAAACTGGAAGAGGATAGATTTTAGATTAGATATTTGGCAGAAATTTTTCACGCAGAGAGTGGTGAGGCACTGGAAGAAGTTTCCCAGAGAAGTTGTGGATGCCCCATCACTGGATGTGGGTTTGATGGGGCTTTAGACAACCTGATCTAGTGGGAGGTGTCTCTGGCCATGTCAGGGGTTGTTGCAATTAGATGATCTTTAAGGTACCTTAGAGATGGATGCAATACTCCAGGTGGGGGTCTCACAATGGTGGACTAGAGGGAATGAATCACCTTCGTCAGCCTGTTAGCCATGCTTCTTTTGATGCAGCCCAGAATACGGTCAGCTTTCTGGGCTGCAGTAATACATAGCTGGTTCATGTTAAGCTTCTCCCAGGTCCTTCTCCTCAGAGCTGCTCTCAACCCATTCTCCACCCAGCCTGCATTTATGCTTGGGGTTGCCTCATGGTTTCAGTTTTCTGTAGATTTTTATGGCTTTCTTTTTACTTTCTGAGGATGTTTATTTTTTAAGGAAATTTTTTATATAAAAATACTAAGGTTACTATACATTTTGTAATACAATTTTAAAGGACTATCACTTTGCCTGTTTGCTGTACAGAGCTTTTACAAAGCAGCTCAGAAATAATTGTCAGATGTACAACTAATTCACCAGTTAAGTATATAATCAGGAATATGACTGTTCTAAGGGGTTTGAATTTAGCTTATGAAAGTATCCATAAACACTAACTTCAGTATGCTTGAACAGTCGCATAAACACTAACTTCAGAATGCTTGAAGAGCCAGTCAGTGATACTTGCACAAGGGAGAGAAGAAGAGAAAATGTTTAGAAAAAGACAAATTGTTTTGAATTCTCCTCCTCCACCACCACAGAACCCCCACTGCCACCCCCAACACACAATCAAACAAACAAAAAACAGAGAACAGAATCATAGAATACCCCAAGTTGGAAGAGACCCACAATGATCAATGAGCACAACTCCTGGCTCCACACAGGATGACCCCAAAATCAAACCATATATCTGAGAATGTAGTACAGACTTTTTTTTTTTTTTTTAATTCTGAATTTTGATTTTTTTTTTTAATTCTGACAGGCTTGCTGCCCTGACCACATCCCTAGGGAGCTAGTTCCAGTGTTCCAGTGTCCAAATAGATGAATTTGGTGTTACTGACTAGTATTTTGCCTGCGTAAAGTGTGGCAGAGTTAACTAGGACATATGTGAAGTGATTTTGAAAATCCTATTATCTTAAAATAGAAGAGATTCGTTTGGTTACTGTCATATCTGGTGTACAAAGGAAGACTTGTGCCTTAGGTGTTTAGCATTGCTGGTAACTAAAGATCAGCAGAGAACAGCAGACCTCATATGTGTTTTGTTTGTTTGTTTGTTTGTTTGTTTTTCCTGTGCATTTTAAGTCTTGTCAAATAAGAAAAATTTGGAAAGAATATGTCTGTAAAATGTCCTAGAATATCATTCAAATATATTTTGACTTGTTTACTAAATAGAACAATGTAGCTATCACTGAGCTGTTTTTGATAAGCTATGTAGTATTTCCAGGTGATATATTTCTGCCCAATGCAAAAAAATAAACAAACAAAGATGGTGACTTCTTTATATGAAGACCAGAAGTACTGAAATAGTACTGAAATACTAGAACAAACCTAGGCTTTATTTCCTTGGGCTGAGTTACCTAATCCTGAATACGAAGAAAAAGGTCAATAACTCCCTAGCATAATGCAGTAGCAGCAGCATCTGAATCTAGTTGCATTTGTTGCATGTTATTCAGGATAGATCAGCCCATGAAGTGCATCTCCCCTTTGTGAGAAATAGAACAAATTGTTTATAAACTCTGTTGAGCTACTGCTGTCAAGGCTGGGTAAGAGGACTCAAGCAAGGCAACAATAGAATACTATTATTTTGGTATAATAATTCTTCTTTCCCTATAGCAAATCTTATCAGTCTCTCACAGTCACCAGTGTCAGTTAGTTAGCAACAAGGGAGCCACATTTTCCACATGGTGTGCAGACCTCTTCAGCAAGCTTCTACAGAATATATCTGTGTTGCATGAGTTACTCTCCAAATCAATATCCAGAAGAGATGAGAGTTTTAAATATTAAGGCACATGTGACATGTCACATGTCAGCACTCTCCATGTCAGCAGGGAGGCTGAGAGCCTGACAGCATGGCTCTCTGTGGTTTCCAGTCACTTCCGCACATCTCTGCAAATTTTAAAGCATAATTTACAAACTTTCTTTTTCCAAAACAGCTTTCTCACTTGCCTCTGTGCTTCTTGTTTGCTTCTTTCTATTCTTTCTTACATTTAACTGTCCAAAATTTCTTCAGAAGGAATTTCTATGACTAGGTGGTGAGAGAATCAAACATACACGCATTGTCCCCTTCTCACATTCACTTCAACATTTCCAGATGTAAGATCTCTGCTTTTAGACAGAAAATGTACAGACATCTCTATTTGAGGCTTATTCTGTTCTTAGATGTGTGAAAACTACCACTTGTTAAAAGCAAGGATTTGCAACTCTTGCTTTTCTTAAGACCTTGCAGTCTATTTTTTTTTTTTAATTTGACCAAATAATGCAGAATTTTCAGTCAGTTCTATTTGACATAATGATCAATATTTTACTCTAACACATATCTATGTGAGACTACCCTGAGACATAGTATGCAACTGGAGTAAACTAGTTCCTTTAATGCTTTCAACTACTTACAAGCTTGCTTTCAAAATAGCAGAAATCTGATCAATGTCTCCTGCAAAGGTACTTTACTGACCACGTGCTTCACAGAAAAATAAGGGAATGACTGCTTTAAGTTAATTAGAAATACAACTGAATTTTTAATTATTTCTCCATTTTCACCTCCCCCTATTTTATTGTTATCATCATCATTATTATTATTATTATTATTAATAGATACTTTGACACTGTGACTTTGGATAAGAATTTGGTCCTTCTCCCCATATTTTTTTTTTCCCCCATCTGCATGTAAATTTCCCCTTTCTAGGGCTTTATTAAGATGACTAAATTTAGAAAATGTAGGTAAGCGTGTTCCAATTCAAAAACTATCTGACAAAACCTTGTTACACTGTTTTTTTGTTTTTTTTTTTTCCTTATCTTTTTGCACCTTTTCAAGGTGAATATTTAAGCTTGTTTCATAAATTGTGGGAACAACTACTATGTTCTTTCAAAGGCAGGAATTAAATTATTGGTATGTCTTTTGCTTATGGTTGAAAAAACAAACTTCTGTGTTATTAAATCAAATAATAAAATCAACTCATCTACATATTTCATGGTCTAAACATAACATAGCATTACAGGATTTCCCAATAAAGAAAATGGTCAGATCCCAACTTAATATTTAGGGGATCTTACACATAATCACATAGCTTTTTACTACCAAGAAAATAAAATAGAAAACTAGAACACCAGAACTGAGGATTTTCCTAATGTGATCTAACTCTAAAACCTAAATCCAATCTTTCATTAGTCATTCCCAACTATTCTTTTCTTGAGCAAATGGACTGGTTACACAGTCAGTTTCTATTTGAAATTTAGTTTTGCTGTTCTTAGATATTATAGTCCATAATGCTTGGGTAAATTTAACTTAATTGTTAAATTTTGATTGACATTTAATAAGTAATTAATTGACACTGCATTAAGTAGTTAAATGTAACATCTTACAGGCTAATGAACATCTAACAAAAAAAATCCTTCTTAAAGTCATTAATAATATACACTACAAATTAATAAAATTGCATGTGATTTCTAAACTTAATTTTATTCAAGATTAAATGTCTAGTTGCTCTAGCAAAAGAAAACATCAATTGAAAATTTGTGATAACTGCAGTTTTAAGGCAGATGGTTATGAACAACTATGTGGAATCTGATCCACAAGGTTCTTATTTTTTACCTTTATCTTTGTATGTGCATATGAATGTCTAGGGATTCTTCTTTTTAATTATTTATTTTATTATATAGAAATACATTTATTTATTTATTTATTTATTTATTTATTTATTTATTTATTCCCAGAGCAATGTAAGGACTGTAATGACATGGAATAAAATGTGGTTGCTTTGCCCTGTTGACGCAACCAGGGTATGACAGGGAAGAACCAAACATCATTCCTTAACAGCTCCAGGGAATCAGTGAAATGATACATTCAGAAAATGGACCAAGCTGACAGCATGGTACAACTGCCTCCCTTATGAGCTGACTTGGAGCATATACACACTTTTTCTTCGGAGGAAGGAAACAATGATGTACCACATTCAGGTGAACCAGTTTAATGCCATACCTATGTCAATGTTATCTTTAAAAAGTCCATATATTCTCTGCTTAATGACATCCAACTTTTATAAAACATAATTTTCAAAAATTTCTGCAAGACACTGATTCTCATTATCTTACTTAAATAATTCATGGAAAATCACAGTGATTCAGTTGCCTTTATAAAAGGTGGATATATGTCTTTCAGTTTAAATAAAGTTATAACTTAACTGGCATTAAACAATTTCCTAATAAAGGCATCACATTTAATGTTAAATGATGATCTGCAAAAAATGTAAAGTTTTCCTTTAGTTCATCACCTTTTGTTATTCTAAAAACAGAAATCATTTGTCCTATGCAAATTGTTTAATTATTGATCTCAAGGACCAATGACAGGCATCTTAAAGTATCAGAAGACTATTTTTCATGATGATAGCAGGATTTTTATTTATTTTTTTTTCTGGGAAATCACAATGCTGGCTTTAATATTTAATTAAATATTTTCCAGTAGATGGCAGCATTTTACAGTGATTGAAGATATTGAATGCTACCTACAAAGGCTGTTGTAGCTAACAGGTTGCTATGCCTTTCACCAGAAAATGTTGGTTAAAAGGGGTTTATGGCTTTGCCATTTCAAATTAGGAATGGCTGGAATTTGACAAGAATGTTGTCTGCTTTTATCCCTGTTATGTTTGCATCAAAAATATTTACAGTACTACCCAAAACCAGGAAATATAAATTAAAATGCTAAATGTTCTAGTTGATACACTTGATAATATCTACAGTCAAAATGATTAGATGATTTAATACTATTGGAAATATGATACTGGAAAACCCTTGCAATATGTCATATATTGGAAAACCATTATGATACAGCTAAGATTGGAATTTCACAATATTGGAATTTGGAGCCATATATTATTTCAGAGCATGCATACATGAGGAAATATACTTTTCCACAAAATTTATGTCCTTAATGGAAATAGTTTGCATTTATTCAAACTATTCAGCTTATTATGATGTGATCCCACACATTAGGGATGCCTAATGCAGGTTTATTAGGTTTAATATGTTCATGTGTCCAATATGCCTGCACATATTTACGATGATTAAGGTTTCTCAGACAGAAGACCAGGACTTCTGGCAAGTGTGAAGTGATCTATGCATAAAGTAATCTATTTTCTCAAGTTTTTATTACAACATTCCAACTTTACTCTTTCAAGCTTTCACCGTCAACTACAGTACTTTAAGAGCAAAAAGGATTTTCACTTGTCTATTTAAGTGTCACAGAGACAAGAGTTGGTGATAAGAGTCAACACCTTTTTAAGAGAGCTATATCTAAGTGTATATATCAAACATGACCTACCAAACAATAACTCAAAATAATATACAGACAAATAATACCAGCAGGGTGTGATGTTTCCAATTCTGCTTAGTGAGAAAACTTAGATCTTCTTGACATTTAAGATATTCTAAGACATTCAATAAGTTCTGAAAAGAAGAGGGCATTCGAGACATGTTTAAGTAACCTTTAAGAGCCAAAGAAAAATGCTCTAAATTAGAGTCAACATTTAATCCTATCTGTTGAGACTTGTGAAAAGAAGAAGGAAAAAATAAAGCTAGTAATAAAACAGTAATAAATCTAGGCTTTCAAGACATAGAAATTAGTATGTTAATTATGTATATTTTTTTATTGTTGGCTGGCTGGTATGTTGTTTGTTTTTGTTTGTTTGTTTGTTTGTTTGTTTTTAGTGGTTTGTTTAAATTACAGATGTTATATAAATAATACTCTCTAGTGTTGGACTCCCCTGAACCAGAAAGATATGGAGTCCATCAAAATGCCACAAAGAGATTGGAGCTTCTGTCATATCATGAAAGGATGAGAATGCTGTGAATGTTCAGCCTCAAGAAGAGGAGGCTCAGAGGCATCTGATCAATGTATGTAAATGATTAATGTATGTAAATACTTGAAGACTTCAAAGACAGAGCCAGGCTCTTTTCAGCAATGCCTAGTGACAGAAGAAGAGACAATGGTCACAAATTAAACAAAACAAAGACAAACAAACACATAAAATGAAAACATAAAATTCCATCTTTACACAAGAAAACATTTTTTCCATGTGAGGGTGACAAAGCACTGCACAAAGTGGGGTTGTGGGGTCTCTATCCAATAAGATGTTCAAAACCCAGGATGCAGACATAGGGGGTATTGAACTAGGTGATATCAGACTTCTTCCAACTTCAACAATCCCATGATTATATGGATTACTTGTTTACATATGTAATATATTATATTACATTTAAAACATTTTGAAAACTAATCCAGCATTGCACAATTATTTTGGATTTTAATGATCTCTGTGTTGCCTCTTCTGGGCAGCAGAGTCCCCACAAATTATTAATGGTGTTTGAGAAGTTCTGTTTCAAGTTGGAAGTAAACAGTCTGTATGAATCCTTGGAAAAGAGTTCCAAAAAAAAACTATTCACAATTACTAAATACAGTCTTAGAACTTCCAAAGTGTTCAAATCACTTCATAAGGATTATCATGCAGTGTCTTTCAGCTACACTTCCCTGAATATCCATGAGTTTTTAAAAATAACTTATTGCTTTCCAGAATTGAATCCCCAAGTTCTTTTTTGGTTTAATTATATCCCAACTTTAGAAATGATGCTGTGTTAAACAGCTATTTCATTCCCTGTCTAGCACTTTCATCTAGGAATACCATGATGAGTTAAACTGGTTATAAACTTGTTGGAAAGTATGAAGTCAAAAGTCTTTGTAAATGTAAAACTGTTGTTTTGTAAATGTAAAAACGTAAAACATCTAGTGATGTGGAGAACAGGATTGTAAGATTTAAAAATGGATGAATGAATAAAAAGCTATATTTATTTTGGCCTTATCAGTGGACTTATCTTCACCTCTCCATTATGTCATTAGTCACTTCTCTACTCCTCTTTCCTGTGGATTGGATCAATATTCTGTCCTGCTCCTTCTTAAGGTTGATTTTTACTTCATAGAAAATTAGAGATTGTGAGGGTTTGGTTTTGTTTTTGTTTTTCCCACAAGTGTTTTTTAATAAAATGATTTAAAAGTCATAATTTCTCAATTCTCACATGAAAATATGAAAGAAAAAAAAAAAAAAAAAAAAAAAAAGGAAATAACATGAGAAAAAAAAAAAAGAGAGAGAGAGAGAGAGTATTTAATTGATCCTGACATCTGAAAACTTATTTGAATATATGGAATATTTCATTTTGTTTTATCAAATATTAAGTAAAAGGAACAATTAAAATAATTCAGAAGAAGACTCGCTCAATGTATTTTACTCAGTCCACATTAATTTATTTCTATGCATTTATATTAACATCTTTGATATAAATTGTAGTTAATCTTGGCTGTAATTCATGTTTTACACAATTCTAATACTCGTTTCAAGTAACTATGCAGTAGCTGTTTATCAAGAAGTAGGGGGATAAACTCTGATAAATATTTATGCTTTAAATTCCTTTGAGATAAAGTGGAGTTATAACTGCGCATCCTGGGAAATATTTTAGCTTTATTTTTTTCTTTTAGATAGATTGTATCCTATTAAGTATATCATAAAAACATACAGTCATCCTGCAATTTTAGATATTTAACTAAAATTATGACTTTACTCAGAACAGGCCTATATAGTTATTTAGTTTCCAGTTTTATTGTTTTCTGTGCTCCAGTAGTTTAACTCATTGAACATACTTATTTGAGTCATCTCCACCCCCTTTAGTGTTGGTGATTGATGCTACTTAAGGAGTCCGGATATTATAATTTTTAACTATATATATTATTTACTATTAATTATTACTATTGCTCCACTATTATTATTAACAACTCCTTTGCATCTGGGTTGACCCTAGGTATCTCACAAAGATGAAGAGAAGGTCTGGGAACAAAGGCAAAACCAACTAAAAACAACCCTTTTATTTTATTATTGTCCTAAATATTTCATTGTCTGTCATAAGAAGAATCTTTTACTCATGCAGAACCTCAGGTCAAGAACCCTGAGTGCTTATGATTTATTTTTTTCTTTAATTGGCAGACAATGCTACTTTGTTACCAGAAGGTTGTTTTTTGTTGTTTTGTCTCCCAAAACTTTTAAGGAAGACATGCATGTGAGGTAAAATTCTTTACATTCCTACTTATAATAGTCTACAGTTTTGCCTTTGAGCAATTTATTTGCTTCATGGAAGTTATTTTTGTATTTAAATTTCCATGGTAATATAAATGTTTTGAGTGTATTTGTTCATTGACCATGCTAGATTGTGAAAAAACGTAACGAGACAAGTCTGTAGAAATTTTACTTATGAAAGTACTCTGTATAAAGTGTTTTCTTACTTTCCAATAGTACTTATAAATTTATCCATTTACACCCTTTTTGAGTGAGGTAGAAATCCTTAGTTTCACACCCATAGTGAGGATTATACTTGTTACAAGTATTTGTGTGCTTTAGTAAATAAACATAGGAAAATTGAGACAGATTAGCCATCTTCAAAGTCACTGATGTCTCCATGATTTTCACAAAAATTCTATGTATAAAAGAAATAATTTCTTCTTTCTAAAATTTAGAATGTGTCTTGGCTTTTTGTGACATCTGTACAGATGTTTTTTCTGCTCTGTTGTGCCAGTTTTGTGTCTTCAACCTGTGAATAATCCCTCCTTTATGAACAGTCTTAATCTGTTAATATTATAACAATACCTTTTATTTTGCTTTACTTGTACCATTTTACTTTATCATGCAGGACAACTGGAGGATCAGGCCCAGTCAGCATGTGTTCATCAAAGGCAAATTAAGAATAAGTTAAAAATATCCTTAGCACTGTTTATAAAGTAGTCTAACTCCAAATTTGGATGTTATTACTTTCTAGTGGGTATGTTGAGTTAGAGTTGATCTTAGATCTTAGAGTTGATCATTTGTCCTGTTCTTGGAAAAACAGACTTACTATTTTTTCTCTTTAGAGAAATGTTGATAGACAGGAAACAAGGGGAAATGCAGGCATGTAGAAATGGGACCACCCCATAGCTACATGCTTCCTAATGGTGTTCACAGTGTAGCTCCTAAAAGTATGTGTTTTTTTTTAGCATCAAAATTAAGGTATATAAATATGAAAAATCCCTATTATATCACAGAATCACAGAATCACTGAATTTCTAGGTTGGAAGAGACCTCAAGATCATCGAGTCCAACCTCTGACCTAACACTAACAGTCCTCCAATAAAACATATCGCTAAGCTCTACATCTAAATGTCTTTTAAAGACCTCCAGGAATGGTGACTCCACCACTTCCCTGGGCAGCCCGTTCCAATGTCTAACAATCCTTTCGGTAAAGAAGTTCTTCCTAACATCTAACCTAAAACTCCCCTGGCACAACTTTACCCATTCCCCCTCGTCCTGTCACCAGGCATGTGGAAGAACAGACCAACCACCACCTCACTACAGCCTCCTTTAAGGTACCTGTAGAGAGCAATATGGTCGCCCCTGAGCCTCCTTTTCTCCAGGCTGAACAAGCCCACCTCCCTCAGCCGCTCCTCGTAGGACTTGTTCTCCAGGCCCCTCACCAGCTTCGTCGCCCTTCTCTGGGCTCTTTCGAGCACCTCGATGTCCTTTTTGTAGCGAGGGACCCAAAACTGAACACAGTACTCAAGGTGCGGCCTCACCAGAGCCGAGTGCAGGGGGACGATCACTTCCCTAGACCTGCTGGCCACACTGCTTCTTATACAAGCCAGGATGCCGTTGGCCTTTTTGGACACCTGAGCACACTGCTGGCTCATGTTCAACCGACTATCCACCAATACTCCCAGGTCCTTCTCTGCCTGGCAGCTTTCCAACCATTCCTCTCCCAGTCTGTAGTTCTGCTTGGGGTTATTGCGCCCCAGGTGCAGGACCTGGCACTTGGCCTTGTTGAACTTCATACAGTTGACCTCAGCCCATCGTTGCAGCCTATCCAGATCCTCCTGCAGAGCCTTCCTACCCTCGAGCAGGTTGACACATGCACCTGACTTGGTGTCATCTGCAAACTTACTGAGGGTGCACTCACTGCCCTCATCCAGATCATCGATGAAGATATTAAAGAGAAGCTATAGAATAGCTTCTGTGCCATTTGAAATCAGTGTCATTGGAAAAAAGGTCAAATTCAAGTGATATAAATTACTGTTTGCAAAAGCAAATAAACAATCACATTTTCCTATACCCATTACAATGAAAAACAGTTGACTTTGTTATAAATCCTTATTATAATATTACACTTATAATAATTACAATGCAAATATCGCAGTATATTTTATTTCATTTTGCAGATAATAGCAAATTTTATGACAACAACTATTTGATTTGTGCCTCTACTTAGACTTGCACGTGTATTTATATACAAGGTGCTTGTGCCTTCAAAAAGGTACAATTTAAATTTTAAAATTTAGGAATTTGATGGAACATATAATTTTGTTATTGTGAAGTATGTCTCAACTTTAGATTTATTCCAAATAGTTTCTACTTTGTGAAAATTATTCAAAATTGTATCATTATGACTTTCGGAGATGAAAAACAACAGCAACAACAACATTCTTCTTAAGTGAAGATTTCTTCCCTGAGGATCAGCGTGGCAGATGCCAACATGTCACCTCAAACTGTTCAAAATAGTTATTTAGCAATCAACTGCTTAAACACTAGGATTGTCTTCATAAGTGTAAACTATTTAAGTACAATGCTATTGCTCACTTTTTACTTAAAATAATAAAATATATATATATATATTTACATATATATTTTGCTTTAAAAACTGAAATAAAACACTTTTTATACAATATCTTGTCTGTAGGCCATGGCATTGCATATTAAGTAAGGTATATGTGTCCACATTGACGTTGTGAAGGCCATGCTAACTGTAATTACTTTTTTTTTTTTTTTTCTGTCATTTCCTCAGTGCCACCATGCATTTATTGGTCTTTCTCCGTCTGTTTTGTTGTTGTTGTTGTTGTTGTTTTGTTTTGTTTTGTTTTGTTTTGTTTTTGTTTGTTTGTTTTGTTTTGTTTTGTTTTTTGTTTTCTGTCGTATTCCCAAACTGCCAAATATTTGTAACAGACTGCTTTTCTTCTAGTAAGTGAAGTCCTAACAGGACTATACATCTGAATGTGTTTGCAGTAACATGGAAGAAATATAATGGATCGCTCTGGTCTTTATCACCTTGGAAGGTTCCATTGATATTTTATGTAATGTAATTAAGCATTAGTTAGATCCCAAGACCCTGAAGGCAAACTTGTGGCATTTGTGTTTAAACTGTTGTATTAGTTCTGACCAATTTGTTTTTAATCCCTCATTCCTTTGCACTTCAAATACTAAAAATTAATGAAAGCTTGTTGAAATAGTGTTTGTCCTTTTGTTTGTTTGTTTGTTTTTCCCCCTCAAAGGGAGCAATGTAAAGAACTTTTATGGAGATTATTTTTAGTGAAAAAAAAAAAATAGTTTCATGTTATGTATTGCTTCTTATCCTGATTGCTTAATGCAGCACGTAATCTGTTATTTGTCCTAAATATATTTCCACTGTTGATGCTAATGTACAATCTTGATGTCTAGATAAGAGTGAAGTAGAAAATCTGAGTAAGCACTATGCAAAGTGTTTTCCTTCAAGGTATGAACAGTCCAGCACATTTCTGGATGAAAATCATTTTTCTTTATGCGTGGAAGTTTGAAATGACAGGATGATGGCCTAAAAATAAATAGGCTGCAGATTTTGTTGATGTTGTTGTTGTTGACAGGTGGTCCTTTAAATAGGCGGAAATAGACATAGTGAGATTTGATAGTTAGATGCTGAAACTGGACAAAATAAAATTACTATCAGTAGGTTTTTAACATGGCAGCAATAAATCATTGTATAACTGATCTAGTGCCATAATGTATTCTCATCAGTTTCAGCCTTTTAAGTCAAGGTTAGGTATCATTTCAAAGGGCATGTTATTGTGAAAATAGAAGTAACATTTCTTAACTGAGGTTTTACCATTTGTACTATGAAGCACTTTAAATCAGAGTTCGTAACTGGACCTCTCTTTTTACAGGCTATTTGTCTGAAAATATGCATACATGGATTAAACTCTGTGATGTAGTCAGCTGCCAAAATCTTCATATCATTTGAGATATTTACTATACATGCTTGGACTGCAACCTGTAGTCCAGATGTTGAATGAGTTCCCTTAATTTTTTTATCTACTAGACACGTGAAGATAACCCAATGGGCTGCACGTGGACAACCTGCTCCACCGTGATCCTCTCCATTGGCTGTGGAGGAACTTCTGCTGAGGTGCCTGGAGCACTTCCTGGCCTCCTTCTGCAATGACTTTGGTATCTGAAGGGTTGTTTCTCTTTACTTTTTCTTACTTACTGTTTTACAGCACTTTTCTTTTTCTTAAATCTGCTCTCACAGAGATGCAACAAGTATCACTCATTGACTCAGCTTTGGCCAGCAGTGGGTTCCTTTTTGGAGGGGCTGGAACTACCTCTTATCTAACATGCAGCAGCTTATGGACTCCTCACAGACACCACCCCTACAAACCCTTGCTACAAACCCTTGCTACTTCCACCACACTGTGGTGGAAGCTGAACTCCACCAGACCCTCTCTCTCACTGCATATATTCCAAAAGTATGTATAAGCTTCCGGAGGGGGGGAATATGATTGAAAGGTCTCAAAGATTGAGATAAGGACAGGGAGATCATTCAACAGTTATTGTCCCAGGCAAAACAGACTCACTCAGAGAAGATTTATATGATTTATTGCCTATAACCGGCACACTAGAACAGTAAGAATCTAAAAGCAAACTAAAAACACCTTCCCCCCATCTGCCCTCTTCTACCTCCTCCCTCTGAGCCACATAGGAGAATGGGGAATGGGGGCTCTTGTCAGTCTGTGCTTCATCTCCACTTCACGGTCATTCTCTGCCCCTGCTCCATGTAGGGTCCCTCCCATGGGATGCCATCCTTCCTGAACTGAGCCTGCAGGGGCTGCTCACAGGCACTAGCTCTTCAAGAACTGCTCCCACATGGCTCCATACCATGGGGTCCATCCGTCAGGAGCAAAATGCTCCAACATGGGTCTCCCACAGGCAGAAACTCCCCCCACACCCCAAGCTCCTGTGTGGGCTCCTCACCATGGGCTGCAGCTCCGGCCCGGGGCCTGCTCCTGCGGGGGCTCTCCATGGGCCAGAGCCTCTTCCAGGACACATCCACCTGCTCCTATGTGGGGGTATCCATGGGCTGTAGCACAGCTATCTGCTCTGGCATGCCACATCATAGCCTGTTCCATCAGGGGCCCCTCCACAGGCCACAGGGGAACTTCTGCTGTGGCGCCTGGAGCACCTCCTGCCCTCCTTCTACACTGGCCTTGGTGTCTGCAGGGCTGGTTCTCACTTCTCTCTCTCCCAGTTGCTGTTGCTCAGAATTTATTTATTTATTTTTTTCCCTTTCTTCAATCTTCTCTCCCGGAGGCCCAACCAGCATCGTTCCCTGGCTTGGCTGAGGCCAGCAGTGCTTCTCTTTTGGAGCTGGCTGTGCTCTGATGTGGGGCAGCAGCTGGGCTCTGCTCACAGAGACCACCCCTACAGTGCCCCTGCTACCAAACCCTTGCCACATAAACCCAATACACACAGAAGCCCAATACAAGTGGCAGATCCAGAAGCATTGTTTATGTCTCTGTTGTATCTATCTCACTAAAATGGTAGAGTATATGAGAAACAAGTCTTTGTATAGATAAAAGTAGTGCTTAAAGGGTATTTTAGGAAAAAGAAAGAAGAATTTGTGAGAGAAAAAACAAACAAACACCTAATTAAAGACTAGATTGTTTTGTTTCTGGGCATAACAACAACAACAACAACAACAATAATAATAATAATAATAAATCATGTTGTGTATAAACCAAAAGAGAGGTGGATCTTACATTAAATAAGGCCATATATATATATATATACTTGTTAAGCAGATGAACAACTAGAAATTAAACACAAATAAATCAAAATAGGCTAGATTTATAGATATTACAATATTGCAGTGATAAAAGAAATGGTAAAATCAGGGAGAATGAGCAGTGATAAAGCCTTTAGCATATGCTTAGGAAATATCCAGGTTTTAGGGGAAAAAAAAAAAAAAAAAAGTGAAGTTAGTCAAAATAAATACTTTGCCAAGGCTTTCATAGACAATTAAACAGTACGTGTTTGAAGTCCAGAAAGGAACTTCCCAAGAAAGAAACTACAGAATTCATGAAAGCTAAATTTTCAATAAATGGAGTATAAATATCATATCTGTCATGTATGTGAAATGCAGTGGAGTAGAAGCAAATACAAGAGCATAAACTGTAACTGGGATGTAAAAGAAGCTCATTCAAATATAGAAATTCTAAAAATATTAAATGGAATGACCAGTCTTGCATTTAATGTCTCTTATATAACTTTGTATAATGAGAATGAATTATAAAGAGCTTATGGATATAAGTAAGAACTGGTCTGATATTTTTATCACAGCCAAAAGAATCAGAGTCACTTGTCAGTGTGTTAAATAATATCACACAGAAGAATTTATGTTTTATAATTATCATTATATATATACACATCTATTTTATATATAAACATACACATTTGCACGTATGCATAAAATGCCACAGCACTGCCCATCTCTGAGAAAGTGCAAAGAATACTAGAACTGTGTAATCACTCACTAGTAAGTAGCAAGTCCTATAGATATGCACACACATTTATTTTCAACAAATAGTTTAGATTGAATATTGGTCTGAATTCAGTGTTTACCTGTCAATGAACAGTCTGTATACACCAAATGCACTAAATCTCTTGAGGCCTTCTGTGAAAGGGAGTGAATTCTTTACCCACTTAAGAATTGCAAAGAAGCTTTAGGCACTGACAGCTCAGCCTGAGACTTCTGATTCTGAAGGATCTGGCAGATGTGAACAGTAGGCAATCTGAATCATCTCCTGAGTTTAGACTCACAAATTCTGCTCAATCTTGTCTCCATCTGCAATGTAGTACAATTTGAACTGACTCCATTGTCTCCAATGAGTTGATTAACTACAAGAAAGATACTTCCTAAGCTGTAAAAATGGGAGCCATATTAATGGAGGACACAGTGGTAGACAGAGAAAATCCAGACAAAAACTACACTTTCTTTGCCTGTGAAGCATCTATGAAATAAATCAAATCAGACACATAATATATACAGCAATGAAAAATTTGGCTTGAGTAGTGAGAATATTAATCAGACAAAGAGATTAGTCATATTATCCCTGTTCTTTTATTTTAGTGTCCCTTTTAATCAGTCAGTAATATAAGTACTGGGGAACAGGAAGATATACAGAAAAATACAGAAAATAAATAGTATGACAATGTAAACAGGATTTTAGCCATTGCTATTCTTGCTGATACTGCTAAGTCAAACGAAGAAATACTCTACCGTAAAGCTAGGTTAAAGGTTTTGTACTGCTTCTGCAGATGCTGTCATGTTCCATTTAGCACCATTTTCACTTGTCTAATCCAATCATTATAAAATATTTTGTTACATGTAAGAAGGTAAATGCTAAATTGATTTAAGTAGCTGAATTCCATATCTGTCCATGGTTTAAAACCTGTAGCTAATATTTTGTTAGCATTAATATAATCTATCCTACTTTATGTTGATTATTAACACTGTTACTACACAGTGCACTCCTACTATCATTGCATGTGATCATGTGATAATTCAGTTTCAATTAGATACTGTTAAAAATATGTTAAAGATTTTTTTTTTTCTGTTTATTTCTTATAAACTGGATGTGATCTGTTCTGTCCTCTCCAGGTTCAGTACTTATTTTTGATTATCTAGTTGTAGCAGCAATAGTCACCACTGGAAACAAGCAAGTATCAGAGTCCAGTATTATCTGAGCAGGTTCTTTGAGGCGTTACGCATGTGAAGGACTTAATGTTAGTTGGTGCTATATGGGATTTTGAGCTGGTAGAGTGATACAGATACATATATCACAATGCAAGTATAAATTATGCTCATTTTGTACAGGGGGTAGGAAAAAAAATAAATAAAAGGAGAAGTTTAATGAAAGGAGAAAAAAGAAAAAAAAAAAGCAAAGACCACACAAAAGCGGGAGGAAATCTGTTCTCTCATTCTGTCCTGGTTTCAGTTAGGACAGAGTTAATTTTCTTCCTAGTAGCTGGTAGAATGCTATGTTTTGGCTTAGGATGAGAATAGCACTGATAATATGCTGATGTTTTAATTGTTGCAGAGCAGTGCTTACGCCAAGCCAAGGACGTTTCAGCTTCTCACTCTGTCCTGCCAACGGGCAGGCTGGGGATGCAGCAAGAGCTGGGAGGGGACAGACCCAGAACAGCTGACCCAAACTAGCCAAAGTGGTATTCCATATCATCTGATGTCATGTTAAACAATATATAGGGATGGCTAGCCAGGGGGAGGAGGGCTGGGCTACTCGGGGATAGGCTGGGCATCGTTCAGCGGGTGGTGAGCAATTGCATTGTGCATCACTTGTTTTGTACACATTATTATTAGTAGTACTATTATCATCATTATTGTTATTATTATTATTGTTGTTATTATTATTTTCCTGTCTTAATAATCTGTCTTTATCTCAACTCACAGGCTTCACTTTCCCATTTCTCTCCCCCATCCCAGAGAGGGAGGGGGGAGGGTGAGTGAACGGCTGTGTGGTGTTTAGCTGCCGACCAGGTTAAACCACAACAAATTCCCATCAGAAAATGATATTCAGCCACTTTTTGAGAAGCAGGGCCTCAATATGAGCAGAAGTTTCTTGGTAAGACAAATGTTTCTATAACAAGAGTTCCCTCTTCCCCCAGATCACCCACCCCCTACCCTTTTGACCTCCCCCCAGCTTTACTGTGACATGATATGGTATGGAATATCCCTTTGTCAACTTAGGCGAGCCGTCCTCCTGATGTCCCCTCCCCATGCCTACCCCCAGACTGCTGTCCTTTTGGTGGGGCAGAGTTGGAGAGGAGATGGTCTTTCTGCTGTGCCAGCACTGCTCGGAAATAAACAAAATATTGTGATATCAGTGCTCTTCTAGCTACAAGTGCAAAGCACAACACTATACAGACATATTGGGTCTGTGTGTGATGGAGTTAACTTTCCCTGCAGCAGACCATACGCTGGTGTGCTCTGCACTTGTAGCTAGAACAACACTGTTATCACACCAGAGTTGTGTCTATTGCTGAGCAGTGCTGGCACAGCATCAGGACTTCCTCCAAACTCCACCAAGAGCCAGTAGGCTGAGGGTGGACAAGAGATGGGAAGGGGACATCATCAGGGCAGCTGACCTAAACCGACCAAAGGGATATTCCATACCATGTGATATGACACTCAGCAATAAAATATGAGAAAGGGAAAGGGCAGGGCTCTCATTATGAAGACATTTGTCCTCCAAACAGCTGCTACTCATATTGAAGCCCTGCTTCCCAGGGTGTGGCCAAACATTGCTTGTTGATTGGAAGTAGAGAATTATATGTTTTTTCTCTCTCTGTACTTCCATGTGGCCTTTGCTTGTTTTTTCTTTCTTCCTTTTCCCTTTAATTGAATTGTACTTATCTCAACACATGAGCCTATTTTTTCTTTCCAGCATTCTTTCCTATTCTGAGGAGGGGGAGTGAAAGAGTGGTTGTGGTGGACTTCAGTTGACCAGCAGAGTAAAAACACCACTACAGGCTGTTCTGGGAAAGGTTTACTCCATCCCAGATAGACCCAGTACATCACATAAAGTTAATCTTTCCTCCTCAGACCTGTCTTCTGTTGTAGACATTCACTGATCAATCACAGATGGTAGAAAGAACATACTTGTAATTCATACTGCTACTTTGTTGCTATTCTACTTGTTCTAGTGTTAGAGCAGGATGACACTACAAAAGAATTATTATTATTTTAATAAGTATGCAGTGACAGCATACTCCTATGCTTGGAAACAAAGTAGGCAAGGGAAAAGCACTTTCTCATGTAGAAAGCCTAGGGAGCAGCTGGGAGCAGAGGCTGATGGAAGCTGAGACTCACAGGAGTTTAAATTAATATTTTTATAGCAAGTCTGTATTCATTTTACTACTTTAGAACTCTTAATTTGAGGGGATATCAAACAACAGGAAAAAGCTAATAGCATTTTTTTTTTTTAAGCTGTGTTGCAGGTAAGTTTATACAGTTTGTCTCTCTATGCTAACCTCTCATAATCTCTTTGAAAAGAATAAATGAGGCAGGAGAAAGATGGTTACAGTCATATTGTTCTGGTGAACACATAAACCAATCTGAGAGATTCTTTACATTATTAATTCTGTCACAGCAAGGAAAGATAGAAAAGACTTGTGTAGAGGGCAATCAACATTACTTTTCATACAGAGACATTGCTAGTGTTATGCAGTATATAGCCAGTGCCACTTACAGCTGGACCATTATTTTTTATTGCTTAATTTTCCTAAACTGTGCATAAAATACTAAGATGTCCAACTGTTTTGTGGAAGAAACATAACTACCTTGGATATAAGTTCCTTATGAAAGATTTCGTGTTCCAAAATAAATGTAAAATCCGATGAAGAGCTTATTATAGTAAAAAAGTCTGATTGAGTAAAAATAAATAAAAAAGCAAATAAATAAATACATTTAGTACCTTAATTTTTTATCTGATTTGTAGTTCAGAAGGGTATGCCATAGCCCAAGTTAAACAAGGTCTTTAGTTTGCACTTCATTCCACACAGCCACTGTGCTAGCTCAGAAAGGAATCTAATTCATTCATTAAATGGAGATGTTATCACCTGGAACTTGAGGATACAAATGAGAAAGCAGAATTAGTAGAAAATTAGTCCTGCTCCCAAGAATAGCATTATTGTACCATGGGCTTGACTGCAGTGTAGCAACAGTTTCTCTTCGCAGACACACTGGACAGACTCCTCCAGTCCTACTCTCTCCTAAACAGAAAACCAGATTTAAGTCTGGGTCTCAGTTAAGAAAGAAAGCACCTGTTCTGGTGGGAGCAAAACATGAAAGATAGTTGAAAATTTGTGTTCATTTCATTGCCAAAATGTTATATTTGTGCAACTGCAGTGAGACACAGGTAAACCAGGACAGGTGATTTGGATGAAAATAGCTCAAGCCCAAGTAAGCAGCAAATTGTAACCTCTGTTCAAGAATGGTTACTAGCAGCAATACAGGCTTGTAACAGATCTGGCAGAGTCCTGGAAAGCCTTCTGTACCAGCAGGTATGTAATAAGAGATGATTTCTGTTATAAAAAGTTCACTGACTCAATAGATAATAAGATGAAGAGAAAAATTGGCATGTAAATGCTTGGAAAGTTCCATGCTAATGCTCTCTTATACTGCATAGAAGCTGGGTAGAAAATAAGTCCTAATACAGTCTTCAATTTCTCTCTTCTGGGGATGTAGACAAAGGCAAACACAATCTGGATTGCCTTTCCTCTCAGTGTTAAAGTAGCTCTCTGAGATTCTCTTTACCTTTTTTCTGTCTTACTTTCCTCATTCAGGCTGCCACAGTTTCAGAGCATAAACTGCTTATTAAAAGGCAGAATGAAAAATAGCAATCCTTCTCCCACTTTCACTTTCTTCTAGTCTGAAGGGAAGGTAGTTCCATTTTGCTCATAAGCTTTTCAGTTGTGTTTGTGCAGCAAAGATGAAATTACTGAAAGAAAGAAAAAAAAATTATCAGTTTTGCTCTTGGTTCTACAACAGATTGTTTCAGGATCATTCTTATCTTTGATCCTTTGCTATTGAAATACTCAGGAACAGAGGGGTATTGTCTTGATAAATGATATATTTGGAAAAGCTGATCTTAAGGCAGTTTTCTTGTTTTGGCAATTTCTACATTTCCCTCCTACTATATATCAAAATGTATTTTTTTTTATTTAATATCATTTTATCAATTTAACTTCTGAAGCTAAAAAATGACAGAAAAGTGCATGGAGCTAAAAATTAAGGTTAAAATCTGTGTCATTATTAGAAAAAGAAAACAATGTATATAATTTTGATTTTCCTTTTCATGAAGAAAATGATAAATTTAAATTACATGCAAATATATCTGAAATTATTTTTATTCTTTTCCTTATTTTAAATTTGCCAATTCTGCATGATTTTTTCAATCTTAACAAACGTGCTTTTTACTTCCCTTACAATTTATGTTACAAAGATACAAACCCAAAAAATATGTCTTTCATGAAAACACAGCAATAAAAAAGCTATTCTTTCTTAGTACTGCCTCTTCTGCTACTTGCTGATGGTGCCAGCATGTCTTCATACTTGTATACAAACTGTCATACTCAATGAAGTAGAGAGATTGTATGGAATGTAGAGATGGACCAAAATAACAAATAAATGCTTTGTTTACATTTCATGGATGCCTTTCAGGCAACTAATTGCACCAGGTTTATAGTACATATCTTCCAAGTATTGACAATGAGTAGTAGAACAACTATTGCTAGAGTTGCCAATTATATATAAATGTGTGATTTTGGAGTGAAAAGCATTGCACTATTCTTCTCACCATGTCCATACTTGGCACCATTGTGTAAATCTGAATTTCGGAAGGTGTATATATTCAGTTACACATTTCAGGGATTTTTGTTTTGTTAGTTTGATTTTATTAATAATGAGTAATAATAGCTACATCTAACTGTCTCATCTCTGGGAGGGTATAGCTACACTAACATTTTGAGTACATTTGATAATTGTCTGAAACTGATCTAGACCACTGCATTATATATCTCCTTTAGCATTCCTGGCAAACATCAAAGCCATCCACATGTATTTTCATAACACGGTGAAAAATTGCCCACTGAGCAGTCTTTCTCAAAAACAGAAATATTATGTTTATAAGCATATATTCAGCATTAATCACAAGAAGACAAAGATATTTATAGCTATTTTCTTTTTATTAATATGTGAATAGAGGTGGGGTTTTTGGTTGGTTGGTTAGTTGGTTTCTTTGGTGTTATGCTGTGAAAATGTAGGAATTTTAAAGAAAATAACTGTTATGAAGCCAGAGTTAAAGAATACCTGTACTACCTATAAGTGGAAATAAGCCAGATAAAACTATTTGATTTATGTACTTTGCAAAAGGATGTAACTTTTTATATTCTGTGAAATGTTTGAAAAATGTTGTATTTTAAGAAGCCCCAAGGAACTGAGCTGACCAGACAAATGACAGTATTTATATTTTGTTTTAAACCTTTGAAATTATTTCAGCACAATAAAATAATTTTAGAAAAGAAAAAAAAAAAAAAAGTTACTTTTTGATAAATTATTTTAAATACAACTTTTTAAGAGAAATCAGCATTTTTAAACATCAGGAAGTGGCTAGACACAGAAACTCTTTTTTTTTCATTGCTATGCATCATACTAGGCAACAGATAAAGATAAATGAATGTAAATATCATTGTACTTAAAATGTATTTATGCTCTGCATAAAGAAAAATTTTGAATTATTAGTGTGATCTGCCAGGACTTCTTCAACTGTAATACTCAAAATATTTGCATTTATTGTAAAATTCTTCCCTTGCAGACCCATACTGACAAGAAATCCAAAATTAATGTACATGTAATGGAATGTGTGATCAATCTTGTATGTCTTTTCTCTCCAGATTGGTCAATGTTACTGACTTTCTTTTAAAATTCAAAGTACTACATAAGGGCTCTGTGTTAGCTGAAGTAACTACAAGATGGTCCCAAGAGCTTCCCCTTGTGATAACATGTTTTACCCACAGTGTTTCCAGAAAGTCAAGTGTCTGTTTTATGAATCAGAAACTGAATATATGAACTCTCTCTATATATATATTATATATATAAGTCTTGCAAAACCAAATGCAAACTATGCTTTTGTCTTAATGTTAAAATACTATTAAAATAATACAGTTTTATCTCAGGTCAAGCGTATACACTATGTATCTTGAATTTCAAAAACATTTCATAAAATAAGTGTACAAAAAGACATGTTTTAATTTTTAACCCAGGGATGTGTTGTAAAGAATTCTGTTGATAAGGATCTATTAACGAACACAATGTTGTTAGGAGCTATGTGTCAGAACTGAATGTAAACAGGGCACTCATTTGTAAAATGATTACCAGTGTTGTATCCCCTATCTCAATTAACTGCCAGCTGAAGTCAAATTCTCCTAATGTGATTCATTTTAACATAACAAGAATAAACAGTTTTGCCATGCAGAACTAACTGATTATTTCAGATACAGTGGAGACCCTTACTTAAAATGTCAGCAAGATTATGAATTCATGCTAAATAAGTTAATGAAAAGATTAATATCAGTGACAACAGTGCTTCCAGATATAACTCCTTATTATGCCTAAAAACTAAGCTCTTATCTTTTTTTTTTTTTTTTCTGACTAATAGACATTTTATTTGAAATGAATAAATTCTTACACTACTTGAAACTAATTGTTAAATTGAGAGTTTAATCTGTTTTCCCCAAGTTAAATAATAGACATATATTTCCATGGATTACTTTTGTTGGTTTTCAGTCCTGCTGTATAAGAGTCTGTAACAGTAAGGAAGTGTTTATACAGTGTATAAATTTTACTCAAAAGCATTCTTGTATATAACACTTAACCCTCAGTCTCTGAGGCTTTGATCCAATGATCTTTGTAAAAAGAAAGCAAACAATAATAAACAACAACAAAAAACTATACAACTTTCCACTTCTAAGTGATCCTATTGATCCCAAAGCACCCGTTTCCTTCCTTTTTCTTCATTAACTCATTTGCATTTTCCTTTTCTCATTTCTTTATCCTCTCTTTCTGTTTCACTTCCCAGCTCCATAAAAAAGTCATACTTCTTGCTTCATTAGACTTTTTGAGATTTTGTATAAGATGTATTCCACTTGCCAAGGCAATCGACTGAGGCAGATGCGTTCCGCAACGGAGCAGGGATCGGGACAGGCAGGGCTTTTTTTTCGGCATTCAGGCCACTCGAGGCAGCAGAGGGAACTGCCAGGGCCCAACAGCCCTCGGGAGGGAGGCTGACGAGGTGTAGGCAGAGCCAGCAGCGCCCCTCTACCCTGACGTTCAAAAGCAGGCCCTAGGGAGCGTGATGACCAGGATGGGCAAACAGGGCAGGATGCAGCAGTTTGAGCAGGGAGGGTCCCCTGCCCCTAAGAACAGATCTTCTAATGGCTGTCTTCCCCTAGCTAGGCCACAATGGTCTACAGCAGGCAGAGAGCTCTCCCTAGGAAGTCTGCATCCACCAAGACTGACTGCCCACTCAAAAATGTGGCAGTTCAGGTCTTGGGATTCAGGGAATGCCTGAGCCTGTTGCTGCCCTCTGAGGGCAGTGGAGACACTGTTTGTGTGAGGTGTGAACAGGTGGATGACCTGGTCAGCCTGGTAGCAGAGATCAAGGAGGAAGTTGAGAGGTTGAGGGCCATCAGGGAGTATGAGCGGGAGACAGACTGATGGAGCAACTCCCTAACAGGCCTGAAGGAGAGGTATCGGGGTGAGACACCCCAAATGGGGGCGGACTGCTCTGTTGCTGTCAGGCAGGGGACCTGGGAGCTGAGGAGGAATGGAGACAGGTCCGTTCTTGAATTTGCAAGCAGCGCCCTCCCCCCCCCCCCCACCAACCCTACCGACCCCACCTTCCCAGGTGCCCTTACATAACAGATTTGAGTCCCTGGAGCTTGAGAGACCGGTGGGTGAGGCTGAGGTAGAAAGTGTACCCAGGAGGATGCCTAGTGTGAGGAAGTTGACTCCACGCCTCAAGACTGCCTCCACCAAGAAAGATAGAAGGGTAATCATTGTAGGCGACTCCCTTCTCAGCGGCACAGAGAGACTTATTTGTGGGCCTGACCCTACCCGTAAAGAAGTCTGCTGCCTCCCTGGGGCCAGGGTCAGGGACATTGCCAGAAAACTTCCCAACCTGGTTTGCCCCTCTGATTTCTATCCTCTTTTGATAGTCCAGGCTGGCAGTGATAATATTGAAGAGAGAAACCTGAAGGCTACCAAACGAGACTTTAGGGGACTGGGACGAGTAGTGGATGGAGCGGTGGTACAGGTGGTGTTTTCATCCATCCCTACGGTGGCAGGGAGGTGTACAGAGAGGACACGGAAAGCCCACCTGATAAACACGTGGCTCAGAGGCTGGTGCCAACACAGAAATTTTATTTTTGACCATGGGGTGCTTTACTCGGCACCCGGCCTGATGGCTGCAGATGGGACCCACCTATCTCTAAGGGGAAAACAGATCCTAGGCCAGGAGCTGGTGGGGCGCATTGAAAGGGCTTTAAACTAGGTAAGAAGGGGGATGAAGCTGGAATAAGTCTTGTTGGAGGTGTTCTGGGGGAACAATGGCTAGGCCAGAGGAGAAGGCAATGGCCCAACTGAAGTGCATCTACACTAATGCACGCAGCATGGGTAACAAACAGGAGGAGTTGGAAGCCATCGTGTGGCAGACAGGCTACGACTTGGTTGCCATCACGGAAATGTGGTGGGACCACTCTCATGACTGGAGTGCTGCAATGTCTGTCTATAGGCTCTTCAGAAAGGACAGGCAGCATGGAAGGGGTGGTGGTGTGGCTCTCTATATCAGAGAGAGTTTTGATGTTGTGGAACTTGAGGCTGGGAATGATAAGGTTGAGTCCCTATGGGTTAGGATCAGCGGGAAGGCCAACAAGGCAAGCATCCTGGTGGGGGTCTGTTATAGACTGCTGAACCAGGATGAGAAGACTGATGAGGAGTTCTACAGGCAGCTGACAAAAGTTGCAAAATCATCAGCACTTGTTCTTGTCGGAGACTTCAACTTCCCAGACATATCCTGGAAGCACAACACAGCCCAGAGGAAGCAGTCTAGGAGGTTTCTGGAGAGTGTGGAAGATAACTTCCTTATGCGGCTGGTCAGTGAGCGTACCCAGGGAGGTGCCCTGCTAGACCTTCTCTTAACAAACAGAGAAGGACTGGTGGGAGATGTGGTGGTCGGGAGCTGTCTTGGGCAGAGTGACCATGAGATGGTAGAGTTCTCCATTCTTGGCAAAGTCAGGAGGGGGATCAGTAAAACCGCTATATTGGACTTCCATAGAGCTGACTTTGAACTGTTCAGGACACTGGTTGGTAGAGTCCCTTGGGAGGCAGTTCTGAAGGGCAGAGGAGTCCAGGAAGGCTGGGTGCTCTTCGAGAAGGAAATCTTGGTGGCGCAGGAGCGGTCTGTCCCCACGTGCCCAAAGACGAGCTGGCAGGGAAGAAGACCGGCCTGGCTGAACAGAGAATTGTGGCTTGATCTTAGGAGAAAAAAGAGGGTTTACAATCTTTGGAAAAGGGGGCGGGCCACACGGGAGGACTATAAGGATGTTGTGAGGCAGTGAAGGGACAAAATTAGAAAGGCCAAAGCTCATCTGGAGCTCAATCTGGCTACTGCCGTCAAAGACAACAAAAAATGTTTTCACAAATTCATCAGTGCAAAACAGAGGACTAAGGAGAATCTCCAGCCTTTACTGGATGCAGGGGGGAACTTAGTTACAAAAGATGAGGAAAAGGCGGAAGTGATTAATGCTTCTTTGCCTCAGTCTTTAGCAGCAAAACCAGTTGCTCTCTGGATACCCAGTGCCCTGAGCTGGTGGAAGGGGATGGGGAGCAAAACGTGGCTCTCATAATCCACCAGGCAATGGTTGGCGACCTGCTACGGCACTTGGATGTACACAAGTTGATGGGGCCAGATGGGATCCACCCAAGGAGCTGGCCAAGCTGCTTTCCATCATTTATCAACAGTCCTGGCTATCGGGGGAGGTCCCAGTTGACTGGCGGCTAGCAAACGTGACGCCCATCTACAAGAAGGGCCAGAGGACTGACCCGGGGAACTACAGGCCTGTCAGTTTGACCTCAGTGCCAAGGAAGCTCATGGAGCAGATTATCTTGAGAGTCATCACGCAGCACTTGCAGGGCCAGCAGGTGATCAGGCCCAGTCAACTTGGGTTTATGAAAGGCAGATCCTGCTTGACGAACCTGATCTCCTTCTATGACAAAGTGACACGCTGGGTGGATGAGGGAAAGGCTGTGGATGTGGTTTACCTTGACTTTAGTAAGGCCTTTGACACCATTCCCCATAACAGTCTCCTCAAGAAACTGGCTCCTTGTAGCTTGGACTGGCATACACTTCATTGGTTAAAAACGTGCTGAATAACCAGGCCCAAAGAGTCGTGGTGAATGGAGTCAAATCCAGCTGGGAGCCAGTCACTAGTGGAGTTCCCCAGGGCTCGGTGCTGGGGCCGGTCCTCTTTAATATCCTCATTGATGATCTGGATGAGGGCAGTGAGTGCACCCTCAGTAAGTTTGCAGATGACACCAAGCTATGCGTCTGTGTCGATCTGCTAGAGGGTAGGAAAGCTCTGCAGGAGGATCTGGATAGGCTGCAACGATGGGCTGAGGTCAACTGCATGAAGTTCAACAAGGCCAAGTGCCGGGTCCTGCACCTGGGGCGCAATAACCCCAAGCAGAGCTACAGGCTGGGAGATGAGTGGTTGGAGAGCTGCCAGGCAGAGAAGGACCTGGGAGTATTGGTGGATAGTCGGTTGAACATGAGCCAGCAGTGTGCTCAGGTGTCCAAAAAGGCCAACGGCATCCTGGCTTGTATAAGAAGCAGTGTGGCCAGCAGGTCTAGGGAAGTGATTGTCCCCCTGCACTCGGCTCTGGTGAGGCCACACCTTGAGTACTGTGTTCAGTTTTGGGCCCCTCGCTACAAAAAGGACATAGAGGTGCTCAAAAGAGCCCAGAGAAGGGCGACAAAGCTGGTGAGGGGCCTGGAGAACAAGTCCTACGAGGAGCGGCTGAGGGAGGTGGGCTTGTTCAGCCTGGAGAAAAGGAGGCTCAGGGGCGACCATATTGCTCTCTACAGGTACCTTAAAGGAGGCTGTAGTGAGGTGGTGGTTGGTCTGTTCTTCCACATGCCTGGTGACAGGACAAGGAGGAATGGGCTAAAGTTGTGCCAGGGGAGTTTTAGGTTGGATGTTAGGAAGAACTTCTTTACCGAAAGGATTGTTAGACATTGGAACGGGCTGCCCAGGGAAGTGGTGGAGTCACCATTCCTGGAGGTCTTTAAAAGACATTTAGATGTAGAGCTTAGCGATATGTTTTATTGGAGGACTGTTAGTGTTAGGTCAGAGGTTGAACTAGGTGATCTTGAAGGTCTCTTCCAACCTAGACTATTCTGTGTTTCTGTGAAATATAAAAATAAATTCACTAGCAATTTATTTCAGCAGAGAAGAAAATATTAGTCCTTCGCTTGGCATTCTCCATATCCTTTCTCCTGTTCAATAAATAAATAAATAAAGGAAATAAGGATATATTGCCTAAATATATTTTCCTTTGAAAATATTCAAGAACAAGTAAAATGCTAAGTAAATACACTCTGAAAATTATTGACACAAGCATACCCTGTAAACAGGTGTGTTACTCTAAAATGAAGTCAGCCTACATTGATTCCAGTTGTATTGAATATTTTATGGCACAATAAAAATATTCAATGACATTTGACATGATTTCCCCCTCCATTACATCAACCATCTTTTTTAAAACCTAAACCTCTAAAAAATTTTACCTCCAAATATGTATTTTTTTCCAATGAATATTCTTGAACCTGCTTTTACGCTTAAATGTATGTAATACCCATTTTTGCTTTGTACTCTCCCTAAAAAGCATGATGATTCTTTTTTTTTTTTTTTTTTTTTTTTTTAACATAAGATACACAAAATGTTGGAGCTATACCCCCTTTATTCAAGAGTTTCATAACTGAAGGTATGTACATACCACAAAAAATTTTCTGCCTTTTATTTAAGCTTTTATTTATATATATCATATATGACTTTGCAACGACAAGAGGCGTGATTGATTAATAGGATTTGACATGACATGTCTTGCTTAGAAAATTCAGAAAACAATGTTGCTTAGTATTAGTCTATCAGAAATGACATGTATGTCACCATGTGACTAGCTTTCCAGACAAGGCCCAGTCGTAGCCTCATTTCCTTGGGCATAAAAACACTGACACTCAAGAAAAAAAGATGATGACTGTCATGTCTTCCTCTGCTCAATAGGAGCTCTTCCAAAAAGCCTCTAAGGCTTTCCTTTTCTTTTCTGTGTGACTACAAAAAAATATTTGTTCAACACATTGCTGTGAGAGACCTACTACTAGTTGAACTGAAGTCACCTTTGGAAAATGTATTTTATATTACTAACATGGGTTTTGGTTAAATGAGGGATTCTTGCAATTCTGAAGAAAGAAATAGAGATACATTAGTATATGTACATACACACAAATGTACATATACATGTGTTTACATCATCCTATTTGGTACACTTCGTGTGTGAAAAAAATTTTGTGAAAAAGATTTACGAGTAGTCCTGGACACTGAATTCCACTCAATTACTGTACTGCATAGTACTACATAGTACTACATAGTACTGCAGTTCATTTTGCAGTGTTTATAATCAGTAAGAGTGAAAAATAGATGAAAATATTCACATTTCAATCCTTATAACCATAACCTAATAAAAATATGAATAAACAATTATTTTTTATAATATAGTATTTAGACATTTGTATATATATGTATACACACAAATATCTAAATATGAACTTTTACACTTATATGGTATACACACATACTCCTCACACATATGTTTTAATGTAATTAAGTTTCCATGAAGGAGAAAAAATTAAAAACAAAAATTAAAAAAAATATATATAATTGTGAGAGCTTAGTTGCCTTCAGGCTATAGAAGCAACTTTCAAAACCATTATTTTCATCCACTCACATGTTCAGACAGAAAACAGGATGAGAGTGGTCTGCAAATACCTCCCAAGTTTGTATCTGGCATTCAGTAAAATTGCTGTCTTTCGTACCTTTTGGTTCTTACAGCAAAAGATATGAGAGGCTGTACGAAAAAAAAAAAAGATCTATATATTGCTTCTGACTTTTAATTCTGAGTCAATATTAGGCAATGACAATAAATTTCATTCTTTTATATGAGCTGAACCCCTTTTCATGGGGATAATATGAGTTAAGATGCTTCTCAAGAAACCTTGAAAATAGCTGCTCTACGTTGCAGTATAATACATAGTAACAACAGAACTAAGAGTTGTGAAGGTCGATTCTTCAGGCACTGATTCCTCAGGGAAACCAGAGTGTCCCCACTTCTCAATCTGCATATGCAACCTCTCACATCCCAAGTAGTCACAAAGCACTTCATTGCCTTAGGCTATTTCAAAGTCACAGTTGCTTCATTCTAATTAAAATATATTTATACTGGTTAATAAAAAATAGCCTTTCTATGAGAGAGTACAATATTGTGTATAAGAAATCCCAGTAGTCCCCACAAAAGCTATTTCCATACTGTTCACTAAACCACTCTTCTAAAGAAATCCAAAATACTCCAACTGGGAGAGAATGTGACAGAAGGAGATGGATGATGAACACTTCTTAGATGTTCTTACAAAGGAAAGAAGAAATGTGGAGGGGACTGAAGTCCTTTAAAAGACAAGAAAAAAAAATCAAAAAAAGGAAAAAAATGTCTCAAGGTGTGTATCACTTCTCAGACTCTCCCACTCATCTGTCCCTGAATACATATATATATACGTATATATATACATATATACATTAATATGTATATATATACGTATATACATATATATATATACATATATATGTATATACGTATATATACATATATACATTAATATGTGTGTATTAAAAATACTCAAAATATACTTCACTTTTATTTTATATGAGTTTCAGAAGAAAACTGAGGTTGTTAGAATTGAAACTCACAAGGAAAGCGTAAAACTGAATGAACAAGCAACCCTCTTCCTGAATATTTTACATCCCTCATCTTTCTTGTTTTATGTGTTGATAACAAAGAAAAAATGTTAACCTATAACCTATATTTATCAAATTTATTTATATTGTTGTCTGTCTCTTCCTGACTTTTTAATATAACATTCTTAGAAAACACAACCATACTTTTAGAAAAGGCAAATGATAAATGCTAGCTTTTTTTTTTTTTTTTTTTTTTTTTTTTTAATGAGAAAGTAACTTTTCAATCCAAAGTCCATTCTTTCATCAGTCTACTCATTAAAATATATGTGTAAGAGGCTTGAAGCATCTTGTAGGATGGGAACTTTCAGTTATTCTTAATACAGATGTATTCTGCACTGACAGTCATGAGATTATAGTTGAGTTTTTGGGATAAAGGAAATGAAGTCCTGTAAGGAAGTTAGGTAGTATCATGAAAAAACATGCTAGAGATGCAAAAGAAGTGACTTGAAATCAGATGAAGAAAACTGACAAAATGACAATTTGATTTAAAATAAAAATGTAGAATGTTCTATGGTATTTTTTTTCCTGTCTCAAACCCCCAAAATGTAGCCAACAACACTGTAACAACAGTGTATTATATTTGTTTCTTTTTAGTACCTATGATCAATATAATATCTAAAGAGTATGTGCAAACAAAAAACAAGTTTATGAGGATACATATGCTGATATGCCATTCAAAACATTCTCCCTATCTGGATCAGAGGGATAGTGTTTACCTTCTGGGATACAACATTTGCAATTGAGAAAGACCAGAAAAGTTTTGTTTAACATTGAAGCACTGAAGAAAATTGAAGAATGATGAGGTTTCAGGCAGCAGACTGCCACAGACATCTGTCTTCATTTATGTAATTGGTGTCGACTAAATTGTAGACAAATGTCTAGAATACTAAAGTAGAAGAAAAATACACACACACACAAATCAAAGATATTTTAACTTATTGTGACAAAGTAAATTTTTATAATCTTATGTGCAGAATGGGACCTTAGAAGTTAAGGAAATAATCAGTCATAAAAGTAAGTTCACCCAGTGAATTATGATTTTCCCATCACCTGAGTTTAAAACCAATGAACTTATTTTCTTCACATTTTTCACAGATCTGTTTGTATTTGTGGTGGACAAATAAACTTGTATCTGATGGACAGCTAAACTCTACTAGGGTCTCACTCCCACTCCTCAAAGGAATGGGGGGAGAAAATATGATGAAAAAGGGGTCAAGGGTTGAGATAAGGACAGGGAGATCACTCACCCATTACAGTAATGGGCAAAACAGACTCAGCATGGGGAAACTAGTATAAATGTCCGTTACTAACAGAATAGAGCAGTGAGAAACTGAAAGCAAACAAAAATCACTGGTTGCAGTTAGTCCATAACATTTCAACCCTGCCACTCCTTTTTCCTCACTCCCTTCCCCTACTTCAGTTCTTCCCATGGGATGCCATCCTTCCTGAACTGATCCTATGTGGGCCTCCCACAGGTTACAGTTCCTAAGGAACTGCTCCAATATGCCACAGGTTGCAGTCTTTGAGGGATGGACTACTCCAGCATGAGTCTTCCACCAGGCTGCAGTTCCCACCAGACCATCAGCTCCACCATGGGCTTGTCTCCACAGTCTGCAGCTCCAGCCAAGACTCTGCTTCTGTGTGGGCTCTCCACAGTCTGCAGCCTCTTCCAGGCCATATCTGCCTGCCCCACCGGTGGCTCCACCATAGGCTGCATTGTGGAGATCTGCTCCACTGTGGAACGCATGGGCGCCAGGGGGACAGCTTGCTCCACCAGGGGCTTCTCCACAGGCCTCAGTGGAACTTTTCCACCTGGAGCACCTTTAGCTCCTTCTTCCTCGACTTTGGTGACTTTAGGGTTGCCTCTGTCTAAATTTTCTTACTCCTTTTTCCCAGTTTCTATTGAACATCAGAGTTTATATTTGTTTGTTTGTTTGTGTGTGTGTGTGTTTGTTTTCCCCTTTCTTAAATCTGCTCTCCCAGAGGTACAACGAGTGCTCAGCTTGGCCAGTGACAGTGTCGTGGTTCCGCTCAAGTGGGCAGCCAAGCTCCACCACAGCCACTCTCTCACTCCCCCTCCTTATAAAGAGAAATGGAGAGAAAATATATGAAAAGGGCTCAAAGATTGAGATAAGGACGAGAAAATCAGGCAGTAATTATTGTAACAGGCAAAACTGACTCAGCATAAAGAGATAGTAAGATTTATTGCTTATTACTAACAAGCTAGAGAAGTGAGAAACAAAGGAAAGAAACCAAAAGCACCTTCCCCCCCCATCCACCCTCTTCCATCTCCTCCCCCTGAGCGGCGCAGGGGAACGGGGGAATGGGGGTTATGGTCAGTCTACAGTGCTCCTTCTCTGCTGCTCCTTCTCGGTCACTCTCGTCCCCTGTGCTGTGGGGTCCCTCCCACGGGATACAGTCCTTGATCAACTGATCCGGCGTGGGCTTCCCACAGGCAGCAGCTCTCCCAGAACTGCTCCAGATATGGGTTTGTACCGCGGGGTCCATCCCGCAGGAGAAAACTGCTCCAACCTGGCTCCCCCACAGGCAGCAGCTCCTGCCAGGTCACCTGCTCCTGCGTGGGCTCCTCTCCATGGGCTACAGGTCCGGCCTGGAATCTGCTCCGGCAGGGGTCTTCCACAGGTGGCAGCCTCCATTGGTGCAAGTCCACCTGCTCCACCGTGGTCTCCTCCATGGGCTGCAGCATGGAATCCTGCTCCACCGTGGTACTCCATGGGCTGCAGGGGGACATCCTGCTTCACCATGGTCCTCACCACAGGCCGCAGGGGACTTCTGCTCCGGCACATGGAGCACGTCTTCCCCTCCTTCACTGACCTTGGTGCCTGCAAGGCTGTTCCTCACTCCTCTCACTCTCCCAGCTGCTATGTGGCACAGCATTTTTTTTCCCCTGTCTTAAATATGCTCTCACAGAGGTGCAAAACAACATCGCTTATTGGCTCGGCTCAGGTCAACAATGGGACCCTTACCAAACATGGGGCAGCTTCTAGATCCTTCTCACAGAAACCACCCCTATGCCCCCCTGCTACCAAAACCTTGCCACGTAAACCCACTACAGACAGGTCCATTTTCATGCTGTTCGGAACTGGCTCTTAATCTGACATGGGGCAGTTTATGGTCTGTTTTCACAAAGGCCACCCCTGTGTTCCCCCACTGCCAAAGTGCTGCCATGTAAGACCAATGCAGCATTCTAAATTTACTTAAATAAAGACTATATTTTGTATATCATAAATCATTCAATTTTTATGTACTTTTACAGTAAGTATTGTATAACTTTTGTACTGTTAATCTGAGCAGATTTTTTTTTTTTTAAAGGAATACATATAGAATAGAGAACAATCATCTTTAAACTTTATTCAAAGGTCTTGCTGCAGTTTTCCTGTTATTGACTTAAAGCAAATGGTCTTAACCTTGTGAGAAATTATATTTTGACCATAGTGATTTTAACCTACAATACCACACTTAAAGAATAATTTTGCATTTCTTATTAATTTAACATTTGTTGACTGCTACTTACTTAGTTTAAACAAAACAGACTTTTGAGAACAGCAGACTGCCCCCAAGACCTCTTTTTAGTTCTCCAAACCAGAGGTCCAATGTATTCACCAGCAGTGTACTGGAATAAAATGGGAGAATTATAAATTCTGTAGGTAAAATAATGTTGTTATTCATGAGAAATATTGCTCCCCCTAAATCAAAACAAAATAAATATACAAACAAACAAGAAAAAAAAAAATAAGTACTCTAACACCAGCATTTTTACTCGTCAGTATTTACAAAAAAATTCTATGTTTAAGAAATCACATTGTATTGCTGCATGCCAGGCTGGGTTCATTTTACTTTAATTTAATTTATTCTTGAATGTAATCCCCAATAAAACACAAATGGTTTAATTTGAGCTTAAACTAATTCAACTGTCTTCTAGAGAGCTCCTGTAAGTTTTTTTATGCAAACTTATTGACTTTTTGTAACTGGACTTCGGTTTCATACTGGGACCACAGGCTGATCTTTTCAACATTAAATGTGTAAGATCTTTTACAGAGATTATGACACTCTCATTATTTTACATTTTCCCATACCTTATTCTACATTTTCCAGACACTTCTATTAGATAAAGAATATTTAAGTTCTGTGGTTTCAGTCAGAACAACTGAGCTTGTAAAACTATCTATCAAATTGCGTCATTTTCATTTCTAGATTTCTTAGGAAGCATTATCTGCTACTGAAGTCTTGGGCAATTTAAAGTCTATTTTAACAACTGTTTTGGTGGTTAGATACAAACAAGATGATTCATTAACCAGAATTAATGTTTACTAAATGGCTGTCCTTTTAACTGGCTAGGGTTCTTAAAGTTGGTATACAGAATCATTCCCCTATCCTCTAACTTTTTATAGATGAATATCCTTCATAAATAATTCATCTGAATTGTTCCCATTTTCAGATGAAGCCTTAGTCTCAATGAAGAATGAGAACTATGTAATTGGCTTTAAAGAGGCTGTTGAGTGGTTCTACATGTAATACTGTTGTCTGCAAAAACAAGGTAATTAGAAATAAAGATTTTATATATTAAAGCTGAAGTGGAAACTAGGAATGAATTTTACTTTTCTTCTCTTGCTGATGGAGAAATTGACTTACAGTACTGCACATATCAGTGTGCAATGTTCTGTCACAGACAGGAGAACACTGATGTACTTCCTAGTAGGTCATGTCTTCACTACCAGCAGAACCTGCTCAGATGTCTTGATTCTTCCTGCACCACATTCAGATACTGAGGAAAGATTTAAGGAAATTTCTGTCTCCATTCTTATAGGAAATATGGTTTTATTTCTTGGACATAAATGTGCATGATTGGATATGGACAAGGCTGATGTTTTTAGACTATCAGCAAATGTTTTCCCTGGAAGAGCAGCAGATACCCACAGAAAACAGTATATTTGCTGTTAAAAAGGATGGTATTTTTAAGTATTTCAAAAGTGTTCTGAAAAATGTAATATTTCTAAAGTTTCATTGGCAGTGTTAGGAAACATAGACAATCCGTACATTCTTCAAATCCTGTTATATTTAGTGAGGATCTTTTGCCTGGTAATGCACAAAACACTTTTTCTCTCATTTTCTTGATTCTTTGGCTTTGTTCTGGATGATACTCAACATAGAATATTAACCTATTCATACAGGAATTATATTTAAGTGGGCCTCTGTACAGTCAATATGCCCTCTAGTATTTTGACTTTACTTTAATTTTCCAATACTGAATTTCAAGGAATTATAATTGTTCATTTTCCCAATTAATTTCTATAATGACATGTGTTCAACTTGCAGTAGCATAGTCCAGACTAAATTATTTCTTGAAAACTGATAATAGTCCTTTCATAGTACAGTTCATAGTACTGAAATAAGGAGTCCTTTAATTTTTTCACTTTATATTTTGTAATTTACTGAATACATAAATACAACTGCTAAGACCAGTAGTCTTTCATGCTTGATATTAATCTATTACCCTTTTCCTCTTAGAGAAGAAAGAGTATCACAAATGTTGTTGCTTTAAGGCATAACAACTTGAAAATATAATGAAAGTGTTGCAATCTATTTTGTATGATCATGAGCTGTTATACTGCAATGCAATATCATGAGCTGAAAACAGAATTAATTTCAGAAGAAGCTCCTCTTTTTTTATGTTTGGTATTCAAATTCCCTACTCCATTGCAGAAATAAATGCCATGCTGATGAGGCACTATTGTATTAGACTTAATTCAAAATAACACTGTTATAAACCCAGTTAGATTTACAGGAATACTGCATTTTGTGACTGTGTAACCCTACAAGATGGTATTGGCATGACAGGCCATAAGCTTTGGAATGAGTTTGTTAAGGCTTTAGGCCTGAGGCTTGCCTCTCATGCTCTGTCTGAACTTTCTTGACTTGCTTACAGTTTTGTTTTACTTCATTTAGCTGTGACAACAATTGTTCTAAATGACCGTGTGCTAGTTAGCCATGGGCAAATTCTTTTTAAATTTTGTTTTCTTTATGTGGTACAACTATAATTTTATATAGAAAGCAGAAGCAAGCACTTACCATATGTAGAATAGGATATTTTCAATTCTAATATAAGGATACAGTTTAGAGAAGTAACTTCTTAGCACAATATCAAAGTCCTTGAGAAGTGGAGACAAAGGATATTGATTTGACAACTCACCCATGGTCATTTAAACAATTGCTGATATAGATCTGGACAAAATGGGTTTGGGGATAACAGATATAACAAATAAATAACAAAGTTTTTATGGTAAAAAAAAAAAATACTAAATGAATTTGAATGTAAGATGGAGCTGCAGATCAACAAAGAACAAATGTGTAAGGAAGTGTGTCAGCAAATGTGTATACTGTAGCAAGGAAAATGCAAGGAAACATCACCATAAACATCATCTTCTTCCCAGTGACTGATTCTAGATGCTCATTGTAATACCCTCAACACCACCACAGTGAAATCACTGACACAGACACGCAATGGAAGGGTGAGCATGACACTGTGGAAGGGACAGAAACTAAGAATATATGCTACTATTTTAATTATATTATTACCATTACTGAGACTTTTTCTGTATAGATTTATTTTATCTATATTTTTATTCTTTCTTTTTCTGCAATTAAATCTGGACTACTAACAGTTCCTGAATGAGGTTGTTAAGATTTTATTTATATTAAAAAAAAAATCTTGGCTTTGTATCCATCCATCCATCCATCCATCCATCCATCCATCCATCCATCCATCCTTCCATCTATATATCTTTGTCTATCTGTTTATCTATCTACAGTATGCTTCTGCTTTGTCCATAAACAGAGTCTTGAGCCTCAAAATTACAAAGTAATGCAAAATAGATATGACATGATAGGTATGGAGTTTGAAGGTTCCACAATGTATCAATCCAGTCTTACTTTTGTTGACTTAGGTGGTTTCTTGGAGATTGATTTATTGATATCTTAGGAAGACAAGGATTATTAGAGAGGGACTATTAAGAGGGAACATTTCATTATGTGCACTTCGACTTGTAAAAACCTCAACTTGTTAACTTATTTCAAGTTGCTAAGACATTTTTCAAAACATGAAGTAAAATATTTCTGACTGGAGAGTAGAATGAATATTAGATTCTCTTCCAATGGTTTAATTTTCCAGAATTAAATACTTGCTTCACATCTTTTACTTTCCAATATTCAGGTTCATAACTGGCCCTATATTACAGAAAAAAGTACTTATTGAATGAATTCAGTTTGTGGATAAATTTCTGAAAAAATCTCTTTTAATATTTTTAACTTCACTCTCTTAACTGCAAGTGTCTCAAATAAAGACACTAATGACACAAAGGCATTTGGAAGATAAACTTGGAAAGTTTGACTAGAATTTTCATTAGATTCTGTAATTCAATGTGTCCTGCTCTCCTGACTTTGCCACAAGTGTTAGCTAATGATGAAGAATGTCAATAGCATAATGCTTTTGCTAGTGCCTTTCTTCAATATAAGGTTATGTTATTTTGACAAACAAACAAACATTCTACATTTGGCATTTTTCTGATATACTACTGTAATATATCATCAGCTCACCGGTCCATTGGTAATGTATGAAAGTTAATGTCATCAGCATGCCATAATTTTGATGAAAACTTGCTGTAATGAATTACCAAGGCTATGTCAGCAGGTGCATACTAATTGCTAATATGCAGTGGCATGAATTTCTTAGCTGATACACAAGGAACTTGCTGAGGACGGTGTGGATGTTTACTTCCAGTGGAAGGCAAATTCCTGAGAGGCAGTAATGGGATTTTACACCCTACTGCTACTGTGCTTTTACTTTCAAAATGCTCTTGTTGATATGGGGAGCAACAAACAATTCTGCCTGATGGCTATTAAAAATAAATGACATGAAATGAGGTGAAATGAAATTAAGTAAAATAAATAAAACAAATAAATAAATAAATAAAATAGTGTGCAAAACTAAGGGTTTAATTCTTTCTTAGTGTTTACCCGTTTAAGTTAAGAAATGTTATGTGTATATTGCAAAGCTGAAGCTGATTTTTAGGGCAGATTTTCATGGAAATTTGTGGTAAACAATATAACAAGGGCAAGAAGTCATGTCATGTGGCTTGAGAAGTTCAGATTACACCAGAAGAAAAAATAAAAATAAACATAGAAATAAAAATAAACGTAGAAATAAAAATAAAAACAAAAATAAAAATGGTAAGTAAGCATTCTGGAATGCAGCACTGGAAAAGATTGGACAAAAGCAGTTCAAACTTTCCATCCTTGGAGGTTTTCCAGAAGGTGGCTAAAAAAAGCCAGAACGAAAGCTGAGTGACCTACCATTCAGATCAGATCCTCTGAGGTCAAACCAATATTTTTATAATTCTACAGGTTACTACAAATAAAAGTATTAGAATGCCTTTATCTCATCTACGTATTTTTCCTCCAACAATGCAACGACTTCCTCTGTCTACATATACTTTAATATGAAAGCTGTCAAATTATCTGTAAGATAAATTTATTAGTTGTCCATTCATTCATGAAGTATAATTCATTATTAGGTATAATTAGGTAATTAGATAATATCTTCCTATTGCCTTGAACTGGAATATGAATTGTTGCTACCTTCATTAAATCTTCACATAAATACTCTTTTTTAACATGCATATTTTTTTAAACATAAAATAATCATGAAATGAACCGTTACAATAACAATGACATAATAATTGCTGAACAGGCTTTTCAAACAAAAGTTAAACTGTATTTAATTTCCTTTATTTTTTATTCCCCAAAAATGAATAAAGAAAAGTTATTTCACAGAATCACAGAATAGTTGAACTTGGAAGGGACATCTGGAGCTTATCTGGTCCAACCTCATTGGTCGGGCAGGGTCATTTAGAGATGGCTGCCCAGGACCACAGAATTCTCCTCTCGGTTATGCATCCTATAGCAATATATAAAGAAAATAATTACAAACAATTATATTTAAACTGTAATAACACCTTAAATCTTCAACATATTCAATAATAACAGCTAGATTCTTAGATTTTGGGGAGTACCGTTTTTGGAGACACCTTTCTAAGGGTGTCAGATTTCACCTTCTGGAAACAGTTGAAGACTATGTTTGTAAATTAAAGTAAGAATGCACCTTACTGAATTACAGTCCCCAAACCGATAAGACCTGTATAGCAGTACAACATCACTAGGATTAGCTCTTCTGTTTTAACCAATAAAAAGACTAAGATAAAATGATCAACCAAAATTAACAAAAAAAAGTGTTATTACAAACAATCTCTCTCCAACATGGGCATACTAATAATAACAATAACAACAACAATAATTATTATTATAAATAAAATACAATACAAAGCAAGTCAAATGACTTTTTGGTTCCTGGCTTTGTAAATTAATTAAATTTTATTAAATATATACAAAAAATATAAAGTACTTTTCACAAATACTTCTTAGAGATTTTAAATATTAAATTTGGATATTTTTATAAAAAGAGCACATCTTTCTCTGATAGAAAGCTGCTAGCAGATACATTTAAGTTAAACAAGGCCAAGTGCTGGGTCCTGCACCTGGGGCACAACAACCCCAAGCAGTGGGGTTGGGAGATGGCTGGGAGATGAGTGGTTGGAAAGCTGCCAGGCGGAGAAGAACCTGGGAGTATTGGTTGATAGTCGGTTGAATATGAGCCAGCAGTGTGCTCAGGTGTCCAAGAAGGCCAACAGCATCCTGGCTTGTATAAGAAGCAGTGTGGCCAGCAGGGCTAAGGAAGTGATTGTCCCCCTGTACTTGGCTCTGGTGAGGCTGCACCTCGAGTACTGTGTTCAGTTTTGGGCCCCTTGCTACAAGAAGGACATGGAGGTGCTCAAGCGTGTGCAAATAAGGGCAACAAAGCTGGTGAGGGGTCTGGAAAACAAGTCTTACGGGGAGCAGCTGAGGGAGATGGGGTTTTTTAGTCTGGAAAAGAGGAGGCTCAGGGGCGACCTTATTGCTGTCTACAGGTACCTTAAAGGAGGCTGTAGCGAGGTGGAGATTGGTCTATTCTCCCATGTGCCTGGTGAGAGGACGAGGGGGAATGGGCTAAAGTTGTGCCAGGGGAGGTTTAGGTTGGATATTAGGAAAAAAAATTGTACTGAGAGGGTTGTTAGGCATTGGAATGGGCTGCCTGGGGAGGTGGCTGAGTCACCATCCCTGGAGGTCTTTAAAAGATGTTTAGATGTAGAGCTTAGTGATATGTTTTATTGGAGGACTTGTTAGTGTTAGATCAGAGGTTAGACTCGATGATCTTGAGGTCTCTTCCAACCTAGATGATTCTGTGATACATTAAAATTTTAACTGCAAACTGAACATCATCTACATATGTTCTTACTGTATTTACATGTAAAGAATTTGTATTCTTTTTTTGTTTGTTTGTTTACAGTGTTGCAGTGTGTTTTGCCATTTATAGGCAAAACATTTTGACAATTTTTAACATTTAGCTTTATGGCCAGACATCATCAGTTTTCCAACTATATAAGCAGTGTACAGTTACGCAGTCTCCCTTTAGCTTCTGCAAGAAATGTTCAGATTAGATTTTGATAATGTTCATGTCTACTTTTATGTCTTAACTCTCACAAATGAATGATTTCTGGGACAGATAAGCAACCAATAGATGTTATTTCACTCACAGTGTTGTTTTTCTTCATATGGCTGGTCACAGAGCTAAGTTAGAATCTACTGTCACTACTACCTTGCCAAACAAACACAAAACACAATGTCCTTCCACTCACCAAGGAAGAAATCATCAGGAAATCTTAAAAATAAATAAATAAATAAATAAATCCCTGGGAAGTCTAGAGTAACTTTATCTGGTTCTAAATGGTGTGAGACAGTCATCTATGACCTAAAAAGTATGTTGCTTAAGATAAGTTATAGAAGAAGCTGGAAGAGCCATGATCACACAAGTGTGCAGACATGTGGAGGAATGATATCATTCAACTCAACAAAGAAAAAGAAATGTCTTATTCTTACAGGCTCTGTACTCTATCACAGTGTGGTGTTTTTACTCGGGTGGGCAGCCAAGTTCCACCACTGCCGCTCTCTCACTCCCCCTCCCCAAAGAGGATCAGAGAGAAAATATGATGCGATGGACTCAAGGGTTGAGATAAGGACAGGGAGATCACACTAAAGTTACCATGATGGGCAAAACAGACTCAGCATAGGCAGATAGTAAGATCTATTGCCTATTACTAACAAGCTAGAAAAGCGAGAAAGAAAGGAAAGAAACAAACAAAAAAGAAACCAAATTCCCCCCATTTCACCCACTTCCACCTCTTCCCCCCGAGCAGTGCAGGGGAACAAGGGAATGGGTGTTATGGTCAGTCACTTCATCTCCACTGCTCCTTCTCAGTCACTTTCTTCCCCTGTCCTGTGGGGTCTCTCCCACAGGATACAGTCCTTGATGAACTGATCCGGCGTGGGCTTCCCACAGGCAGCAGCTCTTCCAAAACTGCTCCAGATATGGGTTTGTACCGCAGGGTCCATCCCGCAGGAGAAAACTGCTCCAACCTGGCTCCCCCACAGGCAGCAGCTCCTGCCAGGTCACCTGCTCCTGCATGGGCTCTTCTCCATGGGCTACAGGTCCGGCCTGGAATCTGCTCCGGCAGGGGTCTTCCACAGGTGGCAGCCTCCATTGGTGCAGGTCCACCTGCTCCACAGTGGTCTCCTCCATGGGCTGCAGCATGGAACCCTGCTCCACTCTGGTACTCTATGGGCTGCAGGGGGACAGCCTACTTCACCATGGTCCTTACCACAGGCTGCAGGGGAAATTCTGCTCCAGTGCCTGGAACACCTCTCCCTCTCCTTCTACACTGACCTTGGTGCCTGCAAAGCTGTTTCTCACTCCTCTCACTCCCAGCTGTGCAGCAGCAGTTCCTTTTTCCTTTCTTAAATATGCTCTCACAGTGGTGCGAACAACGTTGCTTATTGGCTCAGCTCTGGCCAGCAGTTAGGCCGTTAACTAAGATACGGCAACTTCTGGATTCTTCTCACAGACACCATCCCTATGGCCCCCCACTACCAAAACCTCACCACGTAAACCCACTACATACAGCTGCAGGCAGGCAGCTGTCCCACCAAATTTTTGTACATCCAGACTGCAAGAGACAGTTATTACAAGCATCGATCAGCGCTGAAGCACCTGTAACAAATAAATAAATAAATAAATAAATAATGATAATAACTATAATGAAAATATATATATGTTCCCTTTTTTCCCTCTCAAGTTTTCTGTTCATGAGTTTTTGTCCATTTATTTAGTACAGGTGCTTAATATGTCTCTCCAATTGCGCATGCAGTCTCACATATTTATGAACTTCATGAACAAGAGGGATCAACAGTGCTCTTTGGGTTAATATAGTTGCTTATACTACTCTGAAATTTCTATCACTCTGAAAAAGAAATGTAATAATCATTTACTAGTCATGATTATGACTAATTTGGTAACACACTACTTGTCATTTACCTTAGCATTTATATATATATATATTTAGTGAAATATATAAATGGGAAAACAACCATAATTTCTTAAATGCTACAAAAATTTCTCTCTAAATCACAAAAGTTTAAACCTACCAATAAAATGTAAGCCTTGAAGAGCCATTCTTGTGAAAAAGTTAATAAATATTACTAATGTAATGCAAACACTTTTTTTCTAAGTTCTTTGAAGTTTTATGTTTTCCAAATCAAGTCTTGATTGTTTGACACAAACTTTTATTTTTTCCTTTGGACTTGAAAAAAGCTCTGATATACTGTTTAGGTATCCCTTTATTATAGATGCATTTGTGTAAAGTAGAACTGAAAGCGCATATAATTTCTTACTTACACAGTAGCTGCAAGGGTAAAAGTTAATTAAACTCTATTGCTTAGAACATTTAGAAATAGATCTTTTTGTTCATTTCTAGTTCATAACTTTTCCAAATTTAGTGAAATGCTATAAAGTAAGGTCTTCCTCTGGGAATCCCAAAGAATGAAGTGAAATTATGTCTACTCAGGGTGTTCACTTAACGGCAGAATTTAGTTTTTTAAATCAAGAACAAGTTGTAAACCTTAAAATACTCTCAAGGCTGAGAAAAGCCTTGAGAGTATTTTTTTTTTTTTTTGTAAATGAAGGAACACTGGGATTCAAATACCTGTCAGACTTCAGAGCAGACATGCAAGCATAGCTGAATTTCAGCCATTACTATTTGCATTTTGTGGATTTTATCTGAAATGTTGGGACCTAAAATATATGACCATTTTCTTTGTTTTTTTTTTTTTTCACACAACTACTCCCAGTTATTACTGTAAATTGAATAACAATTCATTTACAAATGGATCATAAATGGTAAACAGATTGTTGATACAGGACCTGTAATTGGCTAGTTAGGTTCAAATCTAAGAATATTAGCCAGACACGGAATGCTGAATTTCTAGTTAGATTTTTACTTATGTGGCTTAATCATTGGATAGATTTGCTAAAATTGAAACTTTCACCTACTGCTAATAATTTATTTGGGGACTTTTTTGAAAGCTTTCCAATGCCGTTACTGTTGATGAATTCATTTTTTTTTTTTCTACTGCAGCAAACTCAGATCAGACTCATTCATGAGGGCTACTGGGCTATTTTTTTTTTTTTTCTATATTTTTATATTTTTTCTAAATATTTTGTTCTATATTTTTTTTTCCCCTTCTGAATCTAATAAGAGCTTTTATGGATAACCACTAGAAAAACAATATTGGAACCATTCAAGAGCTAAATTCTGAACCCACCAGGCTCAATGGGAAGTAAAGAATAGATTTCAGTGAAGGCAGCTTCTCAACACAGGGGGAAAAGATAGAGGAAAAAAAATTGAAAGGTCTCAATTTCTTTTTTTTTTTTTTTTTATTGCCCTTTACTCCAGTGTTTGTTCATAAGGTACAAAAGCGTTTATAATAGTTATTATATGTTACTATTAAATGAAACAACAACATATATTTGTATATATAAGCGTTGATTGTTACATAACTGAACCAAACCCAAAAAATTTTTAATTCAGTGTGATACCAGGACAATGTTGGAATTCTTTTTTATTGTTTTATTTTCATTTTTTTAATTATTAGCTTAGATGTGAAAAAAAAAAAAAAAAGTTGTCGTTTAGATTTGGGTGATTAGATTAGATTAGATATGACTTGATATATGATTAGATTAGATTAGATTAGATTAGATTAGATTAGATTAGATATGCCGTTCAGAATGGCATATTCTAGGGTGTTTGATCAATTGTTGGTTTTCACAAAGTGTAAACAAAATAGTAACTTAATACGTTTTATATATTTCTCTGGAAAGTTTTAAGGGAGGAAGGCAATCACTAGAGAAAAGAATTTGCAAGTAGCATGGTTCATAAAATTTGAATTTGAGAAGGTCAGCTAATTCTAGCTGAATTGTCAAACCTATATTTGTAGAGTACTGAATTATTATTTTTCTTTCAAAACAAACACATCTTCTCCACAGGACAAGGTAAAGCAAAAGGAGATTCCAAGATACCTCATAAAGAGTTTTTTTTTCCAGAATGAGTTCTCTGTTTCCCATTTATTAGCCACTGCTTCCCATTTATTAGCTAAAGAAGGTCCTTGAAATAGCTTCTTTCATTTGTAGAGTCTAATTCTATAAATTTGTAACTTCTGAGAACTAAATTTCATAGAAACATTGCAAGCATTAAACATACATCGTCTTATTGTATCAAGTAAACCTATTTTTCCTCAAGGGATCTTATTGCGAACTACAGTCCGGGATAGGTTATTGTCAGGAGAGCATGTTAGGTCATTGAATTGAAAAGGTGGAAGGAGGCAATTGATACTTCTCAGCAGGGCTCTAGGCTCAATGATACCATCCTGAAACATAAAATCATAGAATTGTTTGGCTTAGAAGGGACCTTTAAAGATCATCTTGTTCCAACACCCTGCCATTGGCTGGGATACCACCCACTAGACCAAGTTACTCAAAGCCCAAAGACAGGTATTCAGGGATCTGTTATCTGTCACAAGCACTTTCCTACTACTTTGGTCACCCTTGTTATACCCATCTCTCAGGTAAATAAGAGTCCTTGCCTGTTCTTCCTTTCTGGAATATACAAGATTTACACATGCACTGTGGTATAGATATACACATACTGAATACAGTAGTAGTTGCCCCTGATTTTTTCCCAGTTGCATGGCTCTCAAGGGCATTCCTTATTAAGAGCCTGAATTCATCTGTAGTTCTTATGGAAGTGGCAAGGAACTGGCCCATAAACATATGGAATATTCTGGTTTATTCCTGCAGAGAAGATGCTTTTGACTGCAAATGAAGCAATCATGTACTTGGCACAGACTTGAAAACAGCAAGTATGAAAGTCCCCAGTTGACACAAATAAGACAAATGGTCTTTACACAAAAGAAGAAAGACACTTTATGTCAGTGATATCGTACTGTTAAATACAGTTATACTAACACATAAAGACAGAAGACCAAATTGATCTCTTTCTACATAAAGAGACATACATATATTTCTACATAAATCTTAAAATCCTGTTTTTAGCTATGAATTCGCAGCTACAAGATGCTAATTTACTGTATTTTAAGATTACAATTACCAGATTTGGTACTAACAGAGCAACAGAATTCATTTGCTTGTGAAGAAAGGTAAACTGTTTTTTTTTTAACTTAAATATAAATCTATACTATCTTCATAGGTATATTATAAATCTGATTTAAAAAAAAAAATGCTTTTCCTTTAGGGTTTCTTATTCTTGGTTTTAGATAAGCCATGCTTTTAATTACAAGTGTCCTGGTTTCACCTGAGATAATTTTTTTATACTCCAGCTTTTGAGCTGAAAAGAAAAAACAACAAGAAATAAGTTGTTCAGCTGCCATCAGTGTGCAGCTGCACTAATTCCTTTATTTTGTGTGAAAACCCTCTATTGTATTTTTTGCCCCATTTTCTCTCTGTTTATCTTGAGTTAAGATCTCACTTACATCTCAGAATCTCACTCTATATTTTATCACAAGGTCTCTTTCAATTATAAGGAAAAGTAAAATCTGTGACCCATTGTTTTTTCCAAGATTTTTTCTTTTCCACTCTACATATAAATAGTAATTAAGAATAACAGGTCATGTAAGGGAAGCAGGTGTGTATAAGCCAAACAAATCTGGCATCTGAAGAAACATTCATTAGAGACAAGTACTGCCTCTTCAGAAATTCTGTCTCATTAAGGGATAATCAGGAATGCATCAATAAAGTGACATAACTGATTACTTGTGCATCTGTCTCAATAATTTTTGTGCTGCTTAGGTCTGCCAGCAGCAGCAAGAGAGAACAAATTGCCACTGCATTATAACGTTAGATTGATATTAGTCAAGTTACAATTGATGATTTCATGTAAATTTAAATGGTAAGATCTTATAAAGTTTCCTTAAGCAGATACAGTTTAACTTGATGTACAGATGATTGCTGCTGACACAAAAATGTTTATAAAGGTCATTAAAAGACTAAAATTTGAATTCTATTGAAGAACATCATTATAATTTGCATGATTAATATTAAAGGATGGCTGTTGTATAAGCAGGTTTCTAAAAATAGCATCTACTTAGACTTGCATAGCAATACTTATGTATATTTAAATGCAAGGATATGTGTTGGGAGAAATTTAAAAGCTATAATTTATTAAAAATATATTTTAAAAATCAGAATTGTTGAACTTCACTTTAATTGTAATTTTGTTATTTTTTGATATGTGCCATATATATATATATATATTAAAAAAAAAAAAAAAAAAAAAAAAAAAAGGTTGTTTCTGAGTGAGGTGAGACACTGGTTTCAAGTAACATGCAAAAAGGAAGGGAAGGAAAAGCTACAAGAGCCTATTCTTTTCAAATAAGTTATGAGTGAAACAAACAAACAAACAACAAAAGAAAACACTAATAAATAGCTTTTTTTTAAAAAAAAAAAAAAAAAAAAAAGTGCCTTCATTGGGTCCAGGGAAGTTAAAAGATTATATAAAACCTCTTAGCAATCTAGGATAGATCAGTATAATTTTGCATAAAGAAAGCTTCCTTTTAGTTTCACCAAATGATCAGAATCCAGCCCACTTTACATACAGGCCTAAAATAGTGAGGATAACTTGTTTGCTTATTAGTTTTATTCTCTTCCATCACGGAATTTTTCATCAAATTCGACCTGTGCAAAACTAGAATTCATGCATGCAGAAACAGAAATACACATACTCAGTAGATTTTTTTTTCAGAATTTTCAAACTATCAAATTATAACTTTACATATATTAGCTCCATTTATTTCTATTCTTCTGCTTTGTAATTAAATCTCTGACCTGAACTAAAATCCTGTGACTTTTTCCTGCTACAGACTTTCATCATTTCTTTCATCATTTTGGGCTGAATATAAAGCCTCAAAGTCTCAAAGAGAGGTAGGTGTTAAAATTCCACTGACTTTGAAGCTTAGGAAAATTGTTATTCATTGAAGAAATCACTGAAAGAGACAAACAGCATCTGAAAAGAATGGTTAGGGGGCTGAGATATTTGGTAACAGAATTCTGAGATTTTAAATACTATTATTAATAAAATTTAAGGTAATTTGGAGGTAGTGTATGTTTTTAAAAGCATAGTCTGGATTTCATGTGAGAATGGGGCCTTTAGGAAAACCCATCAATCTTCATCAATCTTCATTTATGATAGCACTGTTAGAGTTAATAGTCATAACAGTAAGAGAAAAGAATGCATGGATTGCTCAGACAGATTTGATGGTTACAAGATGCAGTCAATGAAGTAATAAGTGTTGCTTTGTGACAGCCATATATTATTCAAAACACAGAAATTTTGTGTTTTTTTTTTTTAACCATGGGGTGCTTTACTCGACACCCGGCCTGATGGCTGCAGACGGGTCCCACCTATAGGCTCTTCAGAAGGGACAGGCAGCATGGAAGGGGTGGTGGTGTGGCTCTCTATATAGGAGAGAGTTTTGATGTCATGGCACTTGAGGCTGGGAATGATAAGGTTGAGTCCCTATGGGTTAGGATCAGCGGGAAGACCAACAAGGCAAGCATCCTGGTGGGGGTCTGTTATAGACTGCTGAACCAGGATGAGGAAACTGATGAGAAGTTCTACAGGCAGCTGACAAAAGTTACCTGGCTGGGCGCTCTTCGAGAAGGAAATCTTGATGGCGCAGGAGCGGTCTGTCCCCACGTGCCCAAAGACGAGCTGGCAGGGAAGAAGACCGGCCTGGCTGAACAGAGAATTGTGGCTTGATCTTAGGAGAAAAAAGAGGGTTTACAATCTTTGGAAAAGGGGGCGGGCCACACGGGAGGACTATAAGGATGTTGTGAGGCAGTGAAGGGACAAAATTAGAAAGGCCAAAGCTCATCTGGAGCTCAATCTGGCTACTGCCATCAAAGACAACAAAAAATGTTTTTACAAATTCATCAGTGCAAAACAGAGGACTAAGGAGAATCTCCAGCCTTTACTGGATGCAGGGGGGAACTTAGTTACAAAAGATGAGGAAAAGGCGGAAGTGATTAATGCTTCTTTGCCTCAGTCTTTAGCAGCAAAACCAGTTGCTCTCTGGATACCCAGTGCCCTGAGCTGGTGGAAGGGGATGGGGAGCAAAACGTGGCCCTCATAATCCACCAGGCAATGGTTGGCGACCTGCTACGGCACTTGGATGTACACAAGTTGATGGGGCCAGATGGGATCCACCCAAGGAGCTGGCCAAGCTGCTTTCCATCATTTATCAACAGTCCTGGCTATCGGGGGAGGTCCCAGTTGACTGGCGGCTAGCAAACGTGACGCCCATCTACAAGAAGGGCCAGAGGACTGACCCGGGGAACTACAGGCCTGTCAGTTTGACCTCAGTGCCAAGGAAGCTCATGGAGCAGATTATCTTGAGAGTCATCACGCAGCACTTGCAGGGCCAGCAGGTGATCAGGCCCAGTCAACTTGGGTTTATGAAAGGCAGATCCTGCTTGACGAACCTGATCTCCTTCTATGACAAAGTGACGCGCTGGGTGGATGAGGGAAAGGCTGTGGATGTGGTTTACCTTGACTTTAGTAAGGCCTTTGACACCATTCCCCATAACAGTCTCCTCAAGAAACTGGCTCCTTGTAGCTTGGACTGGCATACACTTCATTGGTTAAAAACGTGCTGAATAACCAGGCCCAAAGAGTCGTGGTGAATGGAGTCAAATCCAGCTGGGAGCCAGTCACTAGTGGAGTTCCCCAGGGCTCGGTGCTGGGGCCGGTCCTCTTTTTATCTTTACTAACGATCTGGATGAGGGAATCGAGTGCACCCTCAGTAATTTTGCAGATGACACCAAACTAGGTGCGTGTGTCAATCTGCTTGAGGTTAGGAAGGCTCTGCAGGAGGATCTGGATAGGCTGGACCGATGGGCCAACTCTATGTAGTTCAACAATGCCAAGTGCCGGGTCCTGCACCTGGGGCGCAATAACCCCAAGCAGAGCTACAGGCTGGGAGATGAGTGGATGGAGAGCTGCCAGGCAGAGAAGTACCTGGGAGTATTGGTGGATAGTCGGTTGAACATGAGCCAGCAGTGTGCTCAGGTGTCCAAAAAGGCCAACGGCATCCTGGCTTGTATAAGAAATAGTATAAGAAACAGGACTAGGGAAGTGATTGTCCCCCTGTACTCAGCTCTGGTGAGGCTGCACCTCGAGTACTGTGTTCAGTTTTGGGTCCCTCGCTACAAGAAGGACATGGAGGTGCTCGAAAGAGCCCAGAGAAGGGCAACAAAGCTGGTAAGGGGCCTGGAGAACAAGTCCTACGAGGAGCAGCTGAGGGAGCTGGGCTTGTTCAGCCTGGAGAAAAGGAGGCTCAGGGGTGACCTTATCGCTCTTTATAAGTACTTTAGAGGAGGCTGTAGTGAGGTGGGGATTGGTCTATTCTCCCACGTACCTGGTGACAGGACGAGGGAGGATGGGCTAAAGTTGTGGTAGGGGTATTTTAGGTTGGATATTAGGAATGACTTCTTTACTGAAAGGGTTGTGAGGTATTGGAACACGCTGCCCAGGGAAGTGGTGGAGTCACCATCCCTGGAGGTCTTTAAAAGACATTTAGATGTTGAACTTAGCGATATGGTTTAGTGGAGGACTGTTTTGTGTTAGGTCAGAGGTTGAACTAGGTGATCTTGAAGGTCTCTTCCAACCTAGACAATTCTGTGACTCTGTGATATTCCAAATAATTGTTTAAATACAACCTGTAATTCAAAGAACAAACCAAACAGTGGTAGACATTGGTAGGACAGTCATTTCTGTCTAGATGACTAGATGTAGAAAGAACCTTGAAAATGCTTAGTAGATACAAATATTTTGCTGTAAAGGGTCCAGATTCCCTGATTTTTCCCGAGCTGTAGGACTTCATGAAGTTTATCTAATCAACAAGCAATATTCCCAAACTTAAACTTAGATTATTCTACATGCTAAGTAAACTTTTTTTTTTTTTTTTCCATACAGTAAAGCATCCTTCATAACTGTCATGTTCTATCACAGTTTCACTAAACTACCTATCAAAGGAGTTGAATGTATTCTAAATTATTATCAGATAGGACTCACCTTAAAGCACTGTGTGATTTGCCATGTCACACGGAGCACAAGCAAGTGAAAGGGGTTATTACACAGTACACTTCCATTAGCAGACAGCTCAGTGAAAGATTGGGAAATATCCATCTTCTAATATGTTTTAAATTATATCCTTGTTCTGCATGCTTTCTAATAATAGTAAAATTGGTACCCTTCCCCTAACACACAGACAGAAAGAACTCATTTAATCTCACATCAGGCATTTTTGTTCAGGATATAATCAGGAATATCAATTTTCTAAACAAACAAACAAACAAGGAAAAGTTTCATATTGTAGCACAGCAGAAGCAGAAAGTCCAGATATGGATAATTCAGATTATAAATACGCTTCTGCAAAATAAAACTGATTTCCTTCAGTGTTGCAACTCTTGTCAAGTTCCCACATTAGTCTTCTAAAAGTGGTGTTTGAGGTCCAATTTCCAGATTTGCTGTTATACTGTAACACAATTTTTTCTCTATGGATGTCTCTGGCACGTTTTCTGAGTCCTTCTGTCTGTTACCTCTTCACAGTTAAAGGAGTCATTAATTTACGAACATTCCACATGATGTCTTTGTCAATATCTCAATATGTAAAGAATAAATAAATAAATAAATAAATAAAATCATCAGATCAGCAGGGCGAAAATAGCCCTGGGGAAAAAATAAAAATAAATAAATAAATAAATAAATGTGTCTAATCTTTAAGGGAGCAAGTACAGCCAATGCTTTTTCAGTCGAAAACATGCAGTGGGGGAAGCTTGAATGGTCTCATCCACACATGGAGCCAAGTTGTCTAGTCTGGGCTTCTGACCCCAGAAGATATGATATTGCCTGGTGCCACAGGATGGCAATAACAGTAATACCTCTGGCATGAATTAAAATATAGAAGAGGTACACATGAAAATGAGTAAGTGGAAATATTTCAAGATTTATATGAAAGAGTGAGGGAAAAAAATAAGGCCATAGGAGTGAGTCAAGTTCTGGAAGGTGATAAGATATACATGATACCTTTAACTAAAGCCACACAGACTGTTAATGAACTGCTTCTATCTCTAGCCCAGTCCACAAATGACTCAAAATCACCAGAACAGTGTCTATACTTAGTGACATTACATGAAGTATGCTGAAGGTAGAAGAGTATGGAATTATACTTTAAAGGAGATTGAAAAAAAAAGCAAGTGTATGTGTGTTTGTATTTTTTTATAGCTTCAACTGGTTCTCCTTCTCTGTGCTTTTAATTGATAATTAAACTATGACAATCATTTAATTATTGTAATATGTATTACCAAATAGTACTTTCCATAACAGTAATATTTTGATGTGTTATCTATTGATTAGCAGATTTCAAATATCTTGTCAAATATGTGCATTACTTAACAAATATAAGTGTTTTTATCACATTTTTCAGATGGGTCAAAGAGTTTGTAAAAATTAAAATGATAAAAGGTTTTCAAACTATGAAGATTAATGAAAAGTTTAAGATGTTTAACCTACTTTGTTAATCTAAGAGAAGTCTAAGAGGTGACATCATGATCACAAACCTGTAAATGTCAATAGGGGGTTTGAACATTTATTAATAGAAAGTTCTTCATTCAGGAGACAAAGTTATAACAGTATCCTATGACTTCAAATAAAGTTGAAGATATTCAGACTAAGCATGATTTCAATGGACTTTTCTGAGACATTGAAACAAGAGCTCAAGAATTCTGGTGGCTTCTAAGTTGTTGGGAACATTTATAGCAAGACTGAATGTTTAGCTAAAGTATGCTTTAGTTTAGCACCAGCTGTAGGACTTACAAATTAAATCAGGAAACTCATTAGTCCTCAGTTATGTCAGATGTCAAACTGCAAGATTATAGCAGTTGCTTTGTGTCTAGACTCTCTGAATGATGTGACAACAACAACAAAAAAGTGTCTGCTTCATTGCAGTTTTCCACAGTGCTCAAGAGCAGTGAACTTGTTACTCTTTAGTAAGATCAGGATTTATATATGCTATTCACTCTTATATTAACATATGTATCAGTGTATTCCAGTAATAATAATAATAATAATAATAATAATAATAATAATAATAATAATAATAATAATAATAATAATAATAATAATAATAATAATAATTTTCCTAGTGCTTTTTCCCTTTGTTCAGTCCAAGAGATCCTCTTCAGGCAGTTTGGCCTTCTACACAGGCAGAAAGCCTTTTCACAAAGTAAAATGTAAGTAACATAAGTGTTTACTGATTAACATTTTTTAATGAAGTTTTATTAATTTTAAACAACAGGCATAACATTTCTAATTGTATTTCTTATGTTTACTTTAAATACAGTCAAGCTCTAAGTGAAAATATCTGCCTCTGCAGATTAATTGTTCCTGAACCATCTTGTTCGATTCTTTAACTAAGACTAATTTATAACTAACATCATGGAATTTATTTCATTTATTAGTACAAAAGGATTTTGGTGCTGGTTTCATAAGCTGTACACTAACAGGTAACTCTTTTGACTGTTCCACTCCATGTCTGACTTTAGGATCCTTTACCACAGTGCTCAGTTTGAAAGTCTAGGGTATTAAGAGATATTCTGAACTACTTAAATACATTTTTTGCTGACCATGTCAATACAATTAATATTGTAAAGGAACCAAAGTATCTGAATACTGGGGGAATGCTTCCAGCAAGATTAAGCAGCTATCAATAATCATATGAATTATTTCTTCTTTCATTTGCAAGTAAATTACTGTGTGCCAGGCAGACATTTATGGCATGGGTCCCAGTCCTGATATGTTGGTCTTTGCTCTGGAAGAAATCCAGGAGTAATTCAGGGACAACATTGAATCTTCAGTCTTCAAGAAAAATAATGCCATCATTCAGCAGTAACTAATCTTAATTTTTAATTAAAGAACGAGTTAGTGATCTTGAAGGGTGTGATATCCAGTACTTTACAAAGCTGACATTAATCGTACATTTCACTGATGGAGAAGCACAGAGCAGAAAAATAGCTCTACATTCCCTCTCCTTCCTTTCCCTCTCAATCTGACCTTTTTTCATGCATATTCCTTATGAGAAAGCTTCTTATCTCCAAATATTTAACCCTATATTTTGTAGATTGTATAATACAAAAAAATATTCAGGTTGGTCTTCAGAATGATGAAGTTCAACATAACTTCATTTTCTGTCATGCTCATTTCTGTAAGAACCACATAATTATATGGGACATAGGCATCATATTCCATATACTCCACACTCAATTTTAATAAATATTAAATAATATAATATTAAAATATTAATGTGCATAAAATGTATCTTTTTTCTTGTTGTAGTTGTTTGAAAGGGTACCAGGAAAATTCTTTGTTATTTTTTTTCAATGTAAGTATTCAAACTATAGTCTATGTTGCCAATTGTCTGTTGTCAGTTTTTGCAGATGTGAATGTGAATGCAGTATTAGCTCATTATTACGAAGCTGGTCTCAGATGTGAAATAAACAAAACAATTAACAAAGAAAATTCATGCTTTTCCACAGATTAATTTCACTTTTTACAAGAGATGACTGTTCGTGTGTCCTGTGGATTGGACTCAGTGTAAAGGTTAATTTGTAGAAAAAATTTTTATGGTTAGAACTTTGGATTAACACTAGGATAGTTAAGCAGTGGACTAGACTACTTCTGCCACCTGCATCTCTGGAGGTTATTGTTAATACTTAGGCAGATATTTGCTTGAATTTAGAATCTAAGGCTTCTCTGTGACTAGAAGGTGTGACCAATCCCTGCTCTTTATTGCTGTTTTCTCTTATGCTGTTTATTTTCCGTCATTAAAAAGGATTGTAATTTCTGATGGACCCAACAGTTGTATCCAAGGATTAAGAGAAAATTAATGTTGCATTTTGGAACTCCATCATAGACATCAAAGTGAATCTTCCAGTACTGTCCAGATAAACAATAGCAATTACAGCTTAAAAAGACAAATAATAGTTATTTATCATAAACTGAGAAACCAGCAAGGTGTTTTTTAACTGTACTGATGAAAGAGGAAACTGTATTAGCTTGTGAAATGCTTTGCTACTTTGACAATAAATCATTAACAAGAAAAGACCATAAGTGAACCAAGTTTTGATGTCATTTGCAAATGGCAGCAATGAAGTGGAAAATTGTTATACTATGGAGAAGAATGCATTCTAGCAGTATAATAAATCATTTACCAAATACTATCACAGTTTAAATTAAATTCATTTATAATTAAGTTTAAAGGAACTTTGAATGCATTATTTGATTTCAGAGGGAAAGTTGTCTGATATAACTCCTCATAACTGTAATCCCACTGCATATTTGCTTAGAAGAAAATACTAAGGATATCATTTTAAAAGGTCCTATATATATAACCAGTGTAATCCTTGTTACAGAAATGAATAATTCTAAGGATTATTTTCTTAAATATTGCTCACAAGTAAAACAGTCCATATTAAAATGCATACAAATTTAAACTAGGATGGAGTAGCATTTGAAATTTTATTATTTTGGTCAATTTTTCACTACATGCTATTTGCACTACATAACCAATGAAATAAAGCAAGCAAAATTGTGTTCTGTCACAAAAGTAGAATCAAATGATATAACAGATTCACTTGACCTTCAGATGGTAATTATGGATTCCATAGCGAATAAGACAAAACAGAAAAATTGTAATGTCAGCACTGAATAACAAGCAGTTCCTGGAATAAAATGTGGAAATTATATGTATTTAAAATTTAGTGCAGTGTCTTTGGTAAAAGTAATATTGGTGAGAAGCTTTCAGGACTTTCCAAATTCACTGAAATCAAAATAGGTAAATAAATTGGTATTCTCACTATTATGGATTTGAAGATATGAATAGGAAAGTTTCCAAACTGTATCACCAAGGGACTCCTGGTTAAACTGAATAACCTTAAGTGCAATTTTTCATGAAATCATAAAGATATTTCCTGGTTTGAATACATGTTAATGTGGAGCTATAATTTGCAGTTAGATTTGTTTTACTCAGTGACTTTTTGTTAAAAGGTATCACAATACCCATAAATTTGTGTATCACTTTTAATTCCCTTAACGCTGTTTATAAAGATCATGTATAGTCAATATATGTACATAATGGATTTACAAACCCATCTGGAATGTAAAAAGAGGTGTATTTCAAGAATAAACATTGCATTTTTGTTTACTTATAAAGTCATTAAATATTGAAAACAGTAAGCATAGCTTTTCATAACAGTTTTTTTTTTTTTTTTTTAAATAGGCAATTCCTGAACATGCATTTTAAATATTTTCATGGGAGTTCTATTATCCAATTTTCATTTTATGAAGACTGAAGATATCACAGCTTCACCAAGTATGATAAACTAGCAATTCTGTAGACATAAACTTTGTTTCCTTAGATTAAAAGAAATCAAACCCACCACCCCCAAATTATTATCTTTCTTTCTGTACATCAATTTTCTCAACAGTAAAACATTTCATATGTTGTTTTCCCATCTACTATATTGAGATAGATGACAGAACTAAATATTAAACCACAGGAATCCAAAACATTTATAGCTTAAACCTTTCGGACTGTACTTACTGAAGATTACTTACTGAAATTCTGAGAAAAATGAATAAAATAAAATCAAAATGCCTGCAATTAGAAGCAATTTGCCTGAATACATTTAACAAAAATTAATTAATTTCTAATAGTTCATCCACAAGTCTAACAGTATTCTTATTGCTTATTCCTATTAAGCAATATGCTGTACTTCCCTCTACTCAGTATTGGTGAGTCTGCACATGGAGTGCTGTGTCCAATTCTGGAGTCCCCAATATGAGACATGGACTGGCTGGAAAGAATCCATCGTAGGGCCACCAAGATGACAAAGGACTGGGGCATCTCTCCTATAAGGTGAGCCTGATAGATCTGGACCTGTTTATCCTGGAGAAGAGGAGGCTCAATGAAAATCTTATCAATGTGTATAAATACCTGAAGGGAGGGTACAAAGAGGATGCAGCCAGGCTCTTTTCAGTGGTGCCCAGCACCAGGATAAGAGACAATGGGCACAACCTGTAACATGGGAAAAAACTGGAACACTGGAATAAATTTTCCAGAGGTTATGGAATCTACCTCTTTGGAGATCTACAAAAGGCATCTGGTCACAGTCTTGGGGAACCTGTTCTAGGTGTCCTTGCTTGAGCGACGGAGTTAGACCAGATGGACTCCAGAGGTCCCTTCAACTATTCTGTGATTCTGTCATTCTGTAAAATGTTTAAATTTTGATCAGTCACTAAGGTCTGTAAGTCTGCAATGATTAGGCCAATTAAGTTATTTCAAATCAGTGCACTGAACTACAGCATCAGTTTCTGTGGTTTTGGCCACTACAACCTGTTATTTAAAAGCTAAGGGGAAATGGTATGAGGTTATTGCATCACTAGCAGAAATATATGTGTAACATAGAGAAGCTGCTTGTCCCCACAGTGGTTCAGTGTGAGCTACCTACAGGCTAGAAGCCACAGAGACATTTTGAGAGCTGTAATAACCCAGCCCTACCACTAACAAAGCTATACAGTTACGTATATACAGTTAAGTATCTTCTGAGCAGAAACTGGTATGTATCTCTCTGACTGGGCTCAGGACACACCTCCTCTCTTTTTACATCCATCTGTGAGGAATCAGCTGGTCATTGGACCCTTCTGTGCCCTTGTTTCTCGTCTCCCAGCTAGTTAGACAGTAAACTGGTAACTAACTATTGGTTCATACTATGTACGACATTTAGCATAAAGGATCCCAATTTAGCTTAGAGCCTCTGTACACTCCTGTAATTCTTTTTGCTACTAACATTTGGCAGGATAGGGTTTATTTTGTCTGTGATGTGAATTCTGAATGTTCATCTGAACTGTTGCTGAAAGGTTGCATAACATCATTCAGGTATGTGTTGAGACAGCACAGTTGTTGAAAACTCATCTTTCTCACTTTTTTCTTATCTAGTCCAATTATCAAAAAGGATGAAATCACAGAACTAGACTTTAATCATTATTATTAATCTATGTATATCTTAATTCCTCTGTTTCCTGACTCTGATAATGATTATTACAAAATCAGTGGGAGAACAGTAACAAGGACATTGTCCAAAGAACAAAGTCATCCTATCTTTACCAGACGCTGGATGGGCTTATTACTGCCTCTGCTAAGCCACAAACATATCACTGTAAATTTTGTGTTTTGAATATTTCTGATCATAAGTCATTGATTATTTTTTTTAAACCAATATTCACTTTTGTCTTTAATTATGTGCAAGCCTTATGGCTTTTAGTTTTCCTGACTGTAACACCAATCAAAAATAGAAATATTTTGATTTTTCTTATTTCCCACAAAACCACCACTGCCACCACCACCTGCTACTATTACTACTAATAATAACAATAATGCAATGGTGATAGAAGCAAAATATATATATATATTGTTTCATTTCAAGCATGCTTTCTTTGATCTTTTCAAATTATTTTGTTGCAACTCCCTTGTTTGTTTGTTTTAAATAACTTCCAGCAAATGTTTCTATTCTTTTGTAGGCAAATATCATGCAAATCATTAAAATAAATATAGCTTTATAAAGTCTTACTTATTGACTCCTTTCCAGTTACTAGGGCACAGATGTGTCTTCTCTTGCCTACAGCAGTGACTTGAAGAAAATAGTTGAATATTTAAAGTAGCTTCCAGGTCCTAAGTCAAAATCTAGATGATTCATCTTTCTTACAAGAAAACAAAAACAATTGTATTAAATATTCACATAATGTAAACACAGTATTTTACAAGGATAGGTGCCAAACCTACAAAAGTGTCAAACAAGGTATCTCAGAAAAATCAACATAAACTTTTAAAAAACATAAATGCCCTCATAATAAAGTTTCTTTCGTATCACTGTATAATTTTAATGAATCTGACTCTGTTAGGGAAAAAAAGAATCTTTTCTTTAGCTCAGACTGAATTATATTTATATTAAAATACATTGCTTGTTTACAGAAATCTGCATTTGATTTTCCAGGAACAATTTAATAATTGCTGCAATTATTTTAAAGAGATTCATTTATATAGAACTTAATTTATGTATGTTAGTACTTTGAAATTTAAACTGCAATCTGTTTTTTCTGTTGTTGTTGTTGTTGTTTTCCCCAAAAATTAGCTACATAGTCGATGTTGAAGATGATAAAGAACAATAACATCATTCAAATCAAAGAAAGCATATCTTAAACCTACCATGATTGCCTTAACTCCAGAGCATGGTTACAGCATTTTCATACACATATTTAGTGGGAAAAAAAAAATCTGATTAAAGTAAACTTATGAATAAAAATTTCAATTTAGTACCACTACAGGTAATGTGTAAGTTCATGTAGCAAAAAAAAGGAAATTTATGGTAGAGTCCCCATTGCTAGTTACCCTTGCTTTGTCAAAGCCCTGCAGTCGTTTATTTTTTTTCCTTTCTTTCATTTATTCACCTCTCCACATGGTCCACAACCCTTTTCTCAAGTATTTTATTTTCCAGCCATACAGCATTATATACAGCTAAGACATACAGTAAGGAATACAATGCAAAATAGAGAATAGTATGAGTTTTGAGTTACCTAAGTGCACGAGTTATTCAGGGCTCAATATATGCAAAGTCTTATTTTCAGGGAAAAAAAAGGAGAATGTCCCCTGGTTGCACATTAAATCAAAACTCTCTCTTCTGTTTTTTTTTTTTTCATTTTGTTTTGTTTTGTTTTTAAATATTATTATTATTTTTAATAGCAAATTAGTATTATTGTTACACTTAAAAATAAGAGAATTAATGATAATGATTACCAATTTATTTGAAACACAATTATATATGTAAATTCATCCCACCTACCTTGAATGTCCCTTGTCTTCCTTCTGCAAGACTCACTGAAGAAAGTGAGGTGAACTAAAAAGTTCAGAGAAGTTACTTAGCACTTTTTAAAAGTATCAGCAATGGAGTTAGGAACATTGATCTAAGTTAGTACTTTAGTTAGTACTTTAAGAAGAAAACGTTTTTTAGAGCAATTTGATTTTTAGAGCAATTTGATAATAGAATGGGGGGGTGTCTTTTTTTTTTTTTTTTTTTTTCTCAAGATTTGCTTTTGTATTGAGACTGCTACTAAATTAGTTTAAGAAGCTATCCTACCATAAGATAAAAATTCTGGTTATATGTTGCGAGGACATTTGTTGTCGACGGAAGGAAGACACAGACGCTCAATATGAGTGATCACTGAACTTCAATTTATTGGATAGCTCAGTCGTCTTTTATCTAATTCAATATAATTAGCTCATACATATTGCAAAAGCTAAGCTCATGATTGGTTAGTGCATTTCTCTATTTTATCAGCTAGTTTCTCACTCCCATCAACCGAAATAACACAGTTAGTACTTTCCCAAACCTCCAACGGATATCGTGTCCTTGTGCCTGATTAGCTCCCAGACCTTACGTACTTTCTCAGACTCATATGAGCTGCGTTCGATACTTTTTTAGACCTTACGTACTTTCTCAGACTCATATGAGCTGCGTTCGATACTTTGTTAGCTCGCGACCTCCTAGTTGCTCAACATTCACATGACCTACTTCACTTAACCATTCCTCCACAGTTATACAAAAGAGAGACAATCTGTACTTCTCATTTAAAAAATGTGGTACTTTTTCATTTTGATGTCGAAACTAGAATAGAATAGAATAGAATAGAATAGAATAGAATAGAATAGAATAGAATAGAATAGAATAGAATAGAATAGAATAGAATAGAATAGAATAGAATAGAATAGTTCAGTTAAAACATAACATTGAGGGCATTGTCCAAACATCTCTTGAACACTGTTAGGCATGTTAGGCACACCTCTCTAGCAGGCCTGTTCCAGTGTTTGACCATGATCAGGGGAAAGATTTTTTTTTTTCCTAATATCCAGTCTGAACATCCCCAGACTCAGTTTTGTGTCTTTCCCATGTCCTATAATTCTTTACCAGGCAGAAGAGACCAGGATTTCCCTCTCCACTTCCTCCCCCTCAGGAAGCTGTAGAGAGCAATGACGTTCCCTCTCAGCTTCCTTTTCTCCAAACTAGACAACCCAAGTGTCCTCAGCCTCTCTTCGTAAGTCATGCTTTCCAGACAGAGAACTGGTAACAAAAGATGTGCAAAAGGCAGAGGTACTTAACAGCTTCTTTGCTTTGATCTTCACTGGTGATCAGGCTTCCTACATTTCTTCAGTCCCCAAAATTCTTAGCAGGGTCTGGGGGAACAGAGTCCCTCCCACTGTAAGTGAAGAGCAAGTTTGGGACCTCCTAACGCAACTTAACAACTACAAGTCCATGGGCCCTGATGACATGTATCCTAGGGTACTGAGGGAATTGGCTGATGTAGTCACCAAGCCACTCTCTCCATCATATTTGAAAAATTATGTCAGTTAGGCAAAATCCCTGGAGACTGGAAAAAGGGAAACATCACTCCATTTTTAAAAAATGTAAGAAAAAAGACCTAGGGAAATACAGACCATTGAACCTCACCTCTATGCCTAGCAAGATCATGGAATGAATCTTCCTTGAGGCAACGTTAAGACACATGCAGGACATGGAGGTGATTTGGGACAGCCAGCATGGTTTCACCAAGGGAAAATCATGCCTGACCAATCTGGTGGTCTTCTACAATGGAGTGACTTCATCAGTCAACAAGGGAAGACCAGCTGATGTCATCTACTTGTATTTCTGTGAGGCTTTTGACATGGTCCTATACGATGTCCTAATCTCTATATTTGAAATGTATGGATTTGAAGGGTGGACTATCCAGTGGTAAGGAATTGGCTCAGTGACTGCACTCAGAGAGTAATGATCAATGGTTCTATGTCCAGGTGGAAGCCGGTGATGAGCGGTATCCCTCAGGGGTCTGTCCTGGGATCAGTATTTTTCAATATCTTCATCAATAACATAGACGATGGGATTGAGTACACCCTCAGCAAGTTTGCAGATGACACCAAACTGAGTGGTGCAATTGATACCAAAGAAAGAAGAGATGCCATTCAAAGGGACCTGGAAAGGCTGGAGAAGTGAGCCTGTGTGAACTGCATGAGGTTCAACAAGTCCAAGTACAAGGTGCTATACCTGGGTTAGGGCAATCCCAGACATAAGTACAGACTGGGAGAAAAACTCATTGAGAGCAGCCCTGTGGAGAGAAACTTCTGGGTTCTGGTGGATGAAAGGCATGACATGAGCCAGCAGTGTGTGCTTGCAACCTGGAAGGCCAACTGCATCTTGGGCTGCATCAAAACAGGTGTGACTAGCAGGTCAAGGGAGGTGACTGTTCCCCTCTGTTCTGCCCTTATGAGGTTTCACCTGGAGTACTGCATCCAGGTTTGGGGCCCCCAGCACAAGAAAGATGTGGACCTGTTAGAGTGAGCCCAGAGGAGGTCTACAAAGATGATTAGAGGGTTGGAGCACCTCTCCTATGAAGAAAGGCTGAGAGAGATGGGGCTGTTCAGCATGGAGAAGAAAAGGCTTCAGACAGACATCACTGTGGCTTTTAAATACTTAAAGGGGTCTTATAAAAAGGATAGAGAAGAACTCTTTACTTAGGTAGATAATGATAGGACAAGGGGGAATAGTCTTACACTAAAAGAGGATAGATTTAGATTAGACATTAGGAATAAATTCTTCACTGTAAGAGTAGTGAGGCACTGGCACATGTTGCCAAGAGAAGTTGTGGATGCTACATCCCTGGAGGTGTTCAAAGCCAGTTTGGATGGGGCTTTGGACAACCTGAGATAGTGGGGGGAGAGGAGGTTGGAACTAGATGATCTTAAGGTCCCTTTCAACCCAAGCTATTCTATGATTCTGTGATTCTATGATAAGTCAAAACAATTTTCATTTTGCTTTTGAAACTTTTACATAAAACTTCTTGAGTTGAATTTTGAAAATAATAGTAGTAGAAGAATTATTTTGATTGCATCTAAACATCTGATATTGTGAAATTCTCATTTATTACATCCCCCTTATTTTTTTTATTGTAACTGCATGTTTACTTCACCAGCACATGATGTAGTAGTACTATACAGAACCTAACATGATTGAGTTATCAGCTGCCTATAAACTAATATGTTACACTTTGTTGCAGTGAATCAAAATAAAATATTATATTATTAATGACTATATAAAATATAAATTTATAGAGCCCAATGATTGGTTCTTCTATTTTTGTTTCCCTGCTTTGTTGGAGGTATAAGCTTCCTGTACTTAATGCAGAATTATCAGTAACCAAAGATAATTAAGATAAGATAATATTTTTTATCTAAATTGAAACAAACAAACAAACAAACAAACAAAAAAAAAAAAACACAAGAAATTGTGTAAAATAACATGACATAGGGTACAACACAAAGAAATATCAAATAATGAGCAATATGGTTATGCTATAAATTTCTTAATAGTAAAACCATGATGTTAACTGAAAGCCAGCACGTGTATATTGATTTTATCAGTTCATCATAAACTCATTTTCGGTGAAAATAAAAATAAGGTCACAGAGGAGACACACATTAAAACAAACCAGATGAGTTAATTACCACCATAACAAAGATAGATTAGAAAACAAGTGGGATTTCATTCTCTCTCCTAATATACTGAACAAGATAGAACTTGCAATGTACAAACGAAAGGACAGATAAATAAGGAGAGAAAGAAAGAAGAAGAGTGGGCAAGCAGAAGATATCTAACCAGGCAATGTCATTGCTAACACACATTCAAAGAGAAGATCTTTATGCCTTCTGTACTAGATAACTTATCTATTGCAAAGAACCCACATAAATTGGCAAAACTATGCTAAAAAATAGTTTTAGTTCTTACTTAGTTCTTATTTATATTAAGTAAGAAATTGTACAGTACTCTTGGAAAAAGTGTAAATTTCTTAGCTGAGCATTTTTAGAATATCACAAATATTTGATTCTATTTTTAATTGTAATCATTAATTAAATGATTACCAGGTCTAGCACTACGTGCTCATTTCAGATAGTAGCTAATGAGATGGCCATAATTTTATACACTAAAAGCTGACAATATAAATACAATTACTTTACATCTCTCTTCTCCAGATTTCAGATTTTTTTTTTTTCTGATTTCCAGCTTATGTGATACCTACTTCATCTAACAAAATTGCATTTTAGCTTTAATCCTTTTCTATTTCCCCAAACATTTCCACACTGTTAGTCATCTGCATGCATTTTAGCAAATAACAGTCTCTTCAGCTTTCATTTTGCTAACCTAATTTGACAACAGGACTTAATATTCCCTGGTAATATAATAAATCATACTTCTGATCATCTCTCTCTTTTTCTCTATCTCTTTCTGGTTTTGGAAGGCCTTTATCCTTTGTTTTTAGCTTTATGTTCTTGATTTTTTAGATTATGTAGTCAATGAGACTACACAATTCTCAACAACAGCAAACAACTTCAATACAACTTCAGAAATTCTCTAATTATTTGTAAAAAAAAAAAAAAAACACCCTTTATATTCTATTTATATTAGTTTATTGCAACACTGTTGTATTGTGAATTTTACATGTACTATGACATTATACTTTATATACATATATATATGTATATATATATATGTATATATATATATGTATACCTGGCTCCTATTTCTCTTGTCTTGAATCAAAACTTGTAGTTAAGACAGCCTCAAAAAATCAGCCTACTTTTGTTCATGAGCCACCCAAAATTCCTAAAAAATACATTTTTCTGTGTGTTCTATCAGGTTCCACTTTGTTTTCATATCGGTCAGTCTACTCATTCCAAAATGAGTAGACTTTTTTTTTGTCTTTCAACCTAGGAGACAGAAAAAAATAAATAAATAAATTAAAAAAAAATGGTTACTGAGTGGGTATAATTAAACATTAACTCAGTTCTTCATAGTACTGGAAGGACAAATTTCAGTTTTAATAGTTAATAGGTGTTTCAAAAAGCAAAAGTGCTCATACAGAATTTGAAAATCTCTGTCATTTGTGCCACATTGGTTTGAGATACTTCATGTATGACTACGGCTGCCCTGGAAAAAAAAAGTTTCAGAGAACATGAAGATTCATAATATTTGAGAAAAAATTTTGGTTAACAGTTGGATAGTTTCTCCCTTTTTGTCCAAAGACAATTTAGGGATTAGGAACACGTGTGCATTTTGAAATGCCATTTGAAGTAGGTAGATAATTTTAGATTTAGGTAGATAATCTCCAAAGGAGATTTTTTTTTTTTCCTAGGCACATCCACCGCAAAATATGTCCTTGTAAAACACATCCCAGAGCTTAAAATTAAACATTGTTCTATCTAGCGAACAGATTACTCACTTGCAATTCACCAAATCTATGATCTCCTAACAATTTAATTTTGTCAGTGACTTGCTGTGTGATCTCAGAGAAATCACTCCACAGCTCTCTGCTTCTGTTTCCCTGTGATTGTCTTTTTGACTTGTGCTTTTAGACTTTAAAACTGCAATTAGATACATGCGTAATAAAGTCTTATCTCATTTGGTATTTCAGTCTTAATGAAGATAAAGAATAGATAATGAATAAACGGAGTATATTTCAGGATAGGATAGGCCTTTGGAAGTCGACCCACTGCTGCATGGACTCATGGTCACGGGATGTGCTGAATGCTTATGCAACAAACACAAGTGTCCTCAGGGACAATATTTATCAGTGGGAATTAAAACAGTTACATACCATATTGAGCTGAATAAAAAAATCACATACATACAATGTGAACACGTCTATCTTTGCATAAAGTGTCATGATTTGAGGAAGACTTCTTTGGTATGGTGTGAAACTGTGTTTCCATTTTAGTTTACATTCACTTTCATCTTAGACACTTTAATGAACATTAGGTCACTATCTAATGCCTTAAAATGTAATATATGTCCTTGGGATAAACGCTTCAGTCTCTGATGGTGAACTTTTTAAATAAAATGGGTCATTAGTACTTATACCTATCCCTTTGAGTGGCATTAAAAGCTACTCTGAGAAAAGACACTAGACTATTCAAACTCAAAGCACCCTCTCACTTAACCATAAGAAAAGCGTGCACAGAAGTGCACAATAATTTCAATCATTTAAATCATCTGCAATCTATGTATAATCTTAAGCATTATAATTCCAGTATATATTCCATTCTCATTATCAGTGTTTCAGCTTAACTTCCTATATCTTCAGTAGAAGAATTTAGTCCTTTGGCATTCAGTTCTGTCCTCCTATTATTACCCTTCATTATAAAACTATTTTTCTATAGCATATGCAGTTTCTGACTATCAAAACCAATGTCACAATGAGTCTTGAGTTAATTTGCTATTCTATTCCTTTGTTTCTGCAAAAGAAAATTGTTTTGTTTCACAGTGAAATACCACAAAAAGTGATGCTTAAATGCATACGAGTATAATTATTTCACAAAACCAAGACATAAACAAGACTGAGGACTGAGGAATGATTGGTTTATCATGTTGTCTATGGTACAAGTATCAATCAATCAATCAAACAAACAAACAAAAAAACAACATCAACAAAAAATGAAGATGTATTTTAAATAGAAACTAGCTTTCAGACTTAGGCGACTTTATTTAGTCTCAGCTTTGCAGGTGGACACCATTTTTGCCTCACTAGAAAGCTGCTCTGTGTTGCTCCCAGAATAGAAATGAAAGTGACCAGAGAAACTAAACCACAATATGTTTCAATAAATCAAGCTCAGAGTTTGGCTTAACATTTTAACTGAACTACAATGTTCATTGATTATTGTGTAAACACAAATTTCAGTATTTTATTCCTCAAATAAGCATTCTAATTTCTTCTTTCTTTTATTTTAGCCTGTGATTTTAAAGGCTTTGTAGGGAATACAGATGAAAGTGAATTTAGAAAGAGCTAAAATCCATATTTTCTCTACATGTTATAAAAGAATGTAAAAAACAGAAAGATGTACATGCACTTGCATAAATGGAAAACAGAATCATCAGAGCATTTGTCTGTTTCAGTGAGAGCAAAGAAGTGTTTGTTACATTATAAATGCCAATTACCTTTATAGAAGCCAAAATCATTTTCTGTAAAAGAAGCATGCAAATTAGCAAAGGGCCTGATTCAGTTTTCCCTTTGTAAAATGTTAATTTGCATCTGAAAATACCTCTGCTAAACACTGATTCAGATGGACAGTAAAGTAAAATTTAATAAGTAAGCTCTGAGACTGAATTGCCTCTGAATAAGTAAGTACTGGATGAAAAGGGTGTAGCAAGGAGCTGACTCAATAAGAGGTTTTTGTTTGTTTGTTTGTTTTTCCATATAGTTAGCTAATCTGTTCTGGAAAAGGCTATCTAACATATAACCAAAGAGTCATTCAACCCAATAAGAAAGAGAAATAGCCACAGAACGAAGATAGATGGTTGGTGAAAATTAAAAGAAAAGGTGCATTTTGAGGGAAAAGTGTAGTCCATGTTTGAATTCTGTTTCCAGTTTCACAGAAACTATCATGGCAGTAAGATGAGATGAGACCAAAATATGTTATGGTACAATACCTGTGAATAGCATGATCAAAACTACTCTGCCTCTTCCAGAATTCATCTGGTTCATTAGGAACTGATGTGAACAACTTGCTTTTGCTAGAGGGGATCAGAAAATATGAAGATTTTAGTAAGAAATGCCTGTATGTGCATTGTTTTATTTGGGGATAAAAGCAAATTACTATGAGCCTGGAGAGTATACTACCAGCTACCAGGAGAGAATACTACCCTTCTTCCCTGAACCATATATGTGCAAGGTCCTCAGATACTATTGCTAAGACGCTTAGCAAGTATAAATTAATGACTTCAGTTGAGCTGATGAGTTTTTTTAAGCTCTATTTCATTCAGAGCTTTAAGGGATGAAGTGCCAGCAGCACAGATATTCACTCTCCAATTTTATTCCTGTTCTGGAAGGTACATTAGAGTAAAATTTATTTATTTATTTATTTATTTATTTATTTATTTTGGAAATGGGTTTATTTCCCTGGAATTTCCCTGGAAGATAACTGGAGCTACTTATATTATTAGGTCTTTGGTAGTAGAAGTGGAGTATAAATAGGGTTTATATTGCATTCTATATTGAATAAACTGTTTTCAACATCTGAAATTTTTTTTTCTTTTTTTTTAAGGGTGATTCAGTCCCTTTACCACCTGTATGGCCATTCTTTGGACAAAATGCAGTAAGACCATATTGGTACTGGGGAGACCAGAACTGGACACAGCACCCAGATGTGTCTCACCAGGACTGAGCAGCAACAAAGGATCACCTCCCTTGATCTGCTGGCATTTCTCTGCCTGCTGCAGCCTGGAATGTGGTTAGTCTTTTTGCAATAAGGGCACATTTCTGGCTCACACTCAACTTGCTTTCCACCAGAACCACTAGGTCTTTTTCTGCATAGCTGGTTCCCAAATGGTCAGCCCCAGCCTGTACAGGAGCTATTCCCCTCCAGGTACAGGACTTCACAGTACTCCTTGTTCAACTTCATAAGGTTCCAATCTGCTCATTTCCACAGCCTATCAAGGTCACCTTGAGTGACATCACCACCAGTGGTGAATCACCCCTTCCCAGTATTGGTTCACTACAGACTTTCTGAGAGGACATTCTGTCCCATCACGCCATCATACACATAAATGGTGCACATCAGTTCCTCAGCTCTGTAGGTAAATCTCAGTCCTGCTCACAGTGAAATGCACTGGCTGGCAGTGTCTTTTATTTTTCAACACATCAATAGAACACAAGCTTAAAATAAAATGAGAGAGAGAGAGAGACAGAGAGAGAGAGAGAGTAATCTGCCACATGCCTATATGGTCTGACAAGGCTGTCATTTTGATGGCTAAATGTGGCTTATGAAGGAAATAATCATGTCTATAACTATTGGCTTTCCTAGGGGGAAAATAAAGCTGTCCACCTTATGTCTTTTAATCAGATGTTACTTAGTGAACTTTGCTAAGCGAGCTACTCACAGTCTGGTATTCTCTTCTAATTAAAAATGGTATCCCCATGAGTTCAGTGCAAGTCTTGTTAAGATTAAATTTTCAATGGTTGTCTGTTTCTGTTGCTGACTGTGTTTCAGAAAGTGTCAGAATGCTTACTATCCCGGAGCAGCTATTTGTAGACAAATTTACAGGGAACAGCTGTAGGTAGCAATCAATCATATTTGGTTCAGTGACAGAATTTAATTAGCTGACAAAAAAAGTGAAATACTCTATAAAGTAAATGAATTGTTATTCACGTACGAATATATTTCCTTTTCAGTTCTTTATTTACCATGTAAGAGACAAGCAAAAGATCATCATATTATTATGATCCATGATTGCCTCCAAAATCATAGCTAAAAGTATCACCCCTCCCCCCTGCTTACTATTAGGATGCTTGGCTTGTAATTAGTAATATTAAGCTTCTTTCACTGCCAAATTATTTCTATTTTTTTATTTTGTTCTTCTCAGTATTTATCTGAAATATCAGCCATTTTATTCATTATTAATGCAAAAAGGGTCATCTGATTGTGGATATATTAATTCAAGATAAATGCAAGACTTGCTGTCTCCACATGAGTGAAGAGTGGGGTCAGATTGGAACAGTGATTCATGAAAAGCAATTAAAAAATAAAATATTCTGTTTTAATGGCATTTTACTATCTATCTGAATTTTCACTCCAGTTGTGTACTTTCAATATTACATGGAGAAACATGATGTAAAGTTTCTTTTCATAAAAAAAAAAATTCATAGAAATCAGAACTTTGAGGAAGATGGTTATGATGAGAAAAAATAGGTTTTATAATCATCTGTTGGAAAGGACCAAAAAAAATAAATAAATGTTCTCTGTTTTCACATTTGTGAATCTCTCCTGGAGAAAGACATCAGTAAGATGAGTTAGTTTTCTTGAGGTAGAGGTAAGGAACAATAGCAAGAATTTTTTGCTTTGTATAATGCTGCAGTACTGACTTGAACTGAGATCTGGGGAACAGTCTTTATGTTTTTCCTCTGTGCATTTTTGAGCAGAATTTTAATGTTATTGAGTAATAGTGCTTTTAAAGGGGGTGAAGATTTTGTGAAGTTAATACACTGTAGAATACAAAGAAAATAAATGTTATGGAATTACATGATTGAGCCCACAGACATTCAGACTCTGACCTGCTGAACCATTGTGTCATATGTCTTTTTTTTTTTTTAATGTCATATGTCTTTTTTTTTTTTTAATGTTAACCTGCTGGTTAGAGGTGGCATATTTCTGTCTGGAAGTCCATTGGCAGACATATCTTGTCTTTGTTGTTCCTCCCACAAACTAATTCTTCAGACTCATTACATTTCTGTTTTACCTCTCTTATAACACAGTAGCTCTGATCATGTACAGAAGGCCTAGACATAACCATAGCGCATAAGCTCTAGGTTATTGCCTGGTTCCCCAGGCAATCAAAGGTCGATCAAGATCAATCAAAGGTCCAGAACAGATCTCAGAAAATACAGAGAGCTGCACCACATTGATATATACAGAAATTTATTTATTAATTTATTTATTTTCTGGAAGAAGAAGGTATGTGGGAAGACTTAAATGTGTATGCACAGTATCCAGAGTATTCTGAATATCTTATATTTTCTTTAAATTTATGCATTCTTAACTGCCCTAAATTTATCATTTTTCATTTCAGGTAGTAGCATATAGATTACATATTGCTTTCATCTAACTCCTGTTGCATTCCAGTTGGAGAAAAAGTAGCGTATGTTTGCATTTATCCTATGCTGTTTCTGAACAGTGTTTATGCTTTCCAGTTGCACCTGCAACATTAGAAGGAAGAGCTCTCAAGTTATTGAAAGAGCAGAGAAGTGAAGTGGTCTGTTCAGAGCAGAAGGCAATGCAAAGGTGAGCTAAAAGTCACATTTTCACATTCCTTTTGCCTTTCCTCCCGTGATCTAACAAGCCACTGACACATGCTATTCAAAGAACACAACATCTATAAAAAATGTGCTTTTGGGGAGAAGCACCATCAGACTGTAGTAATTCTTCCTTTCTAAAGAACATAAAAATACTTTTAAATGATACATTTAAAAAATTATTACCCTGATATGCCCTGGACAAACTCTTCTGTAGCTATTCTTGATTCTTTCTCTTGTGCTCTTCTGTAATGCATTATTGAAAACAGCATATTTATTGATTGTACATGTATGTAGTATATCACAAAAGATATGTGTGTGAACTGATGGTGTGTCTTTATCAGTGAAGAATCAAGAAAATCTGAATTATTCATAATATACTGCAAGTGAAATGCTCATACTATTCTTTATCACAGATATCAATGATAACAATTCACATTTATTTATAATTTGATATAATTTGATAATTGTAATTTATAATTTATTTATAACACATTTATTTACAACTTCCTTTATAAGCACAATGAATACAAGTACTCTGAAGTAAGATGTGAAGGGAAAAATATAAATGTGCTACATTTCCCTGAGGATTTTTTGACCATATGGTTTAGTAGAAAAATGTTAAGAGTGGGTACACAAATTGCTCCTCAGGTAAGGTAACCGGGACAGAGGTAAATTCCTGATTTTACTAGTGTTTTCTATTGATTTTAGGACAGTTCTGATTTCACCTTTTTGATTGCAGGGCAAAATTTTGAAGGACAAAATTTTTAGCCTATCTTTACAAAACTATGTGAAAAATACAGTTCAGCTACTCTATTTTTGGCAGCATAGTAATTGAACAAAGGGTCATATTGCTTCTACCATCAAAAGATTACTGAGAATTAAGTGGATTTAAAAGACCATCATTTTAGATATATTAGACATGCAATTGCATACCTACTCTGCAAGATCAGTTATCTTGATTGAATATGTCAATCAGGTACATGTAGGCTTAAATGCCTATTTGTATGCAAGAGCAGTTTATCCAATATACATAGATAATTACAGATAAAGCATAAGTAACTGGAGTTCACAGCTGTGACTGCAAGAAGCACATGGGTTTGTATATTCACTCTGTTAAAACATAAGAATTTGGGACAAAAATACTGGTGTTTGACTTGTGCTTTATTTTTTATTTATTTTCAACTATGGAATTATGAAACTAGAGAAAACAATCCAAAACATTTTCAAATATTTAGTTGACTATATTCCGTGCCTCAATCTTCCATTTCAACAGTGAGAAATATCTAAGAAATGACACTGCAATACATTTTGGCACTGCTTTATGTAGGTTTTACAGCTTGTCAATCATACTAGAACAGTGGAAAAAAACTAATGCAAAACCAAGGGCACAATTAATGAAGAATGTGTAAATGCCATATGTAAAATAATGCAGAATTACAATAATGTTAAAAATTGAAAGCATTAATTAAAATAGATAGAATACTGAGTATTGTTCAGAATAAGTTGTAATGATAACCTTATGAACATCACTTGGAAATAAGCATTGCTATAGCTTCTTGATACTACACATACATACAGCTTCTATGGCATCTGCCAGTGTTGCCCCTTTCCCCTTTGCAGGTACAACTAGTAGCAAATCTGAGCACGTATGTCAGAGACACACAGACACACACAGACAGAGACAGGACTCAGACACAACAGACAACAAATTCTGTCTTAGTCAAGAAATAGCTGCATTACACAACACTTACACAGAGGACTTATTTAAATGTAGACACAAGAGAGAGCTCTGGCTAGTAGAAACAGTGAAGGTACACACACACAGAACTCTCAAGATTCACAAGCACACACACATTCACTGATCCTTTGAGTACCTTACATGGCTCTCTGTCCAACCAGCAACACCTGCCCAAATCCTCAAGTATTTGCACAATCCCTTTGTCTGCCCAGGACCCCTGCCCAGGTCCTGGGCCCTCTTACACCCTTCATAAATTACCTACCCATTTGCAGGTCCAGCTTGAAGTTCTCTGTATGCATGCATACACACATCCCTCATATACACCACATTAACAAGTCCTCTCGGGTGTATCTTCACAGACCTCCTGCCTGCCTGATACTCCAGTATGGATTCAAGGACCCCACTACTCACTGGCTAGTCCAGCTTGAAGTTCACTGCTGTATTGGGTTTATATAGCGAGGTTAAGGTACAAGGCAGCTGCAGGGGTGGCCTCTGTGAGAAGAGTCCAGAAGGATCAGGCCCAGTCAGCACAGGTTCATGAAAGACAAGTCCTGCCTAACTTCATCTCCTTCTTTGACCAGGTGACCCACCTGGTGGATGAGGGAAAGGCTGTTGATGTAGTCTATGTAGACTTTAGCAAGGCTTTTGACACAGTCTACCCTAGTATTCTCCTGGAGAAACTGGCAACCCACAACTTGAACACTCTGATGGGTTAAAAACTGGCTGGACTGCTGGGCTCAGAAAGTAGTGGTGAACACGGTGAAATCCAGCTGGTGACTGGTCACCAGTGGTGTTTCCCAGGGTTAGGTGTTGGGGCCCATCCTTTTTAATATCTTTATTGGTGATTTGGATGAGGGAATTAAGTAAGTTTGCAGAGGACACCAAGTTTGGGGGAAGTGTCAATCTTCTGGAGGGTAGGAAGACCCTGCAGAGGGACCTGGACAGGATAGGTGGATGAGCAGAGGCCAATGGGATGAGATTTAACATGGCTAAGTGGTGTGTCCTGCACTTTGGCCACAACAACCCCATGCAATGCTACAGGCTTGGGGGAGAGTGGCTCAAAAGCTGTGCAGAGGAAAGGATCTGGGGGTGTTGGTTGATGCTCATGAACATGAGACAGCAGTGTACCCAGGTGGCCAAGAAAAACAATGTCATCCTGGTTTGTATCAGGAATAGTATAGCCACCACGACCAGGGAGGTGATCATTCCTCTGTAGTCTGCTCTGGTCAGGCCACACCTCAAGTACTGTGTTCAGTTTTGGACCACTCAGTACAAGAAAGACATAGATGCCCTGGAACATGTCCAGTGAAGGGCTACAAAGCTGGTGAAGGTTCTGAAACACAAGTCCGATGAGGAGCAGCTGAGGGAGCTGGGGTTGTTTAGTCTGGAGAAGAAGAGGCTCAGGGGAGACCTTATTGCTCTCTATAACTACCTGAAAGGAAGGTGTGGGGAGCTGGGTGTTGGCCTCTTCTTGCAGATAACTAGTGATAGGACTAGAGGGAATGGCTTCAAGTTGATCCAGGGGATGTTTAGGTTGGAAATTAGGAGACATTTCTTCTCAGAAAGAGTAGTCAGGCATTGGAACAGGTTGCCTGGGGAAGTTGTAAAGTCACTGTCCCTGGGGGTGTTCAAGAAAAAATCGGACGTGGTGCTTAGGGACATGGTTTGGTGGGTGACATTAGTGGTAGGGGGATGGTTGGACCAGATGATCTCAGAGACCTTTTCCAACCCCGATAATTCTATGATTCTATGATGAAGATGCCCTGCTCTAGATAAGAGCCAGTTTCAGCCAGATCCAAAGGGGCCTGTTGCTGGCCAGAGCCATGGCAGTGAGCCATGTTGTTTGCCTCTGTGAAATCAGATTTAAGAAAACGAAAAAAAAAAAAATGCTGCACCACAGCAGCTAGTAGAGTGAGGACTGAGAAATATCCCTGCAGGCACCAAGGTCAGTGAGGAAGGAGGGCAGGAGGTACTCCAGGCACAGGAGCAGAAGCTCCCTGGCAGCCTGTGGAGAGGTCCACTGTGAAGCAGTTTGTCCCACTGCAGCCCATGGGTGCCACCGCAGAGTAGATCTCCATGCTGCAGTATGTGAAAGAACCCACAGTGGAGCACATGATCTGTCAGGAGCTGCCACCCTTGGGGGACCTGTGCTGGAGCAGTTTGTTCCTGACAGATGGACCCCGTGGTACAGACTCCTGTCGGAGCAGTTCTTGAAGAGCTGCTGCCTGTGGGAAGCCCATGCAGGCTCAGTTCGGGAAGGACAGCATCCCGTGTGAGGGACCCCAAGTTGGAACAGGGGCAGAGAGTGACCACGAAGGAACAGGGGAGATGAAGTGTTAGGGGCCGACCACAATGACCACAACCCATTTCTCTGTGCCACTCAGGAGAGAGGACATAGAAGAGGGTGGATGGGGGGAAGGTGTTTTTATTTTGTTTTAGTTTCTCACCTCTCTAGCTTGTTAGTAATAGGTAATTAATTATATTAATCTTACTATGCTGAGTCTGTTTTGCCTGTGACTATAACTGTTGAGTGATCTACTTGTCCTTATGTCTACTCTTGAGCCCTTTTCATATTTTCTCCCCCTTTCCATTTGAGGAGGAAAAGTGAAAGAGCAGTTGCAGTGAAGCTCAGCCTCAGAGCTGAGTAAAACTGCCACAGTTGCACACACATACACACTCACACATTCATCCCTCAGGCTTACCACATTCACAAGTCCCCCCTGGCATACCAGCATCGAACCCCTGCCTGCCTTACAGTCCAGACTGGACCTGAGGCCCCTGCTACCTTCCAGTTGGTTCAGCCTAATGTTTGCTAGTGAACACAGTATTTAATATGAGTAAGGTAATAGATTTTCTCTTATCAGTTCTAATTGAAGGATGGGATATATATATATATATATATGTATATGTATATGTATATATATATATATAATTTTATTCTCCATAGCACTTGAAAGCCAACAAGGTTGGGAAGAAAACGACTATTTTCCAATATTTCTGTGCTCTTCACTTATGAATTCAGCATATTCTCTATTGGCTTTAATAAAAGAAACTAAAAAAAAAAAAAAAAAAAAAAAAAAAAAAAAGTGGTTGAATTTGGGAGTCATACTGTATGTTTGACATGTTTTCTGCTTGGATGGAATGAATAGTTCATTATTGCTTAACAGATTGTTTTCTACAGAAGTGCTATTTGATGAAATTTTAAAACTCTTCTTCAAACTGTTTCAAGACACTGTTGTTTTTTTGTTTTGTTTTGTTTTGGTTTTTTTACAAAAGCTCTCAGTGTTTAACAGTTTACAACCTCAATCCTATAGGAAACCCAGATACAGAAAGGCTGTTATAAAAAGAGGTATTATATAAGACAAAACAAAACAAAGCAAAACAAAAACTACTAATGTCTTCATTAGTGTCTTCATTATTGAATGAAATCTGAAGAGGTGAGATTTCACAAAGAGCTGGTATTGTGTCTTACAGTATGCTTTCTGAGTCAGTTATATTCCCAGTCATTAAATTCCTTGAAAAGTATGCAATTAATCAACTCCAGGGAAAAGCATTTTTAAAAGGTGTTCAGGAGGGACAAATCCATGTTTAATTTATTTAAGAGTAATCATGTAACTCCCACAGGAGTAAATTCAGAACTATGTGCTGACATCTGTTTATGCTTAAATGAAAAGCCCTTGAAGGTCAGAAACTATATGACTTTTACAACATTTCTATGTAGCCACATATTACAATCAAAACTTTTCTGCATGAAATCCTTCAAGAAATATTCTATGTTGCATTCTTATGGATAAACCAGCAAGTTTTTTACCAGGAAGATCAGCAAGTCATGGAATATTTGAGCAAATTGGACAGTCATAAATCCACGTTTCCTGTTGGGATGCACCCATGAATGCTGAGGGAGCTGGCAGATGTGATTGTGAAACCACTCTCAATATTATTTTCTCTATTTTGGCAGTTGGGAAAAGCACACAAATACTAGGGGAAAGCAAATGTCACTCCTATCCTCAAGAAGGGCAAGAAGAAGAATCCAGGGAACTATAAATTGGTCAGCTTCACCCCAGTCACTGGGAAGGTGATGGAACTGCTAATCCTGGGAACCATTTCCAGGCACATGAAGGAGAAAAAATCATCGGTAGTAGTCAGCATAGATTCACCAAGGGGAAGTCATGTTTGACCAACTTCATAAGCTTCCATAATGAAATGACTAGCTCGGTGGATGATGGGGGAGCAGTGGATATTGTCTTCCTGGACTTTAGTAAGTCCTTTGACACTGCCCCCCATAAGATCCTTATAGAGAAACTGGTGAAATATGGTCTGGACGAACAAACAGTGAGGTAGATTGAAAGCTTTCTGAATAGCTAGGCCCAGCGTGTAGTGGTCAGTGGTGAAAAGTCTAGGTGAAGGTCAGTAATGAGTAGAGTACTCCAGGTGTCACTACTGGGTCCAATCTTGTTTAACATGTTCATTAATGATGTCAGTGGAGTAGAGTGCACCCTCACTAAATTCACAAATGACACAAAACTGAGGGAGTGGCTGACTCACCAGGGGATTGTGAAGGGGGACCTCGACAGACTTGAGTGGTAGGCTGTCATGAAGTTCAACAAGAAGTGCAAAAGCCTGTACCTGGGAAGAAGCAACCTCAGGCTTCTCCAGTGTGTACTCAACCAGTACACACTGGGGACCACCCAGGTGGAAAGTAGCTTTGCAGAAAAGGACCTAGGGGTCATGGTGGTTACCAAGTTAAACATGAGTCAATAATGTGTTCTTGCCTCTGAGAAGGCTAAGAGTACTCTTGGCTGCAATAGACAAATTATTGTCATCAATTCAAGGAAGATGATCCTTCCCCTTTACTCAGCATTTGTGGGTCTGGACCTGGAGTACTGTGTCCAGTTCTGCACTCCCCACCCTCCCCCACCCTCCATGCCCCCATCCCCTCTCTCCCTCTAGTACAAAAGACATGATCATACTGGAAAAATTCCAACAGAAAGCTACCAAGATGATGAAGGGGATTTCCTCTCTCCAATGGGAAAGGCTTGTGAGAGCAAAAGCTGTTCAGCCTGAAGAGAGAAGGCTCAGGAAGGATCTAATCAATGTATGTAAATACCTGAAGAAATGGAGCCAGGTTCTTTTCAGTGGTACCCAGTGCTGGGACAAGAGGCAATGGGCACAAAGTGGAATACAGGAGGTCTGTCTAAGCATCAGGAAGCATTTATTTATTGTGGGTGATGGAACAGTTACACGGGTTGCCTGGAAAGACTGTGAAGTCTCCCTCCTTGGAGATATTCAAAAGCTGCATGGGCATGGCCCTGCTCAAATTTGTGGCCAAGCTAGAGCAGGGAGGCTTGGATCAGATGGCTTCCAGAGGTCCCCTCCAACTTCAACCATTCTGTGATTCTGTGATTCTATGAATTTTTGGATGTTTGCACTAATCAAAGACACCAAAAGTAAATTTACTGAAAAATTGTTTGCAATATTTACAGGTAATGTTATGTACAGCTGTTAAATTTATACTTTGTAATATGCTTCTTAGTCATCATCTCATACGTCTGTAGCTGGACAATGTCAGGCATAAGTATCTCTTAAATATTCCCTTTTAATGTGTGATGATATAATTCACCTTGGAAAGGGTGCAGAGACTTTGAGATAAATTTTTCATAACCTGACAGGAAATTATATTTGGTTTTATGTTGTATTTTAAGAAAAGTCAGAAACAAACAAATGACTTTTTAATTAATTGTATATATTTTTATTGCTTAGAAGAAGAAAGTAAGGATTCCGTATTATTTTTTTAAATAGTGGCAATCAGCACGAGATCTATTTTGTGCTGCCTGTTGTGTAGTTTAATCCTAGTAAGCATCTCCCTCCACCTCCCCTTCCTCCCCCAAGTAGGATGCAGGAGAGAATCAGAAGTGCAAAACTGAGAAAACCTGTGGTTTGAAATCAGAGAATCATATAATGGTTTGTGTTGTAAGGGACCTTAAAGTTCATATAGTTCCAGTTCCCCTGGGCATGGATGCTACCCACTAACTAGACCAGGTTGCTCAAAGCTCCATCCAACCTGGCCTTGAACACTTCCAGGGAAGAGGCATCTACAGCTTCTCTGGGAAACCTGTTCCAGCATCTCACCACCTTCACAGTGAAGAATATCTTCCAAAGACAGTTTAATAGGTAAAGCAGAATCTGTGTATGTAAGCAAAATAAAACAAAAAAATCATGAATTACTTTCCATTAGCAGGCAGATGTTCAGCCACTTCCAGGAAAACAGGGCTCCATCACACAGAATGGTTTCTTGAGAAGACAAATGCCATCACTCTGAACCTCCCCCTCTTCCTTCAGCTTTTATTGCTGAGCATTACAAATCACAATATGGGATAAACTTTTGGTCAGCTGGAGTAAGCTGAACTGCCTGTGTCTCCTCCAAATTTCTAGTGCACACCCAGCCTACTCACTGGTGGGGGACTGTGAGAAACAGAAAATGCATTGGAGCACTGCAAGCACTGCTCAGCAATAGCTTAAACATAAGTGTGCTACCAACACCATTTTGGTCACAAATCCAAAACACGGCTACATACAAGTTGCTATTAAATAATTAACCCCATTCCAGCCAAAATCTGTACACATATATATCATGTTTAAGACACATAGAACAGCATACAAGATGATCATCATGGTTGAAACAGGATATCCCGAAAGGTTGTGGAATATCCATCCCCGCAGATATTCAAATGTTATCTGTCTATGGTCCTGGACAACCTGCTCTAGATGCCTGAGGAAGTGTTTAGAACAGCTGACTTCCAGAAGCACCTTCCAACTTCACTCATTCTGTGATTCAGTGAGTAAAAAGTTACTAAGAGCCAGGAATAGTGAGATAGCAAGTGCTGAAAGCGGGATTTGGGGATATTACTGGCATGTGGGAGATACAGCTTTGTGTACCCTTTGGTTGGATATCCTTTCTCCAACTTCATTGACTACCTAGGTTTAAATGAGAAAGTAGGTAGAAAATGGCAGTGCAATGTATGAGTAACTATCTTCTGTCAGGTACAGTAGGTCTGTCACAGGACTGAGTGCATTAGGAGAACTAGAAGAAAATATCTTACTTTGAGTGTTAGTCAGGATTAGCACAATTTTTTTCAAGTTTCTCCTGCCTTTCAGGCCAGGAGCAGTTTTAAGTAACTGTGACTGATAACACATATTTGCTTTTCATCTGCTGTATGCTGTTTTATATAAAACTTCATTAAATAAGACAATCAGTTGAGCTATGGAAAAGAAGTCCAGTGGTTTTTTGATCTTAAGCTACTTGCTGCATCTCAAGTCAGGTAAAAGTCTTGTGGGATAGGGTGACATTGTACTGGGTCTGGCTGGGATGTTAACTTTCCCTGCAGCAGCAGGGAAATATACATGTATAAACAGCAATTTTCTATTTAATGTGTGCTTTTTTTTTTTTACATATTAAGTTCACTAATCATGTCTAATCTGTGTAGCCTGGCTGTACCATTCTCATAATGTTGGTTTTTCTTGTTTTTACAAACAATGGACCCAGTCAACCCTTCACGATGAAGAGTTGAATGTGGGATGTCCTCTAGCTACCTCTGCCTGTGTGTGGTAGTTGTGGACAGGTCTGTCAATTGATCTCAGAAACTAAGACATCTCCTCCACCTAAATGGTCAGAAACAAAAGGGGAGGGGAGAAAGGAAGGGGTGTGGGAGTGGGGGAACAAACTTGGAAGAACATCTGTGTGCTACTTACTTCCTTGGTCCTTTTCATTATTGTAGGACATTTGTTTTCAAGTCACTGGGCAATGACAGAATTTCTGAACATTAAGCAACTAAAATATTGAAAATGTATTGGTTTTTTTTGGTCCCAATGTATATTGCTTTGCCTGTATTGCTCTTCTGCCTTTCTGGCAACCCTTAGGACAAGATCATTTTTGTCTCTCACTCCCTAGCTATTTCTACAAATTACATGGCAGCTTATGATCAGCTACCTGTGAAGTAACATTTTACCAGTATGGTCCTCTGTCAGATGCGTGCTCAACATATTGTTCTCAACTGAAGAAGCTCTAGGTAATCAGTATGTTACAATGCTTTTGGGTTGGAACAATTCAGTTTAATATTATGTCTAGTTATTGCTTCAGCTGTTGCTTTGGGTTTGTCTTACAGCCTGTTCTCACAAATTTATTATTGCAGCTATTCTGCTATTCTGCTGTGCTGCTTATGGTAACTTTATATAACATGTATCTTTAAGCATCCTTAATGTATTGGACAAAGTTGCTTTATACATCTTAGAGTTTTTTGATTTTTTTTTTTATTGTTTGTTAGGAAAAAAAAAAAAAAAAAACAACAAACTTGCAATAACTCTCTTTTGTAAGTTGATGTCTATGTATTTTGAAGCAAGTCAATAAAAATTAACCCAATGCTGAAGAATACCATACATAATTATTTTTCTCATGTTAACATGTATAGCTTTTTTTAAACACAGACTAGTTCATCTTCCTTTACAGAGATGGTATATGAAAGAGCAACATTGACTGAATTCTGAAATTATGGTGCTGTCCCAGAAACCTGTTAAGTTAAATCTGTTAACTGAAAAATAATTTATCTGGTGATCAGTCAGGATTCTATCTTTTTTTCTAATACTTTTTAATTAAATAATTTATTTATTATAAAGCAAGGATTTTGAAAGGCTAAAATGGAAGTATAAAAGGAAGTATAAAAGAAAGGAGATAAACATGAAAGCAAAATCATCCAGTATAGACCAGTATAGACCAGTATAGACCATCATGCCAGTATAGACCGGTGTGCTTGGAAAGAGAAAAACACTCCTGTCTTGCTTCAACAATGAATATATAGTTTTTATTCCAGTGTTTATATATGCATTTTTTCCCTACATTCTAATTTAAAAAAGTATCCATTTTAAATACCCCAAAAAAGTCGTAAGTGGCATTATTTTTTAGATTAATATGTGTATTGAATACTTCATTATTGGAAAAGAAATATGGAAAAAAATAGATCATTCATCTAAAATCTTTGGGGTTTATCTGTATGTATAAAAATATTTTTAAATAATTTACTTTTTTTTAATTATTTTTGTTTTCCCAAATTACATATTTTATGCATCCTTTCTTCTCTGAAATTCAGAAATATTTGCTTAAAATCAATCCAGTTAATGGCATACAAGAGAGGAGGCATATATTTTCATTATTATTTTCACATACTTATTTTTTCTTTAGTTAACTGTCTAAATTTCAGTGTTGAATATTGATGGAGATCAAAGGCTTTATGTTGACCTGAGACAGAGAGCTTCATGTGGCAGTTTTCTTATTTTAATAAGTATTTTCAAAAGATTATTTATGGCTGCACCAAATCCCCAAAAATTTGTAGACTAAATTAAGTAGCTAAAATAAGGCAACTAGCTAAAATGTTTTAATGACTGGTCTTTGCTATGTTACCTAAAGAGAAATTCTAACCGATACCCTACTGAGTACCATTGGAGCAGAGATTTTATTCTCAGGCAATTGCAGGTGTTAAAATTAGAACATGATATAATGACTTTTTTGAGAAGAAAATACAACTCTTGTGGTTTTTTGTTTGTTTGTTTTTTAAGCTTTGTTATGCATTTCCTTACAGTAATATGCAGTTTTAAATCTGATATATTAAAATTGCTGTGGTGCAGTGATCCACCCTTATCACAGAAGTTATCAGACTATATCTAGAAATTGTAGAGTATGATTTAAGAATTTGTCTTTAGACTTCCATAATTATCCAATATCAAGCATATGTAACATAGAATAAAAGAAACAACTTATTTTAGACATGTCTAAGTTTTTAAGCTAGTCTTCCTGAAAACTTAAATTACAAGATTTTATTAAGTAACCTATACCACAGTATCTTTATTTTGATGAAAAATAAGCTTAAACTCTGCTTTAAAAATTCTGTGTAAATATGAAAGCTGCATGACCATACAGAAAATTACCAGCAAAACCTCTGCAAAAGAGATTTTTTCCTTTAACATTTATTTCTGTGGGAGAGTAAATATTTTTTCATATTATGAAAGAAAAAATCCTAACTTTTTTTTTTTAACTAAATAAGGATTATTTCAGAAGGTAGCATATTCTGCAGCTGCTATCTTGATACTCATTTTTATGTTGTTATAGCCCATCAGCACCTCATATTATTATGCTACTAGTACTTTTTTTTTTTTTTTTTTTTCCTTCAAAATGACATAATGGAAAAAGTAATTATAACCAAGAGAGCTATTTTATGATACTTCTTCTAGTACAGACACCTTCCCCCATGTGTACAACTAGTAATTAGTTTTGGTTTGTTTTCTCCCTCATGTAGGAGTTAGCAGGAATTTAGCCATTACTAATAAGTGTGTGATTAGTTTAGAACCTTTTAATCCATACACTCCTTTCTACTGGCATCCCCCATAATATTTCTAGAGGCCCTGCTGGGATTCTTAGTGGTGTAATCACATTAACACAATCACATATTGCATTATATGTGCATCATATAATCACGCACTTATTAAAGAGGATTCCCATTAGGAAAGTAAATGCATTTATTCTCATCATTTGCAGATTTCAAAACAAAATAAGTTACTTATTTGAGGTCTTCTACTATTTCCAGTGGTTCACTAGCATTTTGATACAAATGAAAGATTTACCCAATGCTTATTCTGAACTCACATGTAATTTCTGTTCCCATCATCATATATATATATAATATATATATACTAAATTATATATATATAATATATATACACTAAATTATATACATATATACACTAAATTATTACCTGTAATAGTTATATATATATATATATACAACATATATAACATTATATTATAAAAGTTATATTATATATAACTTTTACAGTTATATATATACAGTTACATATATACAGTTACTTATACAGTTACATATATGTTATATATGTTATATATGTTATATATATATATATAACTTTTACTGGTAATAATTTATTCTTGTGGGTTATTAATGATTAATATCAATAAATTAATATTAATATTAATAAATTATTAATATTAATTAAATAAAATTTGCTGCCATATGTCAGCATTCAGATTACATATCTCAGACTAGGAACCTCCATGTTCTTAGATGTACTAAACATAATGAATGAATGTCATTGCATTGAAAAGTTTAGACTGTAAAAAGAAATACCGTTCACTTCACAGCTTGGAGTTGAAGCAAAGAGAGGCTAAATCAACCAAAGTCAAGCTAGAAACATAGCGCAGGAAGCAAAAACCTGCTTAATCCACAAAAGAAATTATTTAACTGGTGTTTAGTGAGGGTAAAAACAGTTTGAAAATAAGGTATATCGCAGAAACATAGAATTATATAGATCCCAAAATCTTGTCCCTTAGTGCCATGTCCACACATCTTTTGAATATCTGCAGGGATCAGAGTTTCACCACGTCTCAGGGCAACTTTTTCCATGAAGAAATTCTTCCTAAAACTCCCCTTATCATCTTATCACTTGTCATCCGAAAAAAAAAAAAAAAATGACTGATACAATTCACAGTGTAACCACTTTTCAGGTAGTTGCAGAGAATGTATATAAAGATATATATGTATATCCTATATGTATATTCCGCATGTATATTCCTCCTGTTGAAACAATAAAATATTTCTGGATTTAAATGCATTTATACATATGAGGAAGTGTAAATTTTTTCTTATGGATGTGCAGTGAGGAGTTGGCAAAGTAAAAACAGAATATTATTAGGAAATTAGTAATTAGGTATCAGTATTTTTTGAAAATAAAAAATAAAAAATAAATTTAAAAAAACATTCTAAATGATTAAATATGTTGAAACTACCTTGAACAGATGTGCAAAACAATACTGCACTCCACTATATAAATATATATATATAAATATATATAAATATATGTAAATATAGTGGAGTATATATATATATATATATTTATAAATATATATATAAATACTACACTATTTATTTAGTTATTTATTTTTCCCTCCTAACCCTGTGGAAAAATCAAGAATATAACGACCAAGGCGGATCACATTCCATGAGTTAGGTTTCCTTGGCAGCTGATGAAGAAAATATATTCAAAGAGAACACACGTCCTCCAGAGTGCAGGCAGAGCATAAGTATTGTCCTGTCAGATGCTTTTAACTTGGGACAGCACTGTGATTCTTGATAATAGGATACTGATAAATCATTCTAGTGAAAATTAAATAACCTTTTCTGTCTCTTTCTTCATAATTGATCCAATTACAGAGTTTAGGGTATTGAAAAGAACTGTGAATATTTAAGACAGACCTAGGAGAATTCTTAGAAAAATGTGTATATCTGGAAAGCATTTTTTTTGCTTTATCATCTCATGATGTTAGTATCAGCTGTTCTTGAACTATTATGACACAAAGAAGAAGGTAGTATAATTACTCCTCCTTAAAGTTTAAAAGACTGCTGAAACTCCTCTCCTTATTCCCCTATCTTCTATATCAATAAAGGAATACCAACATGGGAGATAAAAAGGGATAGTCTAGGCAAGTATCAAAAAGAAAAAAAAAAAAAAAAAAGTAAATTACTTGTACCAGTAATGTATTTTTTTTATTTCAATTTTACTAAATCACTTTGTGAGATTGTATTTTTTGCTAGTGATAGGTCTATTTAAACACTCCCATGAAGAGAATTCCTCCAATCATACCTGGCAAGAAACTATCAGCGGACTATTAACAAGGAAACCCTGTTAATGCACAGAAAAATCAACAGTTATATGCATTTCCTTACCTTCATTCCCAGTCAAGCTTTTTAATAAACTAGTTATTCCTGCTGCCTAGAATTAGGAAAAAAAAAAAAAAAAAAAGACTTCAGTCCAATAATTCCAGTCACCAGGAGACATAGACAGTTCTAAACATTTAGGGGACAATAAAGAAAGAAAGAAATATTAGTATTAATGCCTAACTAAGCACTAAAATTCTATAATCTTTTTTATTTTACATTGTATGGTTTGTGGTCTGTATACATCACTTCTAGTTTCTGAGGATTTTAAGGTATGTTATGAAGAATTTGTTTCCTGTATGGGCAGACAACAGAGACAGACTGCATGCATAAATCTGTCTTTTCTGAAGACACCAGTTAGCTTCAATGTAATTTCTCTATTTACAGTGTTTTGCAGCTTAGTGTATTTTCCTAATGAATGATAACACCAACAGAAATAAGAAAACGAGTTACAGGATTTTGCCAATGTATGTCAAAGACAACGTACATTCATCTTCCGTAAGTGAGACCTCTCCCACATATTTTAAGTATGCGATTTTGCAGGAAACTACATATTTTGAGAGAAGATGCATTATGCTTATGATAGTGACAAACTCATATCTGTTCTGAGAAGCTGAGACAATGCTGAGACTGAGGTTAAAAAAAAAAAAAAAAAAGGCATTTTACACATCTCATATGATAAATGGTTAAGTCTACATGAAACAATGAAGCCACTACTAAATCTTCAATTCTAAGGTCTTACAAGAAATGTAATAAAATAATATTAATCTTTAGAGAGTTGGTTTTTTTCTTTCTTCCTTTTTTTAGGTAAGGAAATAAGAAGGAAATAAGAAGGAAATAAGAATCCTTTCTTTTCAAAGACCATCTAAATTCAGTCTTCAGATTTGATATTTTATTAAAAATTAAATGTAAACTTCAATATTTCTGGTCAATCTAATAAAATTTTTTGGAAGACACATATCTAAACTCTTTGTGAGGTCTCTTAATTGGCAGATATCAAGGTAAATGTAAAAATCAGACCAAACAAACAAACAAACAAACAAAACATGCAGGCTAAAAGTATATTGGCACTGAAATCTACATATACTTTTTATTATTTTTTTTTCCCCAGTAGAGTGAAATCATAATCTCAAAATACCACTCTTGTTCTGGGTATTTGAATCTATCACAGCATAATGTCTAGAATTACACATGTTTTAAGCAGAATGTTGCCGAGCTCATAAAGGTCTTGAAGGAAGCCAAGCCATCAACATTCTGAAAAATTAGAGATTTGTTTAAATACCTTCAGGAAGAGTTGAGCATGTTAATTAATTAAGTACGCAAAATTGTGGAAGATTGCAGTCCACTGATAATGAGATAAAATGATGTCTACAGAAGTAAAATTTTTGGAATATTGTATGAAACACTAAAAAAAAAAACACAACTCAGTAAATATAAATTGATTCTCCCCTAATTCAATGAAGGTATATTGACCAAATAATCTCTGTCATTTACTCATCGAAAACCTAGCTTGTCCAGGCGCTAATGGATGCTGTTACTTGGACACAGCAGTCATAAACACAAAGACCCAGTGCATCAACTTTTCTTAAACTGAAACCCTACAATTAGTTCCTCCAGAATGTGATATAGAATTCTGATTTGTAAACGTTTCTTAGATGCCAGTCCTGGTTCACCTCTGCATACAAATACTGACAATTAATTGCTATGACAACCACTTTTGTGAGTACTAGTTTCTGTGAAGATAAACACAAATGCTTGATGAATTACGTATGTTTATATTAAATTGATCTTACACACATTGCTGTGTTTGCTCCTATGGAAGAAATTACAACACATGGTTTGGTGATTAATCTCCTGTAGGCTTTGGAAAAAAATAGCAAGTGGAAACCAATAGTAGCAAGTGGCTCAGTGTAATGTAAAATTTCCTGTAAAGATAGTACTTCAAGAGGTGAATATTTTATCCCATAGTAAGAGTAGGAACAAAATGTGTTTCATTAGGAATTTTGATGCATTAGAAAAAGAGAAAACTACCTGACATACTTGAAGTTCTTAACAGGCCTTTCTACATCAAAGAATTCTAGTAATAATAACACCTTGTCTATCATATATGATCCATGGTTGACTGAACTTTCATTTGAATTGTACTAAAGTTGTAATTTAGTACAATGAAGACAATGAAGAACTCGTTAACACTTAACACAGAGGCTCATGACACAAAGTTAATACCCTAATGTCAGAAAAGAATTGATTAGAAGTTTAGCCTTTCCTGGAATACTGTTGTGGTAGCTATGACTAAATAGAAGATTCCAGGGTGTCTGAGGATATAATAGTAAATATTTTTCAACAAGAAGGTCACATACAATCCTTTCCTTGCCTATATCTTTTCAAATGAGCTAAGCATTACTTTCAATAGTGTGATGCATTAACAATGTCCATTTGCTGTTGGTTTTCTTTGTTTGTTTGTTTTTTGTTTGTTTTGTTTGTTTTTGTTGTTGTTTTGTTTGTTTTGTTTTTGGTGGTTGGTTGGTTGGTTTATCCTGTTTGTTTGTTTTTTCCTCATATCTGCTTGTCTTGTAGAAAGTTAAGATACTGGTAATCATAATTACCTGAGATAATATCAGAGGAAAAATGCTTCTCAAAGCATTCTGAAAAAGAAAGTCTGAGAATTATCTTTGTGGTAAGTACTTGCTGCCATTGCAGGGAAATTTACAGGAGTATTTCATCCAGTAACATCCAGAAGTTCCATCTAGTAACAACACAGCATTATGTGGTTCATTATGGGTATACCTTCCCCATTCACTATGGGATAAAAAAACAGTAATACATAAAGACAATAATACCTATTAAAAAAAAAAAAAATCTGGAAAATCTGTAAGTACAATTATGAAAAATTGTCATCCTATTTAGCAGGTGTTTGAAAAGTGGTAGTCCATAGATTCTATACTCTAAGCAGTAATTGTACAGGAAGCCATTGCATTAAAATATATTTGTTCCTGGAAGAAGTGAGCTAATATCTATTGATGAACATATCTATGTACTTAATGCTAAAACCTTCACCTTTCTGTCAAAAATATCTGTTTTCATATCAGACAATCAAAGGGATTTAGTTAGTAGATCTTAGGAAGGAAAGGAAATATTCTTGACCAAAGAAGTAATAGAGAAGTCATTTAAAGGAAGTGTGCTAGCTGCTTATGTGAACATTCCCAACCTTTAAAAAAGGATTTGCTTAAACCATGCTTAGTCTTTAGCTTAGACTGACACAGTATAACTAAACTTGAACAACCTTCATTATGACTCCATAGTATTTCACTAACTGTAGTTTGGAAAATATGAAAGTCAGGAAACAGTCAGGAAACCTATGGATGTCACTTGAGTCTATGTATCACTTTGCCAATAAACTAATTATTCTGGAATCAAATTCTAGACTCTTTTTATCTCAAGATTCAGCATACTTTGACCCAATGTGGCAATGTACACTGGAAATATTAATCTATTTCAAGTATAAACGAACAAATTATGCAAGACGCAGTCCTTCTGAATTTCTGCAGCTTCTGAATTTCAGTGAATATTTATACATATGTAAAACATAGGACTTACAGGAGTACCAAACAAGGAAAAAATAAATAACAGATAAAAATTTGGGTGCCTGATTTTTCACTTGGTTCAAATTGGCATGATCTTATTTGTTTCAACAGTTTTATTTTTTACCTCTATTTGATTCTGCAGTACTCTAAATAATGTCAAAGCCAAGGATGAAACCCTTTCACAGCTCTATTAAACTCTTTTTCTTATAAGAATGTCTGAAGATTAAAATGTCTTGCACTTCTATATCTACATATTCATTTCTCTCTGTTATTCTATTAGCTTGGTGTCAGTAGTTCACAGTACTGTTTTAACCTTAGCTTTTATCTGGTTGTTACTTACAATTTGGATAAAACCATGAATGAGACTTTTAAATCTATTTCTGAGACAAGAGGATAAACTATACTTGTGATTAGCTTTATACAGAAATGAAATTTAGGTGAAAATATTGAGGTAGCAACATTCTTTTGTTCATTTGCAAAAGAACATAGCAGCTACTACATAACAGAAGCTTTGCTTTCTGGAGAACTTTAGGCAAAACTTGGGCAAGACTGTATATGAAAGGAAAGATGTAGATGCATTAGAAATTAATCTGGGCTAATGTTTCTATTTGTAAAGAAGAATTTAAAACAAAACATGAATGTGGCTATGGAAAAGCATGCATCCAAAAAAAGTTTGTGCATCATTCTGTTTTATCTCTTAATCTCCTGCCCCCCCCCCCCCTTTATTTTTCATGTATTGTGAAGTGAAATAAGCTAGTTTCTCATAAGAAAAAATGTTGAGTATATTAATTTTCTTCATTTCATTGATACAGAAAGCATGCAGCTCATTATGTTAACATATAGAAGAGGGGGTGTCTCCCATCCATGTGACTAAAGACTCCTCAGAAGAAGTCTTTATTTTATGTTAATTTTGAAAGCAGGCATTTTCTTTGACTATAAAATAGCTTGCAGTTTGCTGTTTCAGTTTTCCATCCCATGTGATCTTGCTGACAACAGAATACCAGCAAAATGAACTCCAGCTGGAGAAACACTAGCTGCATTGTTTTTCAAGATTAAGATTATTATATAATTTGAGCTACATACATTTATACCCTTGACATCTTGCTAATAGCAGCCTGCAGGAGCAGGACAAGTACTAGACAGTTTCTTACAGAGCTATGCACTATAGGAAAAGTTAGTTTCTAAGATGGGGTTACTTAATAAAAAAAAAATAATAATAATAATTAAAAAAAAAAATGAATATTAGAAACATAGAATGGTTTGGGTTGGAAAAGTCCTTAAAGATCATCTAATTCCAAGCCCCCTGAATGGGCATGCACACCTCTCACTAGATCATATTGCTCCAAGTCCCTTGAACACTTCCAGAGATGGGGCATCCTCAGTTTCTCTGGGCAACCTGTTGCAGTGTCTCACCACCCACTAAGTAAAGAATTTCTTCCCAATATCTAATCAAAACCTACTCTCTGTTAGTATAAAGCCATTACTACTTGTCTTATCAGTACAACCACTGACAAATGAGTTACTCCCCAGCTTTCCTGCAGGCCCCCTTTAGGTACTGAAAGGCTGCTATAAGATCTCCCTGGAGCCTTTTCTTCTCCAGGCTGAACAGCCCCAGTTCCTCAGCCTGTCTTAGTAAGAAAGGTGCTCCAGCACCTTGATCATCTTTGTGGCCCTCCTCTGGACTTACCCAAGAAGAACATGCAAGTATTAGAATCAGTTTCTTTTTCTAGTAAAATTCACTTTTGTAAAGGTTCTCCTTGGGCCATATTAAATACACAGCTGCAAGGAGTAGCAAAATAAAATGAAAAATCCACCTCTGGTTCTTTCAGTTAATTTTTTTTTATACCTCCCCCCCTCCTCTTTTTTTTTTTTTTTTTTTTTTTTTTGTCTCATTTTCACTACTGTCCTGTCACTTATAACTGGCACTTTTGATTGTTAAAATATACTGTAATATGCAACATATTCTGTATGATTTCAGCTACTTGGAGCAGCTGGGAAAAAAAAAAAAAAAAAAAAAAAAAAAAAAAAACCTTCTCTTGGAAATGTTTTTTAACTAAGGATTTTGACTAATATTCTACAGTACTGTAGCTCTAATACACCTTCATAGTGAAAATACTGAAGAGGATGAAGAATTTTCATCCTCTATTTTTTTAATGTGGCTCAATATATATATATATATATATCAGTCTTTCTACATTACTACAAGTTCATAAACATAAAGTGGCACATCTTTTTTTCTCCAGATTGTAAACCTCAGTTGTGTTGATTTTTTTATTTTTTATTTTTTAGATCATCTCTATTTTACTATTTAATTGGGACTGAAAATATTTGATTTTTTTTTTTTTTGTCATAGAATCATAGAATCATATACATATACATTCTTTTGACCTTAAAATGAGAAATCTATATGCATCACAATGCTCCACTTTATCACCCATCAAACCAGGCAAATTTTGACCTAAGTGCATTTTAGTCTAAAACATCATAAAAATAATTATTATGAATCAGATAAAACATTTTTTTAAACCAGCCTTCTTTCTCTTCAGTAGCTGATACTGGATGAGTAGCTAAAGCATACAAGGAACAGGACATATATAATGTGATTCTTTTCCAACCATATTCTTGCAAAATAAAAGATCTGGGGGAAAAAAATCTGAACCAGAGGCTTTAGCTATATTTCTGACTAATAGTTACTGATAGATTTATTAATCACTCTACTTCCTTTCAGAGCTTTTAACCTCAGTAATGTTATACAGGAATTTCCTTGTAATGCATGAATAGTATTTTGTTTTTTGTTTTGAACAGATCACTGTTCTTAATCTGTGAGAAATAATAAATGGTCAATAAATGGTTAATAAATGATCATTCCCTTCTTTCTGTACTATTTGTGTTTTTATAAACCTTTGGTGTATAATTTTTCTGTTATCTTTTAATTGTTATTATTTTTCGAAGTGAGAAGCCCCAAACAATTTAATTTCTTCTCGTATGAAAAGACTTATCACTACCTGACTACTGTCTCTGTTAATCTTTGCCACAGGCATGTATAAATTTTCAGTTCTACTTTTTGTAAATGAGGCTATGATAATTCTGCACATTATTGAAAAGGGGGGGTGTACTGAATTTACATGGCAAGAGTTTGGAAGTAGGGGTCTTCATGGGTGGCCTTTGTGAGCAGATCTCAGCAGCTGTCCCATGTTAGATAAGATCCAGTTCCAGCTGGCTCCAAAAGGCACCCACCACTGGCCAGAGCCAAACAAGCAATTGACATTGGTTGTACCTCTGTGAGGGCAGATTTAAGAAAGAAAAAACTGCTGCACAATGGCAACAGGGAGAGAAGAGTGAGAAAAAGCTCTGCAGACCAAAAACGTCTGTGCAGAAGGAGGGCAGGAGGTGCTCCAGGCACAGAGCAGCCTGTGGAGAGGCCCCTGGTGGAGCAGGCTGTCCCCCTGCAGCCCATGGGTCCCATGGCAGAGCGGATCTCCATGCTGCTGCCCACAGAGGAGCCCCTGGTGGAGCAGGTGGATCTGACATGAAGGAGTCTGACGTGCATGGAGAGAACACACAGGAGGAGATGATCTCACAGGTACTGCTACTCATGTTGGAGCAGTTTGCTCCTGATGGATAGACCCTATGGACACATACTGGAGCAGTTCTTGAAGAGCTGCTGCCTGTGGGAACCCCGCATAGGATCAGTTCAGGAAGGACGGCATCCATTGTGAGAGACCCTACACAGGAGCAGGGGCAGAGCATGAGGGGCAGAGGGATGGAAACGAAATGTTATGGACTGACTTTAGTCCCCAGCCCATTGCAGTGCTCAGGGGAAGGATGTAGAAGAGGGTGGATAGTGGGGAAAGGTATTTTAAGCTTGCTTTTAGTTTTTCAGTACTGCTAGTTTCTAATCTTCTAGTGATAGGCAATGTGTTATATTAATCTTCCTATGCTGAGTCTGTTTAGCCTGTGATGGTAACTGGTGAGTGATCCACCTGTCCTTCTCTCAACCCTTGAGCCCTTTTCCATTGTATTTTCTCCCCCTCTTCATCTGAGGAGGTGGGGGTGAGAGAGCAGCTGTGGTGAAGTTCAGCTGCCCAGCAGGGTCAAACCACCATAGTGGACACCCCATGGGTTTATACAATTGTAAAAATTTATCTTCAGGGTTTTTTTGTTTGTTTGTTTGTTTTCTTTCACTTTCATAACAGTGTTTGGTGTTCTGGGTTTATTTCCCCACCCTCTATTTCTTGAACTGTGTTTTCCAAAACAAAGCATTCTGACTTCTACAAAAGTTTGTTTGTTTCCTTTCTCATTAGCAGAAACAATTAATGGAAAGCCCCTGAGTACATGTTTATATTTACTGTTATTTGTGTATTTATTTTGCCCTTTGGTGCTTATCAGCCACCCATATACAGTTTCAATGACTTTTTTTTCAGTAATGTGTCAGAGCTTTAGATCTGAAAAACTTTATTACATTTATCTGCAGACATTCCTTCTTTGATAAGACTGATTTTCCTAAATATATTGGGCAACACAGAAGCTGACTCAGATCTCTGTCAGATCCCCAGATGAATATCACTTTGTTGTAAAAACCAGACTTTTATTTTTGTCATTTGTTCCTTATTATTCACTGTCTATTAATCCACAACATTTAGTATTTTTGGTATCAAGATGTTTTTAAGGTTTAGACATTTGGCCTTGCTAAAATCTTCTGAAAATACAAAAGTACAGTGTAGAGTCATAATTCAAACCTATCGCCTGCTTCAAATAACTGATTTCTGAAGCACAACTGGTCTTTGCAAAAATTAAGAAAATTCTCCCCTCAGAATATTTACTCTTGTGTCTTCTAATTACATTTATTCTAGAACTGCCAGTTGGTTTCACGTGGAAATTGCTGGTCTGTAATTCTCCAGAAAATATCAGGAGATATTTATGAATACTCACTTTATTTATCACATTCCGTTCTTCTCATTTTGAAGCTAATTTAAAGGGTATTTTGCACATCATAGTTTGCAGTTCAGTGAGTTCACGTAGTTTTAACATTTCTTGAGTGAATATAATCAAGCAGTGGGAAGTTATTATTATTTGAATTACTAGATTTGAATCCCTTCTACTGACACTTTTAAGGCAGTTCAGATTTCTTATCGTTTCTCTGCTGTTAAAACTCCTTAAATTTCACTGTAGTAAACAGTGAAATAATCTTCCTCAAAGATGGCTTTTCCTGTACATACTCTTTTTGAGTATAGCTGCTTTTTCATCTAACCATATACCCACATGTTATGTTAGTGCTTGCCTGTGGAAAGCTGTTTTCATAACATGAATTGAAACATTTTATTATTAGTTTTAATGCCTTAAGCATTTTTTTTTCTCAAAATCTCTAAAAGGTTATTTTCTATTCTACTCATTTTGCTACAGCTTCTACTTTGAAAGGGTGTTTATTATCACTAATGGCCTCTTCTTGGCTGTTGCCTAACCAAGTTAAAGAATTATTTTCTTTTTCATATGGTCTTTTTAAAGTCTATTTTCTACAGCAATCTACATTTTCCCTAAGCTTCTAGTATAATATCCTTCTACACATGCAATGAATAAGCATTTTATTCTTTCAGGTGAGCAGCTTAATTTTTTTCTAATGTACCCTTAATCTTTAGAGTAGAATTTTTGGCTTTCCCATTTTATATACATTTTTTCTTTAGTGTAAAGTGGATTGTTTATTTAAACAGCTTGAACTAGATTTTGGGTGCTTTTCAAGATGAATTTAGGTACTTTTTTTTTTTTTTTTTTTTTTGAGTTTTCTGGTTAATTGCTTCAAGAAACAACAATTGTTAATTTTTAAACTCTTAATCTTCATAATGTTCTGATGTGGAATTTCTCTGATCTGTATAGTGCCAGTCTACAGCTATTATCTTTTCTTCTCTGTTTTCACACACTGTCTGATTACCTCTAGTGCTTCCCAGTCCTTCTTCTAATCATTAACTCTTTCCAGAAAAAAGCGTCATGTCCCTCCATACAGTAGAAGAAGGTCAGGTCAGGAATTGCCTTCTCTGAAAGACCATAGAAAATAGAGGCAGACACAGCAGGATAAATGTTCTAACTCTGTATGCATGTACCAGCTCATATCTAGTAACACTGGTGGAAAAAGAAATACCAAAGAATGAAATGTGTCAATCCTTGGCTGACACTTATTTTAGTGGTTCCTAGTGACAGGACAGAAGCAATGGGAACAAAGTGCAATACAAGGGGTTCTGTCTGAACATCCAGAAACACTTTCTTACTTTTTTAAACAGTACACCTTAAAGCACAAAAATGTACAAAGTTAAACATCGATAGAGCAAACTCAGTAAAGACTGTGTGGTTATTAGAAAAAAAATGTTGTTCTTGATAAATAAGTGAAAATAAAGTTATGAGCAAGACAAGATAATTTCAGGGAAAATGAGCATGATAGGACAGGTCCTGATACCTATGACATTAGCTCAATAAAAAGAATACGGCCTGTTACTGTGAATACTGCACTTTATTTAATGACTACAGAGATAAAAAGGTCTTTGAAAAGGAAGAGCTCCTTTTGTCTCTCGAGTATTTCTACTAGAATCTGTTCCAGCTTCATCTGAGATAGAGTTAATTTTCTTCATGGCTGGCATGTTGCCATGTTTTGGATTTAGGAGAAAAAATAATGCTGATAATACACTGATGTTTTTAGTTGTTGCTGAGCAGTACAGTCAAGGACTTTTCACCTTCTCGTATTGCCCTGCCAGCAAGGAGGCCGTGGGTGCACAAGAAGCTGGGATGAGACAGAACCAGGACAGCTGACCGAAACTGGACATATGATATCATGCAGAAGAGTAGAAACTGGGAGAGTTGGCCAGGGAAGATTGTGGTCACTGCTTGAGGTCTCACCTGGCATCAATCAGCAGGTGCAAGCACTTGCATAACTTGTTTTGTGTGTAAAGCAGCACTTGTTTTGTGTGTGTATATATATATATATAATTATTATTATTATTTTTCTTTCATTTTCTGTCCTATTAAGCTGTCTTTATCTTAGCCTATGAGTTTTACTTGTTTTCCAGTTCTCCCCCCCCCATCCCACTGCAAGGAAGTGAGTGAGCAGCTGTGTGGCACCCAGCTGTCTGCTGGGTTTAAACCACAACAAAATCAAATTTTGTTTTAGCTTGATCTCTTTAACATAAAAAGGAAAAAGATAAGTGAGCTCTTGATAACATAAAGTAGCCACGTGTCACAGTGGATTGTTTCTTTTAAATCTATCAAGAAGCAGCCATGGAACAGCTATGGGAAGAAGTGACTATCAGGGTAAGTTTACTCCAAATGATTCTCAATAGTTTGAATCTTCAGTAGTTCAAAAGAACTCAAGTTGAAACCTCTTTAATACAGCAAAATGCAAACTGAAACAAAAATAACACCATAAAGGAAGCGACTTATTATGAAGATTGAATGATATTGATGACTCTCTAAACCAATCCGTTCATTAGTCAATTTGTAAAGAGAAAAAAAAAAAAAAAAAAGAAAAAAAAAAAAAAGAAAAAATTTTGAGCAGAGGTCATTGTATTTCACATAAGTTTTCTGAAAATATCAGATAGCAGCTATTGCTCATAAAAATAGAGCATTTCAAATACAAGCCATAGATAAGATCATACTATGTGGCCAATATATTCATATGTGTGCTAGAATTTATTTCAGGTTTAAATTTTTCCTCTTCATAATTGCATAATATCAACAGTTCTTGTGTGTTTTGTGATCATAGAATCATTAAGGTTGGAAAAGACCTCCAAAATCATCTGGTCCAACCCTACTACCAATGTCACCCACCAAACCATGTCCCTAAGCACTGTCTCCAACCTTTCCTTGAACACCCCCAGGGACGGTGACTCCATCACTTCCCTGGACAACCTGTTCCAATGCTTGACTACTCTTTCTGATAAGAAATGTCTCCTGATTTCTAACCTAAATATCCCCTGGCACAACTTGAGGCCATTCCCTCTAGTTCTATCACTAGTTATCTGTAAGAAGAGGCTAACACCCAGTTCCCAACACCTTCCTTTCAGGTAGTTGTAGAGAGCAATAAAGTCTCCCCTAAGCCTCCTCTTCTCCAGACTAAACAACCCCAGTCCCCTCAGCTGCTCCTCATAGGATTTGTGTTCCAGAACCTTCACCAGCTCCATAGCCTGGTCATGTTCTAGGACCTCAATGTTTTTCTTGTAGTGAGGATCCCAAAAGTGAGCACAATACTTGATGTGCGGCCTGACCAGAGTTGAGTATAGGGGGGTGATCACTGCCCTGGTCATGCTGGCTATGCTCTTCCTGATACAAGCCAGGATGTCATTGGTCTTCAGTTAATATATCCATATCTTCATCCTCTTTATTTTCCAGAACAACACATTTCAGCTTATCTGAGAAAATCTTACTGGTCTGTAGAAATATGACATTAGTGCTTCCATCATTCTACTTTTATCTGTTTTCATGGCCAGATGATTTTTTAAATCCACCCTTTATCTTGATCCATTTTTATATTGATTCTATTTAATTTGTGCAAGACGATGGACATATTAAACTAAATCAGTCCCCCCAAAATATCTACCACCTTCCTCTTTGGGATATCAACTTCCTCTTTGTTCTAGATCTCCACATTTTGTAATTAGACAGCAAGAGAGACATATAACATATACCAGTCAGTAGATTGTACAAATATTTCTTTGACTTTCCTGTGGCAGGTTACCTATCTTTAACAGAATTTTAAATTCCTTTTTAGTAATTCAGATTGTTTTTCTTTTCAATAAATTACTGCATGACATTGGTCTGTAATTCTTCTGAAAATTTCAGTTAACTAAGTGTTCGGTTGAGAGAGTAGCTCTGCATTGAGTGTTATAATTAAGGGAGAAAAATTATAAATTTCTCTCACGTCAAAAAAATCTAAAACAATATGTAGACATCATGCAGTTTGTAATTCTGTCTTCAAATATGTCATTCTCTAAATCAAATTCCTGATATGTAAGCATACTTGAAAAAAATATATATATATACTATATATATATATGTCATGTATATGTATATATATATATATATATATATATATATATGTCATGTTTATCTGCTAAACACACTAATACTCCTCTTTAAGAAAAAAAAATGAACTCCCTACCAAAGTAATTTTGCCAGGTGATAAAGTTCCTTCCCTGAAATATTTATCTGAAAAGATATTTATCTGAATATATTTATCTGAAATATTTATCGGAAAGAAAACATTTCTATGGGAAAAGGGGAAAAAGTGACTACAGATAAATGGTGAAAAGACTGATCTCATAGTAGTGAAAAAAGCATGCAGGGATTTAGAATAAGGAAGCCATGCCTATAATGACCTAATGGACATCCATTTCTTGAGGAAAAAAAACAAGCTAGCTAGTGGGTAATGGAGAAGAAAGAACTCCTTACAAAAGTGAAGGAAAAATACTTAGATTATATGAGGTAGTAAATGGACCAGGAAAAGAACTCTACCAATGGAGCACATAGAATGTCCCCCATAAAAAGTCTGTGTGAAATAATGAAATCTGAAGCTATTGCTAGTTTTTGTTTGTTTGTTTGTTTTTATGGAATCAAAACATTAACAACAACAACAACAAATCTGTAGTGATAAAGTGCTACCAATTTATTTGTAAAACAATCCTATAATTCTTTGTAAGAGTTGCCTACAAATAAAATAATCCTTCTCAGATTAAATTAATCTAATTGCAGTAATTTTTGTTGCACTCCTTGAGGGCTTGTTTTTTCTGCCTTTTTTTTTTTTTTTTTTTTTTGAGTAGGTGGGTGTGTGTGCAGAGGGTGAGACAGTGGCATGATGTGAATACTGTCTTAGAAAAGAAATTGAACACATAGGGGATAACAGTGCTTGAATAGCTTTCCAAACAAAAGTGGCTTCAATATAAAAGCAATCATTTCCTCAGTTACAGGTCTTCCACAAAAATGCAGACATTCCTCCGGCAAAAGAGCTGTCTCTGTAGATGGGCCCATCCATCATCTTCCCTGAGAAATTCCATTCACACTTCCTTTTCTATACCTAACCACACCCAAAGACCAATTCTGCTAGCACAGCTCTTTATAAACTGATCCATCAGTCAGTCCTATCTGTGATCATTACTTTTATCTTATTCTCCTCAATATTTCTCCATTGTAAGCAATTTTCCAGAAGCCAGGACACTGAACAAACTAAATGCTACATAAGTATTACAGAGAAAAATAAAATTCCAGTGTAGTAAGACCATTGCATCCAGATTAGAACCAAATCTCTGAGGTGACAGACCTAAAACACCATGCCATTTATATGGGATGAAGAAGCATACTGTTCATGTCAATCCAGGACATGTGAGAATTTTAATAGATTCCTAACAGTCTAATCAAAATGTATTATTATTATGGTTTCAGTGATACCAATACTTACTTTCTAAAGTTCGCTACAGTATTACAGATTCATTCAACATATGGTATTTCTCAAATATACCCCCTTTCACTTGGCATTTCACTCATTCTTCCAGTACATTCTGTGTCCTAAAGTTGATCAGGCTGTTTTACTCAAGAAGGCAGTAGAAAGGCTTTATATTATATTGCCTTCATCATGATTTCTTTTCCTGAAGGACTATGATATTGGTGTTAAGAGTTTATTCTTCCTAATTCTGAAATTTGCTTTGGATTTTGTTTAGTAACATATTTTACATATTCTGTAACAGTTTTCTAACATATTTTACACCTTTGTCTTTCTCCACTGGGCAGTAATTCCACATGATGTCACAATTCTCTGTATGTGGTTCCTTTACCTTTGCTGGATAATTGCTCTGTGTTTCCATTATTATTCGTAAACCCAGTATTACCCAAGACTTCATTTCTTTAATGGCCAGCAATTGACCAATAATAATTTGTATCTCGTCTAGAGATTCTAGTTTCACATTGTGCTCCTCATTTCAAGATCTCTGCTGTCAGCCTGTACTTGTATTCCTCAGTGTGAACAAACAAAAAACAAAGTTATTATTTCCTACTAGTTACAGAAATTTATAAAAATTATGAAATTATTAGAACAGGAGGTGCTACATTGCACAATTGCCCAAAGTTAAACTCAAACTCTAGCAGGTACTAGCTACCAGGTCATTACATGGTTGTTTCAATGGCTAAACATGCAAGATGATGGCAGGCCAGTGTAAATCCACACAAAAGAAGCTTTACTAATCAGTTTTCTGTGGCCTTGCAGAGTTAATAAAAGTTTCTGGTCTTTTAAAACCATGGCAATATCATACTACAGAGTATAGAAAAGCCATATGGCTCACTGAGGGAGATGAATCTTGTTAAATAATGTTAGAAGTCAGTGCCAGCTCCCCCAGCCACTCCAGACAAGCACAACTCCAGCCTGGCCACTGGAGCCCAGCCCTGTGCCCGGGACTCAGGGTCTTTGCCCAGGCTGGGGGATATAGCTGCTGCTCTGCATTTCACAGGTTCTACCAGTTGCAAAGCTGACCACATATCCCAGAGAGAAACATAAAGTCACAAGACAGTGACACTGCTGGTCACATACTGCCACAGATGAGGTGCTGCCTTCAACAGCACTGAACAAAGGGCTCATGAAAAAGACAGGTCCAAGTCCCTCTTCCTCTCTGTTTTGCAGAGACACAGGTTACTAGTGAAGATACACACACAGCACTCTCTACATTCACATGCATATACACATTTGCAGATGCCTCAAGTACCAGCACAGTCCCTGTATCCACCCAGCACCTCTTCCTGGATTCTGGGCTCCTTACCCAATTTACAGGTAGCCTGCTCACTGGATAATCCATCTTGAATTTTGCTGCATGCACACACACACACTTCTTTCTCATGCATGCCACATTTACAAGTCCCCTTGGACATACCAGCATGGACCCCCAACCCACCTTATCCCCCAGCCTAGAACCAAGGACCCTGCTATTCACTGACTGGTCTAGCTTAATGCTTGCTAGCAAATACGCTCTCACACTCCATGCACACCAGACATGGGGTACATACAGACATGCGTTCCCACCCCTTCCAGCAGCTGGCACCAGGTACACAGGCTGTGACCTGTGGCCCTGCTCCATCCACTGGTGTAGAACCCACACTTGCCTCACTCATCCTGGTTTACTCCAGTGGCTGATTTTGGAACACACACCTCTCATACTCCAGTGGTTTGGAGCAGAAGACCACACTCCAGTAATTGATGCTAAGACACAATAAGCTTCAGTAGTTGGCACCAAAGGATGGGGCTGCCTACACCCCTGGTCTGATTCCAGTACTAATTCCACTCGTGCTGGTCCCCATTTGTGGATCAAAGTTTGTAGACCCCTCTCTAGATCCAGAAACACTCTTCCAACTACTAATGCTAGGACTCCCATTTACTCTATCTGGCACCATAGGACAGCCTGACCTCAGCATCTCCACTGATTTCCCCTTACACAGACACAGGTATCATCACTAGCTGGTACTTAGTCATGCAGCACAAACACAGTACAGAATGTGAATACACAGAGAGATAGTTAAGAAAAAAAAAAAAAAAAAGAAAAAGAAAAAAAAAAAGATCTAAAAAGGTAGGACAGACTGCAGTGATCGGATGCAGGGTTCAGTCAGACATGCATTGATCGACCCTGTTTTACACACGACCAGCCCTTTTATAACCTTTTCTACATACCCACATCTTTGTTACTCCTTGCACCACCTTTCCCTGCATGGCCCACCATGGATTTGCAGAGCTCTACTTGATTCCCACACTCTTCCCTGTCCAGGACCCCCCTGTTTCACAGTCTCATCAGTTGCAAGGTGCAGGTTGATCTTCCTGGAACTGATGCTTGTAGTTTGATAACCCACCAATTATCATTACTCGGAGGTTTGTTTCCTGTCATTTTCTCCATGCTTGTTTTGTCAGGTCTATATCTTGTTATATTTTACGTTTTGGATTCTTTTTCCCTTAGTTTCCCAATTGACAAGGTCCCCAGTCAGATAACCTCACTGGATAAATATTCTCAGACTCTAACATGCCCTCATGTAACAGTTACCAGGTTTTGTTCCCATCACTGCCTCCCTTACCATTTGTCAGTCAGGCTTATGCACCTAAGTGTTCTTGATTGTGGTATTGATTATGATATTGATTCCTCTATTTCTTATTATCCCCTGTGGTACTGAAAAAGGTCCTTGACCATGCACCCTTAAAGGAGCAGATGCTCTTCTTCCACTAACCCTTACAAATTCCTAATTGGATGTTAATTACAGATACAGGACAGCTATGGACCTTACAGATGGAATGCATTTTAAATGTTGCAGTAATAACACTGTGATGTAAGTGAGGATGTCTTGACCAACATGGGTTGCTCAAAAGAACTCTCTCCAATGGGCTGTATCAAAAATAGCAACCGCGTATGTGTCCCTAGCACTTACTGCAAGAGGATGTATCCACTATAAAGTGATTATGTTTAAATTACACTAGCCTTGAAAGGCAATAAAAGCATTAACCATTGAATTTGTATTGAGCTAAATACTATGGGAATAAGCAAAGCTTCTTTAGTATACTAAGAAATTGTGATGGCAGCTACAGGTATTCACTATTCCCAGGTTACAGCAAGTTGCATTTTAATATTTTGTCCTCAAAATATCAGGTTGATCCCAAATCTTGCAATATTATCAGACATTATGCCAGGACTCCTGATCTGTGTCCAGTTTATGATTTCACCATCTGTTTAAACACAGAATTTACCTCCACCTTCAGGCCAGCCACCAAAAGTCGAAACACTTGTTAGACTGAACACTGATCTGCATAGTTTTTTTTCATTAAGCTTGTCCGGTGCTTCCAGTGTTATGCCAATTCAGAGCCTAATCCAGATTTTAAATCCAAATTACTCTTATTTATACAAAAGAGCTACAAACACTTTATTACTATTACTATTACTTTTTCCATAATCAAAAAAGAACAAATTCAAATGCTATTGTTGGTTTAGGAGGATTCTATATGGCTTCAAGAGCATGCTCAGAAATAAGGCAAGGTAAATGCTAAAAGCAGATTTCAGCTAGTCCCACTCAAAGAATAATGACATATATTTATCTTCATCAACATTTTCTCTGCAAAGACTCTAGGCTAGTGTAGACACTTATAGTAGGTGTCTCTTCCAGCTGTAAAATAATCAAGACTGGAACAAAAAAAAAAAAGTGAGTTAGCAAGTGTTTTTTGTAATTCAATATGTATTCATTCAATTGAAATCATTTTTTGGGCCTGATTTTCACAAGGCTGAAATCAGGCCTCTTACAGAGCTCTCAAATTGCTGAGGATAATTAATTTTATGTGCCTAAAAGTTTATTCAACTGTGAGTCAAGCTGCCTGCATTTACTGAACAAACCACAGTTTCCCTGTAGTTTGGGGGCTTTTGTGGTGGTTGTTGTTGTTTTCTCCTTCTTGACTTTGTAATTTACATTGTCACCAAGGAGAGAAAGTCGCTTTTTGTTTCTTTCAGAAAACATGAAATTTTCTTTATATATCTATGCCTCTTTGAAACCATAGGGCATAGTACCCTACATTTAGACATTTAGTGTTTACAGCCCTTTGTCTGGTACTTTACACCTTCAGGCAAGTGCACTGCTTGTTTTATGGATTAATTCAACTTCAGTTTAATTAGTAGCACTTTTGTCTGTCACAGATTGCTTGCAAAAAGACTGCCCTAGGAATGTATACTCATGTCATATATGTTTAAATATCATAAGTGGTCTCACTGCTGTAATAAAACTTGCTGAGGGGCAGTCATAAGTGACCAACAAATTTACCTCTTCTCTTTACTTACTGTCGAATATTCTTTGTTTATAAATATGAAAGATAAAATGCCTGCTTGTTCCTTATCTTAACCAAGTGTGTTTCTATGTATTGTGAAAGCAACCTGACAATGCTAATAGCATCTGCTAGGTCTGTTACATATAGCATAGAAAAAAATATTCCTCTCAAAGTGTTCTCAGAATAATAAAAAGATCTCTTTGGGATTCTGTTATATGATGAACAAAGTTACCAAGTCTGCCTATTTGTTATATATATATTTTTTTCATTAATTTCAAAATTTTCCTTTCCATATTTTGCAATAATTGTTGTAATAATTTTAAAAAATTATTAAAGTGATCAATGAAAAAGAAAAAAAGTGATCAATGACTGGATTGTGATACTGTACTTAAAATCTTCAAAATTTAGCACATTGCAGAGAACATTCACTACTTATAGCAGTATAGCATTTAGTAGACAGCCTTAAAAAATAAATAACAATAACAATAATAACAGTAACAACAAACAACAACAACAACAACAATAATAATAATAATAAAGGCTGCTCAGTGGACTTAGGTTGGTTTTAGTCAACACTGTTTGCAACATTTCAATAATTGCCATAGCCTGTATATTTAAGCTGTAGAAATTAAAATTAAGAAGTGACAAGAAAACAAATAGTAAAATGTCTTTTTGCCTTTTTGTTGTCATTCTTAATGCTAATGGCCTTATACTCGTAATTACTATAGTTTTTGTCGTTGTTGTTTGTTTGACTGGTTGATTCTCTTTAAGAGGATTTAGACTGAGCCCCTGCTATTTTCCTAGCTCCAGTCTGTGTCTTTTATTTTGCATTAATGAAATTTTAGTCAGATTTAATGAGATTTAAAACCGTATGTGACGTGTGTCAATAACCAGAATGATAGTGGCAGCAAGACGCTTCCTGTCAAGAAAATAAAAACTGTGCTCTGTTATTTGATTATGAACTTTATTTTACATGGATCCAAGTGACACATATGTATTTTTTTCTTACTTCTCTCTGAAATTAATGTTTCTGTGTGGGGTCTAGTGCTTAGGACATACAGTACCTCTAAAGTATCTCAGGAGCCAGAAATTATGAGAAGTTAATACAGCTTGGGAGCTACGTCAATAAATATTTTCACACTTTGAAGTGCTTTTGATTCAGTCATGTTTGCATTTTTATATTTTCTGCTCTACAAACTTGTCAGTAATATATATATATTTTGTTTGTTTGTTTTGCTCAGATCTTTGAGAAAAAATGGTGTTTCTCATTTTTAGCAACACTGTTCTTTATTTGGTGATCATTTTTTGTCTTTGAAGCAGAAATAAAGTAACACCTGCAATTCTTTCAATTAAAGCCAATCTCGGGAAGGTAATCTGTAGGAATACTCATGTCAGTGAGAGGTGTAGTTGGGCAAACCTGTATGAATGAAGTTTGAATGAAATATCAAGTTCTAAAAGCAGTCTAGTCATTCATCCTTAAGAGTTTCAGACCTGTCACTGGATGTCAGTCTCATCTTTAGCTGGTGCCACAATTACTGCAAGGGAAAGAAGCTTCTGTATGTAGCCAATGGAAAGAGAAGCATTCCACTATGTTGCCAGACTATATTTGAAAATTTGTGTTAATTTTGAACTTTGTAGCCAAAGTGCAAAATCAGGTAGAATAGTGTTAGTGTACTAAATAGAGCAGAGGAACTTAAGTATGGTGTATTCTCACCTGTATGGTTTATTGAAGGGGTACATGTAGTGAACTATCCCCAGAATCAAGCATTTGCATTCTGTGTTAAAGAGATCTCACCAGAAAGACACGTATGCAGAGTAGCTGATCAGAAGAGTGGAACCTGAAATAGGATTGAAATTAATTATTTCCTATTGCAGAGGTTTTCCGAATTTGGTTGAGGGAACAACATAAAATGGCAACATGAAATGATCTTCTAGCTAACTGTTAGCATTAGCAAGAAGAGAATCCAGTCTGCAATCCAGTCTGCATGAAAACTGAAGGTCCCATAGTCCTCCATGCTTACCTGGTCAGCATGTCTGATTTTTCCTAGAAATAAAGATGACTATCTAGTGCATACTTTGTGCTATTAAAGATGAGCTATGGAAGATGAGCTGTTTAATGTGATGCATACATCATCTATGTAGAGATGTCAATAAATAAGATTGCACTCATCAGGATGATTTACACTTTTTCAATAACTAGCACTTTGTCACCTTGATGTGTGTAATCATCACTGAAGTCACACAGTATAAGTTAATTGTAAGATCTTTTATTCTCCATATTACAAATTGGTTAGGTATGTCTCAGTAATTTTCTATTTGAAATTAATCACAAAATGAGTTCATTATAAGTGTGCTAGAACAAATACATTTGGAGAAAATGATTGAGCTACCTTTTTATTTTATTTTATTTTATTTTATTTTATTTTATTTTATTTTATTTTATTTTATTTTATTTTATTTTATTTTATTTTATTTTATTTATTTTTAAGACTGTTAATGACACAACTCTCACACCATTGCTCTCTGATGTCTATCTTTATAATTTATGATTTTTACAGTACAGCTTATACAGCTGACGACTGGTTATGTTCTAAGAGCAACAAACTACTGAAGAAATAAATCCTGAATTTCTCCATCCATCTCTTATGCCTTCAATACTAGGCATATATGAAAGAATGAAAAGTAATCTACTTTGGTGAATGGCAAGAAAAAAGCACAAGATGACATGATATTTTGGCCTGTACCCTAGTGTTTATAATACCTCCTGTAAACTGCTAAAAGAACAAAAGGAACATAGAGTATACATATTTTTGAACCACAGAAATTTGTGACATTTCTATTTCTCATCTTGTCTCTTGCCTGAAACCCTTGTGTATGGGAGGAATAAATACAAAGTGCATCAAAAGTCTTGAACTTTTAACATAAGGTAAATGGAAATATTTTAGTTTCAGCTACTAAAGAAAAATAAATAAATAAATAAATAAAAATAATAAAAAGTGCCATAAATTTTAAAACACTAAAGCAACACAAGGCAATAGAAATAGAAAAAACATTTTCATTCTGACTACTTAGTACTCAGTTTTCCTAATTTTACTTACATGGTTTTATGTTTTGATTCAGTCATAGTCTGCATAACAAAGAATTGAAGTCAAATTAGGGTAAGGGTTTGTTATTATCTTTTTCCTTTCACATTAGTATGTGAAAGTATTTTTAATGGGGTATGAAATGTTATGATTCAGATTAAAAGCATGCACAATGTAAAGCATTCATGTTTTAATGAATTTAAGATCAGTTACATTATGACAAATTATACAGTTCAGATAGATAAAATTAAGCATATATTCATGCAATTTATAATTACAGGCAGAGTTTGTTCTTTATTGTCACAACCTATGTTTTAATATCAATACAAAATACAAATAAGCATGCATTTATCTACTAACTGTCGTTCGTATACAATGCAATCAGCCTGAACATTTACAGCTATCTGGCATAGGTAAGTTTCTAAATATATTTTTGCACTTTGGAAAAGGTATAGGAAATTGCATATGGAAAATATGTATTTTTATGCAGGTAGTCATCATAGTCTTCGGGAAAATGTTGTGTTCTCTACATTTTATGTCTGGTACGTTCATGTACAATTGCAAATTGTTTTTCATTTATTTCTTGGCATTATGTTTTACATACTTTATATATAAGCCTTTATATATATATATAAAAACATATATATATATGTTTTTCATATGAAAAACAAACAAACAAAGCAAAAACCAAACATCAGTTAAAACATTTAGAATCATTCTTAGTTGTTCATGAACTTAAGGAGATAAACATGTTCTGAGAACCTAAAAGAATATCTGTAATGCATTTACACAGCAAGGTTTTGGTAGCAGTGGGCTGCAGGGGTGACTCTGTGAAAAGAATCCAGAAGCTGCCCCATAATAGATAAGGGCCAGTTTCAGCTGGCTCTAAACGGAACCACAACTGGCCAGAGCTGAGCCAATAAACAATATTGTTTGCACCTTTGCAAGAGCATATTTAAAAAGGAAACGATAATAATAATAACAATTATTATTATTATATAATATTATGTTATTATATATTAATATATAATATATAATGTAATGTAATGTAATATAATATAATATAAGATAATATATAACACATAATTATTATACTAATTATATAATATATACCATATATAATATAGGATATATTATAATATATAATTACATATATTATTATTACTACTACTACTACTACTACTACTACTACTACTACTACTACTGTGTAACAGCAGCTGGGAGAGTGAGGAGTAGGAATCAGCCCTGCAGACACCAAGGTCATTGCAGGAGGGCAGGAGGTGCTCCAGGTTCCCCTGGATGTGCCACAGGTTCCCCTGTGGCCTGTGGAGAGGACCATGGGTGGAGCAGGCTGTCCCCTTGCAGCCTACGCTGTACTGTGGCAGAGCATTATCTTCATTCTGCAGCCCATGGAGGAGCCCCTGGTGGAGCAGGTGGATGTGGCCTAAAGGAGGCTGTATCCTCTGGACAGCCCCCCTACAGGAGCAGGCCCTGGATCGGAGCTGCAGCCTGTGGAGAGGAGCCCACACAGGAGCAGGGACTCTGGGGGGAGCTGCTGCCCATGAGAGACCCATGTTGAAGCAGTTTGCACCTGATGAATGGACCGCGTGAAAGGGACTCATGTTTGGAGCAGTTCTTGAAGAGCTGCTGCCTGTGGGAAGCCCATGCAAGATCAGTTCAGGAAGGACGGCATCCCATGGGAAGAGCTGCACCTGGAGCAGGAGAAGAGAATGACTGTGAAGGAGTAGCAGAGACGAGGTGCTATAGACTGACCTCAACACCCATTCCCTGTTCCCTGTGTTGGCTGGGGACAGGAGGTGGAAGAGGATGGTAGGGGGAAGGTGTTTTTAGTTTGTTTTCTTTGTTTCTCACTTCTCTATCTTTTTAGAAATTAGGTAATAAATTTCTTCAATGTCCATACGCTCAGTCTGTTTTGCCCATGACAATAGTAGCTAAGTGATCTCCCTATCCTTATCTTAACTCCTGAGTCCTTTTCATCATCTTTTCTACTTCTTTCCCTCTGAAGAGTGGGAGTCAGAGAGAGGTTGTGGTGGAGCTCAGCTGCCCACCTGAGTAAAACCACCACAATATCATAAGGACTGAAATTAGGTGATAAAATGAAACACAAAGGGTTGATGCTAAACATCAAGAAACAATACTGTTAGAGTGACTGAGCACTGTTACAGGTTGGTTGGAGAGGTTCTGGAGATCTCCTTGGAGATCTTCAAAAACTATCTGCACATGGTCCTTTTCAAGTGATTCTATGTGGCCCTGCTTGAACAGGAAGATTGGATCAGATGATCCTCAAAGGTCTCTTCAAACTTCAGCCATTCTGTGGTTCCATGATTCTGTGACTCTCCCCTGACACCCATCACTATCCCTTTCTGATTCTGAAATAAGAAGGATGAGAAAGAAAATAATGTTGTTTCTCTTTTTATTTTTCTTTCCTTTTAATGGAAAGGGAGAATTATGCAACCAAGACATCAAAGGCTACACAGGCATGGAAAATGTGTAGTTATATTTTTGGACAGAAATGTTTGTGTGAACAAATTGTTTAGGTACCTTTCTTCAAGAGACTGTTGCCAGTTGACAACTCAAGAGGAAGGATTGTTTAATACCACAGAACTGGGCAAATTTTTTAGGAATGTATTTTCTCAGTCAAGTACTCCAGTCAAGTACTTGCCTTGAGCAACCTGACCTAACTTCAAAGCCAGCCTTAGTCTGAGAAAGCACTCAGCTAAATGACTTTCAGTTGTCCCTTTCACTCTATATCTTTCTGAATAGGCTCCCCATAGAGAGGTTTAAAACTAAAATATCTGTTTTCTTTATCCTAAATAGCTTTTGTAAGAAATAGATTCATGCTTAGCAATGGCTGCACCTTGCATGTCTAATGAAGTTTTAGAACCTAATGTTTTAGGCAGGGCTTTTCTAACGTGCTCTCCTGGACTGAAGAAATTATACTATGAATAAATTTCATAAAGTCTAATAGTCCAGTTTAAGGACTTTATTCAGACCTTCTTAAAGGTCTAAAATCACTAAATAAGTCAAGAGAAAATAGGACTCTATAAAGTGCATCAGGTAACAATGATGTTTGCAATGTCGATTCAAACTGAACTGATTAGCTAACCAGAAACTCAAAAAAAAAAAAAAAAAAAAAAAAAAAAAGTATGCATCCTCCTTCCTCAGATATACACACCTGATGCTAAGATATGAAGGGGTGTTTATTTAAGATGAGATTAATTTTTCTTACATAAACGTAAGTTTTAAAAGAGTGCAAAGGAGTTTAAAAGAGTGCATCACTCTTACAAAAATAACAAGGGAAGACAGAAGAATTTTTAAGGTGTAGAAGATTTGCAGTTCATGTCATCCCTGTCTGGAGGATCCAAATCCTTATTTTTATTTATTAGAAGATTTTTCTGACCTCTTAACGATGGATTTACGAGAAAACAAATATGACTGTGCATCCTCATGGATACTGTTCTTTTGCAACAACTGCTTATGCCTGTGGTTCCGAAGATGTGGTAGACATGCAACCTGTGAGATACTTTAATATTATTCACATACAGGATATAAAACTTTAAAGGAAGGTTATTGCAGAAAAGCACATTTTGTTTTTAGTTGTTCAACATTGTTTTCTCTGTACTTGAAAAAGTTGGGAAACACTGATTTAATGATACATTATACTCTATCTAGAAAAAAGGAATAGGACATTGCTATCTTAAACAAGAAGTTGTATGAAGTTTTTAGTCCATTATCAGAAAGGAGAATTAAGAATTATGTTAAAAACATGAAGGGTTATCTTCACCACATATTTGAAAAGCAGTGTTATGACATACTTGTGTATGAAACATTTTTCTAGTCCTCTGGCAATACAGGACATTATTAAACATCTGTTAGGAATAAACATTTTGAAATAAGCAGGCCTGGATTGCTTGAAGCTGTGTCCTAAAAGCAGCAGCTTAGGAGATCTCTCGCATACATCTTAAACTGGAGAAACATACAGTCAAACCCAACAAAAGCAATAAAGATATCATTTTTAGGATATTTTTTGTTATATCATCCAGTTAAATTTCAACTATATCTAGGAACTATAGGTCAGATCCAAAACTTATTGATTCTTGTGTGAGATTTAACATCAACTTCAATGTTCCATGTATCATGCTGCAGTTATTCAAGAGGCTAATAAAGAAATCTAATAGATTAAAAATTCAATAGCTATTTATAAATTTATGCCTGCCAAATCCATATTCTGATCTGATTGATATCTAGTACAGACCAAAATCCACAGTGGACCCACAAGGTAAGATTTGTTTCACCTCTTTTTCTTTCTGATACTAAAACTCACATGCTTTTAGTTCTGAAAGATCATTTACAGTTTATTTTAAAAGGTGAGTCTGAGAAAAACAGCTTCCTTGTTAATTAATATTAGTTAATACTAATTGTTTGCAAGACTTTTGAAAGTATGCTAATGACCTGGGAAAGTCAGTAAAAGTGCTATCCTATGTTATGACAAGCGCCAGTCTTTACACATATATGTTAGCCTTTCATCTAGTTATCCATAACTAGTATTCTCTTCCATTATTAATATTATACTTCCCCACCTGGATTCATTAGCTTGAAAGGAACAAGCTAATGCACAAATTCAAAAATGTATATTAAATATATATTAAAAGTAAAACATCGAAACCCCAAGTTAATACAGGATTTAGATATGCTACACCTACAGGCTGGTCACGTCCCTGAGCTCTGCACTCTAGATCTAGATTCCACAGTTCTCTGTCAGACCAATCTAGCTGAACAGGATGGGAGATGCTATATCTTAAAAAAAAAGTGCTACAGTAAATGCATAAATGATAAGGAATACACTGCCTATGCCTTCACAAATCTTTGCCTACACAGTTTGCATGCAGTAGACAAAGAGACTTAAAAGTCAAGTAGGTAGCAAGAGCTTTTGGTCTACTAAAGCAATTTTGTCATTCTCGATAAACCCTTGCTAAGCTTAATATTTTTACTTTGGGAAAAGAGGCAGAAGAATTCTAATTATTACATAATCTTAGCTGTGTTTGTTCCCCTGACATCTGGCTAGAATCAGCCTGCAGGACAAGTGCTGGAAAAGTTTTTACAAGGCTATGCATCAAAGAAAAAGCTAGTTTCTGAGATGGAGTTACTTAATACAAAATAACAATGGATTTGGAAACTTAGAATAGAAACTTAAAATGGATTTTAGAAACTTAGAATGGTTTGTGTTGGAAAGATCCTTAAAGATCATCTAATTCCAATCTGCCTGCCATCTCCCACTAGACCAGGCTGCTCAAAGCTCCATCCAAACTGGCCTTAATTTCAGGGTCGGGGTATCCACAACTTCTCTCAGCAACCTGATCCATTGTGTCACCATTCTCTGAGTAAATATTTTTTTCCTACTATCTAATCTAAATTATATTATATATATATATATAAATTATATTATATATTTTCCTAATATCTAATCTTCTTTAGTTTAAAGCCTTGTCCTATCACTACACTCCCTGACAAAGAGTCCCTCCCCAGCTTCTCTGTAGGCCATCTTTAGGTACTGGAAGGATGTTAAAAGGTCTTATGGAGCCTTCTCCAGGCTGAACAACCCCAAACCCCGACCTTCGGGTTTTTCTTATTTAGAGTGACAAAAGCTCAGTTAGCTGATGAATGAATTAGTATGAATAAAATCATGTGACACTTTGGTTACAAATATAATATGCTATACTATGTTAAGCTAGTGCATATTCCAAGGAAAAACAAAGAAACAAAACAAAAGTGTGCCTGCAGCCGTTGTTTAATCTTCAGCTAAACTGCCTAGTGAAGCATCTTTTCCAAATACATGCTTTACAGTGCAAGTTTAAAATTTAAATAGGTCTTTAATTAATTGAATATTTATTATTGAAATTTAAATTCAAGCAGACCATTTTTCCTAATAGTACATTACTATCTAGTTATATATTCTGTACTGCTGATTTGGAAAAAAATTATATTCTAGTTAATAATACCAGATAGTAACATGCATACAAGGTTAAATATGTACAAAGTAAATATGTAAATATTTGAGTCCCTTTGGGTTACAATCAGCGGGAAGGCCAACAAGGCAAGCATCCTGGTGGAGGTCTGTTATAAACCGCCGAACCAGAATGAGGAGACTGATGAAGAGTTCTACAGGTAGCTGACAAAAGTTGCAAAATCGTCAGCTCTTGTTCTCGTGGGGGACTTCAACTTCCCAGATGTATCCTGGAAGCACAACACAGCCCAGAGGAAGCAGTCTAGGAGGTTTCTGGAGAGCATGGAAGATAACTTCCTGATGCAGCTGGTTAGTGAGCCTAACAGGGGAGGGGCCCCGCTAGACCTTCTCTTCACAAACAGAGAAGGACTGGTGAGAGACGTGGTGGTTGGAAACTGTCTTGGGCAGAGTGACCATGAAATGGTAGAGTTCTCCATTCTTGCAGAAGCCAGGAAAGGGACCAGTAAAACCACTGTATTGGACTTCTGGAGGGCTGACTTTGAACTGTTCAGGACACTGGTTGGTAGAGTCCCTTGGGAGGCAGTTGTGAAGGGCAGAGGAGTCCAGGAAAGCTGCGTGCTCTTCAAGAAGCAAATCTTAATGGCGCAGGAGCGGTCTGTCCCCACGTGCCCAAAGACAAGCTTGCAGGGAAGAAGACCAGCCTGGCTGAACAGAGAATTGTGGCTTGAGCTTAGGAGAAAAAAGAGGGTTTACAATCTTTGGAAAAGGGGGCGGGCCACTCAGGAGGACTATAAGGATGTTGCGAAGCAGTGCAGGGACAAAATTAGAAAGGCCAAAACTCAATCTGGAGCTCAATCTGGCTACTGCCGTCAAAGACAACAAGAATTGTTTTTACAAATACATCAATGCAAAACGGAGGACTAAGGAGAATCTCCATCCTTTACTGGATGCGGGGGGGGGAACTTAGTTACATAAGATGAGATAGAGGCTGAGGTGCTTAATGCCTTCTTTGCCTCAGTCTTTAGCGACAAAACCAGTTGCTCTCTGGATTCCCAGTACCTTGAGCTGGTGGAAGGGAATGGGGGGAGAATGTGACCCTCACTATCCATTAGGTAATGGTTGGCAACCTGCTACAGCACTTGGATGTACACAAGTCGATGGGGCCAGATGGGATCCACCCAAGGATACTGAGAGAACTGGTGAAGGAGCTGACCAAGCTGCTTTCCGTCATTTATCAACAGTCCTGGCTATTGGGGGAGGTCCCAATTGACTGGCGGCTAGCAAACGTGATGCCCACCTAAAAGAAGGGCCGGAGGGCAGACCCGGGGAACTATAGGCCTGTCAGTTTGACCTCAGTGCCAGGGAAGCTCATGGAGCAGATTATCTTGAGTGTCATCACGTGATATTTACAGGGCAAGCAGGCGATCAGGCCCAGTCAGCATGGGTTTATGAAAGGCAGGTCCTGCTTGATGAACCTGATCTCCTTCTGTGACAAAGTGACAGGCTTGGTGGATGAGGGAAAGGCTGTGGATGTGGTCTACCTTGACTTCAGCAAGGCTTTTGAAACTGTTTCCCACAGCATTCTCCTCAAGAAACTGGCTGCTCTTGGCTTGGACTGGCGCACGCTTCGTTGGGTTAGAAACTGGCTGGATAGCTGGCCCAAAGAGTCATAGTGAATGGAGTCAAATCCAGTTGGAGGCCAGTCACTAGTGGCGTGCCCCAGGGCTCGGTGCTGGGACTGGTCCTCTTTAATATCTTTATCAGTGATCTGGATGAGGGGATCGAGTGCACCCTCAGTAAGTTCACAGATGACACCAAGTTAGGTGCGTGTGTCGATCTGCTCGAGAGTAGGAAGGCTCTGCAGGAGGATCTGGATAGGCTGCACCGCTGGGCTGAGGTCAACTGCATGTAGTTCAACAAGGCCAAGTGCCAGGTCCTGCACCTGGGACTCAATAACCCCAAGCAGAGCTACAGGCTGGGAGAGGAATTGTTGGAAAGCTGCCTGGCGGAGAAGGACCTGGGAGCGATGGTTGATAGTCGGCTGAATATGAGCCAGCAGTGTGCTCAGGTGGCCAAGAAGGCCAACCACATCCTGGCTTGTATAAGAAGCAGTGTGACCAGCAGGTCTAGGGAAGTGATCGTCCACCTGTACTCGGCTCTGGTGAGGCCGCACCTCGAGTACTGTGTTCAGTTTTGGGCCCCTCGCTACAAGAAGGACATCGAGGTGCTTGAGTGAGTTGAGAGAAGGGCGACAAAGCTGGTGAGGGGTCTGGAGAACTATGAAGAATGGCTGAGGAAGGTGGGCTTGTTCAGCCTGGAGAAAAGGAGGCTCAGGGGCGACCTTATTGCTCTCTACAGGTACCTTAAAGGAGGCTGTAGCGAGGTGGGGATTGGTCTGTTCTCCCACGTGCCTGGTGACTGGATGAGGGGGAATGGGCTAAAGTTGTGCCAGGGGAGTTTTAGGTTGGATGTTAGGAAGAACTTCTTTACCGAAAGGGTTGTTAGACATTGGAATGGGCTGCCCAGGGAAGTGGTTGAGTCACCATCCCTGGAGGTCTTTAAAAGACGTTTAGATGTAGAGCTTAGTGATATGGTTTAGTGGGGACTGTTAGTGTTAGGTCAGAGGTTGGACTCGATGATCTTGAGGTCTCTTCCAACATTGGTGATTCTGTGATTCTGTAACTTCTAAAAAAATAGTTTTGATATTTTATTTGGTCTCAGGTTATAATTCTTTGCTGGTTTGGGTCCTAACTAAATGCTTTGCTTATTTCTTTCCCTTACAGACATATCTTGATCTTTCTCAAAAGCACCTCATTGTAACAGCCTTCTGAAATACTTTCCCATTTGTCTCATTCTATAAAACTCACACTATTGCATGTATCGATGTTGTAGTTTAGTATTATACCCTATTGAAAACTCCTAAAACTATTAAAATCAACTTCTCTCTGAAAATGTGTGAGCATGCACATTTGCTATTTTTGTTGTTTTTTCTTCTCCTTCTTTTCCTTCTTCTTATTTCCTCCCTCCCCCTCCCCCCCCTTTTTTTTTAAAACACTTGAAAATGTCTGAAATTGCTTCCAAGAAGAAGTAACAAATTGGTTTTGATTAAATTTCAAATCCTCTTCTTTACATTTCTTTTGGCTTTACCTCCAAAGTGCATTTCCTACAGTTTGACATTCTCTTTTACATTAACTTTCAAAACTATAAGAATCTTCAGATTCTTCTGTCTCCAACTGTTACAGAAACAGATCTTCTGGGCAGTCACTCAGGGCTCCAAAACATGTCCTGATGAGCCAATTACCTCTTAAAAATATATTGTTCTGTAGCTGTTCCAACAGCAGCCAAAGTGGTACTGATGGGAAAGCGATTGTGGTGGAAGAGAATAGAAGATATTTTACTTCTTATTGCAGCCCATGTGCTAGCTTTATGTAGAACTCCCATACTGTGAGGAAATTATGCACTTTTTTTTTTTTTTCCTCAAGTGGAGGTCTAATTTCATATGAAATGTGCTTGTTAAATTTTTGGTAAATTTAAACTTGGAAAAATCCAGATTTCTGTTGGGGAAAACCACGGCCATTTCAAAATGAGTGATACTTGTGGCAGCACAGATAGTAGCATCATAAAATCATAGAATATCCAGAATATCCTGAGTTGGAAAGGACCCATATAGGTCATCAAGTCCAACACCTAGCTCCACACAGGATGACCCAAAATTGAGCCATGTGTCTGAGAGCATTGTCCAAACACTTGTCCACCAGATTGAGCAGTTCTTCAGCCTGGGTGCACCTCCCTCAGATGTACTCACTGCTGCCATCAGACACTGACAGAAAACCTGGGACCTGGATGGCCAAATGTTCCCTTGGGAGCTCTGTCTGGGTAGCTGTATCACTTCCAGTAGATGGAGAGGCTACAGGGAATGTGGAGGACATAGCGTTCTGCTGGGTGTATACCATGACTGGAGATCTTTGTGAGCAAGTTACAACCACCACTGGAAGTGGCAGTGACATGCTCCTATGCAAATTGTTGTGCTCCACCCTGTTTGCTCATGCTCCCTAAGGGTTGTTTTGTACATGTGGAGGTGGCCACTGTGGCTCCTGGCCCTGCCGAGCCTCATTTGCCACTCTCAGGAGGCTGCCAGCAACTGGCAGCTCCCTCTGCTCCCTGGGGTTTCCTCCATGCAGGAACACCCCAGCACACCATGATCCTCTGCTCTACCACAGAACACACCTGCAGAAGTGCTGATCACCTTGGTGAGTTAATCACCCTGGCAATTAACACAATTATAAGAAATGAGGAATTCAGCTTCAAGACCGTTGGTAAAGACAAGGAGAGGAGAGCATAAATCTGTTTCCCTACGTTTGTTGTGATCACATGATTTAGCAGCAGAAGTTTGAATTGATTTTTTTCTCCTTTATTTTGAAACACCTCAAAGCTCAAACTAAGACCATTAGTTTGAACTGGAAAGGAGGCGATCCAGTTCTGGTCACAGATAATAGTTTCCTAACAGTGTATGAATAATCTGGGTTAGGCTACTGTATGTATAAATATATAGCGATAAACTGTTTGGTTGTTTTAATTCTTATTTCCAGCTACTTGTTTACGTTATTATCTCTGTTGTTTTATTTTTTTCGTTGAATAACTTAATCCATACTTAACTACTATTTGTTTTTCTTCTGCTGCTACATCATTTATCTGATACCATGTGCAGAATTGTTCTATAAGGAGGAAGCTGGAAAAAGAACAGACAGCAATGTATCATTATAGCAGGATTGTTAATTTGAACTCCCTGATATTGGTTAAAATATAACCATTGCTTTCTAGAATTGATTCCAGAGTGGCAATGTAAACCTAAAAGTCTATAAAGATCACACAGAAGGATTATTCTGCACTGAAACTACAGAAAGTTGTGGAGCAACTGTAGAAAGTATAGAAAGTATCCTTGCAAATTATGTGTGCTGATTTTTTTCAATCTAAATTGTGAATTCAAACAAGGCTTTTTTTTTTTTTATTGGAAAGCATTTTGATTTACATTAATAAAAGTGATGTTCTTTTATTATATATTTTACTGACAGTTAAACAACTGTGGGCTTTAAACTATATTAAACTGTTATGTTAAATGCTTGCAATTATATATTATTTATACCATTAAAATCCATACTCATTTGAGTGACAGTATTAAAGTGACACATCATTTGCAAAAGCTAAGATTAACTCTGAAATAAAAATAGAATAATAGAAAACCTAGGTTTTTATTGTACATCTCATTTATACTTTAAAGACTGAGCATTTTAAACACTGTGAAGGGGCAACAGACCTAGCTATCTGGCTAAAATGAATGTTAATTTCTGAAACTATAACTGCCTCTTACTATCTTCAATATTATTGTGTATAGAACCACACAGAAGCCAGAAAGTTAAGGCCACAGCTTGGCAGATGAAATGTAAATTCAAATCTTTTGTCAGGCATTTAAATAGGGTATTTTATGTAATTAATAAATATTAATGGCATTTCTATTTAATCATATATTTGATAATAATGAACATAAATCCTGTGAGAATTTTAAGAAGGTGCTTTTGTTATGTTTCTGAATAATTACAGCATTAATTTAGAGCTATTTGAAGTTCATTCTTATCATTGCCAGTAATTATTAAAGATTTTCACCTGTATAATTGAAATGAAATACTAACCCATTAGTAACTACAAAGATGGTCTCAGCATAAAGCCAATTTGTGTTGCAATTTTTGATTTACTTAATAAAACTGTAACAACTGCATAGCCTTTCCAGTTATGTTCTCAAAATTCATAAATTATTACGAATATGAATTCATAAATTCGTAGAGAACTTCTATTGCTCATTGTTAAGTATATCTGATACTTTTATTTCTTTTTATTGCAGGATCACATAAAGGTAACATTTGTTTTCTTTCCATACTTTATCAACTTTTCTTCAAACTTTTATTTGGATTTAATTTTTCATTGTACCTCTATCCCAGGTTGAATGACATCTGTTTATGAAAATTCAAACCCAGACTACGAACATCTTTTCATGAATTATGTTAGGGGTCTCATACATAGATTTTTTTAAGGAAGTTTAGTTTAGCTTAGTTTATTATTATTATTTTAGTATATAAGTTGTGATTAGACTGTTTCAAAGTTGGAACTTGACATTTGAAAGAAGACATTCCTCCCTCTTGTTTATCCCTGTGAAAATCTTCCTAAATACAAATGAAAATAAATAAATAAATAAAATTAAACTTCTTATTATGTAGCTTTTTTTGTTTGTTTATGCTTTATTTTTAATCTGAAATAAGTTAGCCTGTGGTGCCACTGTACTGGGTCTGTCTGGAATGTTAACTTTCCCTGCAGCAGTCCATACAGTGCTGTACACTGCACTTGTAGCTGGAACAGCAGTGTTATCACACCAGTGTTGTGTCTACTGCTGAGCAGCACTGGCACAGCATCGGGCCTCTCCCTAATCCTCCTAGGGGGTGGGCAAAAAGTGAGAAGAGAAACATCACTAGGGCAGCTGACCTAAACCAACCAAAGGGATATCCCATATCATGTGATGTCACACTCAGCAATAAAAGGTGGAAACAGGAAGAAAAGGGGAGGGGTGGGCTCTCGTGAAAACGTCGGTTGTCCTCCCGAACACCAGCTACATGCGCTGAGGCCCTGCTTCAAGGATGTGGTCAATCATCACTCATTTGTGGGAAGCAGAGAGTAATTTCTTTCCTCTGCACTTCCACATAGCCTTCATTTATTTTATTTGTTTGTTTTCCTCCCTTCTTTTTATTTTCCATTTCCCCCTCTCTTTTCCCCTTTCCCTTTTTATTTCCCTTTAGTTAAATTGTTTAGTTCATAGTAATCTTTATTTAATTATTATTATTATTTCCCTTTGATTAAATTATCCTTATCTCAACCTGTGAGTTGTTCTTTGCTTTACTTCTCCCCCTCCTCATCTAAAAAGAGGGGGAGTGAGAGAGTGGTTGTGGGGTTTAGCTGCCCAGCACAGTTAAACTACCACAGCCACACAAACTAAACAGACACCAGCCTAGGAATGAGCAGTATCTTTTCTTCATTTGATACTTATAGTTAAGGCTCTGCATGAGAAATGACAGAAGAAAGTTTTGAACCTCTATGCTCTTAATATTATCATATTATATGATATCATATCATATCATATGGTAACAGGATTTATAAGTACAGGCAGGAGATGAAGGGAGCAGACTGGCAGAAATTCTGAGTCTGGGGGAGACAGAACAGAGCCTATGGCACCACATTCTGAACTACCCACCACATAAAAGACAGACTGAAAGGATTGCTGTTACTGATGAAGCACCTGCTGAAATTCCACAGCACTCTCTTAAGTGAAAAAAAAAAAAAAAAATTATCACTCAATAAACTCTATTTTTATGTTAATCTCCTTGCCTCTGCTCACCATCTGTGCAATTGGGATAATAATTGACATTGATGTACAATTATACTGATTACATTTATGAATTAAAAACATGAATCATAGCTCCTCTAACAATGAACATTGTAGACTTCACATATGCACACCGATACTTTCAGATTTTACACAATTATGGGGAAAATTCTTGAACTCATATGTTCTTAGATGCTCAGAATTTTTCAGCATTCCCAAGAATTCAGAAAAAAAGAGAGTGGAGGGGAAGGTCCAGTGCTTTTGAAGGTACTTTGATCCTTCAGTGACATTTATTTATTTATTTTATTTTAGGAAGATCTCTGAAGCAACAGGAACTGCCTTCTGGACAAACTAAAAAAAAATCAAAACAGAAAATTATGTTAAACTGTTGAAAGATACACTACACTGAATGCTACACTGAAGAGTAAAGGCTCTGAAGGTGATTTCACTGTCATAATGGACAATAAACTAACTATAAATACTTAGTTTAACGCTACAAGAGATTGCGTGATGCCTATCTTGGATAAATCAATGTAAGGACTGTGAACAGGTTGATGAAATGTGAATTCCAATACTAAACTTAATTCAAGTTTATTTAAAGTCTTCAGCAAAAACAGTTAGCCAGAGGAACCTTGACATGAGTATACAGTTAATGTATTTGAATAATTCTTCCTATTTCATATTTAAAGTTATTAACTCATTACTGAAATTATGATGTAGAATCAACCATAGTGTCTCATCTGGTGACTGACTGAATTTAAGTCTTAGAATCAAGTTGTCATGGATGAAAACTACTTAACATTTTTGTTTTTGCACTTTTTCTATCAACCCTGTTATCAAGGTCTTGATGAACAGGAGCTCAGTTGGAGTGAATTAATTGGTTCCAAAAGCTGACAATTTATATGGCAAATCATTTTTGCTATATTTTTTGTTCTAAAACATCCTGAATTTTCTTACTGGGGAGATAGTGCACTCTGTCAATGAATAGCCAATCAAATTGTCGATCTATAAAGTAATATGCAACTATATATTTAGACAGCATATATCACAATTTTGAAGTACTTGCAAATAAAACTGCGGTGCCTCTTTTGCATCTCTAATCAGAAAGGAAGTAACTGGGCATAAAATAACTTTACTGTTTTAGTAATGATATCTAGGGTTTATTTTATTTTTAAATTTATACATTTTATTATTTTATTGTATTTTATTTTTACTTAATAAGAGTTATTTAATATACCTATGACACTCTGAAAGCCAATTTATGTATCATGACGTGCAAAAGACAGATGACAAAAGACCTCTATTACTTTGTTTTTTTGTTTGTTTTTAATTGTAGTTAATTTTGTTTAACTAACAAGTAATAGGTATGATGCAAAAAAAGCAAATATTTAACATTTTCTTGTGACAAGGTGAACTTGGATTAAAAGTGGAATTTATAGTAGGTACAACTGGAGTTAGCAATGTGGTCCAGGAGTATACTGTTATAATAGAATGTTTCATCATAATCAATGTCTGGAAAACAGGCAGATGTGGTGCCAAGATAAATTGTCTGGGTGTATTAAAATGATGTCTTGCAGCCTAATAATAACTCAAATCATTCTTCTAAAGGGACTTAGTAAATTGTGAATTGCTGGTATATATGGGCTAATATTAATGTATTGGGATGTCAACATAATGATGAAAAATATCTTTATGAAGGAGTTTCCTTTCTCTCTAACATACACTAATGTTGGAAATACTCAATTACAATGTCATCCACTGAATGATACCTAGAAGAGTATTAAATATATTGATAAAAAAATTGATACCATCAATTTTGTCAGTCATCTTTTTGTCATCGATGTCAGTCACCCAGGAAGAAAACTTACTTCTCTGATAATGCCCTTTGATATTTTATAAAAAATATTTTCTCTGTATTGCTCTTACATTTTAGAGTTATATAATATGTGGTAAATGCAATATTCTTCAAACACAAGGAAGGAGAGCAAACACTTTTCCTGTGCAGGAATTATCAATGTGCTAATCCTTTCCTTCTAGATAAAAATTATAATCAAACATTTGCTACAAGAGATTCAAGCACCTGCTTTCTTTTCATGTCAATCTGGTGCTATGGTCCACACTGACACTCTCTCTTCTTTCTTGAAATGATGCAGTCATCTGAACCTTTCTCTGTAGTCCTGTGTCTGTGCTTGAATTACCTCATATTCATTATTGTTCAGGAAAGCTGAACAATATTAGCTTTCCTAAAGACATAAGTTATTTCACTTCAGAGTATACCTCAGAGAAGAGATTTACTCTTCTACTTGATATTTTAGCTGTAATTCTCACACAAAAAGAATATTCTGTGAATATTCCTTATATTTTGTGAATTTCCTTATATTCTGCGAAGGAAAATCAGATTTTTGCTTTTATGACTAAATATGTCATGGAATGAGGAGGGCAAAATATACACAATAACTAACGTTCCCATGGTATGTATTTTAGTAAGATAGTTTTTCATAAAGAGCATTTATGTCTCAAGACAACAAGAAAGATTTATTTATTAATGGAAACAAAAGCAAATAATTGCTTAGTAACTAGACAAATTTTGGAAGTTAATCTCTCCTGGTCAAAGAATAAAGATCCCCTGCTAGAGGAATTAAAACTTAAAATGTATGCTCTTCCAGAAAAATGAATGTAGTTTTGCAAAATGCTTTCTTTTGGAATATTTTGGAATATTATGTTCTGGAGAACAAATCCTACAAGGAGCAGCTGAGGGAGCTGGGCTTGTTCAGCCTGGAGAAGAGGAGGCTCAGGAGCGACCTTATCGCTCTCTATAGGTACCTCAAGGGAGGCTGTAGCGAGGTGGGGATTGGTCTGTTCTCCCACATGCCTGGTGACAGGACGAGGGGGAATGGGCTTAAGTTGAGCCAGGGGAGTTTTAGGTTAGATGTTAGGAAGAACTTCTTTACTGAAAGGGTTGTGAGGCATTGGAACAGGCTGCCCAGGGAAGTGGTGGAGTCACCATCCCTGGAAGTCTTCAAAAGACGTTTAGATGTAGAGCTTAGGGATATGGTTTAGTGGGGACTGCTCGCGTTAGGTCAGAGGTTGGACTCGATGATCTTGAGGTCTCTTCCAACCTAGAAATTCTGTGATTCTGTGATTCTGTGATTTTGAACAGTAGTTGTAAAACTAATTATGTATGATTCTGCATAGCAGCTGAGAAATAAATACTGAAAAAAATACGTAGATTTTACTGTTTAAAAAAGCAATTGGCAATCAGGCCAAAAATTTCATTCTAAGCTAAACAAAAGTAAAATAAACTGAACTAAGTAGATAAGTAACATATCTCAGCTGAGGTTTCTACTAGGAAATTAGAGAAGAATCCAAACTAGTATTGACCTTTTTTGTGCAGAGAACAAATCAAACCCACCTAGGACAGCTTACCCATTAAGAAATAACTTTTAATTTGTCTACCAATCACTCTATGATGTGGTAGAATTTCAGATTTTTTCAGGAAGGCAGGAGAACAAAGTGAGGGAGGGAGGGAGGGAGGGAGGGAGGGAGGGAAGGAAGGAAGGAAGGAAGGAAGGAAGGAAGGAAGGAAGGAAGGAAGGAGGGAAGGAAGG